>NC_140127.1:61210173-61895173 GCF_964035555.1 Netta rufina
GTTAAGAAGGGTAACATGGTGATAACCTGGAGTAACTTTTGCTTTTCCAGGGACATAACTTAGTCATGAGTGTGTACAATTGGCTTGTGTGGCCATCATGTTTATTCAAAGGCCAGAAATGACACAGGTCTTGAAATATGATACTTGACTCTTTTCCATGAGCTCTAATACAGGGAGAAGGTGAAGGAATCTACAAATATATCTAATATAGCTGTAAAAGCAGAGGATATTGCAGGATTTCCCCCCACTATTTAAGAAAACAATGTATGTATGAAAGAAAGCAAGAGGTTGGAAGCTTCTAGGATGGTCTGCAGCCAAAAATTGGCAATTCTAGTTACTGAAATAGAAAAGGCAGTGTGTTCCTAACAGGAGAATATCACCAAAAGGAGCAACTGAATACATTGTCTATAAAAAGTATGCTTTTTAGGTCCTGAGAATTTCTCAGGGTTGAATCCAGTATCATTTGGAAGAATAGACAAAACCAAAACCCAGACAATTCTCTTGACACTTTTCCATCCACAATCCCTGTCTGATTTTGTCTAAGATTCATATTTGAAATTAAGTTTAAAAAAAAAAAAAAGGCTATATAAAAAGAAAAAAGTGAGAAACCAGAATTGCTTGCCAACAGCACTATAAATAGGAGACACTTTTTCTTTTCTTTTTTTTTTTTCTTTCTTTCTTTTTTTTTTTTTTCTGATGGTCTGATTTACCTAGCACTGTTTATTATGTAATGTTCAACTTTGCAATTTTTTTTTTCTGCCTGGTAGTGAAAAAATATTAATTCAATATTTTTTTTGTCTGCGAGTGGCAGACTTCTGGGAGGGATTTTCTGGGACTGGCTGACCTGCAGGACTACTTCTAAGGGCTTCATAAAAGGTAACTAGGAAGAACAAACTCCCCACTGTCAGTCTTTTATTTGCCTTACAGGGGTTGGCATATCTTGCGTTTATAATTTGTCAGTGTCTGCATATCAAAAAATACTGAAAAATGGCGCACTGTTTGGTTTCGTTGTCATCTTTTAAATACTCGCTCTGTTGTGTAGTGTCTGGGTTACAAATAAACTGATCACAGTCCTCTACTCGTGCAGGCTAAGAGACCTTGACAGAGATCCACTGATGTTCATTAGCTCTGCCTGTAGGTTTCAAGTCCGTTTGCTAATTGATAAAAATACTAAACAAAGCCTTAAAAAATTATCCTTTCCACCTCTAGGGAAAAAAAAAATGGAAAAGGTAAAAAGAAGTCCTGGATGCCTGAGTTGAACTGCCAGACATTATCTGTTTAAATTCTCCGAGACGGAGAGTGAGATCTACAAAGAAACTCAGAAAGAGCATCTATAGACCGAACATTTTCTCACATGTCAGTGCTCTCACAGGCTGGCATGTCACAAGAGGTGTTGCAGTTTTGTTTTTTAGGGTGTCACAAGCTAGCACAAGCATGCAACATTTTTACATTGCATGAAACTTGAAGAAAATCTGATCCCCTTGGATAAGAATATGAAGGAACCAGGGAAATTCTGCTGTTTTCCTTCCATCTGTCCTCCATCTTGCTCCTGTTCAGAGGGTTACATTTAGATGGAGAGTTTAGACCTCAAACATTCTCTCACGCACAACATGTTTTGAAAGATTGATTTGGGATGGGTTGTGTGCTGTGTTCCCATAGACCTTCACCTTTAAAGTGAGGTACCCTTGAGAAGCTCTGCACCCACACACAGCCTCTTGGGGAAGGCTGCATGACTTCGTTGTAAGTCAGGGGCCTAAGTGAGATTTTTCAGCACAGATTGACACAGTGAGGATAACTTCTGCAGTAATTTTTTATTGTACTTGAGCTTTTAGAAGCCTTTCCCCTTTCTGTGCCTCTGCATTCATGCAATTCATTGTTTCAGTTGAGATCAGCAAAAATAAGCGTGCAGTTGGACGACTGGATGAATAGAAGGAATGAAGCTCTCAAAGCTACCAGCGGATCTTTAACATATAAACTACATGCTTCTTCCTTCAGCCTTTCCAACTATTTTAGTGCACCCAACAAGAGCTCATCGAAGGGCTGGCATCTCTTTCTCTTATAGTGAAGCAGATTTTTGAGACTCTCCTAATGTGCCGGTGGCAGACGTGGTACGAACACTCGTTGTCATTGTATCCGAGCACTTCCCAAGTGTCAGAACAACAATGGTATCTCTCCCTTCCCTGCCGCTGATGGAAACAGTTAGTTTGTTCTTTCCTAGTAAAGGAACGTAAATGGGGTCAGAGAGCCCGGATGGTTTACAATACGGTTTTGTAACTTAGCTGGATGGGTGGACTTTGTACCCATTGTTGTTTTCTTCCTGCTTTGTGGTGGCTGCGCCCTTGCTCGCCAGCTTCCCTTCGTGGTCACTGGCACCACTCGAAAAAGGAAAAAGGAAAGGAAGGCCCTAAGTGGCTAGCTGCAGACGTGGGGCTGGGAAGAGGCGAGAAGTTGCATGAAGCAGACTGATAAGGAAGAGGCTTGATGACATGGTCAGATAGAGGAGCTTTAAAAAGCCAAAGGCAGATTTGCTGAGAAGAATTTATTGCAGCACCAAGAGGTTGTGCATTTTTCCCTTTTAAAGCCCCACAGGAATGGGCTACAGTGCAGCAAACTATGTGGAAAGCCTAATAGCAAGGAAAAGGGGAGTTGGTGCTCCGTCACAAGCCAGTAGAGATAGACATACACTGAACTGTATGGCAAATGTACATGCTGCAGGTCTTAGAGCTGGGGCAGAATCAAGCTTTTGCTGCAAGTGGGTGCTGTCCAGTAACTTCTTCTCCCAAAGGCAACGACTTTAGCAGGGTGCTTTTAGCAGGCAGGTCATGCTGCCAGAAAGTGACTCTGAAAAATTTTTGTGGAGATAAATACATTAAATCTGCTGATGAAAATATGCTTCTGGCCACAGGTTTTGTTTATCTGTTTATTTAGCTCCAAAACATTTTAGTAGTGACCGTGTACCCTTTGCATGACAGGTCTGAGGGATTTCATCCGACTTCTCCGAGATGGCCTGATGGCAGGACGAAGGTAGCAGAAAAAGGAGAGCAGGGTGCTGGCAGGCTCACAGCTGGAGGACTGCAGGGTACAGGATGGATTTTTTTTGTAAAGGCAGGGCACAACATTGGCACAAACGTATCAGACGTGCTGGTCACACGGTCAACTCAGAGGAGTGCCATATCCTCACGGGTTAAGTTTTACAAGTCTTTTCAGAGTGTATGAAATGCAGGGGTCTGGAATTTCTTCTTTGCCAGGTAGTATTTCCATGTGATGTGTATCCATCCGGATCCTCTCTACAAGCAGTGACAGTGGCATGACTGAGAGTAAGAGACCAGCATTAGGCACGGCGTTTCCACGTTGTTCACTTATAGGCAGTAATTCTGCAGGATTCTCTACACAGAGAGTATTTACAGTAAGAATAGCTGCCAGCTATTCACACAGCTAGAGGCACACTGTTGCTAGAAGAGTAAACAGCAGAGAGCTGAAACTACCAAGGGCCAAAATGTACCATTGGGTTAATTACAAGAGTCCCCTAAATGCGTTAGGGGGATTCGCTTGTGCACGACCAGTTTACGGAGATGTCTGTGTGAACACTTTGCCTTCCCAGTTTTTGTAGTAGAGGATTCCTTTAGATCTACCTTATTTCTATTTGGAATGAAAGCATCTGGTCTTTAAGAGCACTTCCTTTCCCTCTTGTTTCTCCACTACTTTTTAATTCTTCCCTGGTTTCTCAGCTTTGGTTCACAGAAGTTGATGTCCTTAGTAGATGGCAATGCACAGGATGCCCAGTGATAGCTGGTGATTGATAGGTCCTTTGCTGAACCCATGTTGTCTTTCTACATCCCCTTCCCTTTCCGTGTTTCATTTCCTTTTCCTCTTGACTACGCAGGGGTTTCCAAACTGGATGTCTTTTGGCACTGCGTTGGTTTTAAAAATATTTCAAATTTACATGTTTTGGGAGTTCTGGAAAGGAAAAGGGGATGGCTGGGGGCTTTTTGTTCTTATTTTTTATTTTTTTATTTTGTTCTTATTTCTTATTTGTTCTTATTTTTTATTTTTTTATTTTGTTCTTATTTCTTATTCTTATTTTCTGCTAGAGTTTGAATTTCCTTGAATTCCCATGGGAAAGAGAACAACTTTCACAAGGAACAGCTTTGCTGGACTGACTGGGAGTTAGACCCTGGGAACTTGTACACCTATTCACCTGTAATGCGAATTCAGCAGGCAGAATATCTCCTGTAATCTCCTTCCTCATGCAATTCAGAGGTTTCTATTCAGACTGCAAAGAATGTTTAGTTCAATATCAAAAGAGGTGAGAAATACAGGTATCCACCTCTTACTAGGCTTCTAAAGCTGCCAGAGAATGAAAAGCTTTCATTCTTGTAGCTGCTGCTGCAGTGCTGTCGTCTCTTGCCTTTGCTGAGAATTGTGCTATTTAGGAGGGCTCTGCACAGCTTACATTAGGGATATTTCTCTGTAGGTATCTTCTGTCTCAGTTATGCTAGTTAGACTTGACTCCCTTCTGCCATTTTCTTTCTGACTTTGGATTTGGTTCATATATTTGTTCTTTCATAAAGTGTAGCCAGAATACCAGAGGCAATTCTTTCCACATCACTCGCTGTGATAGTCTCCCCCCAGTAACTGTAGCGGCCTGGCTGGCTGGCAAAATCCCTCATCTGACAATCATTTGCATTTGTTTAGTTTATGCTATACAAATCTCTAAACAGTTTCTACAAACCCAAAGTTTGGATGTTTGCTATATCTTCTACTAACTCTGCACTGTTCAAGCTCAAAGCTCTTGTGTGCTGATGAGATGCCCTGGGAATGGAGAATTTTTAAGCTAGCTCACCTGTACCTCCATATATCTAAGTGATTGCATAAAAGGAATGGAAACAGTCAGAGAAAGATTTACCATTTTAGTCAGAGAAAGTGTAGAAATCTGCGCGTGACTGTGGTATCAGAGAATTCTTACAGAAGTGTGCTCTAGCTGTGAGTGCCAATGGACATCCCAAACTAACTCGTGTGGTATTTTGGGGAAAACTGCTAATGGCAGAAGAAAAGAAATGTGTCCTGACCACTCTGTTTTCATGTAGCAGAAATCTGCTTTGCCCATGGCTTGCTGACTAAGGTGCTGCCTTGATCCTTTTGGTCTTGGAGACTAAGAATAAAAGTACCAAGAACTTAACATAACTCGGTTACAAGTAACTACTTGCTACCCTGAATAACACAATCTAGTTAGCTTTTCCTTCGTTTCTACATACTAGTTTTGGCTTAATAGTTCAGGAGGATGTTCCAGAAAATAACTCTCATACTTTAATAATTTCAGCAAATATTTATTTATATTCAAGGAATTGAATGCAGACTGAAGCTCACTCAAATAATAAATATAATTTCCTTACACATGCACTCATGTTTTCTAGAATCCATGATATTTATTAGCAAGTGTGTTTAAAATAACACTACACAGAAATGCTAGTCCAAGCTTTTTTCCTTGAGCACGATCCAGTTTAACCCTTCTCTGCATGGTGGGTTGTTCCTGTGCTCCATTCCTGCAGGACTTTCTTCTCTCAAGAGCTGTTGTAACCTCTGCAAATGTCAGGCTAAACTAGCCGACTCACCAATAGCCACTCAACATTTCCCACCTGTTAATTTGGGTGTGAGGGAATATGAAGTAAAACCACTTCTGCTTCCCTGTGACAATAAATGATGTTTTGTTAGTTTGAAAATTAGTCTCTTAAAACATACACAGAATTGAGGAAAATTCTGGGTGTATGGCTGTTAAACATGCTTGTCTTAGTCTGTGTCATCAGAGTTGATAAATGCTGATGTTATGCTTGTATTATTAAGAAGAGAATACGTTTGACCTATTAAAAAAAAGGAAAGGACTTGCCACATAGGAGCATTCAGAATTGAGCCTTCAGGACTGAATGTCACTTTTAAAAGATGGAGAGCTTAGACAAGGCAAGGACTGACTCTGTGTACTCCTGAACTACAGGACATGAAATAAAACACATCAGCGTAAATGTTTCATGTAAGTGGTTTCTGTAATGTGTCTTACCTTGTATTTGTGGTAGGCTAATAGTATGCACACAGTCAGGTATTGCTTGACTGATGCACAGACACTGGCTGGATTGCAGCAGCTCATTTTCTGGGTCCAAGCCCCAGGTAATACAGCAGGAATGGTCTATGTTTAGGGGACTGGGCTTAGAAATGCAATTCCCTAAAGGCATTTCTTACAGGCACTTCTTCTGTAACAGCTCTCTAAGACAGAGGCTCCCTAGCACTATGGTGAACAGAGGTTAGTTTAAAATAGAAAATAAAAACCCACCTGTATGAAGAGGTAACATTATCCATTAGATAAAAAGCACTGCTTTGGAACCTGGAGGAAGAGTAAACACGTCTGATAGCCCTTGTTGCTCCCCCGGCCCTATTTTTCAATCTTAAGATTCAGTCTGAGATTTCCAGACCATAATTGATTTTTCCAAGTCTAAATAGTATCTCCCCAAATACACATTACATACATTATATATAAATGTAGTAAGAGTACATTGTATTCTACCTTTGTCTGCCTTTGTTTTACTCTCCCTTCAAATGGGAAAATGTGGGGGAGATGACATAGTATTGCCCATGTAATCTTACCATGTCCCTGTGTTAAGCAACTTGGAAAAAAAAAAGCAATGGAAGACTGTTTTGTAGAAATTTTCTCTTAGTGATTGCTCTCAGGCATTCCTGCTTAAGTCTTCAGCCAGTGATCAGAGGCAGGGAGATGCCAGAGTTGAAGATCTGTTCATCTCCATGCCTCTTTGCTTTCACCCTTCTCTTCTGGGTTGCCTCTGGATCATATCAATTAGTTTTGCTAGTGTTCTCATTTTTTTTTGTTTTGTTTTGTTTTTAATCAAGCTAGTTTCATTTAAAGCATCTAATACAGATTTAGAAATGTAAGTATTGACAGTCAAATTCAAATATCTTGGCCATAATGTTCATACAGCACTGAAATATTGAATCTGTTCTCACTAACGAGGCAGTTTTTCACACATTAAAGGAATATGTCTAATGTTGGATCTGTTATATTCTTGAAAAGTGTTGGATCTCTCCCCTACTCCAAGACGCAGTCTTCATCATATATTGCAATTCAACAGTAAAATACCGAAACAGCATTGAATCACATAACTTCTTCCCATGCTTCAGTCTCATAAAACCCTGGAAACAAAGCTCAGTTGGCCCCTTGAGCCTGAAATAATAATATTTCAGTGCTGCTAAAAGAGAATGGATCTTAAAGCGTTAGCATAATTTTTTTAGTCTTATATGCCCCCAACAAATATTTGGGAAAAAAAAAAAAAGGGCAAGCCCAAACAAGATTATTTGACACTGAATTCTTCCGTGTCTTTTCAGGTGTTTCTGGAGAGCTTGTGTAAAACCAATATGCCTATTAGGTTTCCTTAAACCACGTTTATATGCTCTCCTGGACCTCTGCAGGAGAAATTTTATTCACTGATAAATACTTCATCTGTTTTCTAGGTAAATGATAGAATTTTCCCCTTCAGTAAAACTGAGGTAACAACACAAATCTTGACTAAAAAGTGGAATAGTTGATACTTTCAGATACTATGTAGAAAAAAAAAAAAACTATATAAAATAGAATTTCTGGTGAAATAGTAGACAATGCTGTACCAGAAATATCTTTAAAACATGACATTACCGGATGGTTAAGGTTTTTCTTTTTTGTAGTTAACATTACTGTGTTGCACGTGCGTATTGATGCAGTTTTCAAAGTCAATAAATAGTGCATCAACTCCTGTATGGAAAAAGGATGTTGCAGAAATAATTATGACATGATGCGATAACCCCTTCTTAGAAAAAAAAAATTAAAAAAGAAAGGAAAAAAGCAAAGCAGAACAATGCTGCAGTGTTCTGGCCATCAGGAAACAGCGACAATGCTCCCACCTTTTTCCTGTGACTTACCCAAAGTTCCTTCCAGGCGACACAGATAACTGATAATGCTGTGGACTGAGTTCTGTGCCAAATGAAAATAGAGTAATTTTTTTTTTTGTTAAATTTATATCTGATTAAAAATGGACCTTAACAACACCCTTTCCATGCAGCTTTACAGCTCTTCTGGATAACGTACTTCTGTGTGGCTTTAAGCACTGCATCATTTCCTAGTGTAGGTGTTATTTCAGCAGGGGACAAGCATGAAAAAATATTTTACTTTGTAAATTCATATTGGGTAAATTAACTGGGATTGATAAGAAGATTGTTCATCACTGTTTCTTTTGAACAAAAAAATCTTTGGAGTAACATTTTTTGATTCCCAGGGCATTGTGCATTCCCAAAACAGCTAGATTTACAAGCAATGCCTTTCAAAGTACAGGTGACTTGGTGAAACTGTTTCATCTCAGAGTACTTTGAATGCAGATGTGGCCTTCCAGTCTACATGTGAGCACTGGAGGTTGTCTGGGTGTCTTTTTGGGCACCCCCTATTCCGTGTGCAGGCATGGCCGCGGGCTTTGCCATCTCCGTCTATGGGAGCAGCCATGATGAGCTGCAGCAGGGCTTGGGCAGGCCCTGCAGGCCCTTGGCCTGCCAGCTAACATAGGGCCACCTCTGTGTCTGCTCCAGAGGGGGATCAGCTAAAATCCCCATCAGTGCAGGGCTCTGCAGGCATTGCTCTGCAGCATGGGTTAGTGGTATCATGGCGAGAAGGGGCCCTGCCACTGTGTGTTTGTGGGGTTAGGGCCCATGGGGACTCATGGTGGTTCCCATCACCACGCTTATCTCACACTCTCCACGCGGGTAGGGAACTCTTTTGAGTCCCTTGTTTTTAGCTCTGTTCACTCAGTTAATTTCCTCAGGCAGTCTGCAGGGTTATTTATCCTTCCGCCTGTACTTAGCAGCCAAGTTATTTTTTTTCTGACTGCTTACTAATGAAGAACAAGTCAATTTATCCTCATCAGTTAAATTACAAATATAGTGAAAACAGAGTGAAAATGTCACCACATGGAGATGGCTTCGTTTTTTTCCATTCCTAAATCCTGGCTTATGTAAACTGAGATAAATATTTATAAAAAATGCTGGGCACAGTAACCCTCATTTTTAAACTATTTGGATTAGCTTGTGAGATGTAGCTATTGATAACAACATTTGGTACCTTTGTAAATAGATTTCTTCTGTACAGTTATGCCTTCCACCAGGATTTACAACAACCGCTGTGTTTTATTTGAGCTGTGTAAGAAAGGAGCTTGTGAACCACCAAAAAGATAAAAGACATCAAAAGAAGGTTAGTTTTCATAGTATATGCTGTGCTTTAAAGAAAAAAGGAAAGCACTGTGCTTACAGGCCAAAACTTTGTCCTAGACCAAATGTAATTAAAGGGGACAGGTAGGAAGGACTTCCTCAGACACTGGATAGGTTTTCTGTGCACCCAAAACACAAGATGCGAAGGGTGCCTAAAGGGTGCCTTTCTCAGAGGGGCTGATCCTGCTGCAGTTGAAATTGATGCCAGGGCTTCCCCATATCTCAAGGGAACATGCCTTGGAAGCTGTCCCATGGTATGTTCTCATTGTGCCATTCCCACTTCACAATTATTACTTCTGCTGTAGTCAGTGTGCAAGCCAGAGAAGTTTGTATAGTTTTCTTTTCTAAAAAGTATAGTGAGGAATTTCAGCGTTTTTTGAAGTTTTAAATAATTAATTGTCCAAAAATGCAACAGAAATAGATAGAATGTTAAAGCAAATTTGCAAGCCATTGAAGTAAAGAGCTGCAAATAGAAGCAATGCCTGTATTCTACCTTTAGCTATCAGTATAAAACTCATCAAAGTAAACCAGTTTTATTTAGACATCTGGAAAATGTACTTTGACAAACATCCACCTGATGACTGTCAGTGTCTTATAAAGAGACTTTGATATCAAAGATCCTCTGAAACTGTCAGAATAAATCATATTTTTTTATGACAGAAGAATGTTTCCTAGCTGTGATTTCTATTGTCTGGTTGATATGTTTTTAGTATCTTAATACAAAGGATTATTTTTACAAATGTTTTTGTACCTACTTGTGCAAAATAACATTATATTAAGAAGATGTTTTCAGAAGTTAAGCAAACTAAAAAAGCAGGCTCAGTATTCTCACTCCTGCCAGCACTCCTAATTGTTCTGTTCTGGAGGTTAATGGATAGCAACTTTAAGACTTTGTATTTTCAATAGACTCACGGAGCTTAGGTAATCTATCAAAAAACCTTTTCAAACAGATGAAGAGAATACACTAATCATGTACTTTAAATGATATTGTTTCCTTGCATTTATGCTACTGAAATATATAGGAACAGGGCAAAATATGGTTGTTTCTCTTACATATTCTAGCCTTTCTACAAATGGCTTTTCATCAGCCATATGCAGCATACCTCATCTTAGATACAAAGAAGATAATTAGGGACTGAACTGTTTAAGGCTGTAGGCAGGACTGCAGATATCCTTTTTTTTTTTTTTTAATTATTATTATTTTAAATCCAAAAAGGAGGTGTTGCCTTGCAGTGTTACTGGAGATGCTGAATACATTAAAATAGGAAGATGAGAGGAATGCCTTGTGGGGACTTCATGTAAACATGCAGCATGATTGCTTTTTGTTGGGGAAGGCATTTCTGCAATGTTTCGTGCAGTGCTGTAGTGCCATACTTAAGATGAAAATGCTATGAAAGCCTTAACCATTTAATTCTCATAATCCATCTGCAAGCACTAAGTGTGATTAGTTGCAGTTTATCCCAGAGTGGAAGCCATTCCTGCTACTTGCATCAGCCTGCCCTGCAAGGTCCTGCTGGAGACAGCCATGGCACAGGCTTTCCGCCCATGGTTGCTGTCACTGGCAACACTGATGTCTTGGAGAGCAAGAAGAGGTCTGGCAAGGTGGTTCGGCGTGAACAGAAAGCTCTGCAAGAGTTTAGCAGTTCAGTGTGGTTAGGGGAATAGCAGTGAAGTGGCTTGATGGCAACTAGAGTGCTCCCACTGCTTAATTTGAAGCACCCAGTGCAGTAAAGTTCCCTGTTTTCTCTATGGGGAAGGGAGGCTGCTCACATAGGTCAATAAGAGCAAGAGGCAAACTGAAGTTTTTATTTATATATTCATCTCTAGGTTCTCCTTTTCAGACTCATTTGGATAGTCTGACTCCTCCGCTGCAGGACTATACTAGCAAATTATTCGTTAAAATATACATTTCTGCACATGCTCTTTTCTGGTACCAGAGAGACACTGTGGCATATCTCAGCATCCCTGCCTTGGGAGAATACTTTGTTTGCAGAAAGGCATTTTACAGGCAGATAAAAGAAATCCAAGAATCTTGAGAGAGTTTGTTTTAGGAAAGCAGACTCCCTTGGGGTGGATATCCTGTATGGAGCCAGGAAGGTATAGGAGGGGACAGGAGATGCTGTGCTTGCAGTCAGTGGCTGTAGATCTAGAACTGGATAAGGGGGGAGGGGGGACTAATTGCTATGTCTCACACAGGCTATTTTTCTCTAAGAAATATCATTCAATCAGTATTATAAAGCGGTTCTCCTGAGGAAATGGGGTATTTTCAAGTTTGTTTTGTTTGCTGCAGAGTTTCAGAAAGTTGGGCCAACTTTATCTCAAAATGAAGTGACTGAATTATTTCATTATTTACCTACTGGATGGCTAAACAAGGGTTCACTTCTAAGACACTGAACTATTTCAGAACAATTGCTTATGATGCAGCTAACTACGTGATACAGTTTCCTCACTGAAGGATGGCTGTTCACAGGTATCAGCCTTCTGGGATAGCATTGGGCACAGCCTGAACGTGTTCAGATGTAAATACTGATAACAGCTGTGGTATCACAAATTAGGAGGAGATTGTTTCTGCCTTTAAAAGCCTGTTTTTCGTAGGTAGCTTTCTGAGTATCCTTCCATGTTTTAGGTCAACCTCAGCTAGTGCTCCAGTGCAACAAACTTCAGCCATGCTCCTGAACTGAAAGGTAGCTCCATATAATCCCTGCTATTGCCTACTGTGTATGATTTCTCATGGGTCTGCACAATGCTTTGTCCAGAATTGCCTGATAAAATAAAAAAGAATTATCAGAAGCTTAGATTTTACTGGCATGGGGCAAAGCTTATTTAGCAAGGAGCTAGAGGATCCCTGGGAATACGCATATGTTGCAAGGCAAGACCACAAGCTGTTTTGACTAGGTGGAAAAGTTTTTAAGGGTGAGGCTCCACAAAAGTAACTTGTATCTTTGTGATAGTTGTGTCTTGAATTGTATTCCCCAGTGTGCTTCCGTGTGTTTGAGCTCACCCCCTCATATTTTAATTAAGGAGTTCATTTCTACTTTGGCTTTGACCAAGGCATGGTGGTCTTCCTCCCCACCTGCACATCTGGCTTGAGGAAAGTGGCCTCCTCTGCTGGTCATTTTTTCCGTGAATGTGGGAGACAGAGAGCCAGTTTCCTTTTTTTATTTTTTATTCTTTTCTCCAGAAGTCATCTTCTGTTGTTTGTTTTGGCAAGTGATTTCTGAGGAAGGATCTGTGAGAGAGATTGTTGGTATTATATTAGCTTCCTCTAACTCATATCTCCCCCCTCCAACTCTCCCTCAGCAAAGTCACCTCCTATCCCTGCTTTTCCTCTTCTTGAATATTCTCCCTCTGATTTCCTTTGTGGCTGCTTGTTGTTGTTGTTGTTATTGCCTGTTTGTGTCTTTTTGTGGTCCTTTTGGTTACAATTTTTCATCCATCAACTTAGTGCTTTTCTAAGCCAGGCCAAGACAGCAGAATAGTTTGCACCTACCCCTATTTAGCCATGCAGAGACGCAAATGTTCAAGCTTCTGTCTGTAATTTGTCATCCAGTTGTCAGCTCCCTTTCTTGCCGTATTAACAGCCTGTGTCTTTCCAAATTTCAATTTTGGGATACTCTTTTTTTTCCCTCTTTATGTTTAATTCCTAGCAGATAGGCTGAATTAGGCAGAATAGATTGTTGGCTTCGCTGCCTGCTCCTTGCTACAGAGAAGTGCCCACACTTTTCATCTCTGTGACTCATAATGTACAAAATTAGTGCCTGCAAAGCTCCAAGAGCAGGGAGAAGCTGCAGTTCCCATAAACACTCTGAGCAGGCGTAAGCCACTGCTGTCACTGAAGATGGTGTGGTGGTCTTTTTTGGGTTTATTCCTGCTGCACACTGCCTTTCCTTTTCCTATGACAGAAGCATTTGTTTAACTTTCCAAATCAGGGAAAGATCTCAGGTAAAACAACTGGGTAAAAGAAAAGGTTAGGCTTCACACTTTTCTGTCAAACTCAAAGATTTTTAAATTTGATCTTTCTTTTTAAGAAATTTCCATTAATTGCTTTTCATTCTGCTTTTCATGAAAGTTGTGATGATGGAGAATGCTTAAATCCTGTGTTCACTGTTATAAAATGGCAGAGAAAATGTGACAAATTTTATAATATAAATCTCTCCTGGCTTTCCTATCTAGCCAGAGACATGGCATTGTTTTTCATCAAAAAACATAGATTCTCTGAGAATTTCCAAGGCCTCCCATAGATACATGAGTTATTTATTTTATTTTATTTTATTTTAGTTTAGTTTAGTTTAGTTTAGTTATTTTATTTTTTTTTTGCTTTTACCACATCATCTAGGCAGCAAAAGTCACCATCCTACAAGGATTCCCAGTTGAAAGCTATTTTGGTCTCAAGTGGAAGATGAGAAACGTGATGTGCTCAGAGCATTATGTCAGCAGCTAAGGTTAAAAATTTGGTTTTCAAAATATTTTAAAACAGAGAATAAAAGTCACCATAGATGTTTACATCTAAGCCCAAACTAGTCTCCTTATTTGAGTAAACTTTCAACACTGTTATAGTTTCTAATAAGTGTGTATCTAATCTGAGTTCACGTACTAAGTGTTTAATTGTCATCCAGAAAACTGAATCTTTTAAGTCAGTAAAACTAAAATATTTAGGAGTCCAAAGATCTACATTTTTAGTTTTTGATTGAGCAGTAATATATACATTTATATGTATGTATATGTATACACCCTTTCCTAATCATAGGTAACAGCGTGTTCTTCAGCTAGGTTAAAAAAAAAAAAAAAAAGCTGTAGTGGTCTGTAATAACCTAAAAGAAGTCATCTGAACTAGCTGAGATGACCATATTTCATTCAAATTTGCATAATTCTGCCTATTTCAGAAGTATGAAATAACAGAAATGTACATTTATCAGCACAGTTTTTTGAATTAAACCATGTTTTTTTAACTTTTTAAACAATGTGTAGTATTCTCTCTGTTTAGTGATGTTTTCCTGAAGATGCAAGACTGCTTCTAAATGCTAATGCAAGAGCTAGCTATGCTTCAGTTGAATTTTAACAAGTGTATGGGTGGCACATTTTGGTGAAATAACATTCAAAGTAACCTAGCAGTGTAGTTGCTTTTCCAGCGAGGATGTAATTTCCCAAGCTGACTGCATGTAGTAGTTGAAGGACATCTTATGGGTTCTGGGGTTAGAAACGGCAAAGCATGCCAAAACTGGTCAGGATAGGTAATGTTATTTTGAGCTCAGTGCTATCTAGGACTGAGCATCTCCACCGCTTTCCTTCTTCCTCATGGGAGACCACTGGGCTGGAGGCACTGGGGAGCCCAGTTTTGCTCTGCCCCATGTGGAAACAGCTCCAGCTGCAGCTGATCCAGAATGAATGGATTGTACCTTAGCCCCGGCCTGGGTCTGCCCATGGAACTGGCTTGCTCACACCCCGCTCTGAAACAAGGACAGCTTTTGGTTTTAAGGAGAATCAGTTCAGAGAAGGGGGTGAAACGTAGCTCGGCTGGCTGTGAGGACTGCGCCGTGTCCCTGAGCTGTGGCATGGAGTGGGAGAGAGGGGGAATGAAGGGGATGGGGAGCACTGTGAGTAAATGAGGTGGGTGAATGGTGGTGCTACCTCCGAGCTGCTGCAGGTCAATGTTTCGTCAATGAGCTCTTAGGCCACTGGCTTTCATGAGGGAAAACCTTGTGCCCACTCCTGCCATCACAAAGGCATACCTCGAACTGCTCCAGCAGCTGATCCAGCTTCCTAAAGCAACAGAAAACCACCCTAGACAAAACAACAGACACATCTCCCCATTTTTTTGCCAGGTGAATGACTCAAACGGGCTCCCAGGGGAGACAGAAAAGCACCAGAGCTCCAACACAGGGGTGGAGGGTCTGTAAAGCCAGAAGGTGGGGAGGAAGGAGAAGGAAGGAGGCAAGAGGCAGCTGGGTTTGGCACCAGGGCTGGTGGACAGGCTCAGCTCTGCTGCTGGATCCAAATGGGGCTTACAGCTGCCAGAAGGCTCTGCAGGGAACCCTCTAACCTAGCCAACAGGGTACTGCTGGAGCAAAAAACAGTTGTAAATTCTTCCTTCTCTTTAGTCTGCAGAGCAGCACTTACTTCAGTTTGGGGCTGTCAGCCTGACCACTTACCCTGTTTACTCTCTCCTCTTCATCTCCTGTGCTGGTGATGACGATGCTCCTCAGTTTTCTTGCTGCCAGCAGGGAAAGGGCACAGCATATCTGTGCTCACCAGGCAGAATGGGGTCAGAGAAGGGGCTCGAGGTCACAGGTTGGGCAATGGAAGAAGGAAGTCTGAGATCCAGTGCCAGTACTGGCCACCAGTCTGATTATGGGAGACTTCTGCAAAAACGAGGGGTGGGATTCACCTGACCAAAAGTGTATATAACTTAGCTGCCTTCAAGCTACATTTCTAGCCTCCATTTAAAGTTACTGGAGAGAAACATGTTCTCACAGATAACAACTTATCTCTTTCTTTATATGGACATTTAAACCAGATCAGATGAATTGCAGCCTCAGAGCATCTCTGTCCCTCCACTGACTCCAAGGAATGTAGAGAAGTAGCTCATACGTAGATTGCTACACTGGAGGAGCCTGGTTACTTGAGGTAAATCTTACAACAGGTGCCTAAGGATAATGCCTAATAGGCATTTTGAGAACAGCACTTTACGATTCTATTGCCTGAATTTTCCTTTTGGCATCTAAGTAATTTAGTGGATCTGGGTCATGTTACCTTATAGAATGGGGCCTTTGCTTTCTGGAGTATAATGATTTTCATGTTCAAGAGTGCCCTTCATGTTGCACATTCCAGTGAAATTTACAGCAAAAAAGTAGCACAGAAGAAAGATAAAATACCTGACAATGATCACCTACTGATTTAAACCATGAGCAGAATTTTTGTGTAACTTCATGTCAACCTGGGCCTTTTTTCATATCATTAAGAAGCACACGCTATTTAGATTGGAGAAAAATGCACACTGACCTTGTAGCCACAAAGCTGGGGTAATATTTGCAATGGCTATCAAATTGTTATTGCCTTTGAAATATTGCAGCCTGATCTTGCCAATTACAAAAGCAGTTTTGTTTCCAGTCTGGGAAGGCAATGGTTGATCATAGTACACAAGCCTTCCCACCAGCAGAAACATGGCTATAGCACACCAGGAGCAAGTTCTTCCCATCCAAGCTGCTGTGTTACTGCATACAGGGTCATAAACTGGTGTGCATAGAGGGAAAAAGGAAGAAGAGAGGAAGAATAACTCCCTACTATTCACAAAGCTGGGCTGTACCTCTGGAACTAAAGGTGTGGTGAAGAGAAGTTAATTGTGCCATTTTCTTCAATAGTATCTGATTTTACTTCTGGTTTTATTTGCTCATTATAGACCTCTCATGGAAATTATATTTCTACTTGAGGAGTGAGAGAATTAGAACACTGAAAAAGTGAGCTTGGAAAAAGAAAAAAAAATGTTGCTGATTGTAGCACAGTTCTGTTTCCTTGATTTGGCTGTGCCCATCCTGCATGGAATTCACCTAATTTCAAACCATAAAATAAGTATCAGAATACTTGTTTTTCTAAAATTTGTGAAGTTATGTGAATCTTGAAAGTCTGTTAAGGTTTCTTTTCACTGGAACGGATCAATTAAAGGCCAATTTGGCCACTGAAGGAAAACAACATTTCACTGTTAAAAACCACATCCGTATCCATATAATAGGAGTGGTTATGATTCAAAAGGGTTGGTGCTGTGCAACTGTGCGTCAATGATTGTGGTGTATCAGTAAGTGCTACATGGGGCTAAACGGGCCTGGTGACTAAAGGCCCCTCTCTTCTCCATAGGTTATCAATAGACAATGATTTCTTTTGCGATCTGTGACTGCACCGTCATGATACATTCTCACTGATGTCATTCTCAAATTCAGAACTTCAGGTCTAAAATCAGCATCTTTATGTTTCATTGAAACAACAATACCTCAATAAAAATGGGCTTGTAGTTTAAAAAAAGACAGCCATTATTACAAGCATCTGAATAAAATGAATTCATGATCAACTAATCAAATTTCAGTATGTATATATCACAGAGACATGGACTGCAGTCCCCTTGAACCAAATGAGAGTTGCTTTGTAAGGGAGAGATCCGATACTTCGTCCACAATAAAGCAACAAGTGAAAAACATGGTAATTTAATTCGTTAAACCTAAAGAATCATTTCTCCCTATATTTAAGTCACCGTTTTGGGAAAGAATCACAGAAAAGTTGTTTGTTTTTTGAAGTTGCTCCTACATAGCAGCATTCTTTTATCTATTTTTTTTTTCCTAAGCTTCACACAGTGGTTTGATTCTGATTTAGTTAATGCTCAGCCTATTCAGAAGGGTAAAATTACTGGGGTGAGCTTTATTGCTGTAATGGAGGTCTTGAGAAATTTAAATTGAGAAGTATTCTAATGTATCTCTGTAGAATATTATCTGCCTTGCTGCCAAATGCCTTGCTACCGTGTGCAGAACATGGCACATAAGTGGCTTTTGGGGCCTGATACATTTATGCAAGTGTTTTTCCTTTCTGTCTCCTAACACAACAAAAAGACACTTGAAGCCTCTTCTTGGGGCTTATCTTTATTGTTAGCTTAAATGCAAAGAGACTAACGTCCACCACAGTGCGCCTGTAGGTTTTTTTCAAATGTAGAGCTTTTGATGATTTTCAATGAAAAATTCTCTCGCTGATTAATTGTTGACATGAAGGTTTGTAAAAATCTATTGTTGTAGATGGAATCAAGATTAAATTAAACAAAATTAATTTTGCAACTTGTTGTAGATGGAAATTGTTTATAAGCTTATATTAGCCAGTCAGGGAACATAAACTTTATCATGTGCTTTAGCCAGCCGGTCCTACCGTGCAAATGTTGAACTGCATCTAATGAATTATCTAAGGAATATGTTCTGTGAACAGTTGCAAACATTATATACTGAGATGTGTTCCATACGCTGTTCATTGAGCAACTCTGAAGAGTAATAGTAATAATAATAATAGGAGCCTATTTGCAGACAGTTGCAAGCAGGAGAAATGGCTAAATGCTGCAGTTAAATTAAGCCTTATTTGCCTTGTCATACTGTGTGGTAACAGTTAATAATATAATGCATTTTAGTAATGGGTTGGGTCGTTTTTTTTACTGTATTACTTCCTCTGGCCAGATCATTCTCTTCCATTAGCCCATTCTCAGTGGTTTGTTTGTGAAGTCCTTCCAATGATTGTAGGCTGAATTCAAGCTCAGCCTTCCTACTACGTCCAAGAGATGAAATAATGTCTTCTTGAGGACACTTTTCCAGCAGATCTACTAGTGGAGGGGTTTGTTGCTATTTTATTTAGTTTCTTCCTGAAAGCTTTATATTGCTTACTCTCAAAGCTGGAGATGGATATGGATCTCCTTTACACATTTTTCAGAGAATTTCTAAGCCCGCTTTCTGACCTTTCAATACCATAAAATACTTTAACAAATATTATGAGCAAATATTATAACAAACTGAGCTTTTCAAATAATCAGACTTGGGATGTTATTAACTCAGTCATATCAGTTTTGTAGTTCATTACATCAGCTTTGTAGTCAATTGCATCAGTTCTGTAGTTCAAATGTAAGACTTTACGTCTCACTAAGCTTTCCTATTTGTATTTAACTCCTCTGGTACTTTCTGCAGAAGAAAATATTCAAGGAAATTGTAGAAAAAATTATCTTCTCTTAGCTGTTTATAACAAAGCTGATTAATGTAACATATTACAGATAATGTGGTAGTCAGCTTTTTTAAGCTAATACAGTCAGTTCATGTCAGACTTTATAAAAATGCTTAAGACACAAAGTGTATTCAGATACATCCATCTAAAAGCAGAGGAACAATGTGCATTAGAGTGAAGCAAGAGGAATTTTAGTGTATGCAATGGATACTGCCACTTGCATAACAATTCACCTCCTTCCCTTGCTAGTGAATATTCATATTCCTGTAGTAGAGCTCTTTGTATTTACTGTTCTGCCGAAGTGTGAGGTGGCATCCAAGCCCTCTAGTGTTTTATCAGAGTAGACATGTCATTTGCAATGTTATTTTAAGCCTTCCTAAATAGAACAAGCTGAGATGAGCAATATTGTTGCATACCTCTCCTAAAACTCCTTAAAATGTAAATGTAACATGCTGTTGACTCCTATATAGCTTCCTCATTCTGTAAAATCACTTAAATGGGCTTGACTTTGAATAGGATCTAAGGTGGGGAGAATGGAGCGTGGTTCTCAGGATGCTGAGCAGGACATATTTGTAATCCTGAAAGCAAACTCGAGCTCTAAAAATGCCCTGAATTAGAATAGTTTTCAGTATAACACGAAAGAAATATTACACAGAAGGCAAATTAGGTATGTTATAGGAAATTCCATTTAAGGGTCCTAGATGTAGTATAGCTGGAGTACAAACTGCAATAGCCATCGCTGCCTACCTATAGAAGAGGCAGAGCCTGTAATTCTGGGTTATAACTGCTTATAAAATAAGTAATCAGTGTGATTCCTGGCAGTCTGCTCTGCTCTGGTTCCTTCACCCTTGCCTTCAGGGCACTTTCCTTGATCCTTATGCTTTCCTACGTACCCACACTCAACCTCAAGCCTTCTTTTCCTGCTATTACTTCATGCCAGCAGCTCCTCACCTCGGCAGGTGAAATAACACCTGTAAGTTGTGTGCAAATTTTTGCACACTTCATTTATGGCTGTATTTCCTACGTTTCTCTAAGGTATCCTCACTGAAGTGATCTGGACCCAAACTGGGACAGTGCTGGGACAACTTTGCAGGGTGGGGTGCAGCTGAGTTCAATGCAGGGCCTGAAATCTGGGCTCTCCCAGCCAGACCAAGGCTCAAGGCACATCTACAGCACAGCCCCAAGCGCAGTGTCTCAAAACAGATGTAAATACCTGTAAATTTCTGTCTTGAAAGAGATTCAAACCTACCTGTGTAGCCCTTATTGGCTAGCTTGTTCTTACACAGTTAGCTGCTACAGTGTTTGTGTGCAAACAGCGCTTTAAAGTGATCAGGCAGTGTAATTAAGCAAAACCGTACTTTCGAAGCACTGAGTTTCCTCTTCATCGTGGTGGGAAAAGAAGAAACAGCCATCAGGCATCACACTTCAGCACATCAGAGTCTCACGACTTCTGTAGCTGCACTCCAGCACCTCTCTAATCAAGGCACTTCTTTGCAGATTGCAGGTAATGCTGTGGCAAACCCTCATCGGGCTTCAGAGCAATGCAAGGCTGTGGAAGGCAAGCAGGGAAATAGCAAGCTGTCCTTCTGGCAGGTTGTGTGTGGTCTGCTGAGGGTGTAGCTGCCCAAGTGGGGTCGGTGAACGCACTAATTGGAGGTGGGTGCAGCAAAGTTAACTTTTAACATGCAGGAAAGGGCTGAGCCTTCAGGATTTTTCATCAGGAGATGCTCATCCCTGGCTGCGGCTCCTTGGGGGAAGGACGTGGAGCTGAACCACACAGGGCTGCACAGCAAAGCCTGCTCCAGGGTCCTTGGTACAGGGACTCGAAGCATACCGGCAGGCCCCACCAGCTGGCGTCAGGAAAATACTTGGCTGCTTTTCTCTGCTGCCCTCATGTTCCCAAATACAGAAGGGCTGAAGTTTTGGGTTGTAACCCCTCACAGATGCGATGGGTGACTTTTGAGCATCGCCTCTCCTCCAGAAGCACACAGCATGCTCTGGCCGCAGCATGCCACTCCAGGTAGGCTGCATTACCCAGGGAGTTGTCCAGAGCCTCTTTCCTAACAAAAACCCCATTGCTACACATTTCGGTCAGAGCAGGGGACACAGAGCTACCAACAGGACCTGGGTGTCTCATTGGAGAGAGAAATCCTGTTGTATTTCTTTGTCTCTTGAGTATCTGGAACATGGGCATCCTTTTTTTCTCCTGCAGTTGTCATTGCAGGGCTTAAAGGACTGACTTTATTGTGAGTGTTGTTGTCAATAAAGATAATTTTAACCATTATCTTTCTATAACCTTTTCTTAGCTTTTTGGAGTGGCAGGGTTACATTTGCTATTTGATTCTATTGCAGTCTCTGTTAATTCAAATCTGATTTTTGTTACTTTATTACAGTATTCAGCAGCCATTGTATTTTATAAATATAAATGACATGTAACTTAAAACACTTGAGTGGGACATTATAACTTGTCAGTTTGTATTTTAGAAACCAGATTTTCATTATTTTGTCAGGCAAACAAAGCTAAAATGTCTCTACCAGCAGATGTACAGAACGACTTACCTGCCTGGGAGCTCTGAAGTTATTTGAACAAGCCAACTGAAGTGCTTGCTTCGTGCATCTTACACAGGCAAAGCTCCTATCAAAAATAATCACTCTTAGAACCACCCTTTTTTTTTTTTTTCTTTTTTTCTTTTTCCTCCCTTCAACACATCAGCAGATACAAGAACTTATTTTAGAGATGTATATGCGTGTGTAGAGGTGGCGTAGGGATAGGGTATGTTTCAGATGGCACCAGCTGCCTCTGATGCAAGAGGAGGGGAATGCAATTACTTCTGTGGAAGTCTGTACATATTTGCCAGAATTTATAAATGTTTACAAGTAACTGGTCTTCACATAAGCAGGGCCCTCAGGGAGTGCTAGGCCCCCATCTGCTGGAGAGTTTTATGTCAATTCTGGTGATTTTTAGGTTATTTTCCCTGCATTTTTCTCTAAGAATTATCATCACTTGGCTTTCTTATTTAAATTTTGATAGTGCCTGGAGAGGCAAAGGCCTGATTGTTCCGAGTACTCTACATACATATGGTGAGAGACAGTTACTCTCCCAACAAGTTTTCTATCTAAATAAACAAGGTTAACAGGGCTGGGAAGATGCAGTAACTAACTCCCTGTTTCACGGAGGAAGCACTAGAAAGTGAGAGGAGCTGAGCACCAAGCCCCAATCCTGACAGGCACCAAAATGCTTGCTCCTGGCGAGGGCAGAGGTTTTTGGAAAATATTTTCAAGTCGAAAACAGTTGGAAATGTATTTCAAGAAAAATAAACATTGCAATCTGCTTGGATAGCTAGGAAGGAATGGCATAGAGCTTGGCATCCCAGAGGTTATAGGCATTAATGGCTTTCAGCTGCTTTTATACCCTTCTGGGGCTATTCTGTGGCCTTCTGAATAAGTTTGGTGGTTTGGGGAGGTTAATTTACAGCACTTCCATGTTGTGATGCTGCTTAGAGCTGTGTCTTTGATTGGAGTCTCTCATCGGTCTCGCACACAGCAAAACCCTCACTGTGACTTGACTCTGCTCATGAAGTGATCGCCTTTCCAGCAGTTTCAAGGATGCTGAGAAGGTAGCTGAGATGTCTGCCTCAGTGTCTGCAGAGAAATTGGGACAGGCTTGGTTAAGGAGCTTCTCACATGGCTGCAATGAAACAAATGGGAACTCCTTCTAGGATGCAGCTTTCCTTCTAGGCATTGTTAGTTGGGATGGTGGGGAGTGATGTAGGAGGATGTAACCAAGACATGCAGATCAGTCAGGCTTATACAGAATTTCCCTCCTCTGTCCCCAAAAGCAGCAGTGAGAGTGTTCCTGAGACCTTCTTTGCAGCTTCTGTGAGCCACCTCATGGCAGCATGTTCCAGTGGTTAGAGCAAGATTATTTGCACACTTGCATTTTGCTGACACTTTTAAAGGCACCTTTAATTAGGAATGCATTACAGGTTACAGTTAAAAATTATTTAAAAACTGGGGAAAAAAACAAACAAACTTGAAATTGTAAAAATGGGGGGTGTTTAAGCACAGATATTTGTCACCAGCAGGTAATTGTTTAAGGAGGTGAGTCCTACTTTATTATTTTCCTGCTCTCCTGTGTAAGAATAGGTAGGACATAGGGGGAAGGTCCCTCACAGCCCACTCATTCAGACCTTCCCAAGTTCACAGAACAGCAAGAACAGGCCAAAGCATCCAGATTTTGGAATTTCTTCAGGAAATCTGCTGTTTCTTCTCCATAAGGTCTCGGAAAGGAAATCCATCACAGACCTGCCCAAAGAAACTAACACGAATCCAGTCTTAAGTTGTGCCAGTGAAGAGTAGTTAAAGTTCATCACAAAGTGTAGTTTGAAGAGTCCATCAGGGTTATAAAGGTAGCTGCCTGGTTACAACATGGGGCTGATTTGCAGAGGAAATGAATCATATTTAGGTAGAATCCTGTTTTATTGCTGCAGATTATAACCACTTTGAAAGTGGCTGGATTCACCTTATTCTTCTGAAGTCCTGCTGTCATTCTCTGACCTGATGTGGTAGAGAATGGATCAAACAATCTCTCTATATATTTTGAAGGAAAAAAAAAAAGAGAGTGAGAGAGGAAGAGAGAGAGAGAGAGAGAGAGAAACTGTACTTAAACCATGACAGGGTTTTGGTTTCTTCAAAAGGAGGAGTCTTTCCATAAGTTTACCAAACTGCATTTATAGTGCTTATGCCCACGGATTTAGCTTGTAACGGGGAAATATGCTATGTTTAAATACCCAGAAGGAGTCTGGAAGACAGATTTGTCCTGATAGCTTGTCATTTACCAAAATGGGTAGTGATAATTGGACACAGGAGACGCTTGCAGATCAGCCTTTAGTGACAGTGCTGATAGTTACTGAAAACATCAAATATCTCATGGTGGAACTTCCGTGCCTTTTCCTCTGATCAGCCTGGGCAATGTCCCCAGCAAATGCCATATGCACCATTCTCAACTACATTTTATCAAGATATTCTCAGTTCAATCCCTTTCCTATTCTTTAACATATTGTACAGCTGTGTGCATATTAAAATGTACAAAATATTAATGAAATCAGAGAGGTGTAAGATAGGGATGGATAAACCCATCCTTCTGAGGTTGCCTTTGGCTCTGATGGCTCTGGTCTAGAGTGCAGCAGGCATTTTAATTACCTCCCTGGTTTAAACCTGTTCTTCAAACCTCGCTGCCCTTGATGAGTGTTATACCCCTGATCTTCACCTTTTAGCCCCCCCTTTGGTATGCTGCACCAGAGGGCTCAACACTGCTCTAGTGGAGTGGAACAAGATGAAGAAGAAAATAACTTCTTCAAAGAATAAAAAATCACAATTAGCAGAGCATTCAAGTATTGGAGAGCCTCCCAATCTTTCTGAATTACAACCTTTTCTTTGCATTGCTTTTAGGTGCCACTTGCTGCTACTTCCTTTTATTTTAGGTAATGCTTTTTAAAAAAGTGTTATATTATTGTAAGGCACTGCACACAACTCTGATATAATAGTAGAAATCTCAGAAAAAGTCTCAAATCTTTCTGACTTCTCCAACTACTTCTCTGCCTGTCAAGAAACTTCGGAGAACTGTGGGGTTTTTGTTTGTTTGTTTCATTTCATGGTTGGGTGCCACATCTTAGATGCAGGGCACTCATCTCATCTTTACCTTTTCCATTTCCCCTTTGTGCTTCTCTCACAGGGTACCCAACACTGCCTGCAATGGGTGTCTAGGTTGCTCATTTGTAACGTTTGTCTGTTTAAAGAGCTGCTGAAAGTGATATTCAGATGAAGCTAAATTGCTAGCTAAATATTGAATTGAGCAGTACATGATGAAGTCCCATGTGGTATTATATTATTAATCACATCAGGAGGTTGTAAAGAACAATACTGATAATTAGTCAGTCTTCTAACCTCACAAAACAGAACCTATTAGCTATGTTACCCTTCATAGTGTATTTTATGAAGAACTTCCTATTGTCCTCATCATATAGTATGACATTTGAAGTATAGTTGCTGGATCATTATAAGGGTATTATATAAATTAAATGATGCAAGTTGACTGAACAGGTACCGTGAAGTTTATAGCAATAAAAATACATTTATTTAGGTCTGAGTCAGTGTTCAATGCATTATATATATATATATATATGTATTTAATATTACACACAGGTTAGAGTGTGTAATATAAAAGGTAACTTCTTGTTTCAGAAATGAGACCTTGGATTAATGGATGCTGGAAAGATTTAAGAATTTAGCTGCACTTTTAGCTTATGTTGTTACCCTAAACACAAGATAGTCTTATATGAATACGTTATATTCATATCCCCTGCTTCTAAGACAGATGACCTGAATGTAGAGAAAAGATAATTCTAAAATATAATGGTAAGGATTTGTAAGGATATGAAATGAGGCCATTAGTTAGCCTACAGGGAAGGTTTCTTTTCAGGAAAGAACTCCTGTCCAGGAGAGACATTAAAATCTGCTGAAATAAATGGGATTCAGGCATATACATAACATTAAATACGTACTTCAGTGTTACTATTAATCAGGATCAGAAAGTTTACTGAAGTTTGTAGTCGAGTCAAGAGAAGGTGTTTGATTATGTTCCCCTTGACCTGTTATGACTTCAGTATACTGTACACTGCGATTTTGTCATTTTCTGAAAAATTATTGGGAATAAAAGATCCAAGGGAGTTCAGTAATGGAGACTGGCTCAAGTTCTCATAGGAGCACAAATGCTAAATGCATTTACAGATTTAAGTTCAAAGTATCTTGCTAAAAAATATTTAATTTAAAATCTGCTGCTATGTGCCAGAAACGGTTTCTCTGACCATGCACCATATATACATGAGTAGCAGGCTGGCTTTGTGCTTTGAACTGATAAATATTTACACAGAGAATTGTTTTTCTTTTCTCTAGTTATTAACCTGCTGATGGGCTAGTATTGGTCTCATGCACAGAAAGATGTCATCTCAAGCAGCCCTCCTTAAAGCAGGCTGGACTCTGAGACTGCCTGTTCTGCTGCTGTCCCCTCAAGTGCTCACCACAAGCCACAAATCGCCCTTTTAGGGAAAGAGTAATAAACCGAAGGTGATGTTAGTCAGCAGCACCTATTCAAAAGCACATTTAAAAGGGGCTTACAATGCTGTACAAACACACAAAGCCAAAGGAAGCTTCAAATAAAAAAAAAAAAAAAAAAAAAAAAAAAAAAAAAAAAAAAGGTAATGTAATATTAAGTGTCCAGTATTTAAACTTAAGGTTGAAATCCCATCCCTAGCTTTCCTCCTACAGATTGTTGGGTTAGATAAATGTGTAAACGAGAAAACCCTATTTTTGTGATTAGATATCTTCCAGTCTTCAATTTATTCTTTGTAACTGGCCCAAATTAATCCAACTCTGATAAGCTTAATTTTACCATCTTTTTTCAAAAGTTTTGAGAAGAAAGAGTTTTTTGTTTTCATCATTATGGTGTGCTTTTTTTTTCCTTTTTCTTTTTTCCTGAGAGCATTCTTTTCCATGTGTCTAAGATGCTGAGAGCCAGTCTAGTGGGTCTCTTTGGTGCCTGAGAGCCATGCCATTCAAACACCTTGTAAACCATATTTATTACCTTGTGTAAGATGCAATGATAACAGAAAGAACTGATAATGCTCTGTGTACACGTTGTATTTACCTGGTTCTGCACAAGTATGAATGGAAATTTTACTTACTGTTTAACTAATAATTAATTAACCAGCTTCATTAGTTCTGCATATTGGTTTTACACCAGCAGCAAATTTGATAAATCTTTTTACATCTATTAAATTGTTTAATTTCTTGTTTGTAGATACTAAAATTAAAAGTCATGGCTGAGACATTCGGCTGCCAGGAATGAGCACACACCAATACAAACATAATGATAATTCTTCTCCCCCCCAAATTCTTTGCAGCATTGAATCACTGTCTGATCTGCATACTCATATCTTGAATTTTGTACACGTTGGAAATAAGAAACCTCTGACAGTACAGGCAGGTGTCTGAGTATGGAGTAAGATGCCCACTTAAAGGTCTCAATGAGGAGTCATCCAGGTGGATGTTGCAGCCCGAATTAGCTGCCCTGTCACTATTGTCAATTAGTTAAAGGTGCTTACAGATGCACAGAAGCACTGTAGGGTACAGGCCATGGATGTGAACCTACACAAGCTCTAACTGAAGCTCTTAGACATTTTCTTCTGTGTGTAAGTATTGTTCATGGGGGGTAAATGGTGCAGGGAAGCATGTTTGGAGCAGTGCTGGTTAGGAGTGATGCCCCGCTGCTCATTTAGATCATGAACTGTTCGTCAATACTAACAATTAGTGGGCTAAAGATCCCATTGACCACATGACAAGAATCAATATACACAGTACTTGTTAGTTATTTACCACAGAGTGTATTAAAGCCTATAGATTCACCATAAATCCTTTAAAGCTATCCCGCTATGATCCTTGCCACAACATGCATTGACACATCAATAAATCCTTTTGACAGGGGCGATATGTGAAAATCAATACCAGTTTATCAGCTATTTCCATGTAGTCTTTTCTACAAAGGTTTAAAGATCTTTTCCCAAAGCTGTATAAATGACAAGGTGTAGGGACAGATCTTGTATCGAGTAGTGACCTTGATTAATGCCGTTCGCTCCAAGAATTTTGTAAATCCCGTACAAGGGACATAAAACTGGTTGTGATGAAGTTCAATCTGGAAAGTGCTTTTCAAAGCTTTTACTAAAAGTATATATATATATATTTTTTGTAAAAGTGAGCGAACTTTCTGTATGCACACAGAATGAGTTTGGCTTTTTCTCTTAAAGAAAAGGAAGTTTCTAATGCTGATAAAAAAAATTTCCAAGTGTTTCCTTTTCACTAAGCTATTCGTTATAATGTGAAGGCCATCAGCATACACACACTGTGCTATGTACTTATTCTGCTATACAAACAATGTTTCATTATAAAATAGATTTAAAACGTATGTGTATAATGTAAAAGTATAGAATTTTGGTGGAGTAGCCCTTTTTTAACTGTTTTTTTCTTTAGTGCTTGAGGAAATTTGAGGTGATCCCATCTGATTTCAGGTGTCAAGCAGTTTTTTAAAAATTAGGTTCCTTAGGCTCCCAGTGGTTAGCTTTCATGTCTAAGTAGCAGATTATTTAGATTTTTGCAGTGATTGCCTCTATGCAAACTTTCTTCCAAACTTGTTCAATAGTTTTATCCCAGACTTATGACATGACTGGTTTTGCCAGCGAGTTCTAATTGTCCTGGAGAATGCAATAACCTTGGAAACTATTAGAAAAAAAATAAATCTCACTAAAATACAGAAACACATCTGAGGCAAAACTCAAACAGAAAATAATATCTACATTAATAGCATAGTAATTCTTTTTTAGATTAAACTTTTTCCCCCATTTCTTGCACAACAAATGAATAGCTTGAATTCCAAAGTAGGCAAAATATTTAATTAGTTCTGTATCTTGCATTCAGGGCCATGTAAGTCATGCAGCGGCTTAAAAAGCATCTCAAACCCCATAGAGAGGAAAGGATAAGGAAGCCTATTACATGGCTCTTTGGGAGTACCTCTGCCAAAGTCAGCTTTGATATAAGCAAATCCAACTCCCACTTCAGTCAACGGGAGCTGGCGTTGCTAATGGTAGGGTTCAATTCTGCCCCTTCCGTATAATTTTTCCTGTGAAAGCCGAATGTATTGTGTGCTACAACTCAGTGCGAGCGTTTCCTGAAAAGTGTTCCGCAGAGATACTGGCCCTAAAGGAAAGAATAATAATGCTTTGGCATACCTTGAGAAGGTTTTAAATGAACTGATAGAAAAGAGCTGTAACATTCATGATGGGAGATTCCATTTTTTCTGTCTCCCCTGCCCCGTGCTATACAACATTTTACTATAAAAATCTTACCTAAAGCCTCTGCTCTAAAATCTCCGTTATTCTGCTACACATATCATATAATTTTATACATTGCATTATCTGCCTTTCTTTCTCCCTTTTTTTTTTTCCTGACCTCTCCTTTATTTCTCCTTTATGTTTTTCCCTGTGATGAATCTCTCAGTACTGATCAATGTCATGATTAAATGGCAGTAAAATACAGGAAGAACTGTGCATTGTTTGACTGCCTTGTTTATCGTGTAAAGCTTTTTGGATGGCATCCCCTTCCCGGTTTAAATGCATGACCTATCCTTAAAACTTAATAGAGAATTTTTCACTTTTCATGACAGATTTGTTAAATACCTTCTCCCTGTCTCTCTCTCTCTTTTAAAGAGGAAAACTGTATTTTCATTCAGAGCTGTTCTTTCTCATTAGGGTAGTCAGGATTTCTCGGCACACAACCAGGATGGGCTTCTGGTATGTGCTGTAGGGACCGTCAGCTGAAAAGGGAGCAAAGAATGGAGAAGTGGGTGGAATAAAATCCACATAAACAACCGAAGAACAATGATCCCTGAATGAAAAACAAGGTAGAGTAGCCTCGGGCAACAGATAACCCAAGCTCGAGCTGACCTTGGCAGCATGACAGGGTCTTTACATAAGGACAGAATCCTCCAGCAATTTCATCAGGTTTGCCCCAGTGTCAACCTTGCGTGTATTGTTATTTTACATCTTCTTTTCTTTTTTCCTGCTGAAGTGTATTTATTGCTCAAGTGTGTTTATTATGGCTAATGCAAGAAAACTCTCTAAGTACGCTTGAGCTCTCACAAGTCTCTCAAACTCCAGCGTACTGATGAAATTCAGGATTGTTTTTTTGTTGCTGTTTCAAAACTCTCGAGCCAGGGAAAATGAGATACTAGTTCTGCACCAGCAGGGTTGGATTTTGGGCATAAGAGCAGTCTTGCTTTTCATTTTGGCATAGACGTGGAGTGTATCTTTCGCCCTTTCTGCTGTGAATGTGCAGTTAAACTAACAGCAGAGGATGGAAAGGCAGCCGCTTCAAGCACGTCAGTTGGCAGCAGCAAGACCTTAAGCATGAACAGATTTGTTGAGGCAGCTTTCCCAGCCTATTCAGTAAAGGCAACCAATTCTGAGCCTTGTGTACTATGAGCTGATGGAGTCTATTAAATATCCTCACATAAAACACGACGGGGCCAGTGTAAGGGAAAGAAAGGAGCATTCATTTGGAGACCCAAGTTCGAAATTGTCAACAGTTCTGTCTTACCGAAGCTACTTGTTTGACTCCTCAGTTGTGAAGGATGTATCTTAGAAATTGTTGAGGCTGCACGAGACTTTTATATTATAATAACTTTGCTGTTTCTTTGGTTAGAACAAATGATCATGCTGCTGCACCCACGGCTCGTATACACAAATGAAGCTCTGGCCAGCTGAGAGAGAAAGAGTGCTTGGTGGTGGTTTTTTACCGACTGCCACCTTCCCTGCACACCTGTGTTGTCGCATGAGAAGAACTTCTAAAAGTCACAATATATCAGCAAAGCCAAATGCTCGTGAACTAAGCTGTAAAGGATAAAAATGTGTTACCATGGTAGAATAACTTTTGATGTTTTAGTAGTTCAAATGTTAATATTACTGAAGACAGTGAATTGTGAATTAATCGATGATTGCTGAAGGAGCATTGCTACTATTTGAAGTATTTTGTGTACATTGTTATTTAAAAGGATGAGGCTTTAAAGAATCAAACCAATAAAAACACTATTAATTTGTAATGCTGCTGAAAATAAAGGGGTCTTCTGGTTGCATAGTTAAAAAGAAAGGCTGTTGTCATACAGCTAGTTAATAATTACAAATTATTACATGGAGTGCTGTTTGTTGTTTTCAAAGGCAGAGAGAAATTTTGTCAGTCTACTGCTGATTGTGCCCATCGTGATCAGATGTGTTCCTGATTCTGCTGCAGAGGAGGTGCAGTGGCAGAAATCTGTGCAAAAAAAAAAAAAAAAACAAAAAAAAAACCTCAAGGAAATACTGCTGCACAAATTCATGCAGGGAACCACGAGGTCCCTTCAGAAAATGACTGTCCCTACAGCTGACAATTCAGGTTAGGTAGGAGCAACGTTTGAAATTTGAACAAATAACAAGGAGCAAGAGAGAGGATTTCAGAGGCAGGGATTTGTTTGGTAGCCAGGAAGATAGTTTTATTCCTGCCCTCCAATCTGACCTACTTTCTTTGCTTTAGTTGTTTCTCTCTTTTGCATGAACGATGAACTAGCATGTGTATTAAATAAGTAGCAGTGTTATGGCAAGAAGAGGTTATATTTCAGTAGAAAGGCTGTATCAATTGCTTTAGAGAGTTTGTAAATCCACTAATAGACATATCTGAAGTTTGAAGTCTGACAAAGCTGCATGGATATTTAACCTATTTAATGGAAAGGTAAAAGCTTAGTAGAGTTGGTTAGATGGGGAGGCAACAAGCAGATTGTGTTTTCAGCATAACTTCAGTTGTTTTATGACAAAACCAAACCATTTTTCAATTTGTGCTGTGTGCAGTGGGATGACAACATTTTGCTTCTTTCCACGTATATGAAGGTAGTATGCTAAAAAAAATAAAAAGCTTTTCTTCTTTAAACAGTATTTCATCAGCTTTGAGGACTGTAAAGAGAACAGACGTTTTAAAAACAAACAAGCAAACAAACAAAAATCTTAATGGAGTCTAGGCTCTGTGCTCAAGTCTGCCCATCACACGTCTGTCCCCGGGAATCTGTCAACCCCACGGACTCTTGCCAGGCTATGGGACAGGGCAGGTAGGTTGGGTAGGGGAGGGCTTGCTTTTCGACATGTCCCATCCTGGTCCTCTCAGGTGGCCTAAAGGAATCTGGCAGGTGGCATTCAGGAGACCTCTGCAGAGATGTCTTTAAACCCCTTGGACGGCCGCTGAAGAGGAGGGACAGCTGCCAGTCACTCCTAAACTCTTCCCAGCCCTTTTTGGGAGAAACTGATGTCATGATTCATCTTTGCATGAGGCAGTGCTCATGTTACCCTGCTGTTTAATGCCTCGGCACAGGAGGAGGTTCTTTGTTTTCTCTCCCCTCATGCTCGCTCCTTGCAGTCCCATGCAGGGCTCAATGCAATCTGGCCCATGGTAGAGATTTGGAAACCATTTGCTTGCTCTTCTACAGCTTTCAAGGCTTGCCAGCAATACTGTGGGAAGCCTGGAAAAAATTAAAGCGTTATTCTATCCTGAAACTTGTCTCTGCAAAAATGCTATTCTGGGCTCCCATGTTTATTGTTTCTCCATGATTCTCTTATGAAATTTGATCCATTTAAAAAAAAAAGGGACAAAAAAAAAAAAAAAGAAAGAAAAAAGAAACAGAATCCCTAATTACCTGTCCAGCAACCTCCCTCGGTGAGCAGCAAGCCAACCAGAATTCTTGCTCTGGAACATCAGGAACAAGATTCTTCAGAGGGATTTAGCTAATAATTATCTTTGATAACTGAGCCACAACAGGGCTTGGCATATCCTCCTATAGCTATTTTGACCATGCCACTAAATAAAAATACCACTGGTAAACACCAGTTAAAAGACCACTGGTGGTATGCACCGCTGGTAAAAAGGAGTCAAAAACAGCTGAGAAAGTCTCTACTATGGTTGAGATTGCATTTTTTTTAGTTGAAAAAACTGAAGCAACTTGACAGCAAATTCACAGTGCAAGTCTATTTGTAAAGGTTAGTATATTGACTGGTTCACAGGGAAAACTGAGGGCTGCAAAGTGTGGGGCAGGAGGAGGGATTTGCTCTTAAGTGCTTTCTTCACCTGTATTTCAGCACCCAGCCTGCAGAGTAACTTCTCTTTCAAATGCAAGCCACAAACCAGTCCTCCACTGAGCCCTCTTACAGCTGCCCATGTCACCCCCATACGTAGGTCATTTGTAGCGAGACCCTGGGAGTTTCAATATTTTATCTCTTTAAAATTCAGTGAAGTTCCTCTCCAACTCTGCTTTAGAAGCTCTGTGCATACTCAGAGAAATGCACATGGCACATAGCTTGGCTTTATTTACATTTAGGCTTGTGGCAGAGAAGTTGTGCTCTGCTGAAGGAGTTCCTGTGCCATTTAATACAGTAAGGTCCATCCTCCCACGTTGTGATGTGAAGGAAATTGGTGAGAACTGGGGATTAAGCACAGCAGATGCATTAATGGTCAGATCTTGCAAAGTGGTGAGGAGCCTTTGAAACTCTGGAAACCGTTTCTGTTTCTGTTTACACACAGAAAGCAAACAAATAAGCTCAATCAAGTCTCCTTGATCTGTGAAAAGTAAAGCTCTTCTGGCCTACAGAGCAGTAGAGCAGACCTTTGAACTGTTCCCCAGGGAGCTAAGAGCTTGCTCGTTATTAGTTAGCTTGGGAGTGTAGTTAGCTCCTTAAATACAATTAACAAAAAAGATCAAACTCAGTGGAGCACTTAGTATGTATTTCTGCATGGAAAAACCAGGAAACTCAGAAGTCACATTTGCAAATCTACCTTTTATTCTTCTGGTTGCTCCTGTACAGCGTGTCTTGATAGACACTGTGAGGGGAGAGGCTTTGTACGAGGGACCTGACCTCACATTTTGGCCCTAGAGGCCCCGGAGGCTGTCTCAATGGTGTTTGTCCATCCAGCATTGAGCAGTGCAGGCAACCCCACACCAGAGCTTTAAAGTTCAGCACCAGGCAGGTGAAGTCTGGCTTCTCTAAGCACGGCAGGGTAACTGCCTCAAGCCTCAGTTCTGGTTGAGAATCCCTCTGGCTATCTGCATTTCAAACTGCCTCTTGCTGGTAGCAGGGCACATTTTAAACACAGCTGTTTTCCCCTTTTTGAACATCAATTATAATATAGCCATTAAAAAAAAAAATAAATTGTGGATACTTGCAAACAAAGAGAATTGCTGGGCATTACTTGCTACAATCATTGCCAGGGTTGATGTTCTCATTACTTCTAGTTTTAAAAGTCCTTTTGGCCCATGACAAAAGGATTTTTTTCAATTTGATGACATCTTGCAAAATAAAATAATGCACTCTTAAAATAATGTGTAGTGAAATGATTGCCAAAGCCTATCACAGAAGACTGTGCTTTCATTATATCAGAAGCATCAGTAATCACATGTTTTATACTCTGTTTTGTGCTCCTTGGTGGCGTAATAGATGAGGTTTTTCTAAGATTGCCTGACATTCTCCATCATAACTCACTGCTTGCAGTCGCTGATAAGTTTGCCAGACTTTAACCATCTCTGTGGGCTGAAGCTTTCCATGCTGGGTTTCTTCTTAGTTAAATCTGTTTTGGAAAATTTCAGCAAAAAATGATTCAAACATTTCCAGGCATTAGGCAAGGGGAAAATATATTTGTTTTGACCACACTGAAAAAAAAAGTTCTGGCAACCCTTGCTCTGAATAGCTGTAGCTTCCCCTCCCTCCCTTTTCCCCCCATCCTATTGTTTTGGAATAAAGATCTGAAATTTGGCAGGGGGGTGATCTTTGTCTTTTAACATTTTTATGGAAGGCATCACATTGAGCAATGTTATAAATCTTTGAGAAAGTTTAATGAAGGCAGGTGGGAGCATGGAATTAGCTGAGGGAAGAATCTATGCTATCTATGGTTAGTCCTCTGGAAGCAATGGGTGAAAGCACAGGGGAAAGGGATATAAAGAGAAACAATTGATGGGGCATGAGGCACTAGTATTAAACTGGAAACCAAAGGGAGTTACGGGATTTGGTATTGCCTACACAGAAGATTGGGACTCAGAGTCTGCATTTGCAGAAGAGAAGATCCATAGGGAAAGAGGGGTGAGATACCCGCTGTCCTGTCACCAGCAACAGCTGGTTTGGGAAAATACAAATGAGAGAAACACCGAAACGACCAACCACTTTTTACTGACGTACCAGCTCATCCTGAACTGGAGGTTGCACCTGTAGCATGATGGTTAGGCATGACCAATGCATTCTGCCTCCACTGAAGTACTTAGTAATATGTTTTAAAATTTGTTTATGCTTGTGGCTTGTACAGAGCTCAGCAGCAATAAGTTCTGCAGCATGTGCATTGAATGAAAAATTACTTCCTCTCATTGGGTTTAAAACCGAGTGCTAATTTTATTAGGTGTCCCCAGATTTTTATTTTTATTTTATTTTTTTGTAATTTATTTATTATAATTATGATTATTATACTGTAAAAAACATTCCTAATCACAGACAAGAAAGTCCAGAACTTTTATGACTTGTAAACCTCTGTTGTACCCATCCCCAGTTGCCTCTTTTCCAAGCTGAAAGCATGCGGTTGGCCTTTTTTATCACTACATATCATTAAGCCAATATTTCTATGGAATTATCCATAATGGTTCCGAGATTTTTGTGCCGAGTGATAATAGCTAGGGTCCGTTGTGGTTTAGATCTAATTAGGATTGTTTTCCCTCATATGCATTACTTTGCATTCATCAATACCCTCTGCTGTTTTATTGTTGTTTGGTATTTCAAGCTTCTCACAACTCCTTGCATTCAGATTGACTATCCAGAGTGACTCTCCATGCCTGGCAAACTTTTTCATGTTATTATCCGTCTTCTTTTCAAAGTCCTGCAAATATGATCTCAGGTCCTTGGGAGATCAGTGGCTTCCTCTTTTCTCAGCTTTCAGCTGTCCAGTTATTTCTACCCTCTGTTTGTTACCTTTCAACGATTTATTAAGCAAGTCTTTGGTTTTCCTGTATTAAAACTAGGAGTATGATAAAACTGTCTTACTTTCATAAAAAAACTTCAATGCTGCCACTTAGGAACTTGAAGATGCAAGAATTCAATTTGCCTACGGAACTTCAACAGGCATCTTTTAGCTTCTAATAAATTCTTTAATTAAATGATCACACAATGTCTTATCTTACAATTCCTGCTTTCTTCAGTGGCCAGCATGGCCCTATAATGGGAACAAATCAGTATAACAATGGACTGTTATCCTGATTGTCTGGAGAACTTGGTAACTACTGTCAGTACAATGGGAAAATACATCTCCCAGTTAAGGTGGTTAAACACTAAGCTGAATAATTGGTTGCATTTTCACTCCTAACTTCAACACGCTAGCACATGCAATGCAGGCAGATACATGGACAGATAGATCTATGCACATAAGCTCCTTCTTCTAGGAGTAATTCAGAATTACATTATTATTGTTAGGAAATTGCTTCTCCTCCAGGCAGTAGCAGAACCACTGTCCACTCTGGTACAGAACAATTGCTTGCAAATGATTAGGCTTAAATGTTGGCAAAATAATATCTAAATTCTCAAGACAACTCTGGTGTTTATAAATCAACACCAGCTGTTCCTGTTTATGCAATACTTTGTAAAAATAAAAGAATAAAATAGAATCTGATATGACAGCTCATATACCAAGACTCAGCTTTCTGCAAAAACAAACCAGGCCCTTAAAAAATGCGGGGTTTATTTCAGATACTCTAACAGAGCCAAGTGGTCTCATGATAATAAATTTAACCATGTTTCTCTAATGCCTTTAGGCATATGGCAGGTACTTGGCAAAGAGATTCCTAAAGCTGAGCCATTAGAGATGTTTTCTTGCTGTCCCTCTGGAAGAACGAAGAGGAAGACCCTTTCATACGTAGCACCTGTCAAGCATTTCTGAGTCATGTCAGGCTCAAATTTGCCCGAAGGGCCAAATTCTGATTTCTGTCACACAGGTTCTGTCACAAAATGTGACGAGATTCTGTGAAGTTGCTGGGATTTGCGGGGGCAGATTTGTCCTCAGGATTTAGCCCCCAAATCTCTCTCATGAGCTGGGTGTGTAATACTGTTGAAGTATTTATTACTCCTTGCATAATTAAAAGCTCTTTCATTACTTATTTTGATGATTATTACTCATGTGGAGTGGTCCAGTTTACACAGTTTGCTAGAACCAGGTAAGTTGGAAAAAAAGCCAGATACTTGGCTTCACCAGTGGCAACCCATGTTGCCATGCTCCCATCCTCAACACAAGGCTTGTGGCAGGGGGGCCTTTAGAAGGGAGGGGAGGCGTTTTCTGTTTTGTTGTGAATGCTCAGCAGTTCTGCAGAGATGGTCCTCACCTACACACAGCTTTCCACCCTAATCCCTCAGGACAGGAACCTGCAATTTTCTTCTCAGAAAATGAGTAAAGTGAGCACTATTTTTCCTTTTAAATGTCTGGAGGGGGTAATAGGGGCTGCGTCATTACCTCTGCTAGGGTTTTAGTTTGCAGTTAGGTTGCCACTGGTGAAGCCAAGTATCTGGATGTCTTCACTTGCTTGTTGGGTCGCATTGCAAAGCGGTCGTGACGTGAGAGCTGGAGTCCTTCCCAGCTGAACTAGAAGAGGTGCTCCAGGAGCACACCGAAAGGTCTCTAGCTGCTCCTCAGCATTCAGTCTGTGAGCTCTTCTGCCCCCATCTCTCACCCCACAGAATCCACATGTTGTGGGCATGGGATCATCAGCACCCAGTGTTTTGCTCTTATTGCAACTTGCTAATGTAGATGTGCCTGTAGATGCTTCTGTATGGAAAGCTATTGGTTAGCCTCCAAAAAGCCAAACTCTCTACCTCCCAGCAGTGCTCTGTTCCCTGAGATCCAGAGCAGTTTTCCCTCTGGTTTTGTCCCTTCTTGGCCCTGCAAGTTTGTGTTTCCTTCTAAAAACAGTGGCAGATCCTCAAAAAGATGGCTAAGAAGGGATAAGCAGCTTCTTTTGGACTGCACTGCTTGGGTGCCGGAGAAGACAGTTTTGAACCTCTGCATGCTGCATGTTGGCTTGACTTTGGACCTCCTCAGTAAATACTTCAGTGATGAGACTCATGTACAAACTTTCTTGTCTCCAGCTATACTGTCCCATCCGTTCAGGGGCCCTTGGTGCTGTCTGTCACTTGCTGAGCCACACTGCAGCTGCAGGGAGGTCCTGGGCTGGACAGAACTGAAATCCAGCTGATTTAGGATCCCTCAGTGCAAGCGTGACCGTGTTTGCAGAGTGGGAGAGCTTACTTTGTGGAGGCTGTTTTATTAAAAATATGGATGAGGGTGGACTTTAATTGACCCAGTCTCTTTTAGGTAATAAAGGCATTCTTTGGATCTGGCTTCCTATTCTTTCTAGACAGCAAAGCTGTAAGTTTTTCATTCATGAGTTGTTCAAAAGCAGATCTTAAATTTTGTGACTACTTCTGGAAATTGTTCAGATAAGTGTTATATCTCAGCGTTTATTGTTCATGAACTGCTTATAACAAATTTCCTATCTCTATTCAGATTTGCTACTCTTGCTTTATGGTTGGTCACCTTTACTCATATATTTTTTTTTTTAAAGCAAACAGAAATCCCAACAGAATGTCTATCATCTGGCAGAATAACTAGTAGCAATAGTAGGTTATCATGCTGTTTTTTCTAGTCCCTGATTCTGCAACCTGTTTCTTTATAAGCTACCTCTGTCTCTGCTGGAAATAAATTTAATTTAATCACAAAGTGATTTTTTCTTTTGATGATTGCATTCATCTTGGCAACATGCTCCTAAATTCATTGTTCACAAACATTTGCATGAAATAAACTTTGGTTGCAAAAATCTACATAAACAAATGACAATGAGACCAGATTTGTAATTTGAGAAATTCCCTACAAAAAGACTCCTTCATTATTCAGTGACTGCTCCTATTGACTGTAACACTACAAACAGATGCCTGTAGATTTGTCACCAGTGTGGTGGTAAGACAAGGTATTAAATTGAATACCTGAGAAGTGGGATGTACTTTTCTCTGCCTGCATTTTATGGGCCTTGCCTTGGTAGAACTGTTCTCAGAATATTTATTGTTCAAAAGCCACCTTTATTTCTAAATAGTATATAGCAGTAACTATATACAAAAACGTGCCATCATTTTTTGAGTGCAGGGTTTGGGTGATATTTGTTACAGTGATTTAAAGCAAATCAAAAGGATAAAATTAAAAATACTGTCCTATTAGCAGTAGCCTGATCGCAGAGTGGAACAAAAGAGCTTACCTGGGAAGGGAGATGTTACATCTTGATCTGCAACCAAATGCTGTGGTCAGTGGTGCCTGAAGACCACCATCTTCAGGGTGTCACTGTCCAAAGGAACATGTAGACATCCCTCCTACTTACTGAGTTGTGGGCATCTGGGAAGAAAAGGCATGAAACTGTGAAACTTTCCTGTTTGGAGATTATCTGGGGCATGACATTTTAGTGGCAGAATCAGCTAAATAGAACACATTATTTTGGAACTCTATTTTTAGCTTATTTATTTACTACTTGGCAGACTCCTAGTCAAGAGGGGATAACCCTGGCCCTAGTGATAAGTTTTAACAACTGCATGTTTATGCACCGGTAGGTATCAGGAGGTCAGTCATAAAAACCTGTCAGTTTGTATTACTTCTCTGTTGACTTTCTACCAAGGCATGAAGGAAAGAGAGCTGCCATCTTTCTTGTCCTAGGAGTGGGTGGTATGTCGTGAATTAGATAAAAATTAAAAAAATAATAATAATAAAAAAAAAAAAACAGTTTTCTTTCCTATGTTGGTGCAAAATGCTCTACCTTTGAGGACTGCAGAAAAAAAAAATAATTTCCATGTATTTACTCTGTCACTGAGGCAGAGAAACAGCTTTTACAGGTGAATGCAGTGGAAATAATGTACAAGACATGCTTCTTCTGGTTCTGTAAAAAATCCTCATTGACAGTGCTCTCAGATGCTTGTGCTATCTAGTGTTGAATTCTGATCAGGTCTCTCCAAAGCAGATCTGTTTGGATATTAATGAACCGTTAATTTTTAAGTCATATGCAACAGGGAATAGTGGCACTAGCATCATCTTTAATATGTTCAGGTCAATTTCTTTTGATACCAACACTGAAATCAAAGAAGCTGAATGAAACAAGATCGTATCAAAGATGATCACAGTTTTTTTCTGCACCAAATGAAAAATTTGTACTCTCTTTGACACCCTGCCTCCAAGTAAGTTTCCAGTTTGCTGATATTGATGGCCATGAGGATGAACATCTGCAATTAAAACAGGAAAGCCACTCAGTCATTCCACCCAAAGCAGAGCCAGGCTCTGAAGGATCGTGTGATTGGCTTAAATGTCATCCTATTAAAGAAGAAAAAGAGTTTGGAATTCCCTTTATTCTCTCGTTCATGTTTAAATGCATTTTGTCACACTCAAGCATCTCTCTGCAACCATAGCTACCATCAGGCTAGGCTCCTGTTCTTAAGAAAAATAACACGCTTTAATATCTATCTGGAGTACCCGAGAGCTTCGACTTCAAGTTAATTTTTAGATAGGACAAGCTACAGAGTGCAGGTCTACAGCAGAAGAATAGCAGACCTAGTTACTCTGAGCTTGTAGCTAGAAAGCAGATCCTGAACGCTAAGCTACAAGGCCTAAACGTTTCCTCCCAGCACTATGCCATGCAGAACTGACACTGCTGCATCTCATGTGGGGTAGCACCTATGGGTCAGGAAGTTATTCAGAACTCTTTTGATCATCTTCTGGGTGGGAAATATATATATATATACATATATATATATTTAATATATTGAAATATGATCTACAGTAATTTTCTTGGGGCCATTTATGGTAGCAGTAGTCAAAGTGAACAAGTTGTGTACCCTCTTCTCTTTATTTCATAAAGGGGTAAGTTACTCTGGTGTTTTTCTTTGTCAAAATCTGACAGAATTGAGGCCCTAAGTTTTGGCCTCCTTGGAAGTACAAAAGTACTTGATTAAACTGAAGAAGGACTAAGTCCTTCTTCAATGTAAATGGGCATTTTGTGAGAAAGAAAAAGGAGTATAGTCTTTGAAGTAGGAAACCAATTCTTAGAGAGATGGTTACTTCATATAGTACCACCTTTTCACCTTACATGTCTTAGGAGACATTTTGTATGCCCAACTGCTATGCTTATTTTAATAGGAACACTATGGAACATCATATTTCCCTTTATGTTTGCACACTGCTGCTGCTGGCCCAATAGGTTAGATATTTCCATATGACATTCTTGATTGTGGGACTCATCCTATGTGACACTTCTGTTTTCATGTCCCATCCTGAGCAATGGGATTGGTTGGTACACATCATCTGAAAACCCACGGGACTGTATGTCTGAAGCACACTGTGTAGTACAGTTGAGAATATGCAGCATTTATGCAGTTTTGAGGCCATTTTCCTTGGGCAGTTTGGTGTCACCTGCTCGCTTGCTACTAATGAGTACTTGGAATATCAGTAGAGGGATGAAGAAAATGCTGACAGATTAATCCTGCTTGTGGTCCCTTCAGATAAAGGGTCATGAGTATTTTCAGGGAGAGATGGGCACAGCTGTTTTGATGGTGCACTTGTTCTACAAGTCCATGGAGGCCTTAGGCCTCAAAGGCCTACATTTGTCAGTGGTACTGGGGGGTGCTGAACCGAGTCAGAAGGCAGCCAGCCTGGGTCTCACCCCTGCCAGATGTTGCGTCTTACTGAACTAGAACATTTCTAGGGGTCTGAACAAGGGGCTGCTTGCTTAATACAAAGCATATTTGATCTTCAGTACACTCCTTTGTCCTTGCTGACATGCACTAGATACGTGGTAGGCTCTGTGCTGAACTGGCAGTTTCTAGTGGGCCTCTTCCAGAGCTCAGACCTCACATGTTGTGGAGGTTATAAAAAGTTTACATTCGTTCTACTGCCCCAGACCAGGGATAACTTAATACATGATTTTAAGAGGCAGATGACCTGATCCAGCAGACTGGGTAGAGGAGCTGAGAATATCAATAAAAAAGTGAGTGCTATGTGTATCAGTGTATCTATTTGTAGGAAAAAAAAAAAAAAAGTAAAAATGCTTCCAAATCAGAAAGTGGAACTGAGAAAGCATAGAAGGAGGAAAAAGAACAGGAATAATTTCTTCAAAAGCGGACAGGTGATCCTTTGGTGTGTCATACAGAAATCAGATGTGAAAGTCAAGCTGACTGTGGAGGAACTAATGTGCAGGAGAATCCTAAAATGTTTGAACACCAAGCACCCAAACCCAGCACCCTCAGACATGGACCTATAAGATTTTGATATAGTCTTTATTGGAGGACCTAGAGAGAGATCCAGCTGTGATCTGGATCTGATCAATTTTGTAGTCTCTGATTAAAGATAGTGCATAGAAATATTATAACATCTCACCATGGTTGTCACTGCATTGGTAGAAAGCAAGCTCTTTGGTTTGGATCCACATGAAGTGCCTTCCAACCTCAACCATTCTGTGAATCTGTGATATATTCTGAGCTGGGCTTGACTTAAGCTTCCCCTAGTCTAAGAAGACATTAGCACTGAATCTTTTCTGATTTCTTTTCTCACTTTCAGATGACAGCTCCTCTGGCAGTTACACATTCCAAGGAATGGGACCATGTAGTTTCTTGGCTTTGTCAAAGGTACTGCTGCCTTCTCAGGCTGTTTAGCAGTCTGAACACAAATCTTCCCAGAAAAGCTCAGAAATTGTATGGCACTCATAAGGAACACATAGTACTTTAAAAAAAGTTTAGGGTTTTGAATACAATTATTCCATATTTTAGCTAGAAATACACTGTGTTTGTTTTATTGTAGCAAACCAAACCAAAGCCACCTACTGACCAACCAACCAACCAAACAAACAAACAAAAACAACAACCAAGCCCCCCCCCCACAGTATTCTTTTGTTAAGACCATTGAAAGAGGTCTTAAGAATTTTCAGAGATCTTAAGGTCTTTGAAAATGGGTCTTAGTTCCCTGAGAAGTTCATTCCTATACATAGCTGCTTTAAGTTATTTCACTCTCCTCTGCAGCAATTCTGTGCATGATTCACCATGTTTTCCAAAAATGTTTTCTTTCTTAAAATAGTTGTCTGTGTGTTTGAGCTTTCTCCCAGGCTTCATATTCTTTATGGTTATAAAAGGCTGTATCAACACTGATATTTTTGTTTAGGCTATAGATATGTACCATGTCTCTAGATCCTCTTCCTTGAAGAAACTGGGGAGAAAGGGAATTGCTTTTCCCAAGGCTTTGTTTTCTCTTTGTCAGAAGGTGCTTTCACCTGTAAGGCAACTAGGGTAAAAATCTACATCAACAGTCCTACGTATCACTCAGACTAGGCTCTCAGACTAATATGAAAGTTAAAAATCAGAAAGATGTGTTAGTTTTCACAGTGGAGTTTGTTGGATGACATAAGCACACCACAGAAGCTCATAGTTCCCAAGCAAATTTACAAGCTTTCCATAAGCAAGCTTTGCAAAGTGTCATATGCTTATAATCATTTTTATACCATTTTATGTTCTACCATTTTACTCTAAGAAATTTTAAAAGAGTTAGAAAATAGGGAAGGACAAACACCATTTATCAAAACCTAAGAAATCTCAAGTGAATCAGTTTTACTGCTGATCTAACAGGTCCACAAAGTCTGAAGCGATAGGTTGTAATTCATAAGAGGCTACTGCTGTGACGAAAATATGTTTAACATTTCATTAGAAGCTTATGAACCCAGAGGTGAGGCCCCAGTGGATTTTAGTAAACAGCAAAAAAAAAAAAAAAAAAAAAAAAGGATTACACCGTCCTGTTACGGTCTTTCAGCTAGATTGTATCAGGTCTCAGCTACAAGGATAACCTTTAGTGGGTGATTTCCATATATACATACATACATACATAGTTCACACTTGGCCTTGCTTACTTTGTTTAAATTTAGATTTATACATTTTTCATGTTTAAGCAGTAGGGCAGCTAGTAACTAGACATTTTTAGTAAATAATTGCTCACATTGCTACTAGCTGACTGACAGCAAATGAAATCCTACAAGGATTTTTATACATTTCGGTGGTAGTGATACTGCTAAGTGGCCACTTGGTAGGTGAGAGCTTTGTTTGTCTAGGGTTTTAGCGTAATCATTAAATCACAGCTTTCTCTAATTGCTTCAGCAGCAGCCAAACTCAGTTGGATGGGATTCTGCAGCAAATGGAATTCTGTCACATTCAATATCGGTGTTTGCTTTATTAAATAGCATTTCTCTGGGGACCCACATAGACTTTTTAGAGTTTTTAATTTGTTACAATATGTAATAGCTGGCTTCTGTGAAGGAATTGTTCACAAACTGGATTCTCATTATTACTACTGATGCCTTTTTACTTTAAATGAGGTTGACAAGATAAGACACACCATTTAGAAGAAAGCTGTACTTTGCACAGTGCAAAGTTTTGAAGGAGAGCACTTTTTGGAGTGCATAAATCCCTCCATTTCTTTGAAGTGAAGATTTAAAGTTAATTATTAAAACAAACATACAAAACCACTCTGTTATCACAACCTCTGAGTTTCCCAACATGTGCTTCATTCTCTCTGTATTTCTTTTGGTGCATTTCAGGACAGGAACTAAATATCCTATGATTCAGCTACCATAACACCCTTGTCAGTTATGTGCTACACTCCTGTACAATATTACAGCAGCAATAACAGTAAAAGTTTTCATTCTAAGTATTGTTTTCATTGTAAGCAGGTGAATCAGACATCTCCATTCAATCAGAGTTTTAATTTGTAAATGCAAATGCCAATTTAAAAAGTTCACTACCCTGTACTAACGCTGTTTTTCAGTGTTGAGTCTTTCAAACATGCTGGGAATCTGTGACTGTCTGAAACACAAGCCAACCCCACTCTGTCCATGCAACCTGGGCTCCTGATTATTGTTTCTTCATTAATCAGACTTGGCTGTCACGTGCCTGTTAGTGAGTGTTATGTGCTTGAGAAGGATAATGCTATACGAGTAAAACAGGGAGTGACAGAGTGATAGCAGAAAACTAAATGAAAAATGGCAATATTTGATATGTGTTGTCTTGACTTAAGATTTCCTAATATTCCAGGTTTCTGAGGATGTATGAAGATACAGCTGAACAATTCTTCCTCTAGTTTAATTGTATGTTGTATGGGAATTTCTAACCCAAATGCAGGATAAGATAAAATGCAGCACCTGAGGGCCTTTATTGGCAACTATGGCTAGCTGGGGAGTGAACTTAGGAAGCCAGGCAAATAATCATCACATCTTCTTCATTTTAAACATTTCATACTGGCAGAAATCTTTAACCAGTGCTCCAACTTCTGTCTGCCACTCGGAGCTTTTTATATGAAACAGCGGGAGCCTGGCAGCCTGGAGAGCTTTGAGCGTTACGAGCTAAAAACTTGAATATCATTTATAGGTTTTCCTGCCAAGACTGTAAAAACCTAGACAACGTAGATACGGTTGTTTCACCCAGATTTTCACTTATGTTTGTCCTTCACTGTGTAAGCTCTCAAAAGCTCAACCAGTTTTGTTACCGAATTTCAAATTCTTGGTAGGTACATAGAATAGGATTTATCTTACCTACCTTTATCCCTGTAAAAGTTACATGGCTAGACTGAACTACTCTCTCAGCTCCCTCTACAGTCATGAAGAGACAGATATCTCCAGGAGGCTTTTTATCTCATATGAATTTAGACAACTGTCTTGGGGTGAAATGAATCCCAGCCCTGTTGTCACCCTCCAGCTTTGATTTAGCTAACAGTAACAAGTTCCATTTCCATGCTGGGATTTGGAACGCCACACAGAATATTCCAACATCTGATTTTCACTGAATTTAATGGAAAATGCACGCATAAGTCTTTTAATTAGCCTTGAAAATCTCAGCCTTAATGTTTGAATAAGTTTGAATCCACACACATGGAAAATGACAAGCAATAAATGTAGCACTGTTATTTGCAAAAACCTGGGTGTCTGACAACATCAGCTGATTAGTGACCCAAAACAGGGATATGGCTGATACTAATTACACTGTAGTTTTGAAAATAGGACCATGCTTGTAGGTATGCTTGTGAATAGTAACAAAGTACATTGATTTCTCAAATACTCACCTCTTCAATGTTCTCACTTTTTTCTGACTATTTATTGCTAAATTAGGCTTTTGTGCATGAGATTACCCATCCTGGGACATACGATACACTGGATCTTTTCCACTTCACGTACCTTCCAAAGAATAACAGCTCTTTGGTAAGACAGAGCTGTCCAACATTGTGATATGTTCCTACCTGGTTTGCAAAGGTTAATAGGAAGCAATAATCTTTAATTAATTTGACTTACAGGCTAACAAATGCATACTTGGATCCTAGTCCAGCAAAGCATTTAAGCATATCCTTAATTTTAAAATCCTTTTGCTGAGTCTTAGCAAGAGTTTTCTCAAAGTCTCATAGGGTAGAAGGTATGTGCATGTCAATTAGACACATATCTCCCCACCTGCATGTCTTTTCAACCCATTTAATCTTAGTTTAGGATAAAATCTAGTCTTCATTGCAGCATTTCTTAGCCCTGTCACCACTTGATACTTCTCTAGAAAGCTGGAATGTAACGCAGAAGCATGGTTTGTTTTATTTGGGTTTCTCTTCCCTGCCTGGGCCACTAGATTCGTAAAAGAAGGCAGAAGAGCTAAAAGCAGTATGGTTTCTTAATTCGGTTGAAGAGTTATTTCTTACCTTCCAAAATATAGTCTGCTAGACTGTAGTTCTTCAGAGGCAGGGACTTCTGAAGTCCCAGCATCATATTGTCTGCAGTGTGCGTGGAGCTCCAGTGAGATTCTTTTGAACTAAGAGGGGGCAGGAGACCTGTCCAAAAAGGTGTCAAGGACTGCCTTTGGTGTGTTCCTGTTGTCCATCAGTGGAGTATTTAAATGTTGTCAGTAATAATTCCATTTTCACTGTAATAACTGATCAAGGCATTTGTGTTCACTAAATTTTAGAGCCTTGGGATTTGGTGCAGTTGAGTAGATAGACCCAGGGAGACTCTTTTACTAATGTTGCTGAGAATATGACTTTTTTATGTGCCCTCCTGACATAGGATGTTTGATGTTCTGTATTCACTGATGGCAATACTAGTTATTGCCTTTTCATTGGGATAGATGGCATAGTAGCTTCCATTTACTCATAAAGATGGAAGTAAACAAGGTAAAAAAGAAACCAGGTCAAAATGTCAGAATAAAATAAGAACATTCATATGACTGACGGTAGTACAATAGATAATAGACACACTTAATATTCCTTCTCTATAAACCATTCTCAAAGGCTGAGGCTGTGGAGCATTCTGCTGCAGAATAGAGGAGTGTAACCACAGCTCATTTTTGATAAATACGAAACTCAAGCCTGTGATTTGTCTTCAGTGATTGTGGATGAAGAATACTACTAAGGAAATGGATCTCTGTTCTCAGCCAGCTAGTGGCATTCTCATGTCTACTGAAAAGAGGACTCAAATTTAAAATAACTTTGAATATGGATTTAGCATGCACTATATATACAAAGGCCAAAAAGATACTACACTGGGGGTAGAAGTGTCTCTTTCTGTTAACAGCTGCACTGTGGTCATAATTCAGTTGTTAATGCCCAGGTTTTTTGTTCATGCAGCCAGAATATAGGTCTTGCCTCTAGAGACCGAGTGCAATCTTATCCCATATACTTACAAAGGATCAAAGAGCATCCTCTGCTAGTTATTGATAATATTGCTGTGAAATAGCAAGGATGATGCCATGCCTTATTACCAAATAAGGAATTGGCTGTAGAATATGTCTTTTTGAGTCCAGCTTCATTGCTCTTTTTTTTTTTTTCCCCTTTCTTTCTCCTATCTATTCTTGTGTGCAAGTTCCAGGAGTAGAAATAATGAATTCAAATTACAGAAGCAGGTGAAATGACACATTGCATAAATTAACCCTTTCTGCTTTGTCCTTCTTACAGTGTAGTATTAACTCTGCAGTCTCTGTATGTTTGTTGTAGATTAATAGCGAAACATGCATAGAGTGAGTATTTTAAGATCCATTTCTCTTTTATCCACAAGCTGCAGTAAAACTGAAACAATGTCAAATAAGAGGTTTGAGATCTGGTATTCTTTTTTTGATTCTATTAGGCTGAACCAGATAACTCACTGTCTTATCTTTTCCCTACAACTGAAGTGAGAAAATCTCCATGATTTTAGGGACTGCTATTTTAAAAGGATATCCAACTTGAAATACATAATGAAGTACATGTAGACAGAAAAATTGGGTGGCTTAGATGAAATGGGCTAACTATACCTTTATTGCTGTGTGTAGGTGTCTACTGGTCTTGCTATTTGCCAGCCTAGCAAGCAGTTGCCCCAACCACTCTAATAAACTGTCTGCTTCAGTCATATTTTAATAGCCAAATAAAAAAGAAGATTTACTTGCCCAATGTCGACTTGCCATTTGAGAATCTAAGTGAAACTATCTCAAAATAGCATGTCTGCAAAGTTGAATTGCATGGCCAGAATCATTACAGTATGTTTGCTGTAGGGATGCCAATTCCTAGATTTCCAGGTTCAGAGTATATCGAGAAAACTGCATTAATCAACTTGCATATTTTGCAAGGCATCACCCCACACCATTATTTTTTGATGTTTTTCCCATTTTCATCTCAAATCAAATAATTAATTGTTGATTTTCACAGTTCCCCATTAAGCAAACGAGCCATTACTGCTTTCTTCCTTTTTTTTTTTTTTTTTTTTTTCCTCATAGCATAGTGGTTGCTATTGGAAGCATTACAGGCAATAAAAAGAGGATCATCAATGTATTATGAAATTCCATTGAATCTGTAAGAGTGGCTTTCTGTTATGAGCTTTTTCCTGTAATTCCACTGGATTCTTAAAGTTATTTCAGATTTACATGAGAAGTAGAGACCTTGCCCCCTTTTTGCATTGGATTCGGTCTCTTTGCGGCAGCACTGCTGTGTTTGTTGCAGGCCTATATTCTGGCTTTTCAATAAAACAGAAACTTGGTCTTGTTTCTTTACTGTACAAACTAAGATAAGTTCCAAAGTGGAATGTAAACAATAATTTAATTAATTAATAAGCAAGCTGAAGAAACTGATATGTTTTGAGCACTGAGTAGAGTTTTGGCAAGAAGTTGGAAGTATGTAATGGAACAGAAAACTACTCATGACCAAAGCCAAGTCTTAAAATCTTTCTGCCAGTTTTACTACACATTGTTTGAGAGATGGCATCCAGCCACACTAGTAAGTGAAATAAAAGCAAGCAACACCATTAAAACTGTGAATATGTGTGAAATAACAAATGGAAATAATAGAGTCGGGCATTCCTGGCTGTGGGAAGGGATCCGGAGATTCTGTAGGATATCATTAGTTGCAAGACTAAAGATGTCTTCAGTGCTATCTAAAACCTGCTTCATGTTTCAGATAAAATAAATAAGATAGAATAACAAATATAAAAGCAACAGGAATTGTCCTTGCATACTAGTCCAGGGCAACCAAATTAGTCCTCTATTTTCACTTTTTTCACAGCTGTACGAGGTACCACATACTGCTAGGAAAGATAACTGAATGTAAGATGGGTGTACATCTTCTTGTACCTGCATGACCACAGACAGCCATTTGACCATGTAGGTTTATCAACCATTTACTGTACATGACTAATCCACTTTCACTCTGTTCATACCATTGCCAAGAAAATCAGTTTAAGAATCAAAAGTATTCTGTACAGAATTTATATAAACAGGAAAACAAAACAAAACAAACTGTGCCTGATCATAAAAATATTGTGCATTGCAGGGCCAGACCTGCAGATCTGTACTCAAATGTCAAAATGTATAAAATTAAGATATATGTATCCCTGTTAATTTGTTGCTCCTGTGAGTTTATATGAGAACCTTAAATACGTTGGGTAGATTCAAGATGAGTCTAATTTAAAGCTAATGGGAAAAGTTATTGGTTTCTTGTATTCTGGCATTTTATCTTTAATGCTCTGTCAGTGTGCTCTGAGTATAAACATTAGTGTCAGAATTTTTATGATACTTTATCTTGTGAGTTTCATAATTTGTAATGTCTGTGCAGCTTTTACAGGTGTATTTAATGGTAAAATCTTATCTTGCACTGCATTTTAAAAAAGCTCAAGTGTAGCTTGATTCACTGGGAATGGGGGGAAGAGTGGAATAACATTCTTTCCTTGGGGAGACAGCAGTTTCCTCGTGCAGCATTAACTTGAAAGAATATGAGAAGCGTGTACGTTGCCAACAGGCGTGTGGACGTATAGAGTTCTGAAAATAGTAAGTGTCAATAGGGAAGGGTTGCAGGTGCCAGAAGAAAAATGTAAGATCCCAAGGGCACCATCTCTTTTTATTTTTGCCTTGTCCAATGCCAAGCCACAGAGGTTGGCGTTTAAAATTCAGTTCTTCCCTAAAAAGTGATTATGTAGAAAAGGTCCCATTTCAGAACAGATGTGCTTCCTGTGTGTATTCGGAATCACATTTATTGGTTTTCATGACTGACTTTTTCATATACTGTTTACACCTGTTATATGTTGTGCAACCAAAAGCGATGTGAGGGAGAAAACAAAAGTCTGCCTGAGATTTGTAGGCAGTGTGGCTCACATGGACCTGGGCATCGGCTCGTCTTGGTAATGTGGCAGTGGCCCTTTCCCTTCTGCAACACGCTAGGCTAGAGGCTTGTAACAAGGGATTATACCACTTAACCCACAGGGGCAGCAAACCAAGTCATATTTTCTCTCCCATCCTTGTTAGCCACAGAGAAGCGATCACTCTCCTCTTCATACCAGCCTCTTCACATGGTTGAAGACTATCATCACATTCCCTGTGATCTTCTTTCTGACACTAAGCACAACACAGTCCTTAAGTCTTTTGGGTTTTGTTTATCTCCACTTGTCTTTAAACTCCGTGATTCCTGTTGTTCTCGGCTAAATTCCTAAAATTAGTCCTTTAAGAGTGGGTGGCCCAGACCTGGACACAGTGCACCAGAAGTGGATGGTCTGTTCCAGCTGAAGTCTTTCCAGGGATGTGCTTGTTTGAACGGAGGGGAACTATATCTGAGACATTTCATTTATTTGCAAGAGCAACAGTTTGCTGACTTATTTCCTGTGTGATTTGGACCATTTTCTACAGTATTGCTTAGCCGTTTATTTCCCATTTTGTATTTGTGCTTTTGTCACTTTTCTTATTGAATTTCATCTTAATTTCAGAAAATTTCTGCAATCTATCAAAATCATTTTGAATTTTAATTTGGCCCTGCAGAATTATCTGCATCCTCTCCTGAGCTTGGTTTCAGGTACTGACTGTTTACATGAATTCCATTCTGCCTTCCAAGTCATTAAACAAAAATAAAGGAATTTGGAGAAAATGCCATAGGCTCCATTGGCCTTATATTCCAGTTGCAAGATCTATTTTGGTTCAGCAATCACCATCACAGACAAGAAGAAAAGCCTCATTTGGCTTGCAGACTCTTAATCACGTAAGTGTGTAAGGTGTAAAGAAGAACCCAGCTTGACTCTCAGATCACACAGTGAATATGTGGGACTATTAGATGGAGGGGGAAAAAGAACATCATTGTACTTCAAATCTGATTACATTTGCCAAAGAAATCAGAGTCAGGAAAAAATATTGAAACCCTAGGATTCCATTTACTTGGAGACTCTATTCAGAGTTGAGCCATGCTTCAAATTACAAATAATACTGGGGGTGGAGGGGATCAGGAGGAACAATGACAGTTGTGGCAGAAGACATTTTGCTGCTTGGGTAGCTGGAGACATCAGCGTGGCATCTTCACTTCCAGCCCAACTCTCAGGCTGTCTCTACCCTCTTCTCTCCTTTGACCCATTCCGTAAGTTTATTTTAATACAAAATATTTTTTAAAGTATTAATTTTTTTTTGTTATGTTTAGGCCATTATTTCAGTGTTTGAGCGTGTGAGTGCACTACGTGAAAGGGAGGTTGCCATGGTAATTTCTCATTATTGTTGAATAGAAAAATAATTACTCTGGCAAAATCCCCCGTAACCTGTCAGAGCATAAGTTAAAGATGCCTGGGGGCAGCCTTGCCTTTGCCATCCCCTTTTTGCAAGAAAAAGGGGGTGATTTTTTTAATTTATTTTTTTTTCTCCATAATATCTGGATCCTTTTTCAGTTTGGTGAGGGGACACCTCATTTGGTTTTGTTCACCATTTGGCTGTGAGAATAGATGGGCCCACCTGTGACAGGGGAGGGGAGGAGAATTAATCAGTAGAGCATACCCAAGCTTGACAGAGGATTTTTTTTTTTTTTTATTTTTGGGAGAGTGGTAAAGTTGGTGGTGGTGGTATATTTTCTGTTTTTTCTTCTTTCTGACATAAAGTATGCAAAAACATGAGATAAAGACTTTGGACAGTATTCAAGCTGTGACAGAGTCTGGATATTTCATTTATCCAGGGAGAGGATCCACAGTAATTCAGTCTCCACATTTTCCTAGCCCTCAGACTTCTTGGAAGCAGGCGTGCATGCAAGTATGTGTGGTTTTGAGGTGAGGCCCCACACTCTCCCTGTGCTTCTCTTCATTTCCTGTGTGCATGTGCATCCTGACGATGCGATGCGTCGCTTGCACCTCTCACATCACTGGAAATCTCACAAGTAGCTCGGCTGATACCGAGCTGGTGAGGTACTAAGAACTTCCCCACGGTGGATCCACAAATGTTGCGTGTGCCACCTCTTAAACCTTACTCCCCTCGCCTTTTGCTGGGACAAGAAGCCTGTCAGGGAGCTAAAGCAATGCTACAGCTGCTCTTGTGGCAAATGGCCGAGTTTGGTGGCAGCACACTGTTACCAGTGGAGCGGCTGGTGATGCCCCCGCCAGGCTGTTACAAGGGCTGGATGCTAGATACCGGGTACTGCGCTTTTGTGGAACAGCTTATGTTCCTCACCCACCCTGGTGGCACCTGAGGTACTGCTAGTGCAGCAGCAGCTGCGTGTGGAGGCACTCAGCAGGGGCTGGGCTAGATGATCTCCAAGGCTCCCTTCCAAGCCAAACCATTCAATGACCAGGTGGGCACTAGCACAGAGCAAAGGGCAGAAGCTCTGCCTGAGAGCAGGCTGCCAGGACATGGGGACACTCCTGGTATCTCTTTGTGTGGCTGAATTCTTGAGCAAGCAGCACAGGGCATGGCAGCTCCCTGTCCAGACGCCTGCCGCTGAGGGGGCTGAGGCTTGGGGAGGAAGGTGAGCTACGGGCTCTGAACTAACCAGGAAGCCTCCTGGGGGTCAGTAAGAGCTGTGGTGTCAAAACGGGTCCTCACTCTTTCTCTGCTGGGCATTCGACGAAGATCAAAGCAAAGTAGTGGGACAGTAAAGCCTCTGCTCAGCAGTTTGGAGTGAAATCCAGTAATAACATCTTGTGGAGAGATGGGAGCAGAACTAAAAACATCACATAGTTATTTCTCTGCATGTGTGCATACAATGAAAATGATAGATGCACATTTTGTCTGAAATTGGCATTTTGTCTCTCTCTCTCTCTCTTTTTTTTTTTTTTTCTACAAAGGTAACAAATATTTTCTGGCTTAGTTAAACATTGCTCACGCATTAAGAGGTGTTCCTTGCTTGCCATGTTGGATGAAGCTGGCCTTGCACACCAACCAGCAGGGCTGCTGCAGTGAGGGGCGATGAGGAGCATGTCTGCAGCATCCCCAGAAGTGCATTTCCAGCTTTGTCACTGATCTTGTGTGCTGCAAGTGATTTAAATCTTAGGGCTTCAGAGGAGCAGAAGATACCACACCAAAGATTTCAAACCCAGTTAATAAATATGTCCATAGTTTTTAAATTAAACAACTTGTGGATTCTGTTGTTGTTTGACTTCTGTTAAAAAATACCCTGCAAACTGAACCACTTACAAACGTGCTGGACATGGAAGTTTGAAAGATGTTAATTACCCAAGTCTGAAAATGCCTTGTTCAGCCATCCAAGGCAACAATCACCATAGGGGTGTACAGGTATATGCTTTACGTTGGACACTATATTAATATTTGTTATTAATTGTTATGTTCCATAATTATTATGTTCCAACTATGTGAATTACTGCAAGTCTAAGTATACACAGGTCATTTAAAATATTGTTTTCACTTCATGTATCACACTGAAAAGTAAAGATTTCTCACAACAATTACATTTAAGTAACTAGCTGGTATTTAATTAACCTGCAGTAGCATTGTAATTATATTAAATGCATTGGAGGGGAATGGCTATTATATTTAGTTTCTAAATAACTTTCTTGTCAAGTCATGCTGATAATCGGGTTATGTAGCATTATAGAATTAAGTACTGAGGTTTTTTTCATGATTAGGACCAAGCATTTGAGATACATGGCCTAGAAAAAGGGGGAAAAAGTCATAATTGCTTTATTTGCAACTGATTTATAAAAGCTTTTAAGAAGAACCTGTATTTATGAGAATGAAAGTTATTGCATAGTTAGTATGCTGGACAAAATGGAAGGCAGTTCATAGTATAATAAACAAAACATTTCAGCTCTTTTCTTAATTAGAACTAGAACCTTATCTAAGAACATTAGTTGAAGTATCATATAGACATCTACACCCCAAAATCAGGGCAAGATGTGCAAACTGTTGTGATTTGCAATTTCTTTAAAAAAAAAAAAAAAAAAAGATTAAAATATTTTCATTTTGCCTCCTGTTAAGTGAATGATCTGTTGCTTCCTAGGATAGTGACAACCTCTGGTGGGATGCCTTTGCAACTGAATTTTTTGAAGATGATGCAACCTTAACCCTTTCATTTTGTTTGGAAGATGGACCAAAGCGATACAGTAAGAGATACATTTTTTGTTATAATTTTAAGTCTGAGTTTCTAGACACATTTTATCTGTAAAAGACAGATGCAGACCTGGCAATGAAAACATCCTTTGTTTGTATCCAGTGACCATCAAGTTCCGTTAGAGAATTGCATGTGTTGGGATTCCTAATTTTATTTTTTTTTTGGTGAAATTCCTCTGAATTTTACTACAGGAAAATAAATTATTTCCTAGTGGAACAGGGAACACATACAGTATAATCTTTGTATTTTTTTTTTAATTAATTTGCTTTGGCTGCGCTCGCACTCTTTGTTAACTTGGTTTCCACAAACACTCAAATGTTGAGTCCTGTGGGCAAAAATATTCACAGAAAGGGAACTTCGCAGCAATTCTCAGTATTGTTGCTGGAAGGGCTTCCAGATTTAAACAGAAAAAATACCAAAAGATATATCCTTGGTGGTGTAGATAATCATTATTCCATCAGCTGCGTGGGTCTGTGCTGTTTGCACACATTAAGGACCTGCTGTTGTTATTGTCTGAACAATCAGAGCTAAGCAGTGGAAGTCTAGAATACTCTCAATCAAGCACTAAATGCAAGCTTGAATAAAATGAAGCAGTGAATAAATCTGATGGCATTGGTATCCATTGCCCACATATTCTAAGCAGGAAAAAGGGGTAAAATTCATTGAACAAATTGTTTGAAGTGAATAATTCACTCAGCTTTAGCACTAAGCAACAGAGAGATAAGTAAACATTGAAAAACTGCATTGCCAATTGTTTCACTCCATTCCGAGTGACCCCTGCTTCACAGTGACAGCTTGTGCTCTGTGCTTAATGCGCTGAATCCTGTGAGGTTCTTATTTTTCTTGAGAATGACTGATTGTCAGTGTATCACTCACATACTTCTAATTCCTTTTATCAATTATCTCAGGTATTTATTTGACAAGTGTTACCTTCTCCTGGAGAAAAAATAACAGCCACTTTGAACGCACGTTCTGGGATTACTGTTGACAGAATTACCGTTTCTTGCCTTTCAAAGCAAGTGATAACTCTGTAAAGGTCCTCAAATTACAGCCTATAGCAATGTTGGTAACAGCTGATCTGTCCTGATTAGGTTGAGTCAACTTGTCAGATATCAGATTTGCTAGTTGTGTTATCAGTCCAGAAGGCACAGATACATCAGCAAAAAAGCAATTAATGTCCGGTTAGATATGAGGGAGTTGTGTTTCTGGAAAACAGTGCTACATATGAAAGAATTTGTCAAAGAGTAAAATATTCCTGTTGTCACAAACGGTTGATAAAGGTTGTGCTAGCTGGAACAGGGGTAGTTTGGTACAGGGCAATGCTGTGATAGTTAGCCTTGCTGCTGAAATGTGACTGAAAGATCGAATTACTGTGGGCATGCTTGTAAAAGCAACTACTGCACATGATTTTTCTCTGGTTTTAATTTCTGACCTCTGCACAAATGGTTGTTGCTTTTGGTGTTACTCTCAGCATCTGGAATTAAAGCTCAGCCTATGGAGTCTTTCTGTTCATTCACACTTCCCTTCCTTCATTAGCAAACACTTATTTGGTTCTGAAGGAGAATATTACTGATGCTGACACAAGAAGTGTTGCAGTACATTCATACTATGGAGAGGATGCCCGAGCTGCTCTGGTCTGGGGGCTTCCCTTGCCATGGGAATGGGGTCTGTGGCAGGGCACTGGGTGTTGTGTTGTGCGAGGCCCTGCTCACACCCTCCAGGGCTGCTCGGGCAGGGCACGCAGTGGTGGCTGCATGTTAAAAGCAGCCCTCTCTTCCTACCAGTGAAACTCACGTCCAGAAACGTGTCCTGAGGCTGAGACTAGAGCAGTCTGCTCCCCTTTTGGTGCAAATATTGTCAGAAGGTTGCCTCTGCCTGCAGCAGGCCCTTGCTGAGCACAGAGGCCTAACGGAGGGCTCCATTCTCCTTCCCAAAACATACACGCTCAGCCATGAACAAAGGGGGGCTCACCACCTCCCAGGGACTGTAATGCTACCCAGTAACTCCACTTCATGTGCACAGTGATGTTTCTGGCCAGAAAGCCATGGCTCCTGTTATATGTGGGGTTTTGGATGAGATGAAACAGAAGTGCCAGGTCCGCACCTCGCCGGTCCTCAGCGAGACCCCTGCCTCCTCACCCCAACACGCACTCCCTTTTGTATTTAGTGGGCATTTAAACATCAGAGCTGGCTGTGAGGGAAGAGAAGACAAATTGTTTGCTCTTACTCTTGAAGGCACAAACAGTAATGGAGGGAACCAAGATTAGACCCTAGGAAAGAGAAATAGGCATCTGTTGAGAAGTCATTTATAGAGTTGAAATTGATGAAGGATGCCGACCTCTTGCCTTTGCTCCAGGATTCAGCTCAAAATTGCCTTCCTTTGTCTTGCTTCAATCTGTGAGGTATTTGCTTACATCTTTGACATCGGTTGTGGCTGGCACCTCATTTTCTTTCCTGTGGGAAATGGTTTCCTGCTTTTGGGGACTAAAATAGTCTCTTCTGGAGTGAACAAATTCTAGAAAAAGAGCAACTTTTTGTGGGGGAGGGAGGAATACGTGAGGGAAGGACAAATAGTTTTGGCCACAATTTCTTCTTGGTTGTGGCAGTTCTCAGCCCTTATGCTCCTTGTTTTCAGATACTATCCGAATATTCCCTAAAACAGTCAGAAATGAGAAGCATGGGCCGCTCTCCCTTTGCCCCACCTTCCTTCTCCAAAGCTCCGAAGAGTGTTGTGGGAGGCTGCTGGGAACCCTTCTGCTCTTCTCCAATTCCACTCTAGACCCTAGTCCCTAGACCCTTCGCAGGGGCTTCTTTTCCCTGCTTGTTTTAAACTTTTTTCCAAGCACTCCCTGCGTTTCCTATTGCAGCCGCCCTGGGCCTTTTTCCCAGTTGGGTCTCTGTGGGCTCTGCTGGTACCTGGACAGCTCAGTCCTGTAGCCATGTTCAGAGCATGTGTATCAGGCCTGTAGGTCATTGTTTGCATAGGTTTACAATATTTCATAAAAATACTTTTACTCACCCCCCTTTTAATGTTCAATATATGCTTGTGTGCAGGAAAATGTAAGTGTTGCAAACTCGCTGTTGTTTTTTGTTTGTTGGTTTGTTTTGTCTCAGAAAATGAAGCTGCTTGTTTGATTTTATGGCTCCAAACTAAGGCTTTATGAAAATTACCAAATATTTTTAGGCTTACCTTTCAAATATCATATATTTCAAATAGCACCCCTCTCTATACTTAGAAAATCAGTTTTCTTCCCTTTTCTAGTCTCATTTTTGGGTCTGCAAGGTTTCTATTCAACTATCAGCCCTGGGATTCTTCAATTTGTAGGGGAAAATAGAAATGGGTCAGAGTGGGGATTTTAAGTCACTGGGTTATGTTTACTTTACTTTGCACCAGACAAGCACTGTGTACTGATATTCAAGCAAGCTTTAAATGTGCCCGCATATCTGTATGGCACAGCATGTAAAGATGCTTACTTATGCCCTTGGAAGAGCAGAGGTCTGTTAGTTCAGTGATCCACCAGCGCTAATTAATTTGATTGCCAGGTTTGTTAGACCTAGACCAGTTATCTTTGCAGAACATAATTCTGCCTCGTATAGGTGTGCACTTGAAAGCCCAGCTCAACTTTTCATGCCGAGCTTCTGTGTCAGACCTGAGATCACTGCTGTGCCTATCTTTGCAGCCCTTTTTGTTTCTTCGGTGTTTTATTTCTGTAGATGCAAGAACTTTGTCTTCTCCAATTCCTCCTCCCTCGTACAGCATTCCAGAAAGAAGATACCATCTTCTTTCAAACATTTGCTGAAAATGTATGTTATTTCCCTGCTTGCTTACACCCGTGAGCTATTCTTTTGGTCTGCTATTATCTATGAACCCTACTGATATGTTATTAAATTCTATGTTGAAATTGAGTTTTAATGAGAAACGCTTCAGAAAATAAAGATATATTTGAATGCAACAAAGGTGTAAATGATGTGTGTTTCCCCTAGTCTGGCTTTTTGGCTACAGTGAGACAGAGAGAAAGATCACACATTCCAATGCCTAAAGACAGGGAAAGATTCCCAAAACCAGAGAGAAGCTGCCTGTTTTAAACTGCATTGAATTATATTCAACAGAAACTTAACTAGTAAACCTGTGAAATTCATTTTAGTGACAGTGAAAAGAAATTTGCGCTGATTTATTTTGCTCTGGTTTATTGGGTCAAGATTTAAATAGGATTTAAAAAAAAAAAAAAAAAAGAAAATATGCTTAATGAAGCGTATTTTTTCCCTGGTTGTGGATAAAACATATTCGTTTCCTGTTAAGAGCCTTCTATCCCTGTAAAAGAGTAAATACTAGACTCTGATCCATTGTTGCCCAGGTTCTTTGTTTCTTAGAGACAAAATATTTCCAGAACAGATAAGAGAAACAAGTTTGATTGACAGCTCTTAGCAGAGTCTCATCAGCTGCTGTGCTGACAGCCTGGTGATGCGCACTGTGCTGATGTGGTAGGGACTGACAGCTGATTGACAGCCCAAGACTGTGGAGACAGGAAAGATGAAGCATGCTCAGTAAGAATAATGTGCAGTGTTTATGCAGCACTGCAGAGAATAGGAGCTAGAAAGTTAACTCTTTCAGAGCAGAGCGCCACTGTAATGCCTCATGCACATAGTTGCCACTGTACAGAAAATTAGAGCTTGCCTACATTTCTGTTCTCTTCACTAAAGGCTGTCTGCTCGTTGAAGAGCTCTGCGCTGTGAGGAAGCAAAAGCATGAGTTGTCACGTTTGTAGCTGTAAAAAAAATTCATGTATGGTAGGTATGATGGAGTCTTCCAAAGGGATTTACTTTAGGTGTAGAAGGTGTTGAGAATTTCAGGCACTTGTTAAGGGCTTCCATCCCCAAATTTTATATGCCATTCATATTTCAATTGCATAATGTTACATTGCAGAAATTTCAGAAGGAACAAGTTGAGCTCTTTGCTCTGTGTATTTCTAGAAAAAGATAAAGTGGTTTCAATTTTGCTGTCGCTCTGAATCTGTAGATGATAATTGGATATGCATTTTGTGCTATAATTCCTACTGCAGTTTGGGTTGGGAATGTACCATATAGCTACACCATGCTCTGCATTTCATGCACTTACTGTTTGTTTTCCATTTGGTGCATGAACCCTTGATTTTTCTTCATTTCTTGATTTCTGATAACTGGAAAGTTAAAAGTGGAGTTTTGTAGGCGATAATTTCAGAGCACAGTGAACACTGGGCCAAATGTTAAAATCTTTGGCTTTAAAGGGCTTATCTAGGTTTGTCTTTGTGCCTTAGGAATATATTACGTGGATGTACCTTAGACTTTACTACAAATTACTTTGTGAATACACAGCAAGTGAGCTGCAACAAATTCATTCTACCTTTGTCCCTGCTTACAACATGTGATGTACAGGTAACTTGAAGACCTTTGTCGGGTAACTTCTGCTGATGTAATTGTGGAAAGCTATGTCTGGTGGGCTTTTCTTACAAGCAAGGAACATAGTTGGGGAATAAACAGCAAAAGTTCACCACACATTATGCACTTGCTTAGCTATTGTCAGAAAGATTGTTTTGAGAGGCTAGCATGCTACATTATCACCCCAGGTTTCTGTAAAACTGTCGTCTAGCTTCTCTCACATAACTCTTACAAAGAAAATTAAATTTGTCAAGAGAAACGGATTGTAGTATTTCCATGTACATGCTCATTCTTTTTCTTTCTTCTTTCTCTCTTCTTTCTCTCTTTCTTTTATTTTTCCTTCCCCCAGAGAAATCCCAGTCATTAAACATGGTTTGAGGATTCAGGTACAACGCAGTAAATTGACCTAGCTTAATAAGTGAGACAGATTATTCTCTGTGACTGCCTGGTCTTCATCTATGTATACCACTCTTCTTTTTTTTTGTTTGTTTGTTTCACCTTCAGAATTTGTCTGCAGTACTTTTGAGTTTAATTTCAGGACACAGATGAAATTTCCATTAAAATCAGGTCTAGCGTGTCCACAAGTGCTGGTGGATCACCACTAACATCTTCACCTGCTAGTTAATGATCTCTAGTTGATAATTCCTTCTTGAAATTGGTGTTTAAGCATTTCTCAATCCAATCGACATATTCCCTGTATATTACTGATTTTTATTAACAATATAATGTAATGCACTAATAAGTGAAATGCATTACAGGTGTCTGTGTGTATTAGCCCCATGCACTTACCCTTATCACCCAAACTTGTGTAAGCTCATCGAAGAATAAAATCAAATTTGTTTGACAAGACCTGTTTTACATAAAACCATGTTGACTGGCATTAATTACATCCCTTTCACTTCAATCTTTGTCAGTGCAATCCTGTACAATTTTTATCTGTTTCATCTGGGTTGATATCTAGCTAGTGAGTGTATTATGCTATACCATTACCAGACTGTTTAGTGTCCCTTCTCCCATATCAACCCAACAGTAGTACCTTTTTTTTGAATTTCCTCAGTAATTATTATTTTTTTAAATAGCATCAGATAAAAACATGCAAACAAAACTCTTAGAACTGCTAAGCATAAAACATTTTCTTTGAAGAGATGCTGTTTAAGGTCCTACTTTGCTGCTGATGGACAAGGAAGCACTCATCATCTCAAGATCAACATTCTTTCCAATAGCACAACAAAAACACTTTAAAATAAAAAATGTTGCTTTTAACACATTTACTGCTTCCAAGTTAGTTGTTTTGCATATAATTCAGAAAATGTATTTATTTTCTTTATTCCATACAGTCATGAATTTTGCCGCCTTCATTGCCATCTTCAACATCTCATTCTAATATTTTATGTTTTAGAGCATGTTTATACAGAATGCTTTCACTTTTTTTTTCTGTTTGCTTTTACTTTCTATATTCATCCTAATTATCAGATTGTGTTTTTTTTTTTCCATCTAAGTATTGCCTTCACTTTACCACTAACTCTTTAGCTACAGTTGTTTTCTTTCTGACAGTATTGTTGTAGCTTTTGGATATCTTATCAAGTATATTTAACAGATTCTTAATTTCATGCATACTTTTTATCCATATTCTGTCTTAGCCAGTAGAGCTTTGGAAAATGCAGTTTTTGAAGCACCAACTGCCTCTCTCCAACTGGGATTGCCTTTTCTTTGACTGTCCTGAAAGCATGCTATGGATGGCATTTGTATAGAAACATGTGGTCCAGTTGGAGAGTATCCAGAGGAAAGCAAAAGTCTTGAAAATAAAATTTATTGAGAAAAAAAATGAAAGAATTGGAGCTGTTCAGTCTACAAAAGAGAAGACATGGGAAAAAAAGAGAGGGGAAAATGGGACATAATGACAGCTCCTGTAAAGGAAAGGCAAGTGGTATATTTCCTTACCCATGATGAGCAGAATCGATGCTTGCTTTAAATTGCTTTAAAAAAAAAAAATCCATCAAGGTGTGAGTTCCTACGCGTAGGAAACATGAGGTGCAGGTAGAGATTTGCTGGAGAGGCTATGGAGCCTCCAGCAGCCTTGGCCCAGGGACGCCCTGTAGTCGCTGCTTCCTAAGCAAGTGCCAGCTTCAGCTTGGTCTTAGCCCTCAGTTTTGAAATGATTTTCTCATCTTGGGTGCTAAACTTTTTGTCATTAAAAACACCCTTCTATTTCTCTTTTTTTTTGCAATATGAATAATGTTTTTCTAATACTGCTGGCTATGCAAGACTTCCCGCATGAATCTTCCACTGATTTCTTTCATAACACGCATTTTTCTTTTTCTACATGTTACTGCCAGGCGCTGAAGGACTAATTCCTTCTGTTTGCTGATTTGTGATTTGCAGCTCTGAAATAGACCTTCACCTGTACCCACTGCAGGCTCATTAGTAAGCACAATGTTCCTGCCTCTGCTTTTGAGTTATCAATACCTCTAAAATACAAAAGTACCTTTTTATTTTTGCTTTGAGGGTACAGCCACATGCGCGTATGTACACACACACACAAAACCTCCTTTAGATGCTCCAGGGAAAGGTCTGTCATGAGAACTGTCCTATCAACCACTTGTAATGACACTGATTTCAGATATCTTGCAATGGGTATCCCAATCTCTTCTCCTTATTGCTAAGCATGTTACACAAATGAATGTCACAAACCCCATGTCTGTACAGTGTCACCTGGAAAAGAGCTGCTGAACTCCTAATGTGAATATTGCACAGTTGTATATAGTCTCTAATTGCAATGACACGCAGAAATCCCAGTCAATCAGATTGATTCTGTTGCTGTATAAACAGATTAAGTGCTAAGCCCTCTTTGGGAGAAATCATAATATAATCGGACACGATACATTATAGGAGTCTAGGGTCCATTCGTAGAGCAAAAAAATAAAGCAAAATTAACATGAGAGAATCGTGGTGATTTATGTGTTTTTCCCCTGCCCTATACTAATAAACCCTTTGTTGTGATTAGCTTTTGTTCACCCATTTGGTCCAAATCATGTAGCATTCAGGTCTTTCTCTCTGCTGTAGGCAATGCTAATAAAATGCTGGAAATACACGCAAAATGGTGGAAATCGGTATTCTTTACATCAAAATATTAAGCAACTTTTCACTATCACAAACTCACGGTAAATTACTTCTTTCTTTGCACAGTGAGAGTGGCAGTTGTGAAGAATTGGTCAGTACTTTTTCTGTTTTGCTGAATAACTGGCAGGCAAAATTACCTGGTGATTTTTTAGATGGTCAGTTAATCAGTATTTACCAAAAAACATTCAAAGATATCTACAGAGTCCATATAAAACACAAGACTCAGTTTGAATATTCATACAAACCTAGACTTGTGTGTTTTATCTTTGTAATCAGATTTTTTTCCTTCATTTTTTATTTTCCTCTTTGCTTCTATTACACTTTTGTTGTTACTTTCTCAAAAGTGAAGCATTCTCCTCTATAAATGATCTAATCAATACTAGAGAAAACTGGAAACCTTGTGGCAGAGCATATTTTCATATTTTTGTCTTGTTTTTGGATCACAAAGTGACATTTAAATAGGTATAGTAGTTTTGTCCACAACTGGTAGGAACTATAATACTTTGGAGCATCCTGGTTGCCTGAAGGTATTAGAAGTGAATTTCCTTGTACAGTGCATTGAATAACAAAGCAGTGGGTCTTGAGACTTTTTTCTTCCTGTTCTAAATTCTCAGATGTAGGTGAATCAGAGTATCAACCCTGATGGGTCTGGGAGATTTATGCATATTATGGTGACCTTATAATGATTAGAAATTTCTGCATTGTGTGTATACACTTAACGCTGCAGGTAATGCTGTTGCAGACCTTGTGGGTTTAGGACATTAGCCGTACAAGACTTCTAGGTGCAGATGGTCTTTTTTTTAAGCTCAGATAATAAAAAAATGCCAGAAAGTTTGTATTCTACCCACAAATTGCATCCTGCATAAATGATCACACACACAAATAGAGCAGAGTCTAATATACATGTATAAACTTTCATCCTCACACAGCATTGGTTCATTACACAAATGTGCACGTGTTTCTGTTTACCATGCAAGTAAAACTTTAATAAAAATTTTACATTGTATTTCAATACTGCAATAGTGCTGTTCCACATGATGCCCCTTATTTTTAGGCAGTAGATATTTACTGTAGTGCAATATTTTTTAATGGTTTAGGAGAATACAATGTGCAGCATCACCAAAAATTATGGAATCTGTATAGAAATATATTTAAACTGGGTCAGCTGCAGCACCATGATTAGTAGAAATAGAGCCAAAAGCTGACTCTGGACACTGAGATACTGTTCCCAATTCCATATTGGAAGTTTTCTTGAATTAATGTAGTCATGATTTTTTTTTTTTTTAAGTCTGCTCTGTATGGGAAGGCTGAGATATTATACAGTGGCTATCATTCTTCATCATATTGAATTCTGCACTCCAAATTATATTACCTTTAAAATGTTGCTGACATTTTGCTATTCCACTATTCTGATCCATACAGATTTTACACCATAGTATTTAAGCCCATTCTGGTGCATATAGCAGTATAAATAGTGCCTTCCATTTCTTGTTTCTTCTTCCCTTGCTTTCTCACAGAAGTGAATTCTGTCAAGGATTTGTTGAGGACTTTTCAAGACAAATGCAGCCAATAGATACTGTTAAAAGTTTACATCGGCGTATGGGAGTATGTATTGGATTTGGAACAGAATGATTGAGATGTGTGATTTTCCTTTGGTTTTGTGGAGTTCCAACTGCTCTTCTATTGAACCATGAGGAATGTCCTGTCTCCTGTAAGACACTGTATGCTATCTGCCTCTTCCCACACAAGAAGAAGTGCTAATCCAGGCCTATTCTTATATTCCAGTAATAATAATATTATTATATTCCAGTAATAATTACATTATATTCCAGTAATAATATTCCAGTACTCCAGCGCTGCCCTTTTTGGAAGGATCTTGGCTCCAAGTCATTGAAAGTGAGGTTTGCTACCTTTATGTTGTATTGTATGGGAAAGCCAAGAAAAGGAGTGAAAGCTAGCTCTGATGCTCTCGGGATGGCCTGGGCTCCTGAGGAGATAGCAGGACAGCACGAGGAGTGCAGGGAAGCATCAGCAGATGGCTGATGGCTATCTGTACAGCACCAGCTTCTGATTCAACATCATCTATGAGGTACACTGGGTGCCTGAAAGTAGATGTTGACCATTTTGTTGTATCTTTTAAAAATCCATTACTGCTCCCATCTCTATTTGGCTATGAAAAAGGCTTTTATATACAATTTTATCTAGTCCAGAAATATTAGAATACTGTGTAATTCAATTTTATTTTTTCTTTAATGTCTGGACCTGAATTAATAGGGCATTACTTTTCATCCTGGTATCAATCTTGTTCCTTTCATTCAGATCCAAATTCCTTTGTAGTACATGATTTAATTCACTAAAATGAGGTAAAATGAAACCCTGGTCCAAGGAGCATTAAATAACATATTTTTGGTGGCACATATGATAGCAGCAGCCTGCTATCACAAACTGTTTGTGTTTCCCTCCCTCTTTTAGTTGCTTAGAGACTCACAAACTTTTTTCTCTCTCAAGAACTTGCATTGTCTATTGTTTTTCAGCCCTTGCCTTTCAGCCTTAAGGAAAATCAGTTCATCCATTATTAAATGAGATTAGAGAGATTAAAAATACACTTTTACAAAATCAAGTCCTTATGATTTTTTTTCCAGCAATCCTGAACTCAGACTAGCTTGGTATGCCCTAACTGAGGATCAGTGCCTTCTTTTGTGGCAAATTAGCTTTGATTTGACAGCTGTTTTTGTTTCAAGATCTTACGCACACCAGCTTTTCTGCTGAGGCCTGGCTCTTAGGGACAGTTGCACATGCATGGCTGGCTGTGCGTCAAATTCTGTAATCCAAAGGGATGCTCCAGGTCATGGTTATTTAAAAAAAAAAAAAAAAAAAAAAAAAAGGAGAGAGAGAGTAAGAAAGAAAATAATAAAAAAGGAAAAACTCAGTCCAAAGAGATGTTGTACAAAAATGTGGCCTTGCACCAAGCAAATGTTTATCAACTCGGAAAACAAAGGAGTATCTGTCCTTTTCAGACTGTTTCTATTCAATATTCTGCTTTTCTTCATGCACACACAACGAAATAAATGAAACTGGTTAGTAGTTTTAGATGGAAAATAAAACTAGAGGATATCTTATACTGAGAGAAGGATTTGACCTGAGCAGCAAAATGTGTAAAGCCTGTGAACTTCTGTACAACGGTGTTAGAGTAGGGTGAAGGTACTTGAATAAGTAGAAGGGAAGAGCCTGGACAGTGAATTCCAAGGTGGTGATCCAGCATCTCCACCCAACTCCAGCAAGCCATTGGCACTCGCAGGGGCATCCTGCTGAGTCACACCAACAGGTTGTTGTGCCAGGAGCCAGAGGCTGTGGCTACACTGGTAAGTAGTGCCATGTGCTAGAAGAGGCGTAGAGCAAAACAGCTGGTGTTGAGGACATGGTGTCCACACCAGACATGTTTGGCAGAGGTTTGCTTTGGACTAGATCTACTCCGGTTGAGTGAACTAAAAGGTTGGGAATGGCTGGAGCACGTGAGGTGCCCTTGTGGAGACCATCTGATTCCTCCCCTGTGAAAGGCGTCCAGGCTTTGAGCTCGGAGACCTCTCTGCAGTGCAGACCAAGGCATGGAAAATGGGGGTGATGTGGACACTGGCTTCAGAAGAACCCTTCTCAACTGAGCCAAAATGTGAGTTTGAATTTCTGTGTCTGCATCATGGGTAAAATAGGTGTGTTTTTTTTGTTTGCCTTTTTTTAAAACAAACAAACAAACAAAACAAACAAAAACCAAACTTTTGATATAATTTATAGTCAATAACCCCTCTGCTCTTCTCCCTTGCTTCCAAAAGAATCACATTAGTCCTGGAGGAGTCCTTTCCAGCTCTGTTCATGTTAATCTGGTAATACTCTTCTCTGCTCTGATGGCAGTTCCTCTTCCCCAAACACCCATTCAATTTTCTTCTTCTAGAGCTGTCGAGAGGGTATTGATCAAGCTGCCTCCCACCCTCTTCATAGAAGTCACTTATTTCAGTCTTGGTGAGGTCCACAGCCTTGCTCTTAAACTGTGTCTCTGCTCTCTGGTGCTGCTGGTGTTCCCTTAGTGTAAGCTGGTGCCAGGCTCAGCAGTAGTTGGCTTTTCTGCTCCACACCCGCTTCTCCATGCTGGCGCAAGCACTTTGCCACAGCTGACAGTCCTAAGGTGCTATGGGGAAATCCCATCACTCAGGGAATGAGATCATGCATGTCCTTTGCATACTTTGAAAGACCCAAATGCCTTCTTCTGAAGCTTCTTTTCCCCATCCGTTCTGTTTAAGAATGACAAAGATAAAAGACCTATTTAGGATCTGATGTTGTGATTCTACAGTGTAGAATTCAGATATAATAAATATAACCTTAACTGCTCCTAGCAATAACTTTTTCAAAGAATGTAACCAAAATGTCAGTAAAAATATTGTGGGGCTGACATGACTTCAAATTAATGTTAATGTATCTTGATATGCCTCTTGATTGTAGAAAGGTGCGCACATACATCTAGATTGCAGTAAATTTGTATACTACCACATTCATTTGTGCAAATATATGTGATCATGTAATTACAGTCTGCGTTATTGCAATACAGATGCACAAGAAAGCAGGATTAAGATTGTGCTGTCAGCTTCAATTTACACCTCCCTGGCATCTGAGCATACTGCAATGCAACATTAGTTTGGTGAAGTTTCTGCTGCAACTACTAGAATTAGGATTGGTGCCCTCCTCTCTTTGGGAAGTCACTGCTATCCTAATTGAGAAATGCTGACCTGGTCATCTTGATCTGTGCATTTGTCACCCCCAGCCCCACCACAGCACACCGGGAAGCATTAGGGTGAAAGTAATGTCCATGGAGACCATGTTCACTCATACAGAAAACAGCAGCGTAGCTTCAAAGCAGGAGTGGTTAACGAAAGCTGTGACACCAGCACATGTAGCAGAGCATCTCCTGGATCTGGCCATCACTAGTGCATCTTGCTGCATGAACACATGGAATAGAATGTCCCCCTAGACACTTCGCAAGGACTAGCTCTCTCCTTGCCCTCATCATTACAGAACTGCCACTTCTGTAGAAAAAGAAGGACTGACCCAGCTTTTACACCTTAATCAAGAAAGGAAGATGTCAGTACGTGATTTTTGCTTGTATATACAATGTAGCATGAGGTAGTCATTCAATTCTGTTTAAGTTGAACCATTGTTTACACACAATTTAGTGTCTACTGAAAGTGCTAGTTAATATGCAGAGAAAATAAAGAATATTATTCATAGAGAGCATGTTAAAGCCATTTTAAAGCAAGGTTGTAATTAGATAATATCGGCATGTGCAAGTTTTATGACTTAAATGTCTTTCTAATTTAGTATTCCACTTCTGTCACTTCTTTTTTAAAATCAGGGTTATTACAATTGCACAGAATTTATAATTTGTCCTTATGAAGCTGATACATCTACTCAACAGACCGTGACACATTTCTCTACACCTGTTGATAGGATCTAAACTATACTTCTGTGTGCTTTAATTTGCCAGCAAAAGTCAGCAGGATTGAAAGGGACAATCACAAGTCCTTTACCATTAAATGTTGAAATGATTTAATATTAGAAAAAAATAAGAATGAGGATCCTGTGTGGATCAATATGTTATGATAGCATATACAGCTTTTCACATACACATTACTATCCGATTTTCATTCTCACTGAAGAACATTACAGATGGTTTTTGTCAGGTCTTCAAGCGCTCGTCTTTCTCTTTTCTTTCTTTATACAGTCATAGTTATATTCTGAATTTTATCAGTGTTTTACTTAGGAAATGTGCTGTTAGTTATTTCTAGCCAGTTTAGCTATAAATGAAACAATGAGAAAATAACATCCCAATAAACGTATTATAAAAAAAAAAATCAACTCAACAGTGCTTAGGCAAAACAATGCTTTTGATTTATATTCATCTGTCTCACCTATACAGTGATGATGCAAAGGGGCAAAGATCAGAATTTGCAGAGACAGAGTATGCTGGCAATCATTTTCAGAAGTGTTTATGTAAACTTCTCAAGAATTTCCAAAGGACTGCCATTCTCACCATTCGAGAAAAATATGCTCTTTAAAACATCATTGTGTTGTGTATTCAGAGCCTCGCTATCATTTATGAAACTTATTCATGAAACTTTAACTTCTGCTTTTTCATAAAATAATTATTAATGTCCTAATGTTACTGGCAAACAGAGATGGTAAAATGTCATGCGTATATAGCCTTCCTATTCGAAAAGCAGTCTAGGAAAGATAATATTTGATTGACTATATATGAGTAAATCTACTATTTCAGACATCACTACCGGAACATATTTTATGCAGAACTATTAAAACACAGGGTTCTTTTAAAACAAAGATAGGCCAAAGCATCAGTAATTATAAGAGTCTTTATGCAGGTTCACAGCAGTACAGCAGTTCTCTTTCATTTGATAATTACCTTGTTAAGCTAGTGTCCAGCCAGCTCTGTATCTTTTTAAGAAAAATAATCTGCTCATTAATTCATGGCAGAGCTCCAGCACTCTTCATCAAAATATTGATTTGGAAATTTAACGGAGTTTTAGGTTTTCTGGACTGAAGTAAGCAGCCCCTTCTCAGATTCACTCTGGATCAATTGCCACTGTCTTTTTCCATTTTATCTTTACTTTTATTTTAATTTATGCCATACTTAGTTGCCTGTATTTGAATAAGTTCTGCTCAGTGCTACGTAAATGGCAAGAACTCCCTGCTTCAGTCCAAATTGAAAGAGTATATTATGTTTTCATGCCTATCCATCTCCCCTCTTTATTTGTTAAAATTATAAAAAAGAACACTATATATCACCTTTTTAATTCCTCACATATTTTTCAGACTAGAAAGAGACATGGTTCACATTGCAGAGATGGCAGATAACACAAGAATCTTTTAACAAAACATGCAAAAGTTTCCTTGGATGATGTGAGACAAAGTATAGAAGTTTCCTTGGATGATAGGAGAATGGCTACACATCCTCAAAGGAAGTTTCTTCCTTTCTTTGATATTTCAAATGTAGCTCAGATTTGTTTTGTGGGATTGCTGAGAGCTGTTGACAGACTTAGATCAGTGGAAACCTTTCTTAAAAGTTACATTTTCTTCTTTCTCTTCCTCCAGATGAAATCTAACTTCCTGTTTCAGATCTGAGATGCCTGGTGCTTACGGAGAATCGCAACCATCAGATTTATCCTGTTTCTGAACTAGCTTAAATATAGACGTCTACAAAGATAGCAATAATGAATCTCAGCTAATATCCTGTTTATTCTTACAGTGCTTTTGTATAGATTCCTTTGCTGTCACCGAGGATGCTTTTATGATTTCTGTAATGTATTTCTCTTTCAAAACAGCACAGAAGCTTTCATCTGTCTGCCATCATTACTATTTACAATTGCAGTGGCACTGAAGATGATCTTTCTTAAGTTTCCAATCCACAGTATTGTCTCAGGCGCTTGAAAACTGCCAGAAGTTATCTCGGGGATAATACATTTAATATAGACTATTAAATCTGATGCCTTGAATTCCTCAAGACATGTCAGGAGTGACTCAAGCTCTTATTTGTTTTCCCACAGACCACATGAGAGCATCCTTTTATTTGAAATCAACCCAATTTTATCCGTTGCCAAAAGAGCAATGAAAATTAGTTCAGGATGGCTGAAAGGTCATAAGATACATTGCTAAAGGTATATCTCATCAGAGTCCTCCACCCAGCGCTCTAGACACGCTGCAGAGTAGGAAAGTCTGATTTTCTACTTAAAGCAAAATACATTAAAAAAAAAAAAAAAAAAAAAAAAAAAAGGATGGGAGGTTGGGTAGTGGCGTTTCAAAGTCCTCCTTTGCTTTTGCTTAACGTGACACCTTAAGTAGTCCATTCATTTTTGTCTTTGTATGCTTTCCCATCCTGACCTCATGCATAATCTGCGAACGTGAAGGTGGGAGAGGGCAGGACGGGGCCCTGGCCTGCTGCATCCCCCGCACGAAGCACTCATTACCCCGAGCAGCTCCTAAACTGTCAGTACACAGTGCCATGCTACATGACATCCAAAAGTGCCTCTCTGCAGCCTCTGGGACTAACTTAATCCCATGCGGAGGGAAGGCTGAACTGGCTCTAACAACATATCTGTGCCTCCTGGTAAGAAGCACCCGGCAGTTTTTCCCATTCAGGAACCTTTACAGGAGCCTTTCTTTCCCTCACTGCACGCTTGCACACTTAGAGGTACAAGGATCCTTGAGATGCTTAGGAAGTACCTCTTTACTGATTCATCCCTCCCAGCTGAGCCACCTGTTAAAGTGTGGTTGGATTTGTCTAGGGATTTTTTGTTTGTTTGTTTGTTTTTGTTTGTTTGTTTTATAATTTTGGTTAAATTAAGAAAGCACATACAAGACTCAGTTCAGACCTTCCTTCCGTGTTCAAACAGCAGTGCAGGATTTTACTGAAGATCACCTGCATTTCCTTTGAAGTTTGGAGAGGCTGCTATTTCTTTGAAGTTTAGTGGGACACAGGCATTCATCGGTGTTATGCTTCTGGAGGTAGAAAAAAGCTTTATCAGGATTGAGGAGGATTCCACAAAAGGAATCCAAAAGGAATCTCAGAAAATGTCTCGGTCTACAAATTTGACACAAAACTGAATTGGGAACAGTTTTCCTATTGTTTCCATTTGGACATCAGAGCTCCTTCAAGCTCTCTATTTCTGCTACTTGCTTCCCTCCTCACTAGTGCATGAGAAGAGTCAGTGGGGGCCCTAACAGAAAGGAAAGTTCTCATTCTAGCTGGAGCTCGAGGGGCACTGCTGTGGCTGGCCAGGGAAGCAGGGGACATGAGACCCCAAGGGACACTCATACTTGGTATGGGGGAGAGTGAAGTGTAATGTCTGCCAGTGGGGTAAACCCTGGAGAAGGAGGTAGGAGAAGAACAGATCCCAAATAGTTATTTCTGTGTGTTTATTTCTGGGATGTACTTGAGGCTCAATATTTGGCTTATAACAGATGTGCAAGGAAACTTAGCAAAACGATGATCCTCCCCAGACTGTTGTGTTGTTGTTTTTTTAAGTAAACATACGTTGTTTTTTTTTTCTTAATGTCATTTTTGAGAGCTCTGAGGTATTAACTCTTGTGAAAGGCAATACAGTATGCTGGATAAGTAGTATTCTAAAAATTCTGAAAATAACAAGTCCAAGATGAATTGTCTTTCTCTCATTGTATATAGATGCTTGGAAGAAAAAGCAAATCCTCTGAGTTATAATTCCTGAACTTGCACTACAAAATCAGATTTTTTCTTTTGACCACCCTTTCTAAAGCTTTGGACAAGACACTGCCTGGTTACAAAACTATTTCTGTAGTTAACCTTTTCTTTTACTATAGCTTATTTCAATTATTCCTGTCCTATTGCCACCTTTGCCACATTTTGCCTGTTTTGGAGTGAAAGCACTGAAATACCATGGGAACTGCTATTTTCTCAGGGTCAGCAAAATTGTCAAATACCATGCTAAGTTACTTATTATTCTAAGGGATCCAATCTGATTTTAAGATCAAAGTCAATGAGGTCTAGCTGTGTAAGCAAAAGCTGGAAAGCCTCCATGATCTAAACTGGACATCTTGTGAGTTATATATCACCATACAATGCAAAGCTGATATTTTTCTTTTGCTGTAAGCATTGCTTCAGTTCTGAGAAGAACTCATGGAACTTGTAGAGGCAAAAATCTCTCTTCCACTTTGGCATCATTAATCCTGCATTTTCTACAGCAAAATACAAATTAATTTTATGTAGCGCAGAGCTAAAAATCAAAGGTAATAAAACCTTGCAGGTTACTTCTAATCTTCTACGGCATGTCTGACTGCATCACATTATCAATGGAGAAAAGACAGTTTCCATTTCAGCACACAGTCTTTGTCGGCTTTTTATCATATAAACTCTTGTTTTTATGAGGAAAATTACCATGCTCTCATTTATTTTGTCTCTGCCACTTTTATCATCTGGTAGGTGAAAAATTCTGTTTCAGGGATTCCTGTTCAATAGCTGTTCTAAGAATTTGTGCTCTTACATACTTTTTTGAGCGACATTTTTCTTCTCTAATTTATAAACAAAAGCCATGGCAGTTAATACTGTGCAAACAAGGTATTGTAGGCGCTAAATAGAGCTGCTGACCATTGCTGTTATTTGTGACTGAAGATATTACTTCAACAAGTGTAGAAGGTGTAAGGGATGCAGCCAGCAAAGGATCAACTTCTTGTCTACTCAGAGCATGAATGTTGTTTCAGGTGAGATTTGTTCTGTTGTACAAGATCAGGTGCCTTCTTTGATTGCCTGTCCTAAACATTGTGGCACAGTGGAGATTGCCCCGGAGATGGGTCTCCAACAGCTCAAACTGGATGTCTTTGCTTGTGGGCAGGGAGCTCCCAGGCTCATCAGAGGGTTATCTTCTGCCCTAATCAACTGTAAACACTTCCTAGTTGACTTTCTTGGAATTAGATGTCCAACCACATCCCAGATAGCATTGGGGCTGAATTTTGGTCATCACAGTTGCAACGAAGTGTTTGTCTTTACTTGCAATACCAGTCCTATTTATGTTTGGTATCTGCATGTCTGATTGCTGAGGCAGTGCTTTAGTGTTAGACTGCGAAGATGATGAGCATGGACAGCAGGTTTCAACAAGGGGTTCCTAGAATATCTTCTACAACATGTATTTAAAGCCTTAGAAAATTGCCCTCATTTTCAAAATACCAAACCACAGAAGTTTCCACAAAAGTCAGTGAAAGATACTTGGAGTTACTTGTGCGGTTGAGGGGAGGATTTTCAAAGGCACGCAGAAGAAATAAATGCCACATGCACATGATGAGCCACACTGAGATTAGGTGGCTGATGCCACTACTCCATTCGAATGCAGACTTGAATATCGAGGCACATTCTGAGAGCAAACCAGTGTCACAGAACAAGCTTGCCTTGCAAATGGCCAGCATTTTCACCAGTCAAGTTTTTAGCATCCAGGATAGCCTTGGTCTGTGTTTCCATATCTCTTGTAGGTGAGATGGCCTCTTCGAGGCAGAAGATAAATGCTGGTGTCTCCGTTATTAGATGTCTGATAGAGAAGGGCAGTGCTGGTTCAATCACATGGCAGTTGTGCACGGGATTTGTGAGGCTAAACAGTTAGTGATTCATAGCTGTCTCATTCTGAATAGGAGAGGTAACCTGCTAGGTCCTTGTGAAAGACGGAGAATCCTCTGTATCACCACTTCATTCATATCTTTTTAGGTAGTAGTGACAGCCTTTATAGACCGCATCATCTTGTCTGTGTCTGTCATTTGTCTTGTAACTGTTAGGTATCCGTACATACATGGCTAAGGAAATATAATTGAATGAATTATACAATAATTTTATTAGCTGACATGAAAATCAACTTCTACACTTCTTCCCCTAGAGAAATACCATGACATTTGTGTAGATGTGAATTAAAAATGCCATATAGATAGGTTCTGGACTTTGAACTCTGTTGAAAACAGAATATATATAGCTGTCAAAAACAGTCACAAAAAACTAGGCAGCGAGGAGGCAGATCTGTCATTCAGACTGATTGGGCTTACATACATTCTCCACTTTCAGCGTCTTGCACTATGCAGTATTTGATCGTCCAGACGGCTTTATCAACTGCTCCACTGACAGAAGTCCATTGAAAATTGGCCTAACGGTGTGGGAATTACCTTGCTGTGATTCCGCTGGCACCTGAGGGCAGCTGTTAAAGGCTGAATCTGATTCCTCTCTGTGCTCGTGTCAAACTAAGCAGATGTTACTTCTGTTTTTATTTGGGTTATCCGATTATTCATTTAACAGAAATTGCCAAATAAAAAACCCTGACAACTTCTTTTAGCTAAAGAGAGCAGAATTTGCTGGAATGCAGTGTTTACTCCTTCGCTAATGTCACTTCTGCTTGCTTTTGTTTAAGATACATATCCACGTTCAACTAAGTTTAGTTTTCTCAAACAGCCGGTTGTCTGTGCTGCTTCAGAAGCAAATGAGGGTTGAGCCTGCGCTTTATGTAATGTCCAAAAAAGAGCGGAGAAAATTGAAACTGGGAGACCTTATTTCCAGGAAAAATACTACGGATGTAAATGGTTTTGATCAATTGAGTAGATTTTATTTTGATATTTCACAATCTCCAAACTTCTGTGGCTACTTATAAAATGCTGTTCTTGCTGTTTGCCAGCGCGATTTTCAAAGAGTGAAGACTTTTTGCATTAGTGGGTTCATCTCCATTTTCTGTCCTTTGCTGTTCTCAGGATCAACCACCAGCTGGCGGGGAGGGCACCATTAGTTCTCAGTACCCCATACTATGCAAACTGTGCTGCCTTTGTGTAACGGGTGAGGCTTTTAATATGCAGTTAAACTGATAGAAGTTGAATAGCAGGCTGCGTTTTGTGTGTTACAGGAATTAAAAGTTGCACACGAAGGGAAATGCTCACATTCTTCTGACCTTGCAGCCACAGCTATCACACTCAGGCCCTCATTGAAGAAGCACCTTTCTCCATTCAGCAATCAGAAATCAGTGTGTTATTTTAAGTGCTGTATTTTTGTTCTGTATTCCTTGCAAGTGTATGTGCATATTTTCAGGAGACTAAAATCATAATTCATGTCTGCATTTTTATTTATAAAGCAAAGGCTTTGAAAATTTTAATGTGCACAGCATGAAAAGGGACGTGTAAGCCTCCCTCTCAGCACTCCTGATGGTGTAAGTCTAACTTTCTAGTATTTGGCTCAAATCTGTAAGAAATCAGATTGAAATCAGGGAATGTGATGGCTGATAGTTTAATCTTCTGAGAGGAATTTCATCCTGTGGGGAAGAGTTCCCATTTTAAAGAAGGAATTTAGGAGGTGAGACCTGAACCAGAGCTCACATTTGGATTCCAGTGCTGTAACTTATTGGCTCGGGGCAAGTTGCAAGACTAGATTTACACCCGCGTGAAATGAGTATTAGTCCTCTCATGCCTGACTCTAAGTGCGATTGTCTAGAGTGATTGAGGAAAACTCGTTTGGATGAGTCTAAATCAAATAATAAAAATTGCTTTGTTTTCCTGGAACAATTGGCAGGAAACTGGGCCTGGTTACATCTCAGCCAATCTCCCAAATCCCAACCAAGTCCCATTGCCTGCTAGAAGAGCTCAGACATAAGTTTATCATCTGTGACCACTTCTCTTGTTCTGGGTTACGCATGGGGACTTGAGTTATCTACAAGCAAATGACAAAAGCATCCCTATGTACTGTAGTTCATTTCACAAGGTTTCTGAAATAGATTACGTGAGTGCAAATATTTGTCAGGGCTGGTCTTGGCTATTCACTGATTTTTAAAAATTGCATGACTGTCGTACTCGTTCCCTAGGTGCTAAAAATCAATGATAATGCTGGAGTACTTCGGTCATTGTTATTTTAGAAAATCCCTAATCAAAACAAGTATAAGTGCTGATGTGTGCTCAGTGGTGGAGTTTTGTGTGTTCCTTGGAAAGATGATAGTCCCTGGAGAGAGAGGAAAGGATTAGAAATGATAACCACTTTTTAAATACATCAGCTTGCTCATGTGTGTGGTGTTTTTTATCAGCTTTACAGCAAAAGCTTCATTTGATTTGTGCAGGGATGTGGATAATAAGGAGAGAGGCCAGCGAGCCGATTTTTATAGTCCGTTTGTAGCTTAAACAAAGATCTGGGATTTTGCGGATAAAGACCAACTGAAATACAGCAGATTATGCAGCTTTGTTTTTTTTTCAAAGATTTGTTAATTTTTTTTTTCCCCACACAGCCTGATTTTCGTGAGTCCACTCCACATGAAAATAAGGAGTTTTATAACAGAATTTCGTACAGAACTTCATCAAATCCTGCTCCTTAACAGTGGCTGACCCTTTTATATCAGGGACTGTGCCATGCTCAGGCACTGTTGCATTTGTGCTAAACACGATTTGAACTTAGACCACCACGATATTAGCAGGCGCCATTCTCACTGCTGAAATGCCGCTGTTCTGGCTAAAATCCCTGAAGTCAAACAAGAGATGGAGCAAGCTGCTGGCTTCACTGGAGGGTGGATATAAATAAGTTGCATGGCTTCAGTTTTGCTGTGCCACAGGTAGAAAGTTGGATGGAAACCATGCTGCCGTGTCTGCCGTACAGGGTGGCACATGCCGCCCTGCCAGCAGGTTTTCCAGCCCAGGCAGAAGCAGTGTTTCCCCCTTCCTCATTTAATTTCTGGTGAGCATTGTAAGTTTTATGCTTAGGTTAGGATCACCTGAATGCCAAGCAGCTTCTGCTTGCTCAGAGCTAAGGGGGAATTGCTGTTCTGCTGCCACCACTGCAGCTCCCGCGCCTACTCTGCCGTCACAGCCTGCTTTCTTGCAAAGCTGAGCAAGATGACTTCACAGTAGAGCTGAGGTCCTGCACTGGACATGAGTTAGAAATGCAAAGAACCAGATAAATAAAAAGCGTCACAAAGATGCTCAGTGTGAAAGTATCTGCATTGTTTTTAAGTACATAGCAGAAAGACAGGCAAGTGCAAGGCAGCAAAGCAGGGCAATGTTTCAGTTCAGCAGTACTGTGTTTTTTCTTATTCTGTTGAAGTTTTTTGTCCAGTGTTGGAGGAAATGGATTTTTTAAATTCCCTTTTAGCCTGGCCCAGAGTTTAGCTTCATTCAGAAACCTGATATGGAACTGCTGGTCATAGTTATTTTTAAATTCCAGAGGAAACAAAGATAGGAATAAATTCATGTTTCCCTGCAGCACTTGGAAAACAACCACTATTTCATCCACCCAGTGCACGACCACCTGGAAATTCAGTAGCCTAAACATTCACTGAACAAAGCTGGATCTGCAGGGAACGTTTCCACTGCAGAGAGAGCTGCAAGGAGCAGCTCAGCAGCATCCGTGCAGGCAGCGTGATGTAGTGGGCAGAGCTCCGGGGGAGCATCGGGAGACACGGGGCTCAACCGCAGTGATTTGTAAAACGAGCAAGGGAAGGGTGTTGACTTATGTGTTTTAATTTTTCTGATACATGATTTATATGCTTTACATTTTCAATGAACCAACCTTAAAAAAAAAATATTAAAAAAATCTAAAGCTGGAAATAGCAAATTGGAAGAGGTAGCACAGGCAAAACAGAGCATTCTCGAATAAACGAGAGCTACTTGTAGGAAGATTGAAGCAGCTGTCAGTGACTTAGAACAGCTCAGGGACAGGAGCTGATTTTGCTCTTAATAGCTAGACTGTCCCTAGTTTTAGAAGACTGCCAGATATTTTCAGCTTATGTTTGCAAATTTTCCATCTTGGCTGTAGTCTTATCATATCTCATGTACAACTGAACACCCTGATGCGAGATTTCAGGGGAAGGCTCAGCCAGAGTGATCAATTACTGCATATTCGATCTGTAAAGCACTTCAGGTTCTTAGTGAAGTTAAGGTGCTGTCTGGGTTTTCTGGTACTAAGGGTCAGACTCTGAGACTAGCCCTCATATTAGCTAGTACCTAATCTTGTATCAACATCAGGGGGGATATGTGTTGAATGTGATATTACCAAACGTGAGTTGATTCAAAAGAATACACATCAGTATATAATAGATACTGTTTAAAAATGTTTTTTTCTAAGCTCCTTGGTATACATAAGGAGAACAAGCAGAAAAAAATATTCAAAGCTTTCAGAAAAACAGCTATTAAGACCAACACTTCCAAATAATCAATAAATGTGTTGTATTTTGCAGTGTGCTTTTGAATGGTATCAGGCTGTGAATTTAGATCATGTTTAGTCCTCCTGCGTGTGTCTGGCCACAAACATAGTTCTGAACGAGCTGCTTTTTATTTGGCTGATTTTGAAAGCACCAAAGTAGTGGGGCTGCTCTTAGGGCACTAGCAGCCAATTACTATCTGCAGTGGTATCTGGCCTTCTTCAGCCCCAGTAGGGTAAAATCACAAAAGTTCATTTAACAGCCTTTTTTTTTTTTTTTTTTTTTTTTTTTGTTATACAGCAAGTGTAATGTTTAAGTTATAGTAGTATATCTGTCATGAAATGCTCAGCTACAGGGCAAAAATTACTAAAGGGAGGTAAGTTTTTGTCCCTAGCAGGCAGATAAAATAGACAGCAAGGGAAGAACATCTGATAAAAAAAAATAAAAAATTAAAAAGAATTAGTATCAACAGGATAATGATGGTTGTGTAAGACAATCCCTGAATTGCTGTGACTTCCATACAGCTGAAATCCAGGCTCAGGTTGTGCAGGATACATGAAGGCATAGTCTGGGGACTTGACACAAGGGGAAGAGCTTGCAGTTGGTCCAGCCCCACCAGCACAGGCTGCAGTGAGGGATTTGGTATGGCCGTGTTCATGGCATAGGACCTGAAACAGAAGCATGTGGCACAGCTCAGGATTTACTTTCCTGTTTGTTTGCTTGTTTGTTTGTTGTTTTTTTTTTTTTTTTTTGCAATGAGAGCAGCCAATTCAGGCCCCTACCATGCAGGGTGAGGAACCCCCTGCCCCAAGCCAAGGAGATTCTCCCCCTGACTAATTTTTGGGTGGCCCCGTGTAGAGCCAGGAGTTGGACTTGATTATTCTTATGGGTCCCTTCCAACTCAGGATATTCTGTGATTCTGTGACACAAAGTTGTTAGGCTGCTACCAGTGAGAATTAATTATTAGCACATTAGCCTTGCTGCTAGCCAGAAGGTTGTCACATAACTAAGTCATTTTTTAATTGAAAAAGTGGGTTACCTTGGCCCAGCTCAGCATGTTGACTTCCTTAGGAGCCCCTGGACGTGTCTGTGTGCTTGGCCCTGCCGGCGGAGGAGGCTGGCTGTGTCTCCAGCCCCATGTTGCCGTATGCCAGAAGCAGAGGGTGCCCAAAGTTGGGCAGCGGTGGCAGTCTTCTGTGCTTCTCAAGTGCTGCTTCCAAGAGTGCCCGTCAGCAGTAACTCCTTGCTGCTGTCTTACCGCATTGTTTCTTGCATTCCATTGATCTGCCCGGCACTTCAGAAATGGTAGAAACATGACCTTTCCCATGAATTTTTAACATAAGGGCCCTTATCTTGCAAACTCATCTGCCTCTGCAAACCCCAGAGTACTAAAGTGAGAGCAGCTGATAGGGTAGCAAGATTTGTTAGCAGAGATCACCCTGAATCTGGCAGGGCTGGAGCCTAAATACTTTCTCATTCTTTTAGAAATGTCCAACAATTTAGGATTTTTGTTTTTAACATATTATGCAGAATCAAAATTTTCAGCTGCACTTTGTCTTAACTTTCTAGCCATAGAACAGTTATTTCAACCTGTCTTTCTTAGTGTATAATGTTAATTTTTAATGTTTCAGTTTACAATTTGGAGTAAGATTTTATGATGTTCTATTACTGTACATCAATTTGACAAGATTCTGCTATTAAAGTTAAATGTTTTAACACACATTTGTAGTTGGAAGCAATCTCTGTTATTGAAAGGTTGTTTAGCAATAAATACAAGCTGAAATGAGTAAATTTTATCTGTTGTGAAAATAGTCTATCATTGTTAAACAGAACTTCTATTATACACGTATTATTTACTATTATTTGAATTTAAAAGAACAATTTATTTACATTACAAACTGTAAATTTAATTTACTGTTAAACAGTTAAATTACAGCATTTGTGAAGCTAAGCTGCCAGTAATTTGACCATAAATATATGCGATTTCTTCCTGAACGCTTTATACAAAACATTATGAAAATGCATACATTACAGGAACCCAGAGAGGGAGTGCAATTCAAGCTCTCCTAATTTTTATCTGAAAATCTATCCATTTTCAGCATTAGAAAGTAAGATGCAATAATGTATTCAGAGTGAAAGAACAAGGGATTCTGATGGCTTTCGGCGTCTAACACCCTTCTTAATGCCTCTAGGTTTTGATCCTTTAAGATATCATCTTGAAAATCATTGTGAAGAAAAGCTACTATAATGTATGTGATACAATGCATCTGGTATCTGCCTCCATGCATTTTTTTTTTTAACTGCCCTTTTTTCAAGTGCCTTAAACTCATAGGTATTTTTGAACTGGTTTCCATAGTCAACAGTTACTACTGACAACAGTTTTTGTGTAATTCGCCAAGGTCTCAGTCCAGCAAGGTGCTGCCTGCTCTGGTACCGATTTCTCTGGTACTGAGAAAGGTCTCCTCAGCCTTAACACACACGTATATCTCTGCTCCGTACTGACTGAGCTGGGAAAAGGGCTCACACCGTGCTGCTGGATCTGGAGAGGGAGCAGCCTCATGAAGAGCAAAATAAAAGGTGACATCCAGTGCATATGAGCCCTAAAAATGATGAAGGTTTGAATAGAGGCTCAAACCCCTCCTCACAGTCCATTCAGACTTCCAAACCAAAGGCCTTCAGTTCAAATTGGTGCTTGGCACTCCTGGATGACAGCTGGTGCTCTCATGGTTCTCTTCCACCACATAAACATCAGTAACACCAGTCAGGCCACTGGCAGGCTTAGTCAGGTGGCAACCTTGGTTTTTAATGAGTTAGCGATAATTTGTAAATTCTTAGTGGGACATTGCTGTTGTTGGATGTTTTCTTCATCTGTTTTTTGGTACCTTGGGACATACAGAACATGCACTGGTATCTGCTGCTGCTCTGACACTTCATTTAGGTGAACTGGTTGATGCTGTGGAGACCTTAAAAGTCTTGCTCCTTCTCAATCGTAGGTACTTAAAATTTGCATTTACTTGTCTTAGCTGTGTGCTCTGGGTCTGGTCTCGAGGTTTTTCTGTTGCTGCTTGTATCCCTTGTGTTCAACATGGTCCCTGCCAATATCAGGACTGTGCCTCTTCTTCTGTATCTGCACAGTGATACTCTGCATCTTCTTTGGATCAGAAGTAAGAGTCTTAACTTGTCTAACATATAACTGGTTGAACAAAAATATGTTTAAATTTGATAATAGCAAAGGGAGTTTTAATAAAGGAAAACCTGAATTGCTCGTGCAACTGAAGTGATTACAGATCCACTGCCTTTTCCTAGCTCTGTTCCTCCACCCACCCTCTTCCGCCATCAAAACTCTCTGACAAAAATCTCATCCTGGCTTCCCATTTCTTTTAAGGGCTGCTTCTGTACCCATCACCTCTTATACTGCGGCACACTTGACAAACCAGTACAGCATATGTCTTTACTGTGCTGTCATGTGCAAGAAGCAAATTAAAGTGTTTGGTGAATCTCACTGCTCGTTTCATTTCTACATGATGGGGTACAGTGTGTTTGCACAAGCTGTGCTGACAGATAGGGTGGAGAACATATACCTACCTCGAACAATTATAGTCTTATCAAGCACTAGTAGCTCTGGTTTCGAGTTAGATCTTCTCCCACAGAGGCAGATTCGGCCAGAGATAAATATATTTCATGTGTTCTTGTAGGTAAGCACACCTCTTCTGAAGTGTTTCCATTCAGAGCACACTGGGTTTTCGAGAGGCACCAACATGGCCAGATGCTGATGGTCATGGCTCTGGCTGTTATCCCCCACATGCCCCACTGCCCCATGCTGTAGCTGTCTCTGATTTATTTGTTGTTACCAGATTCACACGGAAAGCTTTGTGAGTACTGGCACGGGCAGCAGGCATGAACCAGCTGTTTGAGATGCCCAAACTCCTTTCTAAAATCTGAGAAAAAAACATTACCTGGAGCAGTAAGAGGTCATAGTGTATTGTTTTTAACACCAAGAATGCCTCTCATTTGAGTCATGCAGGCAAATTTGCTTGGTGCTTCTTGTTCTCTTGCTGTTTGCTATTGAGTTGTGCACACTGAGCTCCTTGCCTCATGATACCGTGCCATGGGTACGTCTGTAAAAGGTCAGTGTACAATGATACAGCGGTTTGTACCTGATGACATTTTTCACATGGAATTTTTCTCCTCAACATTTCTGAAAAAAAAAACACAACACAGAGTTTTTAAGCCCTTCCGAGCTGAATTTGAGCAAGCTGCCGGTAGGAATTCGCCATCATACTGCTCACCCATCCCTAACCTTGAAATGTTCAAAAATAAATAAATAAACGGATTAGCATAAAATAATATAGTAACCCACAGAATTTATTTAGTTTAATTTATGCTAATCATGGCATATTGGTGCTCTGGCAGATAAAATAAAGCTGGTGGAGAAGATTGCGTTGCGGAAGCTATGACAATTAACCCTAGAAATTATCACTCTGAAAGTGAGTTCAGCTTTGCCACTGAAAAAGAAGCAGTCCAGCAAATTCTGTTAGCTGTCAATAATAGGATGGATTTATTATCTTTAGAGGTGTGTAAATTTATTTTTTTAAGTATGTATACATATACTTATGTGTACTTGTGTTTTCTTAGGCATATCTATATTCCTGTTAGATATTATAAGTTAAAATGTTTGAAAAGATTACAATACAACTTAAACCAGGAATGGATTCAAGCTATTGTGTTTAGGCTTTAATTATTTCTGCCTTAGAATTCCAATTATGCTTTTTTTTTCAGGTTATTTAATATATCTTTTTAGGAATAATCACACGTAATATAGAATTTAATATTAGTTTAGGCTCTCAGTAACATCAGAAGTAATAGAAATGACAAAGCAGAAAAGGTTGTAATCATCTTTGGTGCTGTTTGATCAGAGAAGACTAGATGGACTGTATCAGCTTGCATCTGTTATAAATGTGCCTTCACTCTGGCTCGCAGTGGAAGCATACAGCCCACAAAAATAAATAGCATGATTATCATAAACAAACAACTATCTCAGGGCTGCTCATGTGCTCTAGTTCCTGTGTGTGCCAATTTGCTTTTAGATGTAAATTAACTCCTTTGTTTTTTTTTTTTTTTACTTACAAATTTGTATAGCACTCATTGGCGAGAGACAGAATTTTAGCTGTAACTTTCTTTCTACAAAAGATTGAAACGGGGGGGAAGAAACGAAAAGTGCTGCCTCAGACTACATTGCATAAGACAAATGTCAGGCAGGATTTAAGTGCAAGCAGTCTTTGAAACAGTAATGTATGTTTACTGTTTGCTAGGTTGGGGTTCAGATTTTTATTGTTTTGATTTGCTTCTAAGAAATAGAACCACAGACATAAAGGTGATGGCAAGGATTTTCCAAAAGAGATGTCTCAATTAGATACTAATTTTATTTATGACATAAATAGATGGCCTGATTTACAATATTGCAGTACAGGCAATGGCAATCCCGGGCCCATGAAGACTGCAGGATGCTTGCCATTTTTAGAATGAATCCATTTGTTTTGCTGCTGATTTTTGTGGGTTTAAATCATATTATCCTGAACTTTAAAACAGTTCTCTCCTTCTGGATACTGCCTGTAATGCCTAAACAAATGGTGGGAGCTGAGCAAGTAGATGCCTCTGCATGGGCAAGATTATGTACGACTTCTGCCAAGTACACAAAACAAACATGAAAGCAAAGCTCATTTTTTCAAATGCCTTTTGTTTGCTGTTATTATTTGAAGCCAGGGTCACTAGCAAATTGTCAGGCACAATTACAGCCTCTTAAGGACTGTATTACATGTTGACCTTGCATCATAGTTTTCATTTGAACTTCTTGTTTTCAGTCACTTTTACAAGTTGCCAGAGTGCTCACTTGGGGTTAAAAACGCTTGTGCTGTGTGCCTGGGAGTCCTGCTTGCCAGTCTGAACAAGGTCTGAGCCATTTTCTAACACGGGCCAAGATGCAACATACTTTTTCACTTCTGCAGAGAATATTTGTAGACTCAGACAGCTTGCTCGGCTGTAGGTAGGAACTTGAAATTTGGCATGGAAATAGCTCTCATGAAGGAGAAGTGCTGCTGCTTTTTCTCGAGAAAATTACTTTTGATTTGACTGAGCTGTAAGCCTTTGAGCAAGTGAAGAATTGTTTCTTTTTTCTCCTCTGAGCTTGCAGGGTGTGCAGCAGAGGAAAGACTCCCTGTGCATATGGTTAATTTAGTGCAAGCGGAGAGGATAGTGCAATATGCTTCTGAAAATAGGTAGAGGCACCTGAGGCTGGGGCTTTATAAGGTATGAAGGACACACTGAAAGAACTTTCAATTTGTGTGAAGTGCAGGCACTGAGCCAAAGGCTTCCTCTCCTCAACTCCTAGAGATCTCCTAACTGATGCTCATAACACAAACAAGTGGGTTTTCCTACACACACAGTCATGTTTCTCTGCCCCAGAGAAACAAAAGAAGCAAAACGCTTTGTACAGATGTTTTTAACCTCTTACAGATTTGAAATGTTGGTTGCACTGTGGAAAATCCAGCAGGCCTATGACGCTATATCATGCTATACACCATTGTCCAGGTGGCAGGTTCTGTATGCGATCTATCTCTTGCCACATCTGCTGCCTCAGTTTCTTCAATTCTACCTAACAACAGTCCCACATTTAAATATTTAAAAATCCATCTTTGGGTATCCTACATGTTTATAGTTTACTCTAAATTCTGTTTTTCCAGCTGTCTTCCCAAGGACAACATGTGCCATTCAATCCTATATTATTTTTTTTCAGACTTCCCATAGGGGCTCTATAGACTTCTTTTCCCTAAAGTTCAAACTTCTCCTTTGTACTTGGTTGCACAGGACAGAAGAAAGGATCTGTGGTGTGTTTCTATCAGAACAGTTTTTGCTGCCTTTGCAGAAACCAGCTCTTCTGAGCTCTGGCAGTTTCTGTCCTGGCTCCAACTCCCTCTGCATCTCCCTGCCTTTCTTGCTGACTGAGCCCTAAGCTTCCTTTTATATGCAGCTGTGTCACCTAGCTGTCACTTCATGAGCAGATTTTCAATTCCAGCACCCATGAAGCAGCTAAAATTGTTGAACCCAAGACACGCTTAAAAGGCCAGCTCTATAACAGGCCTGAATACTTTACACTATGCAGTTTTACACCATAAAGCACTACCCAATTATAATTCCTCTGACATGTACAGATTAAGCACCCCCAACTAGCTCCAGTTTCACCAAAACACCCTGCCATCAATCCTGGCTTACCTCCCTGCCCACAAACACAAGGACTGAAATGATGCTTTTTGTTTTGTTTTGTTTTGTTTTTTTTGATCAGTTTCTCACTTGCATGCAGTCGGGTGAACAAAAGCATGACAGCAGTGTTACTGGAAGAAGGGGGCAACTAGGAAGACACACAGGATGAGCACTCTCAAATGATGAATTATAGACACCCACACCCTTTGTGTCCCCCCTTCCTGGTATATTGGTGACCCTCTGAGTCCAGGTTCTCCTTCTGTAACTGAGTTGTAGGGATGGATGATCATTTCCTTCCTCCTACAGTTGTACTCTTTGGACTACGTCTTGTTGCTATAAAGTCCTTGTGCTGCTGAGGAAAAAGACCTGTTTCTGGTCCAATGGTGTAGACTGTGTGTTGTACTGTCTACCCTCTCGCTCTCTCTGGGTTCCCCATCACTCATAGGCATGCATGTTCTCCCATCTCTTCTGGCAGGCCTGTTCAACTCAAAGTCATCCAGCCAGGTGTGCTGTGTGCTCCCAAGTAAGCTCTGTGGTTCCTGCTTTCATGTGCTACATCTCACAGTATCTTCAAGCAATGTTTCCATTCTTGCCACAACAGAACCCTTGCTTTAGGAGTGAGTGATATATTTCCCTTCCTTTCAGAAACATTTTTAGAACCTTCTTTTGCCAGAATCTCCTCAGCAGAAGCTGCAGCTGAGGATCAGAGTTCCACATCAGGGGTCGATAAAAGGATATAATTACAATTTTTGTATTTCCCCGTCCTTATTACAAAGCTGTTTTTTCCAGAAATGCTGCTGAATAAATATATCATTTATGCTTGCTCAGGCCAGCCTGTTGGCCTGTCCCAGTCAGCTCTCCTTCCCTGCTCTGTCAGCGCCAGTAACACTCCTGACCCCATTGGACTTGGTCCCTGTGGAGATTTCAGAGAAGGGTTGCTTTGCTTCCTTAGGCCTCTAGCTGCCAGGCTTCCCAAGTACAGACTGACAGAATATCAAAGCCAACTTATTCACTGCTAAATGAATTATGTTGTTAAATGGTTAACCTACGGCAGACCATATGGAAAAAATGCTTAATAGGTGTGTGTTGGCAATAAGTGTGGATGGAGCTGGGCAATGGAGACGCACGGATTATGACAGTGGGACGTTTTCATTGTAAAACATTGAAGGCTGATGTACTATTGAATGTTGTAAAATGTTGTTTTTATCTGAAACTGTAACATCCTTTGGAATTAAATCATAGACTTGTGAGGACTGAGCTCAGGTAATTTGGTATCTCCTCACTTTTTCATGATTAACCATGTGGTCCTCAAGCATTCTCCTGGCTACCTGATGCAGAGTGCTGAAATGGCTGGAACCTGGGCCTTGAATCTGGTTCTAGTAAAAGTACAAAATGCCACTGTGAGCATTTAAGAATAAAAGAAAAATTTCCAGAGCTAAAACATCTCCAGCAATGTGTTGCAACGAAAAAGGCCTAATTAAATTACCCAAATCATTTTAGCCCCAGAGCTTGAAAATGTCAGTAAGTAAATAATTGGTTATGTGAAGATTACTCTTTTCTGCTAATAGAGCACAGAAGAGAAGAAACTAAGCCACTAGGGGTTCCTTCTTTGATCCATAGCAGGTAATAAAAACACAGACAATACCACCAAAATGAAAAAAGAAATTTCCTTTCTTAGCTGTCAGTCCTCTCCATGCTTTGGATGGGAGGAAGGCAGGTTATCACCTGTGTGTGCATGAAATTCAGTCTTGTTTGCAGTACGATTATAGAAATGACACTTTATTAAAAGCCAACTTTTATTCGTAGACTTTAAACTTAAAACACAGACAAGTTCAGGGATAGATGTAAAATCAATATAACTCTTCAAGTATTACAGACAACGTTTTGAAAGGCGCCTATTTAGACTATGTTGAGTGATTTACTGATAAGGTTGTTCAGCCAACACGTTGGCTGTTGATTTGCTGCACCTTGTCTGTTAACATGACTGCAAAACAGGGCAGAGAACTTGGTTTAATTCTGCTGTAGGAATCATATTTTATCCTCTGAAAAAAACTCTAGAGCAGCGTCTCTGAGAGAAAGTTTATACAAGCGGACATCTAGCACTTAATGTTAAACCACGGTGTGTTTTTACACAAACAAAATGTGCTGTGCATAACAAAAAATGCTACGTTACCAATAATGCCACTAATATTAATATTAATATGATAATATATTAATACTTTGTATTGTCAATACATGGATTCTGATCAAATTATATATAACAGCTGCAGTATTAATAATAATAGCATGTTCTTTATGTTACATGGACTGAAGTGAGCCCAATAGCGACGAAACACAGTGCCAACGTTTCATTGATGGCCCCCTGATTTCTTACTACTTTAGGTTTGTAGCTTATCTGGTTTCTGGATAGTGTTCCCAGTACCACCTAATGTCATTCATGTCAGCGACATTAGTCTGATGTCAAATGCAACTTAGGCTTTGAGGTTGATGGGTTGATAAGTAGCCCACCCTTTCCCCCTGTGGGAGATAATGTCTGCAACCATGCTGCCTTTTTACATTCAAAGGTCATGTCCAGTTGAAAGAGCAACATGTACAAATGGGAATTTAGGTACACAGTCACCTTTTGCCCCTGAAAGTACTGGGTGGTTGCAGTGTAATAAATATGCAGGTTTTTATTCAATCATGCCTATTACTATGACTATTCAAGCAATTTTAAAAATGTACACAGCTTTAGCTTAGGTATGCATTTCTCTTTTATTAGATCCTTCCCCCAGAGAGTCAGCTTTTCAAAGCACAAATCAGTCAAACAATTTAACCCCACACACACACACATACACAAGTATAAACTGGACAAGTGTCTTTATATATACACTTACGGCGATGAGCAGGGTAGAAGAACTCCTATATGGTTGGAAGACAACAGATGGAAGTGCTTTAGAAATTCTTTTCTGAAGAGCTTTTTAAGTGAATTCAATGATGATATGATTTTGCCCGCAATTTCTGTTTAGTATTTTAAGTCTCTCATTTTACTACCTACTCTAGAGATCTGAAAATAATAAACTAAAATATGGAAAGAGGACATATAAATATATGCTGATATAATGTTGAAAATGTGATGGAAAAGATTCTTACCACTTTTCAGGCTGCATTGTGAAAATATTCTTTTTCAGTTGTGGTATTTGATATATGGCACCATATTTTGGACCAATGTGAGTTTTGAAAAGTAAGACCCAGTTTTGCCCAAGGAAATACAGAGTTTATGGTGGTATCACTGCTAGACCTCTGACTACTGTTACCATTACACTTTATAGGGACACTAGTGACCACCTCTGTTATGAGTGTAAACTCTCCATGCACTGAGCTATTATACACAATTTGAAGGATGAGGGAGAGAGGAGGAAGAGGAGACAAGGCTGTACAATGCTTCATGACTGGCTTAAGGGATATTAAAGCAACCTTAAATCCTTGCCAACCGGCTAGATGGATACTGCACTGTTTCTAAAATTTGCAAGTCAAAGGGAGACAGGCCTAAATTCTTTCCGCTATGAAACCCCCACAGTCCTCTGCCTTTCAGGCAGAAGCAAAAAGGAATGGAAAATTCCAAACTAACGAGCGCTTCATTTTTTTTTTTCTGCAGCACTGTGCTTAGAAAAAATTGCACTTTTTTTTTTTTTTTTTTTTTTTCTAAGGCAAAGAAGTAAAATTAAAGTTGTATGACTGTTATAAATATTACATGTTCAGGGTATCAAGAGTACCTGTAGTTCTCTGGTTTCTGAGGGTGTTTTTGAATTAACCCTTTTATAGATATCAGGTTTTTATTGGGGGCAGGGGGAAGGATAACATTCATGCTTAGTCAAATCTTACACTGTTTGCTAGGAAGGCGACAGTCCTATTTTAAAAGAACACTCATAAGACTAATAATTTTTGGTGTTTACATTTACACTTGTTTGTACAGATTATATCTATTTTGTAGAAGGGGACTGTAGAGCACTGAGAGAAATAATGACTTAGGTATAGTGAATAACGACTCAGGATTTGGTGAACTTCTACTGAATTTCTCAAAGGCTCAGAGAAACATTTCATTCACATGGTTCAGAAGAGCTTCTGACTGGTCCTTTGGGAAAAGTAATGTAAGACACAAGCAGCCAAATTCCTTGGCTGAGACGTCTTAAGTCTGAAGGACCTATACTTTCGAGGATGCTCGGAAGCAGTCTGTCCTGACGAGACATGCACTGTACAGTGTGCCAGCCTTCAAGCACTGGAACTCCCTTAGTCATGAACTTCTTTAGCTGAGCACTGCTCTTGCAGGTAATGAGATGCTCCCAGATATACTTCCTACGTGGTCAAAGCTCATGTCTAGCTTTCTGTTGGGTCTTCAATAAGTCGTAGAGAGACTCTCTGTGCTCTCACTTCACATACATGTTCCTACGTAAAATTTATCTGTTGTTAACCCACACTGTCCAGGTTGCGGCACTGAAGAAAAACCTCCATCCTAAGCCAAAGTCATAAAGAATACTGCCAAACTTGCTGTATTTCCTCTTATGATACTATGGATAATTTTTTATACCTGCACCACTTCTGCTCCAGTGAATTTACTAATTGAATCTACCTCTGCTTTAACCTGTCATTGTAATACCCCAGACATGCACCCTAGCATCTCTCCGCCTGCCTGCAGCCTTCGTTTTGCAGGCTGCTCGCAGCCAGCAGTAAAGCTGTCCTTTCATTTTCTCCATAATCTTTAGCTGTCTTTGGGGCGGTTGATGTTTCCATGATTTAGGTAAATGCTACCCTGTTTAAATAAAAAAGCACATTAAGTAGATTGTCAGGTATTTACATAGACAAAACATACCTAACTTAATTATTGTTCCGTGTATTAGTGTTTCAGGTGTGCACAGCATTATAAGACAATTTTAGGGGAAATTAATACCAACTCTTAAATTCACTACTCTGTCTTTACTACAGACGGAATTAGTGGTTTTTGAGAAAATGTATCATTGTGGATAATCATGAATAACTTTACTAATTATGCCACGGGCAAGAACAACACTTTGAAAATATGCTAAATTTTATATTTAATTTATGTGGCAGTTTTCAAATGCCCCCCAACATGTATATCTCTTTAAAGTATTCACTTGCTTCAAAGCTATTTTTACTTCTGACCACTATCTGATGAGAAATTCACATGTGCTAAATATACCCATGATAATAATCTTATTTGCAGTCTTCCACTAAAAACGCTGATGGCCTGAAAGGGATTTGAGTCCTCAGTGTAGCTGCTCTGCCATTATTTTTCCAGTGGATTTTAGGAGAAAGAAATACTTAAAATGTTATGCAACAAATATTGCTGTAGCCTTGTTTACCAATCATTTTGTCAATACAACAATCATATAGCAGTAACAATATGCCAACATAACAGTAAGTATATATAATAATAGCAATGTTTGTTGGGAAAAGGACTCTTAGTAAATAGGTGACAAGAGAAAGGGGTTGGAAGAAAAGAATCAATTTGGCCCTCATACTTACAATACAGTGCCAGCTGTGAGTAGTATAATTTCACCTACATGATAAATTTATGGCAGAAAGGAATTTTGCAAAATTGTGTCATTGTTCAACCAAACATCAATTTCATTTTCACGTCCCTGGGCTAGCTCTTGAAATAAAGCCCATGGCAAACCTCTCTGATCAGTACGAACACATAGTCTGTAGCTTGAAGTCTATTGCACAATCACATCAGAAAGAGCTGGAATTGAATCCAGGTTTCCGTTAGAACAGACCTAAATGTCACTTTCCACTCATTATTTTGGCATGTTTAGGCCAAAAGAGGTGTGACTGTAGGAGTGTGTTGTGTTTTGGTAGCTAGACCACATCTTGTTTAGAACCATTCTGTCATTCTTGTGTTAGTCCTTCAGCTGAGGAAGTAGAAATTCTTAGTTCTTGCATCCAGCAGACACAGCTCAGGTAGATGGTTTGTGTACAATGGCACTGCTGGGCTTGCTGTTGTAGTGTCCCACAGGAAGAAGGGGCACCCTACTACATGGTGCTTCATTGCCTGAGAAATATTTATGTAGCTTGCCAGTAGCAATCTGGGCATTTTTCTCTCTCCCTGCCTGATCTGGTCTGTGCAGAAAACAGTGGCATCCTTGGTGTCCACCAGACATTTCTGTGAGCTGAAACAGAGGAAAGCTGCAAGGAGATGCTGAAGGCTGTTGATGCAAACCTTTCAGACTACCAAAGAAAGACTGAAAAAATAATATAAAGACCAAAGAAAACAAATCAAGAGAAAATAAATTAACTATTAACAAAACAAACAAACAAGCACCACGAGATTTAAGAATATGGACACATCTGCTGGAAAAAGGTGGAGGGGAATAATTTTGGATGTTATACTAACCATGGTTTCATTCCTGAATTTTCTTTCAGGTTAAGGCAACCTGGAAGAGTGGGAGTATTTTTAGGATTATGAGCAATAGAAAAGATCTGGGACAGTGTCTAGACAAGACACGACTCTACCTTTGTGATCTCCAAAAAAGTTAGGAATCGGTTTAATTAACTTACTTTCCAGAAAACAGGTTCACTCTCACATGTTTAACTAGTGTGGCCAGAACTAACTGCTTATGAATGATAAATCTGTCTCCAATAGCTTTAAAGAACGTAATATTTTTCCTTTTGTCACTTTATTTTGCATGTTTTGGGTGTGTGCAGTTTCTGTTATCTAGGTTTTCTTCTGTAACCACTAACTCTATAGGGATTTTCTTTTTATCACATAAAAGCTGTTTCTCATTCCAGGACTTGGTATTTAAGAAAGTCGTCAACTATCATTAGACTTTCAGTAAAATTATCAGCTAATGGTTAATGGGAGACTGCATTCTTCAGGGCACTGTCAATGAGGCACAGAGATGCGTTCACCCACAGGCCACCATTTCTGACTCCCATGAGAGGAAGGCTAATGCAGGCATGCAGAACAGGGATTTTACTAGAAACCTGAAAGAGCAAAACTGAACTTACTGCATACAAATCAGAGGTAGGTGGAGAAAATTAAAAACCAAAACACTGATCAGAACCTAAACTCCTAATTTAATTTAATTATTTTTAATTTTAATTTAATTTAATTTAATGTTATTTTTGAGCTCAGACCTAAGCATGTGTAACTTTGAGGCTGGTATATTTGCCTTATTATAAATAATGCCTATAGGATCTTTTTCTCCATGATTAATTTTGAGTTCCATGATCAGTTCCCACACTTAATCTGTGAAGGTCTACCCATCTGCATTTTTTACTCATGGAAGCAGACAATGTCTCTTCTCCTTGAAGATTTGTGTGAATTTAGGGTAGTATTTGCAAAATCCCATCCATGAAAACCATGCCAACATTACTGGAAGTTACATTAAAAAGACATAATAATAACACATAGTGCTGAAACCAAATAATAATTCCAATTATAAATAAAAAAGTATTTTACTTAATTACCAAGTCAGAAGATGCAGATAGATAAAAGAGTCTTTCTGGTAACATTCTGAATAAAAGCATAATTTTAGTGAGCTGGTGAACATGTTCTTCCTTCAACTACCAAACTGCCAGAAAACTGCAATGCAAATGTATGCTTATAATTTAAAAATGCATTCCTTCAACAAATATTAGACTTGGGTCAAGAAGAGAGGTAGATTATAGAGTCTTTTGGTGTTTTATACTAAAGTGACGTTAGTTAGGAAAAACTAGGAACATGGTAAAGAACTGCAAAGAATTCTGCATTAGACAAGTACAATGTATTTAGAAAATCCTACTTACTTTTGTATATCTTGGGTGAAAACAAATGACATTCGGTTTTGGCTTCTTTGTGGTACACTCCACTAGTTGACATGGAGGTTTCTCAGAACTTAGCAGTAACAATACTTCAGCATGTATTATTTTAAGAAATTATTTGTAGACTAAACTGTTGTGGGGTTTTCTTTATCTTGAAGTTTTATTCATGTTTAAATGGAATTTTGTTATTTATATAACTAAATTTGGACTATTTGTCCAGCTCATGGACATCAAAGTCACATTGTGTCAACTCCCGGGGCCTAATTCAGCCTCCTAGTGTGGGGAGAACCTTCAGATAAGGTGGGGTTGTAATACTCATATACTAGTTTTGGTATGTGCTAAAGGATCACAGACATGGCTAAAACACTTTGAATTCTGGGTTATTTCCATCATGTGGAACAAACGCTGAGGATTGTCATCCTTAGAGAGAAGAAAATATAAATACGCCTTTTGCCCTCTTAACCAAAAAGTCTGTCAAGTGAATCACAGAAATATTTAGGTTGGTAGGGTTGTCTGAAGGCAGTCTGGTCCTTCCTCTGCTTCAAAGCAGGGCTGACAACAAAGCTAGAAGGTATTCTGTCTGAAATGTGCAGGTCTAGGATCTAGTCAGTGGCAAAATAACTTTTTCATTATTCATTTTATTTTAAAATTTTTATTTTAGTTTTCTGTTATAAAGAAAACGTGATATTTGTTCCAGAAAATGAAATAGTGAGTCTCTAGAGTATGCACGGATTCCTGGATCCTGTAACACACTCTGGATTATCTCAGTCTTAACCCAGTGAAATCCCATCATTTTTTACATATAATTTGCTAGACTAGCAGCATGATTAATATTTCATCTTTCTACACATTCTACGCGATCTAGAAGGAAAACAGACTGTTCTTCCTTATTGTACAGAAACATAATCTGAAAGGCTGCCTGAGATCTCCACGTGCAGAGACGGGAATCAAGCTGTTAGATCCAACTTTCATCCACAGGTGGAAGAAAATCTCTCCAGTTCCTGCTTGGCTGTCCTGCCCCCACACACTAATGTAAACATTTCTCCCGTAGCTACAAATAAAATCTCAGATTTCTGTTTCCTTCCCTGCTATCTAGTAAGTAAAAGGGCAGATAGTTGGTCATTTTACCATCTAGATCTTAGTTCATATGGAAGCTATGTAGCTTGCTCAAGGCATTAGGAGTCCACAGTCAGGACTTGAGGGTCCATGAAACAGGGCACGAGAGCAAGTTCTTGACAGGACAACGCAAGGCTGGAAGAAAATAAAAGAGTTTATGGATTCGACAGCATGAGCAAACCTTCTGCATTGAACACTCTTAATCTCTCCATGGTGTTATATCATACAATTGAATACAAGAATTTTACATTTCAGTCACTTCTCAGGCTTGGCTTTGCACACCCTTCTTAATAGCACTGTAGACGGGGAACTGTGAAACCAGTTATTTGTCTTTTTTGGCCTCAGTGGTCACACTGCATTGTTTTGTGTCTGTTGACTTTTGCGGAGCAGTCCCCAAAAGCAAAGGGGATAGAGAGCCCATGGTGGTGATCCAAGAATGAGGAAGTTAACCTCAGGGCCTTTGGGCCCTGCAGGCCAGCTGTAATGGCGGCACACGGACTGCTGCTCCTCTGTCTCTTCTGCCCTGCATGGTGCCAACATGTTTCTAAAGAACTGAGAAATTTGGATTTGTTGCCATCAGCTCTTTAAAAACATCGGAGTGAGCCTTCCCCTTCCCTGAATATTGAAGGAGAATGGAAGCAAAATATTAGACAATGGGCTTTGGCAGCTGAGGCCTTTCCCAAACGCATGTGAAAAGTCAAAAACATTTATATCAATCATTTGGAATGGTTTATTACTATTGATAGATACAACCCCCCTCTCTTCCTCTCCACAAGAAAGAACTTCAGGCTTCATTGAACCCCTAGAGGATTCATCATATGAAAAAGGAGAAAAGCACAGATAACAGAAAAAGAAGTCAAATAGGGAAGAAAAAAACAACAACTGGAAATGTTCTCAAAGCAATGTATAAACCCTTCTAAAATGTCTCTGAGTTATTCTCATAAAGCAGTTTACATCTAGGTTTTGCCACTCTTCATCCAGTGTTTGTGTGAGAGAGGGCAAGGAAGAGACTGATCATTAGGTTTGCTTTTTTTTTCTTCTTCTTCTTTTTTTTTTTTTTTCCTGATCGTTCCCTATTGAATATTCTGAATATTCATTGTCCTCTTTCCATGCTTGCACAACTTGATGGTGCTTTACATCTACCTGACCAGAGACCTGGGAATGAGAAGAGTTTAATTTCCTCAATGAACCCAATCTCAGCTGGGATCACCTTTTCTTCTCTTTCTGCGTCTCTTTGTCCAACTTCTCAGCTACATATCTTCACACATGGTTTTAAGGCCAGGAGACTCAGCCAGGAGAGGAGCATGTCTGCACTTGTATCTGTGGTTTAAAGGAATTATAGCATGGAATGATTTACAGGTATGTTCTAAAAGGCAGTATTTTGCAGCATGCACCATCTTTTATTTTTTTATTTAAAAGAACAAGCAAAGAGCTGTAGTAATTACCTTCAGTCAGCATAACCCTCAGCGTTCATTGCTGTCACAGAATAGAAAAATATTTCTTCTTTGTATTTCTGGATGCAATGTTTTCCACTTTTAACTACAGTATAAAAGGATGATGATTTTCTTCTCCACCCCCAGAAGAGTGAGAGATGAATGTTTAATTAGAGCCAGAATTTGTAATGTTCACAGAACATTTTTTTCCCCATAAGTGTCTGCGCTGATACGGATACCGTTTGTAGCTCATCTCCATACATCCTTACTATCTGCTAACAACAGAGCCCGGCTGCAGTTGCTGCATAAGCAGTTTTTGCTTTTTTAATAAGGGGAAGGGAAGTCTTGTGGTTCATCCCAGTGGTGCAGTTTAAGAGAGAAACAAGAAATGAGGCAAACAAGGGCAAAGGCAAGATTCTTTTAACCCTCTGATTGCTTTTGCTTTATTGCTAGACTTGCAATGGCAACAGGAATTTTGGCGGAGTGTCCCCAGTACATTTCGCTCCTCCTCGCTGCCCAAAGACATCAGCTGGATGCTGTCAAATGACTTCTACTTGGCCATTTTTTCTTGCATTATTTGTGATCACTCGTTATCTGCTTGGACAATTGGCTCCCTCAGATTGCTGTGGCATGGCAAAAAGGAGGAGGGGAAATTGCAAAGTGTGTCCAAATGGGACCTGCTCAGTGTGGCACTGGGGAGGGAAAACCCACTGAAGCGAAAAAGAAAAATTGGTGTTGGGGGAGCCGGGGAGAGTAAAGAACAGGACACCAAATGCCTCCTATTTTAAATCACCTGTAGAAATCAGCAATTGGTTTCTGTAACTTGTGCTCTTACAAAGCAATTGTAACTTAAATCATCCCATTGTCTGTAAAGGAGCTCTTTGCTGCAGCTTGTTCATGAGTTGCTTTGCCGGGGTCTCCTAAATCTTTCAGGACTGGGTGGGACCACCCAGGGCTGGGTTTTTGGGGCAGGTTTACCAGCCAGATGCTGCACTGACCCATGCAGTCTGCCCTAATAGCCCATTTAATTGTTTGTCTCTGATTGCAGTGAAATGATTTACAGAAAAGCAGAGTAATGTTGCCAGGCATAAAATCCAAAGCTTGCAGAGGAGTGGGTATAGCGAAAGGTGTGATGTTCATGTTAATTCACTAATTCCAGTAAAAATGAAATACTAGGGAGGGAGGCTTATGCGATCGCAAACATATTGCTGGAGTGAAGCAGCTGTAGTATCTATCGCATTTATGGAGCAGTGAAATGTAGGAATAATAATAGCTTGAGTTTATATAGCACCTTTCATCACAAAGGATCCAGAGGTGATTTACAAACTTAAACTGTTGTATAGATGGCACTTATAAAACAAAACAAAATTGCTGTTTTCCGAGTAATGGTCTGAAACACTACAGCTTGCATTAGTGTAGCTGAAATGATTTGGGCCATTATTGGAGAATAGGTAGGATTTTTTATTTTTATAGAAGAAAACTGGATCACAGTGGCCAGCTCATGAGTGAGCTGTGACAGCTGTTTAAATGTGCCCAGGAAAGCAATGCAACTGAGGAGCCAGCACATCTTGGGCAAGAAGGTCTCTCTTGTCACAGAAAATGTAGGAGTGGTTCAGCAAAAGCACCAACACCACCATCCTGTGGAAAATACCATGTATCAGGACTGCTGGTCCCCACAGAGTGGCATGGGACTTTCAAGAAGCCTTGACTTTTAATTTTCATTCAAAAGTACCTCGAGCAGCTTGTGGCCCAAAACCTTGAGGCAGGGAAAGAGGGCTGCAGTGTAGGTCCTTGGTGAAGAGCAAGCTCTGCTGAAATTGCTGTCTCACCATAGTGCCTTTAGGTTTCCTTGTAGGTTTCCAGCCCAGATGCCGGTGCTGTTTAACATTACTTATGGGAAAATACACTGCGGACGTGCTGTGTGAGAAGTTGACATAGGCGGATCAGATACCTGTGGGAGCTGCTGTCTTTTTTTGCCACTTGTTAGCCCTCACCTTGTGATAGCTGAAGTGGTCTGTGCAGGCCCAGCTAGATGAAGGCTCCTGCTGACTGAGAAGGCAGGCAGGCCCCCTGCTGCACCAGCTCTCCAGTGCAATGCACACAGTGACTCACCTGCCCGTGAACTGAGCTGGAGCGCTCTTTAACATTTTCAGCCCACACAGAAGTGAGTGTCATGGGTAACGCTGAAAATCAGACATCTTCATTTGGTACAGTTTGAGAGCAGATGCAGGTGAAAAGGGGTTCGAATGACTGCTCATCCTGGACTGCTGATGCCAAGGAGAGGTGCTGAGACTGTGCAGAGTGCCCTTATGCACTGTGCCTGCATGGGAGATGGCAGCTTTCCTGCGCAGTTATCACCACGCGTGCAATTATCACCAAGTGGAGGTTGCTCTCATCAGAGCTTGCAACAAGGTTTGCATTTCCCAGTCTGTAGGAACTATATAAAATACCCCACTGCAAACTGTTCACATGAAGTGTTTGGAAATGTTTAAGAGAAGGGCAAAGGAACCGTGTGCTTTTTGTTTCAGCAGTAGATTTGGTCCATTTTTATTTTTGTTTTCCTGTTATCCTGACTCATTGCTGACCTACCTACTCCACACAATTTATTTTGATCTAAAAAAAGTTCCCAGATTGTCCCAATGCAATGCGTTTTTGGTACGTAGGATTGAAGGTAGTGTTTAGCTGACTGTATAGAATACTAATAAAAGAGATAGTGAAAAAGAAATCAAAAAAAAAAAAAAATCAGTTGAAAGATGTGAGATCACCTTGACGCTAAACAGAATGCTGGCAAATCTCTGCTGTGTGGTTCTGCAGCAATGTGAATCCCGTGCCCTTTACTCTGGAAAATACAAGCCTTAAAACTTTGTGCAGCAAACTGAAAACATTTGTGTCTGTCCTATGCCTATTCCAGTACAATGTGAAGGGTAATTCTACATGCAACTACAGTAATACAAACTGATCTACATAATGGGATTTGTAGATTAAAGCCTAATTAGGGCAAGTGGCTCCTGAAAGCCTCCTCCAAAGTGCAGCTGCTCTCCCAAAAATACACCATAGAGTGACTTGCAACAGTCTTTTAGCAAACAGTTCTGTATTTGTAACTAGGTGGACTAGGTATCCAAAACAGCCTTGGTCTTGACATCATCAGTATTTGCATCTCGGCTCTTTACAAAACTAGGGTAAAGGACCACTGGAGAAGATAAATGTGATTTTTTGTTGTTGTTATTCTTTGGGGTGGTGGTGGTTTTTTTTTTGTTTCTTTGTTTGGTTGGTTGGTTGGTTTGCTTGTTTGTTTTTGTTTTGGTTTGATGGTTTGTTTGTTTTGTGGGAGATGGGGAATTTGCTCAGGAATATAAGAAAGTTAAAATAATCAACTACATGTAATCCTTCTTTGCAAATGTCTGTACAAAACTCAAAGCTATTCTTAATTCTTCCCCAGGAGATCAAATACTCTGCCCTGAACAGGTTGCTTTTTGAGCTAGCTAGAATAATACCAGGAGACCAAGCTTTTATTCTATTTTACTTTTTTAAAAAGTCTTTATTCTATTATTATTATTCATGTTATACTAATTTAATTTCTTATGTATGGATAAGAGCCCTTGTTGAACCAACAAGACAATATAGGACAATAACATTCATTCACATATTCACGTTTTATCAACTCTGGATTGGTGTGCCAGCTCAATATAGGTGTGCTTAAATTTAAGCCTGTGGATAATTACTTTGCAAAAGTGGGATCCTAATGTTCTTGTTCAGTATTTATTCACTATTTAGTAACACTATGCTTGATATCAATGGACATTCTGCCTCAGAAAGTATTCATTACAACAAAAAACAAATTTGAATGTATGACCCAACCAGAAAAGGGCTGAATTTGCTTGCCCCAGAAGTGCAGCCACAGGAAGCAGCCCTTGCACAAGGGATGATAATGGAGTGTGGCTCTATCCAGCTGAAATTACAAAGCAAAGTCACAAAGAAATAATGTGACAACCCAAATTAGATTTTGGCAAGCTGAGCAAAACTAGCACCTTACCCTCCATTTTTTTTACAAGATTTCCAATGTCCCCAAGTGGTCAGGACCTTAGATTTATTTCTTGTAAGAAGACCGGCATGTACAGAAGCAAGAGCTGTGAATAAGAAGAAGAGAACAGGGGGGAAATAAGTCAAACAGAAAAAAAAAAATAAAAAAAAATCCTAGATGCACATTTACTTGTATGGGTAGAGGTGTGTGCCTGGAAAACTAAATCTAATTCTCTGTGTAGATCTGAGAAATGTTCTGCTGTTTTATGAAAATTCAGCGTTGATCAAAGGGAGGGAATCAAGCACTTAGCTTCTTTGAATGAATGCTATGATGTGTGTTTTAGCAGGGTTTCTGGTAATTTTCTGAATGCCGTCCCTCGCAGCTCAGCCTGCTGGGCCTGCTGGGGGGGATGTCTCGGTGCAGGACTGCGTGTGCTGCAGCGTGAACGCTTCTTCCCAGCCAGCGTCCCAGCAGCGAGTGCTGATTTAGAGCAAAACGCTTTGTGGATGCTTGTTTCACCGATGGCCGTTTTTTGTGGGAAGGCAGGACCCCTTGGAGACTGCAGCAGTGCTGTGCTGATACTGACTCGTGCTTGGTTAGCAGCAGACTGAATCAGAGCTGGGAGAGAACTCAGCCTTTGCCGGGAGTGGTTCTGGGGGAAGAGAATCAGCTCAGTGAAGCAGAAAGTTTCTTCTCGTACGCAGTCCCCCTGGCTCATTCAGCCTTGTTTCCCAAACTGACTGCAGGCTCTTCTGGGCTGGGTGGGCTGCAGCCGGGGAGGATGCTGCCTGGTTCTGCATCTCCTGGCTGCGGCTCCCAGGGGACACAGCCCTGGGGATGTGGCCTCCCTCACTGTTACCTCACCGGTGTTTGGCACGCCACGCAGCACAGCCCTGCCACCTCTCTGCTAAAGCCCATCCCTTTGTGTGGATTCCCCGGTGCTCTCACAGGGCCGATGCAGGGATTAGAGTAGGAGTGTGTTTCTTCTGCCTCTCCCACCACATGGTTGTGCAGCACGCTGCTGCTGGGGACACGCAGCGGCTGCCAAATTGCATCCTACATCTGTTCCTTTCCAAATGCCCCTTTGTTAGGTGAAAACGAAGGCCTCATTATTGGCTGTGAGTATGTAGTCACTTAGGAAAATAAGCCCATAAGTAAACATCTGAGTGAACAAATTGGTGATTTGCATCTACTTGTTTCCTGAATGTGTTCACAAGTGGTAAGAAAAAGAGCCGGTGTCTCCAAATACATCCACATGGCACTTCCCCACAATTTATTTCTCAAATGGGCTGTCTGGCCTTTGCAGCCAAGTGATAGGCAGAGGTGTCTGGAGAGAAGAGAGATGAACAGAGGGGATTGAGTAACAAGGAGGACCAGGGTAAAGGCTCAAAGATTACTTTCCTTCTGGAATAATTCCTCCAAAACATAAAGTTGACCATATAGAGAACTTCTTATGATTGAAAAAAATACAGCTCACTAATTCAGGTCTGTGAGGGGAACTTCTGCTTCTTATGACAGTAAATGTCTGGGCTCTCCATTTGTACAAACTTTCCATTTTTCTGTTCGGTAGATGGAAGCTGAGGTTCAGGAACGGCGTAGAATTAAAGCCGAATCAACTGTTAGAGAAACTCTTAAGTCATATTGACTTAGGTGGTGAGATCATGCCAAGAAAGTTAATACAGGCAGCTCTAGGGGAATGCTGATCAACTGATTTATTCACCTCTGTTTGTTCTAAGCAAAAACATATGTCTGAGGAGGAAGCCTCTCAAAGCCGAACAAAAAGCTAAAACAACCAAGTTTCCTTCAAACCCTTGTTGTCTTCACTTCCTTCACTATATATTTTTCATATAGAGATAAAGCAGTGTGAAGACATGAACACATAGCACAAATGCATTTTAAATTTTCAATTTTGCACAAACATTTATAAAAAAAAAAAAAAAAAAAAAAGTGGATTCCAGGTTCTGTGGTTCTCCATCGGGAGTGCAGAATGTGACCATCACACACTTCAGTTATACCAGAGGTCACTGCCTGTTGTTTATTCTAAAATATTTTCTGCAATTTATGCTTGCCTGTAAAGTTGCACAAAGGTAATTTGACAGCCTAAGATCTAAAGTGAGGCTTGGCTTTTTCAAATTGTAGATGCACGTGCCCACACAGGCACACACACTGCTATGTTAAAAGGATTTTTTTTTTTTTGTTAGTCCTCTCATTTATGGAATCCAATCACACCCTGACATGCAGATTTGCTGGGAGTCTGCTAGTGTTAAATAAGGTCTGTTTTCTAGTCTTCAGAAGAGTCTCAGAAATGGAACTAAACAAAAATCCCAGACAAATATACACACATATAGGCAAGACAGAAACTCTTGGAAATACCTTCCATTTCTAGGACATTACTTTTCCCTGAAGTTAATTAATAAGTATTTATTAACAAGTATAATAAATTTAATATTTATAAATATACAGCTAATAAATAAAATCTGTGCTTGATTCAGTATGAACTGTAGTATAGTTATTCATCCATCAATGTGAACTATGAAATATTTACATCAAGGCACTGAACAAGCTTTTAAATATTGTATTTCTAATATATTTGATAGGGACTTAAAAGTTTAGTTGTGATTGACTCTCAAGCAAATAATGCACATCTCCTGCAAACTAGCAGCTCTGAGGGTTCACTGTGTAAATTAAACTCATTTGTGTAACTGTGCTTTTGCATGCATCTGTAGATTTCTGCAATAGAAGGAGACACTGCCACGTCACCAACTAAAATCCCACCCATGAGAGAATTCATGTCTCCATTTATTCAGCTGTCTATGACCAGAGTTCGAATCCCTGCTTGTAAGAATCCTTTGCATATATTCACCTTTATTTAAATGTGGCTGTGCCTGTCGTATGCCTTTGCTTACCTAAAGGGAGAATTTAGAGGCTATCTTGTCTTCCTCTTCCATATGTGAACATAAAAAAATAATAATAAAAAAACGATAATTTAGCCATGTACACCAGGAAGCAGGCATGCTCTTCTCTCCATGATCACATTTTCTTCTTGTTTCAGAGAGTCATTGTGTCTTTTCCCCAAAGTTCACTGCTGTAGCTCATTGCCACGGTAGAACTGTAAAGAGATGCCTGACAAAGCGGGAGCCAGTTTTTGGGAGACTTTTGCAAGAACCTTGTAGTGGAGTGGGTATGGACCAGCACGTGAAAGCACAAGTCCAGTTCTTTGAAAGGGAGAGAAGAGAATTAATGAGTGTGGTCCAGACAAGAACTGCAGCTGACAGTGAAAAAGAGGAGGTTTAAATATTATGGGAAAATATAACATGGGCTGTACAGTGCTCATCACTGAGAAGTGGTTAAATAAAACTGTTGCTTTCAGTTAAAAAATAAGTAAATAACAGGCTGGGAAAAGTCACAGAAGTGTACTCTGGGAATGATCCTACATTGTTTCAGGAAATGACCAATTGATACATGCATTCTTATCTCAGTAATTCATATTAATATGAGCCAAACACTCTTCAAACCTCTGATGAAGCACATGGCTCATCATTTTTTTGTGCATGTAGGTGACCCCACCAGGAATGAATGAAACCCCATGTTTTTTTTTTCTTTTTCTTTTTCTTTTTCTTTTTCTTTTTCTTTTTCTTTTTCTTTTTCTTTTTCTTTTTCTTTTTCTTTTTCTTTTTCTTTTTCTTTTTCTTTTTCTTTTTCTTTTTCTGTTTCTTTTTCTTTTTCTGTTTCTTTTTCTGTTTCTTTTTCTTTTTCTTTTTTTTTCCCTTTCCCTTTCCCTTTCCCTTTCCTCTTCCTCTTCCTCCTCCTCCTCCTCTTCCTCTTCCTTTTTCTCCTTTCCCCTTCCTTCCTTCCACCCACCCACCCACCCACCCATCCTTTTCTTCAGCTAAGACACTCACTGTTAAACCTGATACACTCTGAAGAAAAAGCTTTCCTCAGTAAGCACGCAAATCCTCGTGAACATTAAGATTCCCCTGTTGCTGCATGATGATTATCTGCATTAACTGATTATCTAAAAAACATTTGTTGCAACTTCTCATCTTGACCTAGTTTTATCTGTGAATAGAAATTATGGCACCAGCCAATAATGTCTGCATTTAGTAATTTAAAATAACTTTTCACCAAAGCTTAAATCTCTCATGGCATAAATGATGGCAGTATTATATTTAAAACTGGAATTGTAAATCCTTCATGTTGTTGAAATAGATTGTGCTGGTTGATCCAAAAGCCATGACTATAAAAATATTGAAAAAAGTTCCAAAAAGTCCCTGACAGAAGACATGTAAAATCATCTTCAAAAAGTAAATACAAGTAAATATAGAAATAATGGAAAATGTGGAAGTAGAAGAAGTGAATTTAAATTACAGGTTAAAAATGTATGCAGTGGATAAGAGAAGCTAAAGAAATCAATGAGCTGTAAGTAGAAATAGAATTAAAATAGTAAGAAAGATTTTAAAGCATATTAGGAATAAAAATCAACTTAATCCAAGACCAGGTCCATTGCGATACGCAGAATGAAAAATCAAATAATACAGAAAAGTCAGGAATGTTCGATTAATAATTCTCTTCAATGTTTGAAGAGACGTAGGAGATGATACGGTGGATGAAATGAGAGGTTTACCATCTGCAGTGAAATAGAATATGAAACAGGATCTGCTATAATTAAATGCTGTAGAAACAAAAGGCCCAGAAAAAGTACAATTAGAAGTCTTAAAGGAATTATCTAAGGAGCAGAAAGAGCCAAATCACTTGATGATTGAGCTGTAACTTTAGGACTGGACATGGATAATTACCCATGGAAGACAGGCTTGATGGAAGCTTAAATGTTGCAAACAAAGGCACATAAGGGTCCAGTGTGTAAAAGTTGAACTTAGACAACTTCAGCCTTGAAGGAAACAGATTTTCCTCATATTAAGGTAATTTAGCACTGGAGCAGCTCACCAGGGAAGGTGGCAGGCTCATCACTTGGTGACTCTAAAATGAAATGAGAAGCACTCTTTACCAAGTTGGGTCTCAGAAAAATTCCATCCTGCATATCGACAAGGTCAGACTAGATGACCAGAGCAGTCCCTTATGGCCACAGAGTATATAAATTATAAATTAAACTAATTTAGAAAATGATGTTTCAACCCAAACTAGAAACTAATTTACTGTCTCCTGCATTAGACTCTTCCCGCTTACAATGTCTCCAGCATAACTGCCATTGATTTTTATTAATTAATGGTACATGTTTCTAATGTGGTCTGTTTTGTGGCCAGTGAGTACTCATGTTCCTTTTGTGTTGCTGTTGTATACTTACAAGTAATAAAAGATACGTTAAAAAAGGATTGTAATAGAACTTACACTCAAAATAATGTCATGACAGACAACAGGTGGGCACAGCAGACAAACTGAAGGGCGATGAGGGATGGTACAATAGCAGGTAGGACTGAAATGTTCCTATTGAGTATAATAAGGATGCCATCTGTCCAGACATGGCTGCATGTACTGTGGGGGCTTTTTAGCAAGACGGACTGCTCTAACAGAAGGCTCAGAAGTAGTGTTAGAAATTAAAATTAAATTAAAATTAATGTTAGAAATTAAAAGAAAATTTTGTTTAATTGTCAAAGAATTGGACTCAACAAAGAGGTTACCACAAATCTGTGAATGCAGAGAGCATATGCACAGAATTCAGGCCTACATAAACATAAATATTTTCAACATCCTTATTTGGGAGGATGTTGACTGTAAGGATGTTCAACCCTTACAAAAGTTGAACTGAGTCATTTGAGTTACTCCTTGAAAACTTGGTTACTTCTATTCTGTAACAGTTCAAAAAAAATCTGAGCAATAATGAATGTTTTATCATCAACTCCAAGAAAGAATGGGGCACCTCCCTTACCATTTAAAAGAAGTTTAGAAAGAGTATGCCATGAGAATGGCCAGTTCTGCTAAGTGCACTTTTAGGTAAAAAATGGTATCAGTTCCTTTTCACTCACTTGGAAGGGCAGAGTGTGTCTCAGCCCAGTAAAAGATGCCTTGCTTTCAAATCCTTATTGACATCCTGAATGTACTGGGTACTTTTCACATGTTCAGACACTGTTTTACAAAAGTATGGTTAATTATTTTAAGAAGAAAAAGACAGTAAAAGACAAAATGAGCCAGATAAGCATCCCTAAGAACAAGTTGTAGCACTTCAGATATAGGAATGTAGTATTTTTTATATATGCCAGAATATTCTATGACAATAATGATTATATATTATATATAATATGTAATGCTTGCTTGCTTAGATAGCTATCTCAACTGGCTATGCTAGAGAATCTACAATGATTCCAATATTTCTGGGAAAGGGTCTTTGCGGGACTGGGTAAAATAATCTTAGACTAAGTGCAATGGTATGTACTCGCAAACATGCATGTTGATACCTCTGTAGCTATATGCAGGACAAGTATATGAAAAGTGGTACTTTCAAACTCTTATGTGTCATCATCATCTCAGATGGCATTTAGCGTCCACTGTATATGGTACAGACTCTAGAGGCTGTTAAGAGGCACGGGCAGTGTTTGCTAATATGCTCATATACACAGTGCAGAACTGCAGAGTGGATCATTTCAGAAACAGAATTTGTCCGGTGAGTTCAGTGAGCTGCAGATCAGGCCAATACCATTCCTTGTAAGTCCTGTTTAAAGGCCTGGTAGTTGTTTCTGAAGAGTTTTTATGAATAACAGAAGAAAAGCCTTGTATTTCCCAGCAAATAGTTAATAGTCCTTGAGTGAAGTGCTGCGTCTGTCTGGGGGAGAACAAAGGTCCTTCTGCTGCAGTAAGGCAAGACAGGCACCTACGGGAATTTTCCCCACGCTGAAAGCCCAAGCCTGGGCCAACAGTGTAGTTTTTGCAGAGGATGCATAAGTCAGTTTGTATTAGCATCATGGCTCATGGTCCTTGGCACAGGAGGAAGGATTAAAAAAAAATCTTAATACATTTCTCAGGGCCTATTATCATCTGTATAGCTGTCTGCCTCGCAATGTGTCCAGTTATCAGTCTTACTGCTGGGTATTTATAATTTTAGCAGCTTTTTCAGACTTTTTTTTTCTCCGTACGAGCCTAATAAATGTATAATGCAAGCTGAAGTGTTTGTAACATCCCCACAATTTGTATATATTAACTTACGTTGGTGATGCTCTTCCTTGCCCCTTCAGTTACTTACTCAGAGCTGTTGTATTTTTCCTAAAAATTGCAGCTACAATCCCATGCAAATGTTACGCAGTGTTAATTTACCATTATTTATGAAAGCAGAAATATTGATTGTCAAACGTAAGTGACTGTGGATCGCTTCCTTTGTTTCTGACTGCGTTTGGCCTCAGCATCTCTGTTCTTAGACGGCGACTCTTTTTATTCTTCTCTGCAAGGCACATTTCATATTGTATTACTGAGAAGTACAGCTGTGTTTAGTAGCTCCATTCTCACACATTTAAGAATAGCTGTGCCTGATTTTTTTTGAGACTGTGCCAATATTCCAAATGGCTTCTCTTTTGTTTTTGAGAAGTTAAAGCTTAATTTTGGCATTTATCAGTTCGGAAGCTATGTTGGGTTTCAACAGCTTTCTTGTAAGCTTCCTCATCTGAAATAACCCACTGTACTGACAGGGGTGCGTCGGGCCGCAGCCGGGCACCTGGCCTTGGCGGGGCAGGAGGCGAGGCCTGGTGTAGGCCGCTCTCCCCACACTGTCCCCGTGCCGCCCCACGCCGTGTGCGGTGTCAGCAGCACCCCACCGCCGAGGTTGGGCGGTCTCCAGTCAGTCGTTACGGCCCCTTGCTGCTTGTTGTTCAAGCTGTGTGTCACAGCCAGTCACAACAGTTACTTCAAGCAAATTTTCACACTCTTTGGCTCAAACTGCTGGCAGCATTCCTAAAGACTCTGAGGAAATAATTCCACAAAGTGGCATAAATTAATGTGACTAATTAACATGATGTTAATTATTTGTAAATTGTATGTTTGGATACACATTACTTGAGAGGCATATGTTACATTCAATGTTTACTGAAACAAGTGACTGCTAATCGCATCTCCTGAGTGTTCCTTTCACAACAGTCAGCAAATAGAGGCTTCTCTAAAAATAAAAATTGTGTCCTGAGGGAATGCATGAACTATAGCACACAATGAAATGAGTAACTGGAGTAGAGAGTTACCTTCGTGTTGGCCTGAGAAACATATTGTAGCTAGTTTTGTAGGTGCTAACTACTTCCACCTCACGTGTTATTCGGGACGTATGTGGTATATTAGCAGAGTGTTTTTAAATGGTCCTTCTAAAAGCCTGTGGAAAAAAGAAATGGCACTCATGTAATTACAAGCTGCACACACAAGGACAAGATTAACTCAGGGCTGAAAAAGAGATAGCTTTTGTTGCTGTTTTCCAAACTTGTGTGTCTTAGGTGTAGTGCTGGGAGAGCTCTCCTGGATCATTAGCAGTGGATGCACAGCACTTGGGTGGGAAGTGCCAGGAGGGCATAAACAGCGTGTTCAGTAAACGACTGCTTTCTCAGTGTGAGAGCCCCATGTGGTGGGTTACAAGCTGTCTGCAGACAACTGCTCCAACTGTACCTGGTAGCACACTAAGCCACACATACCCAGAGTCCACACGGACTTGCGTGCTCTGGAGGGCACCGATGGATCCATGCTTGTGCCCATTGCTGCCGGCTGCTTTAGTGAACAGGGAATTTGGTCTTGAGGAAGGACATGGACAATGCTAAAGATGCATAACAGGCAGATGCAGTAAGTCCAGTGTTGTGGTAGAACAGACCACCAAATCATATAATCCCTTTATTAAATTGGTCAAGCTGCATTATTTATGATTTTTTCCTCGTTAGTTCTGCTGGAAGGTTATTTTAGAATACAAGGTGGTAATGCTTAGAGACTCTTTTGTAATTTCTAGATTACATTTCTTTGTGATTGCTTAGAGCTATTTTTTTTTTTTCATTACATCAACATTCTATTTAGATTAAATAGTTCTTTTACCTCTCCCATATTTTCCCCTGATTTCTTTTACATCATGTCTCTCAGACTGCAGGTACGTGGAAGCTTAATTACTTTAAATGCTGGGTTATTTGCCTGCCACAGCAGCTCCCTAAACTCATGCGCTGCCTGACTGCACATGCGCTAGTGGTGGTGCAAAGGAGAGGGAGGAACCATGTCACTGGAATAGAAAGAGACAGATAGATATATAGAAAAAAAAAAGGACAAGCATATGGTAGCTGTGAATTACATCAGCTTAAGCTGCCATGGTACAACACCTTCAGGCTTCACTTCTCTAAACTGAAAACTTTAGCTCTTATTTAATCTCTTCTCAAGAAACAAGTACTTCTGATCAAACCCTTCTCTTCCTCTGTGCTAGTTTAAGTTCAGATGTTGTTGTATAGCTGTGAGGAAGTGAGTTGCTGTACCTCAGCACAGATGGCCAGTGCCATTGAAAGCACCCCCGTGTTGCACTGAGGCTTCCAGCTACTTGCTCCAGAGGAGTGCAGGTCTCTCAGAGGTCTGTGGCATTTGTGCCAGCCCCATGGGAACATCTCAGACACCCTACAGCATCTCAGGTGGCACTAGGCACTTCACATTTGGCCATATGAACCAAGTCCTGTGTAACTGACAGGTTTATGCGTGCAGTTTCATCTCCTGTCATGAGATGTAAGTTATTCCTGAGTCAGCAACCTCAATATTTTTGAAATATTGTTGATTTTTTTAAAAAATCCTATTCTCTATCATTTAAAGCAAACACTGTCTTGAGAATTGCTGGAATCTTTTGCTGCACAGAATATGTCTCCATTTCTTGAACTATGCAGCTGGCAGCTGCAGGAAGCTCCTTTTCCAAGAGAGGTACTTTAGCAGCCAGAACTGATGGGGAAAGTATGGTCAGTACAGCAGAACATTTGGTGACTGAGATGACTGATCTAGTGGCCTCTGATGTATTTATTGTGTGAGAATCACTGATTTTTGAGAAACTGATATTCAATCATAGTAACAACCACATCCTGGAATAATGGGGAAACCTTTGCATGTTACTCTTTCTCGTCATCCTACCATACTTCCTATTCATGCTTCAATGCATCAAGGCATTAGAGCTTCCCGGTAAAGAAAACAGTTTTGCCTTTTATTTAACACAGGCAAATAGCATGTTTCCCTAACCTCCTTTTTCTTTCAAAAAGACAGAAACTGCCTTTGACGAAAGTTAAAAAATAAAATTTCATCTGAGGCAAACATCTAGCCTGGAAAATTTCAGCAAAATAATTACAGCTTGGCAAAGACACAAGCAACTGAAACCAAAGTATTATATTAAAAAATATTAAGCAAACTTAACCGGAGCTCTTGTCTATAATAAAAATGTACGCATGCATACATATGTATATACTGTGCTATTTTCTTATATATGTAATGAATAATGCAGTTCATTATTTTTGGAACTGTGTCATTTGCAGTACTCTTTCAAGCCAGCTCCTGAATTCAATGGGACTCATTGTATATGTAAAGTTTAATACATGCATAACTCTTTTGCAGGATCATATTCTACAATATTAATGCAATATTCACATTATGAATTTACCTGCCTGAAAATCCAGAATATTTTAAAATATGGCTGCACGCATAGTGGCAATTAAATTACAAACCCCAGCATTCTACATTTTCATGCTTTCTTTGTGTAAAATAGTTGTATTATATTAAAAAAAATAAAAATGACAATGTAACTCCTTTACTCCTTTTTCATTTCAAAAATAAGTTATTGTGGTTTTGTAGTCTTTCTTTCTTTCTTTCTTTCTTTCTTTCTTTCTTTCTTTCTTTCTTTCTTTCTTTCTTTCTTTCTTTCTTTCTTTCTTTCTTTCTTTCTTTCTTTCTTTCTTTCTTTCTTTCTTTCTTTCTTTCTTTCTTTCTTTCTTTCTTTCTTTCTTTCTTTCTTTCTTTCTTTCTTTCTTTCTTTCTTTCTTTCTTTCTTTCTTTCTTTCTTTCTTTCTTTCTTTCTTTCTTTCTTTTCCTCCCTTCCTCCCTTCCTCCCTTCCTCCCTTCCTTCCCTCCTTCCTGAAGAGAAGACACATTCAAATGCAAGATTGCTCGTTTAGGGCATATTTCGACAGCTGGGTGCAAGGCTGGGATGGAAACCACTCTTGCTGTTGTACTTGGGCGCATGTGTTCAGAAGGCTGTTTGGGGTCCTTTGTTGCTTTAGCTCTTCTTGAATAAAGAGCCTTACCCAAGCAGGTATTCTGAAAGTATCTTTTGTGACCAGGAGTCTGATCTGTTTAAACTCTCTTAAGTGTTAAGTTACTGGGAAAACTGTGCATGGATGGGTAACTGAGACAGGGATTTGGTGCTGAAGTTATACAGAGTACAATAAAGAAGTTATTTTCAGAAAGTTACAACTTCCAGCCACATTTCAAAAGAACTTAGAAGAGCTTTATTATGCCAGAGTTCACAGTGACTCAGAATTCTCTGTACAATGCATTTTTAGATAAATGGAAATAGGTGAGTACTGGGAAAAGTTTTTGTTCTATAAAAACAAAAATGCAATTTTTGAGGTTTTGCAGTCATGCTGAAATCATATTAAGGCTTTTGAAAAGAGAAACAAGCATGAAAGTGTTACGAATTACATAAAAATAACGACTAACAGCAGGTCTTTAAGCTGTGAAGTCTATTTCAGATAGGAATGTCTATATGTCTCTTTCTTAGCTGAAATGTTAACATTTAGGTATTTCCTACATGTTTCTGACATTGGTCAGACAACAACAGAATACTCTGATAACTCAAAATATTTCTACAAGAAAAAAAAAGTATATTTTCGGAAATTAAAAAATAATTATGATCCCTCACTCATATATCCCTCTCAGGTGGACAATTGCTATCTGACTGAGAGAGCAATTGAATCAATTACACTGGTTAAGCCACCCTTTAAAAAGTGAGATGTGAGGGTAGGTCTTGTGTTGTGTGGCTGTGCTCAGTCAAGTGAAATAGAGCCCCTGCTCACAATAAAACAAAACCAAGTTAGGATAGGACAGGACATAAATAACAGAAATGGCAGAGAAGAAATTGCAACCTGCAGGCAGAATTAATCATCAGAGCTGGCATTTGGAGATACTATGGAAATACGTCCAGAGAAGTCCTGTGGACTTTTCATCTAGCGTGCATGCTAAGGACTATGGGTTTCTGAAGCTGCTCTCCCCAGCTGCATAGTTCTTCTCGTCTAACACCCTGCCCAGGCAATAGATCAGCTGAAGGGAAAGATTTGACTTGCTTGATGGCCTCTCCATCTTGCAGTGCTTGAGTTTTCTCTAGAAGTTTCAGGCACATCCCAGCTGTCACCAGTTTGAGGAGAGGACAGGCTGAGACATTGAGGAATCAGCCATATGACGTGCATGTAATTTTAAGAACCTGACACAGACCTCAAAGATCTGTCAGGGAAAACTGACTTCCATCCAACTACTTCTTGTTTGTAATTTTTTTTCCCTGTTGACTATACTGGCTGTGTTGAAGAGCACAAACGAACCACTGTGAAGTGCCTCTTCTGAAGGACTGTGATGTAAGGCTAAGAGACAAGACTTGGTAATCCCACAGATTCCAGTGTGAGCATGACTATAGCCCAGAACACCAAGACGCAACAGGAAAATCTTGATTTCTTTCTGAATTCTTCCAATCTCCAAGTGATGTTAACAGTTTGACTTCTTTGAAATATCCCTACAGAAATACATCTGAGAAGAACTGCAAGAATCTTACATATATATTATGAAATTTATAACCAGAGTTAGCGCAATCCCATACTGCACTAAGAATAGTTGATACCAAACATCACTGAATTATTTTGCAGTGTTGAAATAATTGCGAACACATAACTTTTCCAATGTATTCTAGGGAAGCATTTAAGTTTCAAAACTGTGATTTCTGATTTTGTTTTACTTTCCTTGATGTTTTATATTATCTTAAATCTTTACCTTGATTTTAAATTATTTTTAACTTTTTATACTCCTTGGCATTTGCTAGAAATTTTCAACCTCATAACTACTGCAGCTATAAAGTCATCACATGTACAGTTAAATTCATCACATATGTATGTCACTACTCAACTCCAAAAGGTGTTTTCTGCAATGAAAAAATAATTACATTGGACTTCCAAGTCTCCCTAGAACATCGGCAGAAGGTTGCTAGCAGGTAAAGCCACTGAGAGTAGACCCCACAGTAGCATGTAGAAATGAGGAAATGCAGAAACTTCAGTAGGCTGGCCATTTTTCCTTAGAGGTTCATTTTGTTTATGTGACAGGAATGGAAGAATCTCCAACAGATTTTCATGAATCTTTTCACTAAAGGGTCAGATTAGGCACCTAAAGTTGTCACTACCTCTCTAACTGGGCCAAGTAAACAATTGCTTAAGGAGTTTAAGGTTCAAGTCAGCACCTTGGGTTCCATATTTATCTTTCACTGTCGGATTTAGGCAAGTTTTTCTAAAATGCATTCCACATACTGGCAAAACTGTGCCAATTAGAGTTTTGAATTTAGGATATACTCACAAAAATAATAAACTAAGGTAAAGTGCTAGCATATTTTGTCTATACTTTATCTTTCTTCTAGGATTGTTTTTAAGTTACATCGTTGGGAATATGCACTCCCCTTCACAAAACCAGAAAAGCCTCTCTTGCTACATCCATCGTCTTGTTCCTCCCTTCTTTGTCTGATGTGTGATGTACATACGTGACAGAATACACCAACCAGCCTTTCCGATTTCATGTGACAGGACACAACTACAGCTGTTGTTAGAGCATGTATCTGCACTGTGCGTCTAAGAAAATGTGTTTCAGGCATGTAACCTTTCCAGAATGAAAAACTACCCCAGTATCTCCACACGAAAATTACATTTGTCCAAAAAGTTAACAAGAACGTGAAGTTTAAATCCTAGCTGTATTCTTAAAAGAATGCAATGACATAATATTCAGTGATCTATTTTAAGAATTTTTGTATAATACTTGCAAAATTTGCTTATCCGTCACTCAGCTATCTCTAATTGAGAGATGTTGTTTAAAAGTTCAACAGTAATGCTACTGGCTTGATTTATAGTCCATTCTTGTCCCTAGCTTTTTGGCCTGCAATGGGATTTATTTTGTGGTCTATTGTTAAATACCAGCATAATGGATACTGCAGCTGCAGTGGACAGCTGTAATTTTTGCTGACTTCTGTGTTGGTGTGTGACTTAGCAATGCAGTTTAGGTACTCAACCCATGTGTTTTGAAAATGATTTTTTTAAAAAAATAAGTGTATATATTGTTTAATTAACAATAGGCAATGTTTATTCTTTTGAAATTCACACAGTTGAAAAAGAAACAGAACATGTGTCTGTTTTGAATTTAATATTGGCATTCCCTATGTGAATAATGAGAGAATGTATAGGACAGCTGGTTTAGATGTATACAGAATGTAAACCCTCAGTGGAGTGTTTAACTTTTTGAAACTACATTTAATCTTAAAGACTCTTGAAAGGTAAAATACTCACAAAATGCTGAAGTCATATGATCTTACTACAAAGGCTGCAGGAATATGGTATCTATTAGCCAGGATCCTTGGTACCTAACACCGTCTTCTGGTGTTTGAAGAAGGGAAATTCTCTTTCTTGCCATCATTTACCAACCAATCCCCCTTTTTTTTTCCCTGCACAAAAGCTTTAGAAAATGTCTTCAGTATCCCTGAGCTCAAATTCAATTGATAAACCAGTCTTTCACTAGAATATCCCAATACATTTAACTTGTCATGTTGTATGTTGGAGCTTATCTCTGGAATGGCACCTGATACCCCATGTAATTGAACAGGAATTGTGTGCTGCTATTGTTGTGCTTTGTACTTAAGAACGGTTAATACCTACTTATAGTTAACTTGCTTGAAAAGCTGAATATGTTCTTCCAAACAACTTGTACTGTGAGATCATCTGTAGACACAAGCTATCCCCACATCATTTATCTGTGGAACAAAAGAATAGGGAACATTATAGATCTGTGTAAAATGGAATGGAGCAATGTACCCAAAAAGTATTCCAAGTTTCACTGTAAGCACAAACCTCAGAATATCCCTGAGAAGTAAGACAAAGGCATCACCCATCGGCTTGGCCTCTTTGTTTTGCACCTGATATGCCAATGAACATCCCATTCTCAATGGTATTCTCAATGAACATACCAATCTTATAAAACAAAGCTAGATTACTGAATGTTTGGACAATATTTTGCAGGTGGCAAACCCAGTGCTAACTACAGTTTAAATATTTAAATACTAAGTGCTCTGTTGCATTAGGTACAAATCTGTTTTCTGTCAATACTCCGGCACTCCTACATAGGATTTTAAAGAGAAATTACTGCTAATCTTGAGACTATCTCCAGGCTGCATGAGCCTCTCTGATGTATAATGTCAGGAAAATTACCACAGGACTAATGCATATCTGGCACTGAGGCATATAGCACTTGTTCTCCATGAGATTCGGTGGGGTAGGAAAGTACGGTGGAAATAAAACATTCAGCCTCTCTAAGAAGAGGTGCATTGGTGTTCTGGTTGGCCATTTTTAATATAATTTGGTAAATCTTGTATAACAGTGTTGAGAGTTAGTAGCCTGTTTTTCTTGTGTTGCAACAGGAGGGCAGGTGGTTTCCATAGCTCTCCTCCAGGTGAGAACTGTTTTTTGTTTTTGTTTTTGTTTTTGTTTTTGCTGGCACCTTTAAAAAGAGGAGATAGTACAGGTATTTCCATATTTCTATCTGATGACAGTAGCTATTTTAAAATATTTTTATACCCTTATTGATAAGTCAGAAAGGGTGTTAGTTACAATCTATTAAAGAAAAATGAAAGGTTTTGGTTTTCCTGGGAAGAATTTTGTTCAACTGTCAAGTGAATGGTTACTGGTGACACTGGACATTTATGACACTTAATTTTGAGCTTTTAACTATCAACAGTCAGATTCTGTACTGCTCTCTTAAAACTCAGAGTGCAAGGCTGTAGAATATAATAAAATAATTGAATTTGTTGCCTTTGATATCCATAAAATTGTGATAGCCGAGGACATTTTGAATATACACAGTTAAAAGTTTTTGGCTTTGGAAAGCAAGATTTGTTGTTTTGTTGCTATGTATCAGCATATGGTTTACTGTTCCATTTTAAGTAGTTTGTTTCTTAGCTGGTTTAATTCAGAGAAGCATATTTAAAAAAAAATGTTGTTCTAAATAACCTTTTGGCCTAATTATGATTTACATGACTAATGTAACTAATGTAATAATACATGTATAATTAACAATTCTCATAAATATTCCAGGAACAGTATTATTTGTTTATCTCTTCTTTGATATTTATCCTTTGCACCTGTGTGCTGTTGATTTCTCCTGATAACAGTTTATTTAATTTTGTACTCTATTGTAGAAGAACTTCCCATTACAAGAAATACCTGGTATACAAGATCAAATAGTGCTGTGTATAACACCCATTAAAGAATCAGTAAGCTATTTTCTGTATTGTAAATAGCTTGTTCAAAATAGGAGCGTGCAAAAGTAATGGTGATACATCTCCAATCTGCTTTTTCTCTTTGCCTGGGTATAAAAAAGAGCAGCTGAATGGAATCTGCCTGCCATGTTAAATAGCATCCCAACAGGAACTGCTTCTCTTTTAAAGACAAGACTAACACTGCAAGAGTTACAAAAATGTGCAGATTGTAGATTCTACTTCGGTTTTTACTTTAATTCATTCTGTAGTTTAAGTCCAGTTGTGTGTGGCTACTTTAACTGATTTTCTATGTACTAGCTTTTGAGTGTTTAAATTAAAATTACTAAGTGGAAGGGAACAATAGATTTTCTAAGGAAGAATGTAAAATGAAAGTCCTGATTTCTGTCTGAGTTTTAAACTTCCTGGGAGGAATGAAAACCCTATAGAAATATTTTGGTGATGGTTACAATCTACATGTTCACATACTATATATACAGGTGAAAGTAGTACATAAGATTTTCCAAAGAGGTCTGTGCAAGGTGAATCTGCAAATTAGATGCAAGTTATTTATTTTATATAAAGTGTATAGCCATTTGTCACATAGCTTGGAAAAGAGCTGTAATACAGGGTATGTTGAATTTTTCACAGTTTAAAATATCTGAAGAGCATTCTGTTTAGGTGACATCTTCAACTCTTAAGTACAAGGTACTCTTCATCTGCATGCCAAATATAAAAATGTTAAGACAGTTATTTGGCATGCTGGACTGTTATATATACTTTTCTGTTTTTTTAAATTTATGTGATAATACTTGTTAGATTTGTGGAGGTCTGCCTTTGTTTTGCCATCGGGATTTGTAGGTGAGTGTGTCTGGAATATGCTTGTGTAGGTGTCCACAGACATACACACTTAGACATATGTATTAAATAATGAGGTAACAGTTTATACAGTAGTGAGCTATTTATACTTAAATATTGGTTACATATCCATTATGCTGTTTGACGTTATATTGATAAGTTTAAACCATAAATATCTCTTCTTCCATAGCAAACTAAGACTATATTACTAAAAGAAATATACAGCAGAAAAACAAATAGTGGTTAACTGGTATGTGAATTCAGTGACTTAAATTCTCCTGATTAACCCACATCCCCTCCACTGCAAGGGGACATGAACTAACTCTGTGCAAACCATTGGCACAGGAGTAGTGGTTGCTATTACAGGTTCCAGCTATCCAAGAGTCCGACTTGGCCCAGTAGGCCTTATGGCAGGGGTGCGTAACTGCTGTATCAGCGGCTGCTCCTGTACAGGACAACACCAAGGGCACCCTTGTGAATTAACAGAAGTGCAGAATCAGGTCTGGCAGACATGAGAAGATGTTGAGGCCAGCTGAGATGCAGTGTCAGGAACCGGGTCAGTGGTATCTTGTGCCGTGTTGCCATGCATTTGCCTTGAGGTACAACTTAGGAAGAACTTCTTTACCGAAAGGGTTGTTAGACACTGGAACAGGCTGCCCAGGGAAGTGGTGGAGTCACCATCCCTGGAAGTCTTTAAAAGACGTTTAGATGTAGAGCTTAGCAATATGGTTTAGTGGGGATTGTTAGCGTTAGGTCAGAGGTTGGACTCGATGATCTTGAGGTCTCTTCCAACCTAGAAATTCTGTGATTCTGTGAACTCCAGGCCACTGAGGAAAGGCCAAGGGAAAGGCTCTGAGAAGTCATCAAAATGAAGTGAATGCATTACAGAACGAATAGCTTTTTCATCCTTGGCCTTTCTTAAGATGATTTGCTTGGTTTATTTTTCCTTTGGAAGGGAATCTTAGACACATATGATTTCATACTACCTTCAGTGAGGGAGGTCGGTGAAGTGCAAGATGGGTTGCAATAACTTTGGTGTTAGAGAAAGCACACATCCCAGTGATAATCCCTGTTTGGCAAATGGCAAATTACTCTAGCATCTGCAGTTCCTGTAGTAATTGCAAATTTTTGTGTAGTAATGAACTCTGTGATATTCTACTTAATTATGTTATCATCCAAAAGGAGAAATACTGGGGTCTTTCCCCATTTGCTTTCCTGCCCAGAGTACCATAGCTCAATGCAAAAACGCTGCTCAAAAGCACATGGAGGAGAGGTTTTTTTCTTCTGTTCCTTTCCAGTGTACTTGGCGGTTGGACCTTAACACTTCCACTTCTAGTATAGAAAGTGGGGAGGAAAATTAGGTCTGGCAGCTTAGTTAATAAAACAGTAGCTTCCATCTTTTAATTAATATAATCAGATTCGTTCTCCAGCCTGTATCTTCTTATTTTGCTGTTCTTGTTGTTGGTAATCAATTCTTTGACTCTCTTCTTTCCAAGAGAATTTCCACCATTTTTCCTGTTAAATTTACCGTTGCCTTCACATGTGTTGCAGCATATCCCAGAAGGACTTATTTAGGTAACTAAATAATCTTGGAGCAGCAGCATCTTGTGGAGTTCTGTAATTATTCTGAGAAACCAGATTAAATTTAGTGCAATAATGATGTAGGATCCTTGGCACGGTCACAAAAAGATCATATTTAAATTGTAGAAACATTTTAATATTATAGGTTTATATTAAAAAAGTCCAGGGTGAAGGAAATAAATTCAAAACCTGCTCTTCAAATCTGGAAGTGTCTATCTCAGATTTACCTGAGGAGAGGAGGAAGCTGCTGCAGAAACTAACTTTATTCATGTGATAGAGATTGACATTGTACCAGAGGAAAGGGTCATCACTCCTGAGCTTTAAACAGTCTTTTAAACATCCTGTACCCAGATCTTTAAGCAATTTGGAGCTAAGGCTGCAACACTGACCTTAATGTAATTTTCTTGAGGGAACTGGCATACCTGGTGGTGGTGACAGATCTGACATATTCTTGGCAGTAGTGCAAACCTTGTGGCTACGGTAGCCTGTAGAGACTCTTCAGGAAGGGTTTGGTGGCCCCCTGCCCTGTTATCCGACTACACATGGTTGTCCTCTGGTCCAGGTAAAGCATATGGCAGGTACATGCCTGACTTGTGGTATATTTCAACTTGATGCTTAAAGTTCAGGCAAGCCGTAATGTTATGGTCTAGTCAGACATTCCTATCAGCTGCAGATAGGCAGGTTGATTTAGTTACATGCTCTCAGAAGCATCCTTGTTGCCATTCATCACAGTTTGTTGTGGTTGCTTCCTGCGTGAGTCCTCACAATGTGAGTCTGGTTCCCCAGTAAATGTCTAAAAGGCTCCAGGAAAAACTGGGTCCAGTGGTGCAGAATGTCTTCCAAAACTCCTTACTCAGCCACATGTTAGCTATTGAATTTAGTCTAACAGCTGCAGATCTTCCAACTAGGTTGACTTCTTTTCTAGCAATACAAAGATAAATAATCCTGTTAGAGCACAAAGATAATCACCCTCTAATTGAGTCTTTAACCAGCATGTAAAATGAGTTATCATCTGTTTGAAGAGTAGAAATTCTTAATTTTGTCAATTTTATTTTTCTGCCTGGCACTTAAAATAAGTTTTTGTTGCTATGCTTCATCTTCTTTGAGAAGCTTAATATATTATCACAGGTCTGTGCTTTTTGACTTTTTTTCTTGTATTATGAAAGTGTATGAATGCTTAGTTTGCTAGTAGATGTAGAAAGGTAGTTAGGTTTAAAACACAAGTTCAAGTTCATAGAAAATTTTATTTTTTTACAACACATTGTATTGTTCTAAGACTCTAGAACAAAGCTAGTTGATAAGCTATCCTTCTTCTTGCTACCCTTTTTAGATCATAGTTAAGAGCTGATTTTTTAGTGCTTTAGTTAATTTCTTTCATATAAGCAGTGATCTTTATTTCATTGCAGTTCTGAAATAAAATTTCTCTAATGACAGTTTTTAACAGGTAGTGTTCTACCATTTCATTTTGTCTGACTTTTAAATTAATTTTAAGCAACCGCAATATTAGAACATTTGAATGAATGCAACACAGATTTACAAAGTTATGATCCCAAACAAAACTGATAACTAGATATAGAAAATGTGGTAGATCTGATATTATTTGGAGTTCAGCATTTGATGGGGAATTGCTAGTCCAGTTCAACAAGGTGGACGTTAGTACTGCTTTTGCAGAACGGAATGGAACTGAATAAAAGAGAGATGACAACAGGTTATGTTAAATGGAGAACTGTCACACTGGAAGGAAGATAATGGTAGAATTTTTCAAGGATCAATCTCGAGGACTTGACTTACTTAACATTTTAATTAATTATGTTGGCAGAAAATGTAGAAGTAGAGGAATGGAATTTGGTGATGGCAAAATATCGTGAGGCATCGTTAATATAAAGGATGATCAGAATATTACACAGGAAAAATGTTCTGACCTTGAGGACTCAAGTAATAGAAATGAGATGAAATTTAAGAGTACAGATGGCACTTAAGGGCTGATAAAAAGAATTTCTGCTAGAGACTTATCAGTTGAAAATGACAGAGGAGGCAAAAGACCTGTGTGTAACAATCAGTCATAGAATAACTATGAGTCACCAATGTGATACAGCTGTGAAGAAAGCGATCTGATCCTAGAAAGTATCAAATGAGATATTTCCTGCGGAGATAGGGAAATGTTAATGTTGCAGCAGCGCTAGAGAGATCTCTTTGGAAAAAAAAAGCAACCTGTTAACAAAATAAAAATAAAAATCAAATCCAACTGGAGCAGTGTTAGAAAGGGTTATAGGAATGATTAAAATGATCTAGAAGCAAAAAAAATAATAATAAAAAAAAAAACTAAATAGTGAAATACTGTGGCTTGTTTAGTCCAATGATATAAAGGTTGAGAAGAGAAAGGATTGCTGTCCACACACTATACAGGGAAAGAAGCAGCAGCATGAGAGAAAAGCAGCACTTGACACTAATAAAACAAATAGACATGAGTAAATGTAAGCTGGAAATTAGAAGAGCATTTCTAGTCATCAGATCAATGGTGTCTGAGTCAGTAGTAACCGTGAAGGAAGAAATGGACCAGTTTAAAGGCAGAGCTCAGTAAGCTTCTGGAGAAGATTATATGGTGTGATTTGCTGAGTAAGTAGGGGACAAAACCTTCAGATTTATGAGGTCTTATGTTCTACGTTGCTGTTAATCACCTCTCTCTGCCTCATATATGGCACAGCTTGCTTAGAGCATGCTAGCTTGTTTACCCTGAAATTGATATTGAGCAGCAACATGCAGCCTTTCCTTGAGAGTTATTTTCATCTATATCTGAAACATTGCTCTGAAGTACTGAGACTTAGAAGATTTACTAGATGCACTTTAGCTTTTCCAAAAGCTGGTTTGTATTCTAAATACAATTATGGAATTATTCTTATTTATGTTAAGGATATGTGACATAATTTTGGCAAAGTAAAACCAAAATGGATGTGAATATAACTGCTGTGCTGGCCAGATGATATAAAACACTTTTAATATCTCTAAAAACCTGGTCTTCTTTGCACACAATTGCAAACCTTACAAAATATGAAAAAAGCATGCTGTCTTCTCTATCTATTGTTCATTTGTTTCCACAGCTAATTCACTGGAAAAGAGTGGTAGTAAGTTTTACTAAAGAGGTTGAATTTGACTCAAAGTACAGAAGGAACTTCTTGGGTTACCATTGTTGTGATGTGCATTCCACTAGTAGAACTTTAAATGCACATCCTTTTTAGTACGGTAATAAACATGAAGGTGCTGGGAAGCTAAAAATACATGTTGTTCTGATAATTGTCAGTAACAACTATACAGGAAAGTTTTCCTATTAAAAGTATTTGTATTGGATTAAATTAATTTATGACTTTAGAAAATAAAATTAATGAAAAAATATATGCAAGGAGAGAATGGGGTTCATGGGAGGAAAACAGGTCCAGGTTATCTAATTTCAACTGTGCAGAGGTTATACTCACCTACAGTAATGGATTTTTGGGGCTATGTCTTAATAGAGCTCTTTCAATGACAAGCATTATTATTAAACAACAGAAAAAAAATCTTATGGGGAAATATTTTGTGTTTGCCTGTCTTGCACTAATGGATACTACTTGCTTGGAAAGGATTTAAGAATTACAATTACAGAACTTTAGGCTCTCCATCCCTGAGTATCTGCTGCTTTACCATAATGCACGTTGCAGAAGGTTGTGCATAAGGTTTGGAAAAAAACAGTTCTTCCAGTATAAACATCCATTTTTTTTGTGGAAAGTTGAAACAAAAAAAAGAATGTGGTACACTGATGTGTTGCTAAGCAGCAAGCAAAAAGAAGGGTATGAATCAAGGACCATCTATATCTTTTGTATTGCTACACTTCCTTTCCTCAAACCTTCATCACACAACCTGTTGTGATTCTTATGTACTCATAATATGGAGAGAAGATGACAGAGGCTAGTTGTTTTCCTTCATTTCTTCCCTCTCTTTTTTTTTTTTTTTTTTCTTTTGAAGATCTGGCGTTAAAGAGAGGTCCCTTGTGGATATAAGCTGGTAGAGTTATTACCAGTTTCAGCACAGTCCAGAGCTTTAGGCATTTTTGATGTAGCTAATTAGTTCATTAGTTTTGGGGCATCATGTTGAAATCTTCTGGGCCTGGGTTACTCTCAGAAATGAAAGGAAAATCTCACTGAAAGACAGAATATTAACCTTAGAAATAAAACTGGACTCTCTAGGGTGCGAGGAGGTCAGCAGTGTTCTGCTGCTTTGCTTTGGCTGGGACAGTTCAGACCTGCAAAATGGTGACTGCCAGAAAAAAAGAGGTCATCTGAAAACGTTACCAACCAGGAGTTTCAAGATGGTTTGCACTGACCACCAGTTTATGGTGCTGACCACATTGCTTATTCACTGGAGCAGGTGTCATTGTTTCCTGGAAAGTTTTCACTGAAAAAGCATTAAGGTTACCCTCTTGCTCTCCTGCAAACATTTATTTATGTGAGTGGTTTCAGTGACATATATTTGTGAACTGCCTCATATTAAAGAACTTTTGCTAATTGATTATATTCTTGCAAGGATGTGTTTTATGGTAATAATGTTCCCTGAGTTTAAGAGCATATGTTTACTGAGAAACTATTGCAGAGTAATTTCAGGATACACGGTCTATCCGCTAACAAATGTCTCCTGAAATGAAAAAGAGCTTTTCTTAATTTAAAATGTCAATATTGGGATTATTTTACATTATTACAGCTACTTAATAATCTCTTCCAAGTAGTTTCATATTTTCAAGGTCAAGATTTTTTAAAAGGACTAATGGGGCCCAAATTTCTTTTCACTTTTGTCAGACCAACTGCCATGAAGCAATGGTGTTCTGCAAGTTGGCATTAGAACAACAAATTATACATCAGCCTGGATCTATCAGCCAGGGCACATGGCTTTTTCCCTATGTGCCCTACGACTATATGACTAATAGAATGTCTATTTTTATTGTGTGTGGTCCAGCCTCGGAATAATAATCATCCTTGAAGATTAAATTAATGAAAAATCAATTTAGCAATCACATATTTCAGCCATAGTGGGTGGCTGAGTTAAGAAAGTATTGTAAGCAGAATATAATTCGTTCAGTCATACAGGCAGCTGTTGAATTTCTTATTCAGACATCAATTACTACAAAATGGGTAGCTGAAATTAGAATTAAGTAACGGTTGCAAACTACCCTGTTGGAGCATGGTCGCTCCTGGGGACAGCTGTAGGCCTTTTAGAAGTCACCCTTCCTGCTATTGGCTACTGCTCTTCCTGTGGGGTTCCTGACCCTGGAGGGGAGCTCGTGTCTCTCGTCTCCTCGCCAAGTCCTCCTTTGGAGCAGGAATCATCACAAGGTTGTGGTGTCTCCCTGTGGGCTTGTAACTTCCAGCAGGTGGGCAGCAAGCTGGCCTTTGTTCACACAGAAAAGCAGTCCTGCAGCAGCATGGTGTACCCCTTTCACACCGATACATTTGCAGCACCACGCTTCGTTCCTGCGTGCCCAGAGGGATAATCTTCAGCTGGATAATAGCCATTTACCTGCTACTACTGTGACCACCCCTAGGATGTTGCTGGTGTATTTTGGTAATACTTATAGTCCTACAACTGTATTTCTACCAAACTGTGTGTAGATTAGGAGCTAGGCTGGGAGAGCAGTATTTGCAATAAGCTTTCTGTTGCTGTTTCCCACATATTAAGTACCCAACTTAATGACAAGAGTGAAAATAATTGCTTCTTGATGAATAACTGCCCCAGTCTACTCTGCACCATAGGACATTATAGAAACAGCTTTGAAATTTGTTCTCAAGCTTTTCAAGGGAATATGATGATAAATTAACTAAAATTTGGGGCTCATCATGAGCGTGCGATTCCATTTTAGGGGTCAGTTTATCACAAAAAAGCAGGGACATAATAACGCAGGCCAAGTCTTTCCTTTTTATTCATGGTACAAGTTTTTTCAGTACTTACCATCTCTCTCGCAGAGCGTTATATGCTTGCTTACATATTCAGGGGAAAGGTTGTTCTCGGCAAGCTTATCTGTTGCAATATTTCCAGCTATCCTGCTTTAAAACACTTGCTAGTGGCATATGTATGCAATGCACCATGAGCAAATACCAAAAGAGATCTCATAAAAACTTGTTTGGTGTATTGAAAGAGGATGTGGGTTCAGATGTGCTCCAACATAGCACCACTACTGTGTCTTTTTAGTAGTTTTACATGTAGGCGTTTGCTATTAGGTGTTTGCTATTGTTAAAAGTGACAGCTACATCCCCCTTCTTAGGCAAGTCTTTTAAAAATAAGTGTGATTTACATGTGATTTGCATATTTTAATTCACGATTTGCATATGTTAATTCACAATGCATCACGGTGACAAATCGTATTGCATGGAGGCAGCCTAAATTGTAATGAGCTCTAGGAAAGTTTGTCTGCTCAAATGCAGGGCCCGCTCTATATCTCAGCAAAGCCTCAACCGCTGTTGGCTCTTCCCAGTAGTCCCAAGGGGAGTTTCTGTATTGAATAATTGAAAAGCATGAGTAAATAAACACAATTTTCTGATTTCAGAATATATTCTGCAGCTCTGGAAGGGAACCATCCCACGTGATCACAACACTGATCTGAAAGTTCTGAACCTTTGTACCAGATCACATAGGGATTTGCTCTGAAAATGAGCCTGTGCTTCCAAAACTTTTTCAGGTAATGTGATCTTACTTCACCAACAAAACCATATGTAAAGTAAATTGTGTAATTGCTGCGGAGGAGTCAGGAAGCAGGACCACGGTGTGGAGAGAACCAGGTGACACAGCACTTTGTAGCATGAACTGCCATGCCATGACAGGCAACAACGCTACAGCATGATGCTTGTTTCTTCAGATAGTTAGGGTTTTTTTCTAAGCACCATCAGTGGGATGCTCAAAAATATGCATTGGAAGAAACATCCAAGTTTTTACTCAAAAAAGCATTGGATAGGAAAGGATGCAGTAAGGAATAACTCCTTTCATGATATTTAGGTTGGTGAATATTGCAACAGATGACCCCTACTGGAATCATGTTCTGCAGGGAACCCACTGGAATCCTTCTGCTCAGCAGCAGACACACTGGCATCGGTTTGTTTTCTGGATCCCTATGTTTCAAACAGGAGCAGGTTCATATTACTACTGTCAGTGATGCATTGAGAAAAAATAAAAAAGGCAAAAAGAGAGCACATGTAATTCTCCATTACAGTAACACGATTATGGTATCGGTAATATGGATCATCCATCTTGCAGGAGTGTGCTCTAGGGGTTAGCAGATGTGCAAGTGGCCAGTGAATCTTTCCTTCAACATAGCTGATGTTGCTGGCAGTCCAGTTTTTATTCACAGTTTCAGCAAAACCCCTGCTCAGTATCACCCTTAATAAAGACAGGACAGCAATTCCTGTTAAATCTAGGAGAATGATTCGTAGATGGATAAGCAGTTGGAAGAATCCCTCATAGTTGTCATCTCACTATGCCCACTAAGAAACATCCACTGGCAGTCATCAAAAGCTAAGTCCTTTTGGGACCAGGTTGCAAAGTTGGCAGGAAGCACTGCAATGTGCCTGAGATACATCAACCCAGCACACCACAGGCAGGGTGGGGAGATGGAATATGTGAAGGAGTTGCCTATTCCACACCAGTCTTCTAGTTGTATAAAGGCTTTGTGCTTTTGTGCTTCAGATAAAATCCTATAGAATATGGCAAACCATTGTTAGTTTCTGGGATCTCCGGAGAGACAAAATGGAAACACACAATGTGGATATTGTCTTTTTTTTTTTTTTTTTTTTTTTTGTTATAATGGAGTGTAAATATAAAAGTTTCTCTGAAAAAAAAAAAAAAAAAAGAAAAGGGAAAATTTCTTTTGGTTTCTGATCACATTTGGGTTAAAATTTGCTCTTATAAAGCAAACGCCACTTTTTTTTGACACTGTTAAGAATGTCATTCTTCAAGTGTAACTTGTAGCTCTGACGCAGTAAACAAAAATGTTGTTTTGTTAGTACTACCATTTGCTCTCCAATCTTAGCACAGTTGCAAGAAAACCTGTGTTCTGAAATTCAACCATTCCCATCATCTTTCTTGAGCTTCTGCAGTTTGGGGTGTACTTATCACTATCCAGAACATACGGCGTGCTGATAATTTAACAAATAAACAAGTGGCAAACACAAATTCTTCAATGGGAAGGCTTTGAGTGACTTCCATGTGAGTGACTTCCATGGGAGTCCCCATTTGAAGGACAGGGAATGGAGCAGACAGCTTATGAAATGGGAGAGCAAAATGTGAATGGGTTGACATACAAGTGATGAAACCCAGGAAATAAAGCAGGTGGAAATAACAGAGGAGGAGCAGAAGTTCAGCTCCCCTCAGCAGCATCCCCACGCAGAGCGAAGGCTTCCTGTGAAGTTGCCTCTTTTGGGGGAGCAGCCTGCCATCTGCCTCAGAAACAGTAGATTTTTTAGGAGAAACTAAGGGTGAGAAATGTCCCTTGGAGCCCCTGGTTGAAACTACACTGTACACCACCTCACTGGGACAGCTCTGGGGAGTCAAGCTGACGTTGCTTTGCTGGCACAGCGTGGGTACGGCTGGCAGCTCCTGTTCCACCCCAGAAGGATATCGTTGGGAGTGTGCGTGCACAGAGGGTTAGCTGAAGAAATTCAGGATCAGTTTGATAAATGTTGATCCCTCTTGGAGTGAGCATGCCACGCCAGGCACAAAGAACAGGCTCTGACAGAGGGTTGCTGTTTTCTTCCAGCCACGTAGGTCCCCAAGTGCTGGTATTCCTGCTGCATCTGCAGCAACAGGCGAGACTCGGCTGTGTGATGCGGCAAAGCCAAAGCCCTCGATGAATCCTTCTGCAGTGATGTGACATGAGTTGCATTATATCGTGACATGGGCTGTGTTATATTGTGCAGTCAGCAGGGGCATTTATTGGCTACCAAGTCCAGGGGAGAAGAGTCTTCAGTATCGCAGTGGTTGCTGTGAATTGTTTTCTACATTAGCATGCATGCTTTCAAATATTTAATGAGTTAGTGATAGGTTCCAAGCTATAGCTCAGACCATCAAAGTTAATTTCACTCTTTTTCAATGGCAAGCAATAACCATCCATTTTTAAGAACCCTTTGCCTCTGAGGTTCTCAAAAAGGCAGGAAACAGCAAGAATTTCAGGCTCAAAAACCTGAGAGAATTAGCTCTCTTATCTGATTTTTAGCACTTCCTTACTCCAACCAGATGTGAGGTATGCAAGAATAACCTTTTAATTTATATTTCTAGCTGTGCTGATTTTACGAATAGGAAGACAGGAGGGATGTGGATAAAGTATTGTATAAAATACAAGAGTGCTGATCCAAAAAAATTTGAAATGTCATGTTCAGTCCAGGGTTTGTGCAGAGGTCTGGGAAAAATGACATTTTAGTTTTGAATTAATCCACAATTTTACTGAAAAAAATTGCAGGAATCCATCTGTACTAGGGATCCAGATGAGCAGGGAGGAGTGCCAGAGGAGCCTCCTGTCCTGCACCAGTGCAGTACTCCTTCTCCGCCCTCACCTCCTTGTTTGCTGGTACAACTTCACAGCAACAGAGATAATTTTCCTCTGGGTTTCTTACCATTACGCAAACAAAATTCCCACTGGTGAAGTGGAGATCCACGAGGGACCAGGATTTGTCCTTGAATAGCATCTGAAATAAGACCAGAATTAGCAGGGGGGCAAATAACTTTAAAATATTCATGTAGGAGTATAGTGAAGGGAGACTGGCTTTAGCCAGAGGTATTTTTCTGTGGTTATAGTAAAAAAATATCTCGATGAGTGTTACTTTCTATTACTCTTTTGTGTAATGGATGCCCACAAGATAAAAATTTTTGACTGCCATTTTTGCAGTTTATCCTTTTTTATTTGTCGTCTAAAAAAAGTATGAATTAGTTCCTTCCAAGCTTACTATTACATGGTGCTAGGCTTTGTAAACAAATAAGTCAGCGAACTATTCACTGCAGTAATTAGCACACACATTTGTTTTCAGATACTTGGTTAAGTTTGAATGCTGCTGTTAAAAAAAAAATAAAAAATAAATCTTATCTGTGAAATGTTCACAGCTCAGTGAAATCACTTAGATTTGAAAGCCATGGAAATGGTTCAAATTTGTGTATGTACAGTACAATTTTTTCATTCTTACATTGCAAGGTGGAACATCTCATTTATTTATTTATTTTATTCAGAGAGCCCCGTTTGACTATAACAAATGTGAAAATTATCGAATTTGATCATTTTTCCCACTTTCAGTGATTTCTGTGCTTTTTTCAAGTTCCGTGTTTTTTGAAAAAAAATATATTTAACTTGTCCAAGGAGTATTTGAATCAGATAGCCATGATTATGCCAAGATATCAGAAGACTGAGTTATCAGTTCGGATCAATGTCATCAGGGATACTTATTGACAGCGTTGCACCATGACCCTATGGACACAACCTACTGCAGGAGAATAAATGTTTTTCTAAAACTTTGGAGAAGAATTTCCCACCTTGAATTTCTCCAGTTCTGAAAGAAAATATGTTCCAAAAGAAATTCTGGGGTGTGTTTCCAGCCTGGGATCATAAAGTTTGTATAGCTTCTGTAATTGAAACAAGAGTTGTTAGGTTGCTGTTTGGAGCATGGGAATCCCTGCGATCTCGTTGTACAAGGGTGTTAACAGCCGTGACTTCCATGCGTAACTGAATGCAACCATCACCTTGGTCACTCCACCTGTTCATTTTTGGAAGTGGGTACATTGGGCCAGGGCAAGCGTCATGTCCCTCTTGTCTTTTTTTTTTGTTTATTCTTAGGTTTTTATATGGCTGTTGTCGGGCACAGACGTTGTTCCAGGCAGGTGTTTGGGCTGATCCTGCTTGGTGGCTGTGTTTTGTGGTCAGGAAGTCCCCGGAGCTGTCCTTACTGTGACGCTTCAGCTTTGTCCCAGTGACTGCACCTTACACGCGGCAGTTCCAGAAATCACAGTCAGTCGTTGTAACAACAATAAATCGAGAAGATGGTGCAGTGACTCTGTGAAATATGGAAAAGTGTGTCGTACAGCTGAAATGGCAGAAAACATAGGAAGAGGTTATTTCAGCTTCAGCATGGATTTGTTATAGCACTTATTACAGATGTTGCCTTTTCCAAGTTAAGAGCATTCTGCATTACTTACTGCATAAAATTTTATTAAAAATTACGTATAATGTGTGCTCTAAGTGAGGCTTATAAACTTGTTACATTGCTTGCCCTTTTCTGAAAGTGGTTATTTATTATTTGACATTATTTTGTCAGACATCTGATTTGTATAGCTGAACACAGGGCACTTGCCTTCTTTTTAAGGATAATAAACAATCTACACTTTTAAAACCAACAAAACACTTCTAAATGGTAGAATATTTTCCTAATTATTGTGTCTAGTGTGTTGAATACCTTTTTGCTTTCTCTGCAGTTAGCTTCCATTAGCTTGAAAGAGAAAGAGAAAGAGAGTGGGAAAGCAAGCTTTGCTATGGAAAAAAAGAAATCAAAGCTAACCACCAACAGCTTTTTGAGAAAGAGTATTCTGGTTGTTATAAAACATGTATATAACCGACAACTGATATTATCCACTGGTGAGATATTGTTCATACGTCTGCAGCATAAAATTACCCCAAAAATCATGCTGGTTATCAATCCACATGTGCTCAATGCACTTTCAGGGTTTTGAGAATGCCTCGTGTATCTTTTATCATATCACCATAACCCCTCACCTCCCACCAGTTCTCCAGACACACTCCCCACTATGCTACGGCCCCTTTGATGCCCATATAAACACATTTCACCTCCGATATTTTTAACCTGAATGTGGGCCATGCTGTGATGCTTGACTGACGGTGCTTAAGCCCAAAGTCCTATGTTCAGGGGAGGGACAATTGTTCTCCTCCACATTGCCTACCATGGCCTTTGGCCTCGGCATGAAAAGGGCTTCCAGCACTGAGGAGGTCAGCTCTGCCTATATGCAAAGGTCCATGCGAGCCCATTCTGCCCACCCACCAAGCTGACCAGAAGCCATGTGGCCATTCACATCTGGCTCCGAGCCCAAAATAACGTATCCTGCCTCTTCCCAGAGTTCACTTGCATAGTCACAGTGCCATGCTGTGCAGACACATAGCTTTTGGGTTACTTGCAGTGTTAGCAGAGCTAGTTGGCATCTGCCTACCATATGTTTAATAGACCCATTCATGACTATGTTTACTCTGTACTAACCACAGTGAAGGGGTAGCTTTAACTACCTTTAAACTAGCTGTCTGAAGTACTGCTGGTAGCTTTCTCTCATGAAAAAGGGGCTTGCAGAGAGATGCAAAATGCATCCAAGAAAAAGTAAATCCTGCCTGAGCTGAGCTGTGTTTGTCCTTAGGCTTCTGCTCAGGAAAGTCAGCACTGGGCATGGGACTGGTGGTGTGAGATGCTCTTCTGGAACCCACAACCTGGACTGAAATCAAAACCATGATTTAGCAGTGTTGCAGCTCATGAAAGGTGTATGTCGCTGCTGATTTCACCTGGATGTAAATCAGGAGCTTTAGAAGTAAAAAAGCTACATACCATGTGCTGGCTCATTTGCTCACAACTCTTAATGTTTCTAAAGGTTTAAGGGTCCTATACATTATTCAGATCAGTACTTTGTCAGTTGTTTATCCTTCCCTTATGCAGGCTGTAAATGTTTCATACTATTTTTAGAGCACATATAAGATGTTTTTCCTTGCTGCTTCAGCTTCCCATCTCAGCATGGTTCAGAGGAGACACTGGAGATCAGGAGTGGTAGAATTACATTTTTAGGCAGCTGCCTTCAGAACAACTTTGCACCAGTATATGTAGCACAACAGTTCTTCTGACATGCTTTTGTAGTAATAACTTGAGTACTTATACAATTTTTGGTGAAAGATCCCCAGTTTAATGGCCAAAATCTTTGAAGATTTTGGGGTGGTTCTTGGGACTTGCTTAATTTTCATGGAATTATTTGGGCTCAGATCAACAGGAGATTGAGCAGATGTATGCACTGGTCAGTTAACCTACAACCAGCATGAACATGCCACAGACAGACACCCATTTTCTGCATCAACTAGTCATTGATGCTGAGCTTTAGGCTCTGCCCTAGATCGGCTTGAGTACCTATGTTTGTTTTATTGCCACAGGATTGTGGCAGTATGTGAGGGTATGGCCAATATCATTTTATCTTAATGTCATTCTGCTTGTGTTTTTACATAACTTGTTTAATGCCGTGTTCACTATTCTGCTAGGTCAGATGAAGTCAGGGGCCAGGGGTGTGCTTGATTTAATACAACTGGATGGTTTGCCTGCTTTTTGTCTGTTCCTTTTGGTGTCCTGTCATTTGAATTTTATGTTTTTGCCTTTACTTCTTTAGATGACTTTTCTGGGTATCATTTTCTGTGTTGTGTTGGTCCTTTATGCTGGTACAGATTGCATTTGTTCATCTAAAATGCCTGTCCTGCACAATTTCCATCATTTTTACGGTCTTACATTTTGTCATTTTCTGCTTGAGTTTGGTTGTGGTTTGTTATGTTTTGACAGTAGTTTGTCATACAGCTGTGAATAACCTCTTTGGCTTGCCTTTAAAACTTTTTTTCTTTGCAGTTGTTGAACAAAGTTAACTGAAATACTCTTTCTTCAAACAAAATGATCAGCATAGGCTATATTCTGCAACCAGGCAAACCATTTGTTCTGGTTTTATTAGCATTCGAAGTGCGGATTTTTTATGCAAATATAAATATTTTCTTCACTGAAATATTGGTGTATCGGTCTTTGCTGGGGAATGATAATTTTGATGTATAAGATGTGGAAGTTTTCTAGTTAAAGCTACAACTTCCTCATCTACAGTATGTCTTTTGTCTGTGAAAAAAGAACATGGGTAACCCCTCAAACCATTTTCCCCCCAGCCTAAAAAATCGGCTTAGACTGGCTGCCATTAGAAATTCTGAATTCTTCAGTGTGGGGTAAAGGTATGGCTGCTCTGTGCTACTAGAAACATAGTTCAGGTTTATACCTTAGACCTAATTTAAGCAACAAACTATCTGAGCTCTGAGTTTTCGTTTTATGATCAGTTAGAATAAGGGAGAACAGCATCGACTCCCTGAGTTATTAAAATTGATGGACACAAAGCAAAAACGTGAAGCCTGAATCTGGTACAGAACCATGCGGGGCTCATACTCTGCTGTTCCTGCTGGAGTTTGAGGTGCTGGTTATGATACACCAACCTTTCATGGTCAGTCTGCTCAACAGACAGTGGCTTTCTGTGTGTCCTGTCACCACTCTTGCAGTCAGCCTCGACACCGAAGCTGGAGACTCCAGCAATGGGCCCTGTGGCAAAGAAGCCAACAGCCTCCAGGGCTGTGTTAAAGACAATGGTGCCAGCAGGCTGAGGGAGGTGACCTTCCCTCAGTACTGAGGAGATGTGTCTGCATTAGGATTTCCGGCTCCTCAGTAGGAGGAAGACATGGATGTAGTGCAGTGAGTGGAGCTAAGGGCTGTGACTGTGTTCAGAGGCTTGGAGCATCTGCCACACAAGGAGAGGCTCTGAGAGCTGGGACTGTGTAGCCTGGAGAAGAGAGATGTCATTGAGGTGTATGAGTATATGATGGGGGCAAGTCAAGAAGAGTCAAGAGCCAGAATCTTCTCTGAGTCACCCAGTGAAACACCATTCTTATGTTGAATTACATCTCAAGATAAGAAAAAGGATTTTCCTCAGAGGGTTGTCAAACACTGGCACAGGTTGCCCAGAGTGGGTGTGGAGGCTCCATCCGTGAAGATGTTCAAAACCTGACTGAACACCGTCCTGGGCAACCCCCTGTAGGTGACCCTGGTCCACATGGACTGTTGGACCAGATGGTCCCCAGAGATGCCCTCCAAGCCCTGCCATGAGCTGTGGTCCTCTGAAAGGGATCTTGGACTCTTTGTCATTTGGTCTCCATATTCCTTGGTCCCCAGTTTCTTACTATGGTGCTGAAACCCTCTTCATCTGAAGGCTCTGAATCTTGTTATTTTAAGGCTTTAGTAGAGTGCTAGTATAATAAGGAAAAGGTTGGGAGGGAAATTTATTATAATAAGTAAACTGATTGAGTTACTTAATGAAAAACTAAGCTGATGGAGTGTTGCTGTGTTGAGACATACAAAGTTTTTTATAGTTGTTTTCTGGCAATTTACACCAAAATGAATTATAGCAAAATATTGTCTCTCTTCACAGAGATGGATTTAAGACTGAGTTGCAGATTATGTATCTGTGAGAATAAGGGTCATAGAGTGTGGAGAGTTAAGCTGAGGTCTCATTGGCATGAAGTTTCTGTTACCTGTTCTTGACTCAAGTGTCTTTTAGAGGACTGAAGTGCTAGTTACAGAGTTCTGAGAAAAGAAATAAACTGTCAACTGAATCAAAATTATACTGGAAAATCCTCACCAGGGTAAAATGTTGTTAGAAAATAATTATTGGAAGAAAAAGGAGAGTCGAACCTAACACAATTCTTGAATTACACAGAATGGAAGAAACCATAGAAGAAGAAAGAGACATACAATTTCATGTTTTACTATTTTTGTTTAAAACTGTTAAGTGATACTATTGATGCAACAATAAATAAGATAGTGCAGGTATCATGGATTAGAAAACATCCTAACTTGGGGTTTGGGTGTGGAAAGGATTCAAGCCCCTCAGTCACACCACTGAATCCATGTTACACATCTTTGTAGTTTTGTTAAAAAGTTGAGTTTGTTAGTTGCAGTTTTGTTAAAAAAAAATTGAGGAAAAAAAAGGTAAAATGGTCGGAAACCTTAGATTTCCCCAATTTCCACAGAGTTCTAAGTATATCAATAAACACAAAATTGTATGAACGTGGGAGGAATATTTAAACAGCTAATTTTACTTACCAAAACCCTGTACTTTATTAGCAATGTAGAGGTAGTACTTGGAAACTGTCCTCCAAACATCATGGAGATTAAAAACTATAGCATCTGTAGGTTATACAGATATTTTCTGAATGTTTAAACGCAATGTAATGCATTTCTATTAGTAGTAGTAGTATACTACAACTTATAGTATAGCATATTATAACTGCTACTATTGTATTAGATTTTAAACCAGACATTTAATTTTTATTTAATACTTCATTTGCATAAATAGCTAGATTTTTCCTATAAGATAAATACAAGTTAATCATACATTGTAATGGTTATTCTATAACTAGTTTAAATGATGGGAGCCTAGTTTTACCCACTAGATAGGGAGTAAAAAAGGACAGGTCTGTGTGTGTGCCAAAATTTCCCTTGGATGCATGTGGGTGGTTTAATCAACATGGCCCACACATCTCCAAAACAGAATTTGGACTTTAATTAGACTGTCTTTTCACTGCCTTTCATGCCATACCATCAAATCTGACAGTAGCTTTTCTTGGCAATTGACAGAATCTTTTTTGTTTGGGTTTGAGTCTGCTCACCAGATAAGGTCTCAGAAACGTGGAGGGGTGTTCACACCAGCAGCCTGCTCTGTTTGCAGAGTGCCCACAGCCAGAGCCCATCATCTGCCCAGCTTTGGTCCTCTCCCTTGCTCTCCTGCCCAGCTTTAGCAGAGCTGCTGCACAAAGCCTGGAGAAGGCAAGGATCCTTCCCTCTGCATCCCAGCCAGGTGAAGCCAGTCTGGTAGAGAACACACCTGATGTGATATTTCACTGAGGGGAATGAAACAATCAGGCAAATAAAAGGAAAAGTATGGGCAAAATAACAGTAATGACATCACTGTGTAACTCCATCATGTTTTGCTCTCTGTGCACTCATTTATTTTGGTTACGAAAGCATGCATAAATGAATATGCCAGGCTCTGGTCCACACAGATGTCAATTAGCCATGCCCAGAGATGTCAATTAACAATTAACAGAAAGCTCAGGCTTTCTTCTGCAGTGCTCAGGGAAGTTCATTTGCTATCAGTAAGAAGTCATCTCCTAGTCCCTTGATCTGGCTGAAGGAAAGTTGGTCTTCACTTCTCCATGTCATTACTGAGATCCGACTGTGATGACTTCTCAAGCAAGAGGCTTTCATGGTCTGCCTAGAGCTGTACAGGGCAGCTCTACACATTGGGTTGGGAGCCAAAAAAACCTGCAGTCCCACCCAGCGTTGTTCCTCAAGCCCATCTATAACACATTGATGAGATAATCAGCTGCAGTCTGCACCACAGCTTCCAGACAGGGCTGATTTAAAAGCTACAGGCTGTGTATTTTTTTCATTCTGCTGCTGATTCTCCAGAACCTTTAAAGGCTTTTCATATTTTATGTTTTTACTTTTGTGTCTGCTTTATTACTTATTTTATATCATAGCTCTAATTGAAGACATAGGACTTGACAGGATTCGGAGCTGCAAAAGAGTCTGGAAGCAATCAAAACAGTATTTTTATTTTAGTGATTAACACTGCTATTGTTTAACTTCTATACCAATTTGGCAGTTTTCTTACATGCTGTGTATGTGTTTGCTAAACCTGAGTCTCTGCTGCTGAGAGCTTCTGCAGTAAAGGCAACCCTTGACAAGTTCAGCAAGCAAGGAGGGGGTTGCCATCAAGCCCTGCTTCGGCAACAGAGGCCGTGAACCTTCATTCTGCAGAGAGGGCACTGAGATTTTGACAGCCTATCTTTGGCACACAAAGGGAGGAAGTGTTCTTCTGTTCCTAGCCCACAAATAATACCCGCTTCCTGTGAGCTAGAAAAACACGTTTACTTTATATTTTATTTGAATCTTCCTTGGGGGGGAAGAAAAAAAAAAAAAAACACAGCACAAAAAGACAACAAAACAGTACCACCACCACCACATGGTGTGTGGTGGTACCACAATTATATTACAGAATATTTTTTTAACCGACTTTCCCCTCTGGCTTGGTCTGAGGCTTGCAAGCCTCCTGAAATTCATGGGCTACCATCATTCCCACCTAGAGATCTTTAGACTCTTTGGCTCAATTTGGGACAGATGGAAAAATAATTTTAAACGTATTCCTGAGAGATTAAAGTATTTTACTCTCAGGCAAACATTTTTAAAAGGGGATATAAATGAAAGGACAGTGTGAAAATAATGGTCGCTAGGATTGGCGTGACAGAGGTGCACCCCAATCGTTACCTTTGTGTGCTGGAGCCAAAAAGCAGGAGCATGACGTAAGTGTCTCCCTCCCTGCGAGGCAGGCCTGGGGCCGTTTAATATTTCAGATAGTTTCATTCTTTCCTTTAGAATTCCCTCCGGGATGATACTTCAGAAATGATATATGATGTAACTGGTACTGGACTATAAAGCTTCTTGCCTTTGTTCATAGGTTGGATTAGTTGATTTCTGGACTGCTCATATCCAGGGGAGTGTCACACATCTAGCCATCATATTTCAATTCTAAAATTGCATTTAGGTCTCTGATCCACCAGAAAGGTAAACAAAATCACAAGCAGACAGGCTGTTACACCAGGGAACAAGCTAAAGGTACGTCATTCCAGCGAGTGACTATATTTTGTGCAAAACAGTCACTTCAGACACACCTTTCTTACAGACACCGTCACATAAATAACTATTACCTGTTGCTAAATCCAGCTGATCTTTGTCAGTTTGCTTTGCTGTCTGGGGATTTGCTAGCACAAATGAAGCAAACGTTAAGGGGCAGTGCCTGCTTCTCTGGGGAAATAGTACAGCCTCACAGCCTCAGCTAGGGATGAAGGATGCTGCTCAGGACAAAATGATAATTTAAAGCAACATTCCAGCAATCTGGAGTTAATGCCTGAATGCTGAGGGACAGGAGAATTTGCCTTCCAGTTTATAGTATATCTGTTTTTTTGAGTGCAGGGCATCATATCTCACACCACAAAGAGGTCTTTTCTGGGTAATGTCACTGTAAGATCCTTCTAGTATTTTTATAGATGCAGGTAGGAACCTATGCCAGCTTTCCTAACCCTGAGTGTTGGGCACAGAGTCTCAGCATCTGCAGTCATGGCTATTCTACTCTGCTCTTGCAGGCAGGTGAAATAGCATCTATTATTAATACTGCTTGATAGGCCCTATTAAAAGAACTTACTTCTAGTTACTTACGATTTTGCCAAACTTAAACCGATAAAAGTGAAATTTATATATATATATATATATTATTTTTTTTTTGCTTGTAGACAGTTCTTATTTAAGTAAAAGAGGATTTCTTTCTCTGAAAAATGAAAAAAAATATTTTGTCCATGGTAAGAAATTCTTGCAATTTTTTTTTTTTACGTTCAAGAATCCCTATGATGCTCTGGGGAGGGTTTTTCACCTTTGTGGTGGGGAGTTGCCTTTTTTCTTCTCCATGGAAATCGGATTGAATTTAGCAAATGTATATATCTTTGGGGGTAAAACTCTATTCTGAAGTACTCCATGCTACATGGACTCCTGGACTTTTCCACTGCAAATCCTGTTTCCAGAGCCTGCAGGGAAGGCTCAACCAGTGCTGCACATGACAGCAGGAAGCCCTTTCTTCTCCTGAGCTCCCAGCGGATGCACCAGGGTCCAGGTGGCCTGAGAAGGAAGCAACTTGACCTGGATGTAGAGGAGAGAAGAGGGAAGAGGAGGAAGGAAAAGAGGAGACTAAATTAGAGCAAGAAGTTCGATGATACTAAGGTGGGATAGGGGAGCAAAATAGTAACTGGGAGGTGAGAGGGAAAAAGTAAAAATAAGTGAGAGTAGAAATGGACCAGACTGGAAGGAGATCCTGTCACAGGGAACTCCATGAGGATGTAGGCAGAAAGCCTTGCTATAGGCAAGAATTCCCCTGAGAAGCTGGAAGGAAAGGCTGCCTGGCAGCCAAACCCTGCGGCAGGTGTTCCCCTAGGCCCTGGCACCCAGGAAAGGCTGTTCCAAGTCTGCCCATCCTCAAGCTGCTGCTGCAGGCAGTCACAAAGGGCTGTGCAGTGGATCTGAGGTGTCCATGTGGTGCTACTTCAGGTGGATTAAGAAGTGTGTGGTATGGCAGGAGCTCCCCTCTGAGCAGCCCTGGTGGGATGGCCCAGAGAAGTGTCCACAAATATCAAGTTGTCTAACAGTCCTGCCTTCCCATTGCTCTGAGTCCTCCTAGGAAGGAGCCTTCAGCTGAGTTTTCTGTCCCTCAGAAGATATACGGTGTTGCTACAAACCAACAGGGGCAGATACAGGAGGAGTGTGCACATCCACAGCTGGGGATGTCCACCTCCTGCGTGATGGGAAGGAGAAAGGCCATCTGCTGCATTCCCCTTCCTATGCCCAAGGAAGGAGGGTGTGCACACAGCAGAGCTGAGTGTTTGTATACAGAGTTACGTTTTGGAGGAGAAAAAAATCAAGGAAAGCCTTTTGCATTTAAAAATCAGAAAGTTTGTAACTATCCTAGGTTTTATAAGAGCTTGTTCCAGAGCCCTTTGTTGTACTTGGAAATGTATTCTGCACAAATAAGCTTTGTTACTGCTGTAGAGAGTTTCATGTTTATACTAGAAAAGAAATGATCTTTTTAAGCCATTGAGTGCTTCAGGAAGAGAAACCAAGCCTTGAACCTGCTCCAGTCTTCCGTAGCAAGGCGACACGGTGAGCTGTGAACAGGTCTGCTTGTTAGTAGGGTTTCCATGAATGTTTCTCCTGGAGGTGAATATTAGCTCTAGTTGTTTATGCTAGACATTCACATTAGCAATTTTCACTTTTACAGACAGACAGGGTCTGCATGTGCATCAGCAGCTGAAAATAAGGTTCCATGGGGCATATCCTTGTGTGCACCTCCTCATCCTTTTGGTCCCCCGCTTTGTTATTCACAGCATATCCCTGTGGCAAGCACAGATAGTGCTTACTGGGAAAAGTAATAAGAATAAGGTATTTAATGTATTTCTAGCCATCTTTAATATGTTATAGCTGCAGACACAAGGCAGAAAGCAGCACTGTATGACCGTGCTACTTTGGGAATGGTCTATAAACTGCAGTTAAAATGGTTTCAAGATGTTTGTGCAGTGCCTAAGTCACATGAATAGAGGTTTATCACAATCAGTAGGAATGCTGGATTTTCATATCACACGTTCACCGCTTAGGATGATTAGCAGGAAATTTAATTTGCACTAATTAGCCTTAGGGGAGCAAGAAATTAACTTGATGGGTAAATTTCACATTTTACTATATGCCATACCAACATGGAAAAATTTGAGCTAAATCTTGAGATCAGTCTTACTCTGATACACTGGACTTCAGTTTCTCTAAATTAAGTTAAAAGACTGTAGAAAATTAATATATGCACAATGAGTGGGTGGGTTTTTTAGGAGCTTGAGTTGTAGAATAGTTGTTCAAAGTATTCATTGAATTGTCAGCCACATCCAGAGAGTGCAGTATATTTTTATACATAAAATGATGTTAATATCTAATATTACAGCAAAAGCTTTAACAAATCCTAATTTTCTATATTTGTATATTTTCATTATGTAATGTGCATTCTGACTGCACAGGCGATATTCCACATTGTAATGCATAGAGCAGAAACAGTTTTCACAGAACTACTTCTGTGAAAACGCCATAGTTTTTAATTTACAACACCCACTTGCAAATACATTTTTAGGGTCAGGCGCCTTTGTTCGTATGCTGGCAAAATTCCTCTGGAAATAAGATTTTTAGAAATTACTCTAAAAAGTATACAGCAAATGAGAGAGGCATGAGTCACCACGTAGTCCTAGTGGGTAAATACAAATTAGGAACTAATAAACTCTAATTTTGCCTGTTGATGGTGACTTTTCTATCTCATTGTTCCAGAACACTTAGTTTAGATCTCTCAGTTTTTCCCTCTGCATAATGTAATTTTTTATATCCACCACTCAGAATTACTGTAGATTGATTAATGCATGCAAAGCAATGACTCATTTGGTATGGAAGTATCGGTATATTATAAACTAAAGTGTTCTGTCATACAAGCTTGAGGTTGCGTCCAAATTTATCTGTAAAAAAGGAGGTGGAAAACATCAGTTGCATATGAGATAATTGCCTTTGATGTCAGTGCTTCTGCTAGTCTGAAATACACACCGAAGGTCACTATTACTTACTTGTAGAATTCGGTACCTTGAGTCCGTCCTCTTGGGTTTAAGTGGTAGATGTAAACTAGCTTAGGTGTCTGCTCAGACCTTCTAGCCTGTGACACAAATACTTTCAGTCTAAACAAAAATCTCAGATAGGCTTATGGGTAGTCATATATTGTATAACGTACCGTATTGCGTTCTCGGCTCTTTCTCCATGGCTCTAATTTCTCAGCAGTAGCCTTCCTATTCAATTCACAGTGTGTATGTATGTGTGTGTGGCTACATATAAATAGACACGTGCACACACACATACACAAACATATTAAGTCCCCTTTATATGAATGTGCTTTGCCTTTTGGGGTGTATGAATGTGTTTCTGTAAAGGCTCACCACTTGTATTTGTACATTTATGAGTAATATCCAACTTTCAGCCATAATTGACACCATGTGGCTCGCTGTATTATAATTACTTTGGGACAAAAAACTTGCAGATGGTTTCAAGAGTGACTCTAACTCACCATCAGCATAAACAGATTAAATAAGATGAGCCCACTCCCTCTGAATAGAGTAAGTCGTTTTCATTGATTTCAATGGGAGCAGACGCAACTTCATTTCTACAGCAGACAGAGAACATGTATTAAATTCTTTAAATGAAAGTTTGATTTCATTGCACTTAAAATTATTCATGTTCTGTTAGCAAATGGTTTGAGATTTTATAACCTAGAGCATTTGCTGAATTCTGCTTTGTATTTTCCTCACAGCAATTGGAAGGACCCTCATTCCTCGTTATTTTAGCACTGTCTTTGAAGGAGGTGTAACAGACCTGTATTACATTCTCAAGCACTCAAAAGAGTCATACCACAACTCATCCATCACAGTGGACTGTGATCAATGCACCATGGTCACTCAGCATGGAAAACCCATGTTTACCAAGGTAACAGGGAAGACTCAATAAAGCATGTTGTTGATTTTTTTCCTTTTTTTTTTTCTTTTTTTTTTTTTTTCTTCAGTGTATATGAGAGTGAAAAATATTGGCTGTTGCATTTTTCTGGTAGACTGAGATTATTTCTAATACTGAAAACCCTTGAAGCCCTTTAATTACTGTTTTCTGTATTCATTACGTGACTGGAAAATTCTGTGGGCATCTTCTGCAATTCTCCCAGAAAGACTGCAAGAGAAGTACATAATGCCAGGTTTCCAGAACTACCAGATATACATGAATTAAATTCTACCTGCCCAGCTCCTTTTCTCTTGGCTTGATTTTAAAGCAACAATGAGATTTTACATTGCTGATACCTACCATTTTGGATGGAATGCTTTACACTTGATACTTACCCAGTCCAAGAACTGTAAATCTCTAGGAAAATAGTGATTTAATACAGTAGGATGTTGGTCCAAAGGGCAGTGTAGTCAATGGAAGGACTCAATTGATTTAAGCATGCTCTGCATCAGCTAGTTAGTACATATTCAATATTTGTAACTGGTAGTGAATTATCCTCATGCATTGGCCACTTCAATCCTGTAATTAAACTGAGTGCCATATATTTATGAAAACAGTACCAAAAAGGTGGAAAATGCAAATCAAGACAAAAAAAAAAAAAAACTAAAAAAATACAAAATCGGTAAAGTAGTTTTGAAAACAGAAAGGTATACTTCCATAATTTAACAGAAATTGTTTATTTTATATTGTGTACCTGTTCATCTCTATGAGTGTCAATCTTCATGAAGAAAAGCACAGAAGGAGGAGGTGCATCAGGAGGAGATAACCTATCCATGTTCCCCTAGGCATGCAGGAGTGGGAACGTTTCAGAGTCTAACAAGACACTATTGACCAGGGACTGCATGGCATATGTAGCATATGTAGCTTTAGCATGTATGTGAGTCCAGTCCCTTTGTAGTGGCTTCCCTGATTTTTCTATGCCTCTTGGTGTGGGGCTGAAAGAAGAGGGAGAGGAAGTCGCTCGTGTGCAGAGCGCTGGTGAGCTGGGAGGTGTGCATTTTACGGCGTATTTGTTCCAGCTGTTCCACTCCAGCCCCCTGTGACTTGCACAGACAGACACAAACACAGAGAGAGCGATGAGAAGAAACCAGATATTCCTAGGTGGCCCCTCTTTGTCACCTCGCTGCTCACAAAGAGTTGTCCATGGCTGCCACGGGTAGAGAACATGGAGGGGGTGTATGGTAGCTGCCTCTTTGCAGAGCTCCCCAAAAGGATTTCTCCATCATTTCCCAAGCTTTGTGTTAGTGCTAACACAATAGCAAATAAGATAGAATAGCAGCAGGGATAGGGCTGGATACAGCCTCAGGAAGGGGAGCCTGGTCATGTCCTGGAGTGCTGGTCCTGCAGGGAGTCATGAGGCTCTCCTGGGTACCACAGCCCTGATAGCACCCGTGGGCATCCCTTAGAGGGCTCTATTGGGGATGCTGATAAAACCTCTGCATCCCACTAGAGAAGTTCACATGGGGTGGAGGAGGGGTCTTATTTGGATTCTAGGAGGAAAAATCTTTTTTTTTAATGGCCATATGTTAGAATATGACTGGGTAAGTAAGAAAATTTGAAATAAAAGGCAGTAGTTGGTGGAATAAGAGAGAAAAAAATATATCACTCTCAGTAATAAGTTACAGCTGAATGTTGTCTCAGCTGTGCGTGTGTAACTTCTAGCAGAGATAGCAAGGATGCAGATCTTGCACCCAAAGGTAGGTGCGTAACTCCCACAGCATTGCTGGTAGAAGCAGACCTCCCATAACAAGCAGCATTCCAGTTGAATTCATAGCTCCTCATATCATATCTGAATTTGACCCAGTCACGGTGTTTTATTAATGCAAAAATGCAAACCAGCCATTCTTGTTAATAGCTGTCTCAATTTCACAAACAACTTGTAAGCTACAAATTCACTAACTTCTAATATGATGGGCTAAAATAGTTCTCATCATGTATTGAAGCAGAAATCCACAGCTGCATTTTATTCATTTCGACATTTTCCCAGTTAGAGCAGCTCACTGCTTACTGCAGCATTGGATAAATGTATCAAATGGCATTTCCAATTTTTTTTCTTCTAACAAATATGGCTGGAACTTGCCTATCAGTGAGAATATGAACAGTTCACCTTGTCTTTAGAGGGTGGCTGCTCCATGTAAAGTGAGGCATACATTTAAAAATTGATTTTATCACAATATAAATAAATACCATAAAATATACAATTAGTGAATTAAAGTGGAGAAAAAGAGACCAAAGCTGTAACTACTGTGTTCATTTACCTGGTAGATGTTTCTTTTCTTTTTTTTTTCTCCAGGTAAAGGAAAGCATTAGGGGTGTTTCTACTACTCCGTTTACCAACACTCCAACTTTATGTGTAGCCAAATTGTTTTTCTGCAGTTTGTGATTTTTATATTTCCTGATAAACTCACAAAGGCGAGCCTTACCTTCACCAGAGGAGCACCCACTGGTAGGACAAGTCTCCTCCTGTGCCCACCAGTGGGTCCATTGGCTTGATTCACAAGCATAGCACTAAAAAACTCACGGTGATTTTGATCCTTACTAGCAATCTTAGGCATTTCCCAGATTTGTGTAAGTGTTAGATTTCTTTCCAAGCAAAGAGTCAGGGTTGAGAAGTGGTTATTAACAAAAGGGGGAAGAGTTTTAGGTACATTGTACCAGGGCACTGAGAATCTGAGCAATAAGGAACAGGACTTAAGTAATTTCTCATCTGTGCAAGCAGCTGAGTTTCCTACAATTAGTAAGTGCAGTGAAGGGGTTAAAAAGCTATTGGTTAGTTTGAGAAATGTTCTTTTTTAGTTTTTTCCTGGCCTAGTCTAGAGCAACCACGTGATATACTGAATGCCTGCCAGCCTCTTTCTTGTTGATCCTCCGGAGACCATCTGTGCTGGGGGCATTGATTAGAGTGTGTCTGCTGGGATTACATCTTTTCTGTTGCCATGCCAACTAATCAGCTGATTTTGGTTACCACAGAAACAAAATGTCAGAGCTCACAGTACGGTAACATGAATTCAGCACAACAGAAAATGTTTTCTTAATTGGAGACCCTTTTGATTTTTGGGATTCTATGTAAAAGGCAGCATTAAAAAAAAAAAAAAAAAGAAAGAAAGAAAAGAAAAAAAAGAGGCCCATTTAGAATAAGAACTGCACCAATTTTATTGATTAAAAGCAATGCACAAAATTCTGCTCTACATAAGGAAATTAAATTCCTTTATAAGATGTATATATTTTTACCACTGTGATATGAGGTATGTGTTTCAGTTTTATAATTAAAATTTGTTAATGCCATTGCATAGAATAGATCTGTTAAGAGCTGTGGGCTTCTGAGCTTAACAGAAGAAACATTTGAGAAGCTACAGGTATTATTAAAAAAAAAACAATCTGAAGTATTTTCACGTTAAATGGTCAATAATCAGGAACTTTGGCCTCAGTACAGTGACATTAATACGAGAAAATGTTTTTCTTCTTGTATGAATTCTTCTGTGCACACGTGTATCCCTGTGTAATTTCATAGTGCAAGTGATGTGAAAATCAAAATCAGGGTCAAATGACAAAATAAGTCACATTAAGAATTTCAAGGCATCACTGAGGTATGCTGAAAAGGACAGAGGAGAACCTGTTGCAACATTCTTCTTCATAGCTCTACAGTAATTTGTCTGTGTAATTTGCCTGTTAAAATTACCTATATGTTTTTGCAGGAACAGCCATGATGATGTTAAGTGAACTGTTAACCAGAAAAGCCACACATTGCTTTAGTGGGAACTAGTCAAATCTGAGCTGGGGCTTGTAAAAAGGCTCAGCAGGCTCAACCAAATCTAGGATGGCTAATTGTTCAATCAAATATTGGTTGTATTAAAGTTGGAAGAACCATTTATTTTAAAAGCTATTACACCCTGTGTCCACAATATCTCTATACCCTGCACTTGGAAGTTTACTTTGAACAGGTTGTAAGTTCAAGCATCCAATTAAAAAAAAAAAATCAGCTACAGAGATAGCTAAATTTTGGATCATTTATTTGTTCCAGAGTACCCCTAGCCAGGCATGTATTTTGCACTCACTTATTTTAAAGACGGCCAAAGCATTTTTTTTTTTTTTTTCAAATTAAAGTTGTGGACAGTTTTCTTTTCCAGTAAGAAAAGAAAATACACACTTCCTTAGACATGCCCCCTCTCAACACTGGATGAGCCACTGTCTATGGATGCAGCTGCACTGTGCATGACCGCATCCTCTGGCTGTTCATTGCTGCCCCATCCCTGTCTAGCTTTCTTTGTAAGGGTGGTATTTATTAAAGTAGATAAGAAATGGAAGGGAAAAAAAAGGGGGGGGGGGGGGGGGGGGGGGTTAAATACCCAGAAAAGACAAAAATACTTGGGAAAAAAAAAAAAAAAAAAAAAAGGAAAACTGTCAAGAACCACCACAGCCATTCAGGGCACTCAACTAGAGAGGAAAGGAAGGTTTACATGCCAGTCACCGTAAGATCAGTGTAAGAAAAGCTGGGAATGGTGGGGTCAGCAACGTGACACTGAGTATACGCAGTTGGGCCACGGTCACCTCTACGGTGAGGTTGAGTCATTAATTACCAGTCATGAACCGAGAGGGAAAGAGAATTGACGCAATAGATAAAATTTAGTGAGCACTATACTCTATGTTTGTAAGATGCTATAAAATCCATAGTATTATAAGTTACTGTCTCTGCAGTAAGGCCAATGAAGTCATTTTCCAACATTCGCTTTTTCTCCCCAGAAGAAAGAAAAACAATTAGTCCAGCAGAGATGAACTGCTGATGGTACTACTCTGATATTTTTGAATGTTATTTGTTCAAGATACAATACCATTGAAAACAAAATTCTTGGGAATTTATTTCATGCATTTTATGTATTCTAGGTATGCACTGAAGGACGTCTTATCTTGGAGTTTACTTTTGATGATCTTATGAGAATAAAAACATGGCACTTTACTATTAGACAGTACAGAGAATTAGTCCCACGCAGCATTCTAGCCATGCATGTAAGTAATCCTTTTTTCATTTGACCTAATGCAAAGAGCTGAGATTAGGTTTATGAAGAACTCCAGCAAATTTCACACCCAAGGCAATTAACTATAAATATTTTGTTTTGCCTGCAACTATGTCCATTTACAAGTTCTTTCATCACTCCCTCCTTTCTCAACACTGTATTGTTGCCACTGTTGCTGTGTTTTCATTTTGGTTTAGCACAATTTTTCTTTTAGTCCCATTTGGTGGTCTGTATAGTTTGGGCCCAAAATCTGTTATTATTGATACTAACTGCAGTAACATCAGTGAATTTTCATCACTGTAGATACAAATTATGTTTAGTCTTTAAATGAAGCTAACTAATTTTGCTTTTGCAAGAGACAGAAAATAAATACCATACATTTACTCAGAATCCTTCAGAACCATAATCCAGGTGTTCTTTTTTCATATTTCAAGGATGTTTTCTTTTGTAATTGGATGAAAACACACACAATGGAACATTAAAATATTAAATATTCTATAGATTGAAGTCAAAATATTGTAAGGTAAATCACTGGGGAGAAACAAAGGACAGAATATTATTGCTACTTTCAGTGCTGCATTATGGAAGCATTCAGATTAGTAGCGCTCCATATCCAAAATTAATTGCAGGGCTATGGATTTATAGAGGGTAAAAATACAGCCCCAAAAGCCCTTATTTTGACATCAAGTTACTTAGACAGCCAAAGATAAAGATATATTTTCAAATAGAAGTTTTAAATAACGTAAGTGGCTCAGACTTTTTTTTGAAAATGCTGTTACAGACTTGAAGAAAATACACTTGAAAAATTTCCCTTACATTTCTATCTTTTTTTTTTTTTTTTTTTTAAAGAGGGATGATCTTGTGAACTCTTCAATACTATCCCATTAAATGAAGATAGCTGTAAGCAATGTTTTATATTTAGGGGAGTTGTAATTCAAAGACAGTAAGGGACTAGAGCCGGGTTAGCCAGTGACCAGCAGGTATTAATTTTAGTAATGAGATTGATCTCATTTTAAAGAGGAGACTGGTCTCACAGGTAAAACTCCCAACTAGGGTCAGAGAAGGACTGTACTCATGTTTTTCCTGTTTCATCTGAGGAAAAATAACCTGGCCAGGAGGGCTCTTCAGTCTGTCCTTAATGCCCCTCATGCGATTAGATCTGCTGAAGGTGCCTTGATGAGTTCTCTCCGCTTCAGTTTCTTGTCCACAAAAAGAAAGCAATAGCTTCATTACTCCTGCCTTTATCTGTTTAGTCTCTTGGTCCTCCAGTCAGCACATGGAAGGCTTGAAGTCTACCGTGATCCTTTGGGAAGTTCGTTAGTGGGACTCTGCTTGTTTGCACCCCATGTGTGACCTGACTTCCTAGGGCTATTTCTTGAATGGGCAGGGATATTGGAAAACAGTCTTCATTTTGCTCCCATTTTGTAAGGTTTTGCTTTTTCCTGTGCAAACAGAACACTGTAGCTTATGACATAAATTTAGCATCAATAGGAATGGCATATTGCTTCAGAGAACCATCCCCACATTTCACCAAGCACATAAAGAAAAAACAAATAGATGAAAAGCAAAGTGAAAATTCTCTTTCCCTCTGTTGTTTAGGCACAAGACCCTCAGGTGCTGGAGCAGCTGTCCAAAAACATCACTCGAATGGGTCTGACAAACTTCACCCTCAACTACCTCAGGGTAAGCATACCATAGCTAACGATTATTGCAAGCATTTTTTAAAAGTCACTGTTAGGTTTGAGTTAAGGTAATGAGAGCAGAGCCTGTGTCAGTCAGGTAAGAAATGGACCTAACTCTTAATGAGGAAGAAGGAGAAACACAGAAACTGCACTAAAGATGTAGCTGCTATTAATGCAGCATTACAAAGGGGAAGAATTTTGTTAGGGAGTTGAAGCAATGTGTGCATAGCTCCCTGTTTTTGATGATCTTTCTTCTCAGTTTTGAAAAATTGGTTTATTTTTTTGCAAGTAAGAAATTCCCGACCATTTTTCCTCTCTGTTTCACTGTTCCTGAGAAAATGGCAGCTCATTCTTACTAAGAACTGCCAGTCTTCTCCACCTCTTCGACCTCCCCACCTCCCCTGGCAGAGGCAGGGCTGAGCAAAATCTCAGCCCTGTTTGCAGCAGTTCCTCAAAGCAGTCCTCACTTCTCTTGCTTCTGGGAGCCTGAGCTCCCTCCTCAGCCTTGCATTGAATTGAGTGTGTTTTTTTTTATGATTAAATAATGCATTTGTTCCCATTGCTTTTTGACCCTTAAAGTGCATTCAAAGTTTGGAAGTTTATTTTTATTTTTGAGAGTATTCCCTGGTGTGGGCTTACAATGCATACACTGAAATATGGGTTTGTAGAGTTCATATTTCAAGGTTAAAATTCAGATTTTTCTTATTCCTAGACATGCTGTTAATAGATAAAATGGGGCAAATTGCTCAGTGATAGACCAAGCTAAATTGTCCAAGAATATCTGATTTTATTCCTTCTAATTGTGTAATTATTCGAGATGCTTCTTTAAGATGGGAACAACACTCTAGAAAATGATTTTTTTTTCAGCCTAAGGTAGGGTTATACCTGACAGTCTTTATTTTAGCTGCACTTCTTGCAGGGCTGTGATCCTTGTAACAGCTTCCCTAAGGATGGAGTCCTACCCCCAGAGTGTTTTGGACTCCAGTGGGGGACACTGTGTAGGATGGAGACATGTGGTGAGATCTCTCTCGCTGCATGTCCACAGCTTAGAGACAGCCTGTAGCTGTCCTTCCCCTTCCAACAAGATAAGCCACTGTTGATAGTTGCTTATGTTGTGTTGGCGTTAAAGATACCATTCAAATCAGCTGCGTTATGCAGAGCAGGTCTGCTGTACTGTAACTGAAGGAAGAATTTGGCATGAAACCTCAGAGGAACAAGACATTGTGTTAGAATTTCCCATGTATAAATTCAGGAACAGTATGTCTACGTTGTGTGCATTGTATTCTTACAATTAGCTTAGCCCCTGGCCTGGTTTGGGGTGACCATTGTGCTTCAGTAACGTTGACGCACCCACACTGCTGTCATCTCACAGCTCAGCGCCCTGGAGCACGTTCTCCAGAAATTCCCTCTGGGGTTTCCTCGTAAGTCACACCACATTTTGCATTATGGCAAACTGGGCAGCAAGCAGCTCTCTTTGGTAGACTATTTCCATGTTTTCTTTCTGAGTTTTCCTATCTCACAAGGCTTTGCCCGGCTTTTGAGATCTTTGATTCCCTTAGCAAGGCTGGACACACTGGTGATCACTTGGAACGGCCCACGCTGGCTGTAATGCTCATCACACAGCCTCCACAGGGCTCCAAGGTTGAATCTGTGGCATTTTCCCTATCGCTGATCCCTTCCGGGTCCTTTGTGGCGTGTTCTGTGATTGCTGAATGTGACAATGCAAATGAGAAAGGCAGGGGCCCCGCTAGGACACAGCTGGCACCGCGCACCCGTGCTGCTCCCCCTCAGCATCAAAAAAAAAAGGAGGAAAGGAAGAAAGAGGGGGAAGACAAAAAAAATAAAATAATAATAAAAAAATCCTCAGGAAAAGAAAACTGGGATCAAGATAAGCACTAGGGAGATGAGCACTGAAGTGGAAGGGGATGAAAAGAAGAAGTCTTACTTTTTTCTTCTTCCAGACTAGTTTGGTTAGCTTAACAGACATTAGGTCTCTGGGTGCAAAGCTTCCTCTGGCTCCTGCTGTGGTGATTCCAAAAGGAAATCTTTTTTTTTTTTTTTTTTTTTTTTTCTTCTTTTTTTTTTTTCAATCCAATCTTTGTGTCTTTCTTTCTTGCAGTGAGGATTTGATCATTCTGCTTTTTTTTTTTTTTCCCTTCAGATGTTCGGTTCATCATGGGAGCTCATATGAGATAATATGTTTCCATTTGGTTTACTTCTTTCCCAATTACTTTGTTCTGTTAATTTTAATATGAAAATCCTTTTTGAACTTAGAACTATAAAACCATGCAGTACAAACAAAACAACAACAAACAAAACAAAACAAAAAACAGTAAATGCACCAAGGTTTAAGGTGTCTTATTCTTTATTTAACCAGCATTTATTGTTATTTTATACAGTCTTCCCAGTATTTAGTAATTAGCACTGTTACATGTGTTTGAATAAGGATTTCAAACTAAGCATAAAAATGATTTTCATTTTTTTTCTGCTGCACACAGCAAAGGCTTGTGATACTCATAAGCGAAAACTTCACTGATGGGCAGAATTAATCATTTTTATTCTCCAACGTGCACACAGCAGCAAGCCATGCTGCAGTCTCTTAAAAGGCAGAATTTAAACCTGGATTTCAGATGGTTGTGATATAAAGGTATAGCCTGTATTTTTTACACTCTAGACATCACAGAATGCTAAATCATTGCTATTTGGGATAATTGCAGTTGCTGGCATGTAAACCTTCATTCCAAAGTGCCACATGCCTGTAGAGCCACAGCTTTGGATGTGTGCCCTATTTTTTCTTCATTCACTCTGAATAAGGCTGTCCAGCGTAGAAGAACATTGATTTTTTAAATCATATTTAATACAAATTTAAAGTATATTTTTTGGAAGATATTCCAGAACCTGGAAATGAATCGTTTTGTCCTGTGTCATTTGCCAAATGATTTTTCTCTGTTTTCTCTGGCTCTGTGTAAAACCATAGGCTTCCTTTCCTTCCAGTTACTAGTTTGTTTTGTTCCAGCATAATTGATTACCTCATCAATGGGGTCAGCAGACTTTGCTGTAGCTGCTGAATAGGAGTTGAACACACTGTCTCAGAAATAATGAGCAAAATCTTGTAGGTTTTAAATTAATATCAAGCTTTTTAAAATGTAATTTCTCATCGAGTCATCAAGTAGTGGATATTACAAAGTATCAGATAATAAGGCCAAGACCTATATCCTAGTCTTAGTCTCTACAACTCCAGGAACAAACAGGGATCCTGTACAGAGTTTGAGAATGGAGACAGCACTCAGAAGAACAGTTTCTACCAAGCTACAATAATTTAGTCCCCACACATTACCTTCATATTTTTTTCTATGTAGTTTTCTAGTTGCTCTGCTATTTTATTTAGATCTTAGTGTGCAACAGATTTGAATGTATTCTAAACAGCAGCTGTATACCAGCAGCACTACTCACAGCTTGAAGCTCAAATGTTTTATGCTGCCATCTATAAAATGATCTACTCTCTCAAAATTTCTCGCATGATAAAAATGCCAGCCCCTACTGCCAATTAGGCAGGACTACCTGGCCTGAGCCTTGAAATATAGCTGTACCTTACCCAGCAGGCTTCCAAAAGTTTGCCTCTACTTTCTTGTACTGGATGGGTTGGGGTGATTTCTTAGAGCTCTTCTAAGGGCAGCGATAGCATCCGCCCCATGCCATGGGTCTGCTCTCGCAGCATGTTTGTTTGAGTTGGTGGAGCTGAGCCTGCATCTGCCCTTTGCAAAGTGTGTGCTGGAGTGGCAGAGCCTCCCGCCTGTGTCTGGAGAGACATCGAGGCAGGGCGATGCACAGTCCCATTTCCCCTTACATCCTGTATGGCTGCATTAACCAAGGCTTATCTGAGCTACAAATTATCCAATTTGTTTCCTCTATAAACCAATAATGAAGTGTTACTATTGCAACAGAGGACAATATTTTCTGAATTCCCCCTTTCACTAATTTAGTTTCTCACTAGACACTCAGATTTCTTCTGCTAGGAGTATAACATGAATTATTTAATGGGCCACAATTTTCTAAAGGCAATACTTACAATGCAATCAATCCATTTGTATGTATACCCATTGTGCATGCAAAATTTTCTTTTCAGTATGCAAAATAGACACACATGCAACAGCTTTAATGTGCAGGGAAATCTGTTTTTCTAAATATGGTTTCATGCATGGAAAAGATATAAACTCCAGTCATTTGGGTGCTAGTTTCCTCCTGATATGTGACAGTTCGTGGCAGCTATCTGGTCAATATTTTACAGCAGTTTGTGTATCTTGAGTGAAGAAGGAGAAACATTACATGCAAGCATTGTTAAGGATGCAAAGTCAGGTGCTCAGGGTAAAAAAATGCAGTATTTATAGTCACCCATTCAAGATTAATCCCTCTCCCTTGGTGAATAATGTTATGTTATCATCTTTTAACTACAGCGTTGTGTGTTGTGGTTTCCCCAGAGCCCCTGACTCAGACCAAGTGCTGCGGTGCTGCTCATTTCCTTGTAGGCTTTTCTGCAGCATCATTGTAGTACCTCATCTGCAGATGGTGGTGGTTATGTAGCACCCACCAGGTGACGAGCATTGTCATGTGGCACTGAGCACTCAGAGAAGCACACGTGTGGTGGCATGGAGCAGTCAGAGGAGGCAGCTAACTGGATGTGGCCATTCAGAGGAAATAGGGGTCTGATTTTGCAGGGCTCTTGGGGTAACAAAACTCTTGGCAGTTGGGTGCAGTCTATTGTCTCAGGCTAGCTATATAGCTGAAAAAGGAACAGACAAGTGTTTCAGCCTGTACTGGTGCAAATGCTTTTAACGTGACTACATACCACAGCAGAGCTCAGCAAGGGCAGTTTGTTATAGCAGCCTTTGGTTGCTCTAAAATCTATGCTCATCCTTTCCCATTCTGCAGTTCCCTTCTTCCTTCTTCTGCCATGTTTCAGTGTCTTCATCAGATAAGCACGACATCCTGCACACAGCAACTTCATTGCCTTAGTTCTGTGCACGGAGTGTGGAGCGTTAGGGAAGCAGGGTGTGTGATCATGTAGTGAGATGCTGTACTCGAATGGGTATGAGTAACAAGTTCTATTAAGGTTTCACGAGCTCTCAAAAGACGTGTTTTGGATTATTTAATCATTCTGGGGATTTTTCTATGAAAGCTGTCAATTTTAAAGAATTCTCAGAACTCTTGACACTGAAAGCAGACACAACATTCTGTAGACTTGATTCCTATAAATGGTAAAATTTTTCAACCTAAAACAATTCAGCTTGGGGCAACTCTCCCCAGGAAAACGCAATCAAAGTCAGAGGGTTCGCACAGAAGGATTCAGATGACTCTTAACTGGCTATCCATTATCTATCTGCGCCAACTATAATTAGCAGATTCTGCCAAGGTTCTCTGGTAATGTAATTTCTTGCATTTATTTCAGTAATGATCACAGTGGTTTCTTTTCCTCACTTTCATGCATCTAATGTTTTATAGACAATGTTATATGTCACTTTCAGAATAATAAATGAGAAGAAATGTGTTCTTTGCAACAGCTCATACAATCAAATGCTAGTTTTTCATTTTTTTTAATAAAGACACAATATCACAGAATATATATAGTAAAAATTATTCCATCATAAGCAGAAGAGATCAGAGAAAACAACACAGCATTTTTTTTTTTTTAGAAAAGAAGCAACCAGGATGGAGTGAGTGGGGAAAGGGAGCAAGGAAGGGAGAGATGCAGGAAGTGGAACAGGTAGAGAATGAGGCACCAGTGCAGAAAGGGTCTGAAAAGATGGAATCTGACGTAGCAGAGATAGGGCACAGGTTGGAAAAGTGACACTCATGTTGGTAACAATAATAGTATTGTGCTTTTTGTCCATTGATCTCTAAGTATTTTATTGACACAAATGAAGTGTGCTATTGATGGGAAGGATTGGATGGCAATTTTAAACTGGACTTTAGACCAGAGGACAGTCAGCCTGTGCAGTAGTGACAGCTCTGCTTCCTGTGTCTAGGAAGTAGATTTGAGTCTCTGTGGTTAACAGAAATTGTGGATGTCAGTAAAAAACGGGGAATGGGAGCTGAGCATAAGAGATCAGAGAAGAAATCAGGATTTTATCAGAAATGGTAAATTTTACACACATTCTGGAGATGGAAATGGCCAGTCTTCACACAAAGGGCACTGATGGGCTCATGAGTTTCAGTTAAGGAGAAAGATGTATTGTGTATGAACACAAGTCAGCTACTATGCCCACTGGACAGACAGACTTTATGACCTTTGAAATAAAATTAAGGTCTGGACTAATGAGAATGGAAAGATGATAATCTGCGATGTGAGTCCTTGAAGCATCCATGAGTAAGAAATAAGAATGAAGTTAGGTTGGAACAGTTTTAAAATAATAAAAAAAATAAGTTAGAAGGGTAAAAGAAAGAGAGACAAAGACAAAACAATAGCCATACAAAAACAAGCTACAAGATTTAAACTAATAATTTTATTTCAGAACATACAAAAAGGGGAGAGAAAAAAAGAAAAAAAAAGAAGAAAAAGAAAAGTCCAAGAATACAGCCACAGGCTCTGTTTTTAGAACACCAAATTAAAGCCTGGACTGGTATGCAGTGCAGTCATAAATAATAATAACTATTAATTAAGTTTAGGAATGAGAGCTGCAGAGGTATGATTTGTACGAAGACCTGAAAACGCCAAAACCAGCTCCTTGTTCAAAGCAATGAAGACAGCAAAAATTTTAATTAGTTGTTGAATATTGAATATCCATGGGTGTTTGGTGCAAATTGTTATGCAGGGAGGGTTGAGTGGTAGAAGAGGTCAAGAAATAGGCTTTTATGCAAAGCCAGTGGTTCAAATCTTTGTTCTTGGAAGCAGTTATTATAGAGCCTGAAATATTCATTGTAGAAAGCCTATGGCAGCCTATGGTCTGCTCTCTATTTGGAAAGTGAATCCAATACCTCCCCCATGTTTTTAATCTTCAGAAGGATTATTTCATGAGTGTGTTTATTCTGATATCAGAAGAAACTAGGTCAGACAATCATTTTAATAATTTTCTTCAGGTAGTTAACCTCACCGGTTAGCTTGCTTGTCCCTTCTCCCTCCTTTGCCACTTTTTCTATAGATAGTATGGTATTACTCATTACATATCTCTGCTGGAGAGATCTATTTTGATGCATTTCAAGATGAAATTCAGCTTTTCCATGTTTACATACACTGGAGGTACGCTTTGGGCTCTTGAATTTGTTCCTGTTTGAAGGATGCTCCCATAAAAGTCTCATCTTGGAGATCTTTTCCAACCTTAACGATTTTACGATTCTATGATCTCTCTTGTGTGACACCCCAATCTTTGTCTGTATGGATGGTGCCTCCCCACTTTGTGTCATTCAGAGTCCATCTATATCCTCCCACTTCTTCTGCTATAATCTCACCCTATTTTTATTCACAAAAGAAACTCTAAAAAGCAACATCTGACACTAAAAAGTAAAATACCACAAGCATATAAAAAGTGATTAATAGTCCTGGGTTTCTGTGTTTTGTATGGATTGGCTTACACAAAGCTAACTTTGTCCTCTGGTCATCTGCTCTGTACTTGCACAAGCACTCTCAGAGCTATATAGTTATTTGGGTCAATAGACTGGTCTGGTGGAAAAACTCATCATCCTTTCACCCAAGCAATGGTCATCCTCAATAACTCCCTTGGTGCTACTCATGTGGACAGGGAGTACATGGATTCCTATTTGCTAGCATCTGTCTTGAAGTTAGACCTCACCTCCAAATTTGCCATCACTGAAGGGAGAGGGCAATAAATGTGCTGGGGAATCCTTCAGATCCTAAGCTGTGAAGTTCCCTTTCTTACTTCTGAATCTGAGAACATTATAGCAGATGTGTCTGACCTTTTTTGCCCTTACACTGATACAAATATGTTCTCTTCAGTGGAGTGACTACTGACTTTCAGCAGTACAATTTAGGGCAGACTCTTGCTCATTCAAGATTACCATAATTGACAAAACAACTTGAATTGAAAACAAAATAAACAGAACGAGGAAAGGTTGGTTTATCAGTGCACTGGTTTTGAGTGAAAAACAGAATATGTATGTCTGTGTACATATATATAAAAATGGAATGCACGTTTTTGTAAGTACCCAAGGAACCTTACTCCAAGAAACTTAGCAGTTAATAGCACTAATTGAAACTATTTTCTATTTGTGCTAAACCTTTGGAAAACTTTGGTAAACTGTTTCACCGAAGTATGTACATTTCTATGAGTATCAGTGTTTATCTAGTGGTCATAAATGTGCAAGTCCATGCATTGCTTTTGATTTTAAAGTGTATCTTGTATTCATATTAATGGATATATCGATTGGTATATCTAATTAATGATACATTAATTAGATAAATTAAAGAAGCCCATGATTTTGCAATCACCTCACCTAATGTAGAGAATTTACAGACAGTGCTGATGAGCAGAAGCACTGAAGCAGGCCTGTACTGGTGCATACACAAAGCTTGTGAGCAGAGTGTAAGCAGAAGACATTTAAAAGATGTTAACACTGTTTTCCATCTGTTTTGTTTTACTTCTGGTACTGTGCTCTGCACAGCTAGAAACCTGCTATATTGAATACTCTTCCCTTCCCCAAAGGGCTTCCTTAATCCTGTGCCTCGTTACCTTTTCCCATCAGTGTCGCTGCCTCACCACTGCTTCACAATAAGGCAGTTTGTTAATCAAAGATCCAGTTCAACATCCATTGAAGTCAATGGGTATCTCTCCTTTGATCCAAATGTCATCTCATAGTTTTTCATTTATTCAGAGGTCTTTTATACCCATAAAATCCAATTTATTGAAATTAATTTCTCCATTCCCTTGGGCAATTTTAGCCATGAAAATGCCATGCTTCATGAACAACAACAACAACAAATGGTTATTTTTATTGCATTTTTTGTTGTTGTTTTGTTTTGGAGTTTTGTGACAAAAGAAAATTAACTTGATTTAGCCACAGATTATAGTTCTTAGGTGAGCCCAAAGGAACAAATATCAGCTCAAGGATCTGATTTGAAGAAAAGGTTTAGGAATATAAAAGAATGAAAGAATACAAAAGAATAGTGCTTTCATAGCAAGACAGAGAATTTTCTCATTTTATTAATCATTCAGGCAAAACTTAGAGCTGATTTAATTAAAGGACTGTGCACCATTTCTACTCAAGATAAGATGATTTTACATAAAGTAAGTATGAAGCACATGAAACAAGCCCAGAGCCCTATTCCCTAGCCTGATTTCATAGCATCTCATTTATGAAGCAGGATTGGACCCAGCCAGGTCTGGAACAAAACCTCCAAGGAAAATGCAAGCACTGTCTAAACAAAATGGTGTTGGTGATTAAGCAGAGATCATCGTACTCTCTGGAGCAGACCTTGTCTCACTCTGGTGCTTCGCTGCACCAGCTTCACCACAAGTACTTCTACTCTCTCTACCATGGTGTAATGTAGATCCCAGGCCTACAGGAAGGCAGAGGTCTCTTTCTAGAGACTTTCCAATCAAACTAATGAAATTATAAAATGGAATAATCTTCTGATTGTGATATGCAAATGAAGGAAGTAAAGTTTCAGTCTTCACTACACCAGACCTTTCCGTTTATTAGCTTTTGAGAAGGTCTATTAGAGCGACGTTATCATTTGAAATATTGTAGTCTATTTTAATAGCGAGTCGGCCTTTTGTAACTCTCCCCATATCCTGGTGGTATTCCAGTGTATCCTTGGGTGCCTTACTGTTTTTCTTTGTTAGTGTGTGAGATGAAATGTTCAGCCATACAAAGGAGAGAATATCATATATTCTATTGCTATGACTTTGAACAATGTAATTTTAAAAATGAATTAATTTTCTGAAAATTATTGCAATAAGAAACAGAACATGAAATACAGCTTGCTCATTATGAAAGCCAAAAGTATAAGGAGAATAAAAATCATTCAGAAGAAAAATATATACTCTTGGAGCCTTTTAGTGGTATTACCAAAATCATATTCATGGCACTTCTTGTTTCTTTTGTGCACCTTCTTGGTGGCTAATTGTATCCTGAAGACCATCTGGTCTCTTGTCAGCTTCTTCAAATTCATCCTGGGTCAGTGTCAGGGTAGACTGGTTCCTATAATCTTATTTTAATATTTTAATTCTTACTGTGGGACACTTTACAAGCTAAAATAAGCTTCCTGTTGCTATAATGGATGATAAAGAAAAACACTACTAATTATTATGCAAGTATACAAGCTAGAATACCATCTCAGAAAGCCTTTCTCCAGATTCCAGTGCCACAACTGGGTGCAAAGCTTCTCCTGTGGTATTTATATATTTCACTTCCTTAAAAAACACAAGGTACAAACACTGTCAGATAAATCCCAATAATTTTGTGAATTTCACAGCAGCAAAGGACATGTGGACACTGCCATATTCAAACCTCCAAGGCTTGCTCCCAAGCTGCTGCATGTCAGCCCAGCTCTGCTGAGATGATGGAGAGCAGCCACGCACTGCCCGAGACTCCTCCGAGTCCAAACCCAGAGGGAAAAGGCTGCCTGCCTCTCTTTTAGAACAAAACAAACAAACAAACAAACAAACAAAACAAACACCAGCCCTCAAACCACAAAAGCTTCAAGAGCTTTATTTTTATTTTTGACTGACTACTGCACCGGAGACTAGAAACACATGAAGAAAGAGGAAAAACAGCAGAAACAAAGCCTACTAACCACATGAGCCAGTGAACTGTAGGGCAGGCAGAAGGATGCTGTATGACGATGCTCTCAATTCTCTGCTTATGCTGTCCTCCCATGTTTTTTGCACCAAATACTGCTAATGACCATTTCCTTCAAGAGGAGGGAAAACAAGAGATATCATAGGAAGGGTCAAAATGTAAAGCAAAATACTTTTTTTAAACACTGATTTGTTCAGAATGATCCTTTAGGCTCTTTTCTCTCTATTTCCTTTATGTGAAATTAAAGAAGAAAGCAGCCTTTTTGTCACCTGCCATGAAGGAAGTTATTGGTCCTTGATAGCTCCTCTGTTTAAATGGATGTTGTGGCTGCTTAGTACATCTTGAGATGGATGTGTCATGCCAACTTTCACCCCTAATTTATATTCTCACACAGACCTAAAGGGAGCTTACATTTTTAACTTACAGTGTTTGATTTTATTGTTCAAAGTTTTGTTCTTTCATAGTTTTTTCTGGACAAGAATTAGATGAGAAACATCTTCAGAGGATATCAACTAAAATGGGGTTGTTGATTTTAGTGGAATTATACTGAATTATAAAAGGGAAAAATCAGTCCAAAACAGAAAAAAAAAAATAGAAGAAAAGTACATACATTTAATATCCTCAGAGCTGGCTTTGACAAAGCTTTTAAAATGTGCTCCCTTCTTTTAGGCATACATACATATATTTTCCCAAACAATTCATACAATTTCCGAAATAATTTATACAGTTTGTCTTTACTCAGCTTCCTACTTGTTAGGCTGGAATCAAGTTTTTGAGGCTCATTATGGATACAGTCCAAAAAGCTATTTATCTATGTGTGTAATCATGGAAGGTGATGCATACAAAGGTGAAAACAGCCATTTGTCATCACGATCTAGCCCAAGGATGATTTGTATTTGTGCCTTGGGAATAAGGCAATACAGGCAGTTTTTCTTCTCATTAGCTACTTTATTTGTATCTGTAGGGGCTGTCAGAAACATGCATTTAATAACTCAACAATCTGTATGTTAACAAATAAGGCGCTGTGAATCTATAGAATATCTTAGAAACCACAGTTGTGCAGAAAATGCCTTTGGTGATGAACAATTCAACCTCCCACTTGGGAGTGCTCAAAAAAAAAATTTAAACAAAAACCCAGAGTGGATTCATCTATGATGACTTTTTTGCCTTTCACTTATCATTTAGGGATTTTTACCTGAATACAAAATTCTGTTTTCCCCAGTTTTAGTTGCAAAAAAAAAACCACCTATATTAGTTGGCCGGTTTGGGCAGAGTGTTACTGAAGCAATGGGAAAGTCCAGGGAGTGCATCTGTGGTTGGTTATCAGTATTAAACACCTTGAACGAATTGTGTAGCATCAGGAAAACCAGATGACTTCAGCCATCCAAGAAGTACAAGAAAATGCTTTGCCTGCAGGCTGTTGCAGCTATTATAAAATAGAAATAATTATGAAGAGGGGAAAAAAGTTCATCCACATACATTTACTAAAGTATATGCCCGTGACATCATTGAAAATATGCCTGAAAGTTTTAGCATAGTAAAGTTATTTCATATTACAAATTGTGTCATGCCTGTTCGTATTTTCTGTGGCCTCAGAAAATCAATATCTACCTGCACTCCCATTGTCATCGTATCTGATCTTTTTGCAATTTTTAATTGTTCTAACAATATTGTTGTAAGAGCCATCATAGCCCTTGCACAGGTGAGGAGCTTTAGGATGCTCAGAAGTATATAAAGCTCCAGTCAGATTTAGGGGTTTCCCTGGCACCTTCTGTTAAAGTCTTCAGTCTTTGACTGGAGTTTATTACTTGGAACACCACAGGTATCTGTGCCATCCTGGTTCAAAGGTTCTGCTCTCTTTCATTTAAGAAACATGCTCCAAAAGTTTACTAACTTGCTCATGATTTAATAATGGTATTGTAAGCAAGAGAGAACCGTCTAGATGAAAATGTAAATATGCCTTTCTCTTTTGAGTATAGGTACTAACAATAGATACAAAACACCTTTAAACTTCTTGGTCAGGTTGATGGTTGGACTTGATGATCTTGAAGGTCTTTTCCAACCTAAATGATTCTACAAATCAGCCAGCCGTCCTTTTGGTTATTTTTGCAGCACAGGACTGGAGGTGGTCAGTGATGCCTGGCTTCATCTGGTACACCAGAACCCTTGCCCAGAAATCTGGACATGTGGGTCAATGTCCTCCTTAACCTGTGGGAGTTCAAGCCCTCATGTACTGATGCTCTGTGTAGAGGTTCATGGTTGTGAGGTTCTTTTGAAGGTGGGCCACAATGGGAGGGAGAGCATGGTCCCCTCGACCAGAAGAGAGTATGAAAAGGAGAAAGATAGTCTCAGCTGATAAGGGAGCATGGCTGACTAAGAATTAGGACTTCTTTTCCAGTCTTAGCTCTCAGGATTCATTTTTTTAATCAAAGAGCCAGTGAGTAGCAGGTAGGTGTGAAAGTGCCAGTGGTTGCTCTTCTATGTACTCAACTTGTACTTGTGTGTATTTAAGTCATCCGGGTCTGTTAGGCAGACTTAGATTCCATTTGATTATTCAGACCCTCAGGTTATGTCCATCCTCATATATTAAACAACATCCAGGGATGTTATTAGGCACCTGAAAGCAATGTCTATACTCTCTTAGAGCTGTCCCTGGTCTGCTTTTTACCCATGCTGACTCTCAGAAAATTCAGGGGCAGAGCTCAGGAGTTAGTGTAACATAGAGCCCATCGCTGGAAGGCAGTTTGTAGGTGGCCTCTCTTGATGCATGAGGAGGTTTAACATTATGAATATGGGGCATTCCCTGCCAGTTGCCTTGCTGCCAGAGAACAGTGCTGGCACATTTAGTTTATTAAGGTTGCTGCAGCTTCAGGGGCCTTTAGCACAGAGGGTGCCTAGTCTGTGAATTTTGAACAGCGTTTGAGCATGTGCCAGGCTCACCTCATCCACAGTAGGTAAACTGCAGGTGCCTCAGCAGGACTTTTATGGCTGATATTCTTGGAGTTGAAAGGGCTTAAATGTGGGTGCTTTTGGATCCTTTTTTTTTTTTTTTTTTTTTTTAAATTTCCTTTTTGATGTTGTATTTAGTGTTACGACCAAGGTCACAGACCAACTATGAGCTTGAGGACCAGATCATCAAATTTTTTGCCTCATGTCATTTTGCCTCATTTTGCCACCATTTAATTCCTGTTTTCTATATTAAGAGAAATGCATGCTTGTGCATATTTGTTCTTTCTGTCACAGGAAAATGCTGCTGTTGTTCTGCATGCTGGGACCTCATTTGCAGTAAAAGTTTGCTGTCAGCTAACAGTAGCAATGGCAGTCTCTTTTTATGGCCATCCCAGATACACTTATGGGGGCCAGAGGAATACCTTTACTTGCCCTTCTGGAGGAGACCAGCAGCCTTGACTGGAGGCAGGCCCAGCACCAAAGCACCCAACTGGTACCCAACACACAAAAGCATGTTTCAGGATGGGAGGACAGTGCCTGAATGCCACTGAGAACTGTTAGCACTTGGAAATGTATACCTGGGTCCACAAAACAGAGCTAAAATCTGAAAAAATGCAAACTCCTCGAGTATCTCTGGTCCTTGTGTTCCTGTCTGAGTAGAGTAAGAATCCGCTCTGTGATTTCTTTTGCTAGTGTTACAAAGTCATGCGGCTCACAAAGAGGAGAGGGGTTCCTCCTTTCTGAGTTGTACTTTACAGCAGAACTGTTAAGTGCTGAGCACAGTGGTTTATGGAGGTGATATATCAGACAGAGGGAACACAGCTTGACTTTCAAACTCCAAGCAAGAGTTTGCAGTGCTAGCAACTAAGAAAAAGATATTTGTACATGCAAACTGCAAGTTTTATCTGGAAATCAGTGTGAGATAATAATCTTGGGACATCATGACGGTGTTTTACACAGACACAAGTGGAATGTAACAGCAGTTGTGTGAAACTTTGCACAAATCTAGTAATAGATCAGCTGGTCTGTTTTTAAAAGGAGGGAAGGAAGACTATTTATTTCCCCCCAGAGGAACTGCTACAAAGCTGTTTTCCTTATCAGAAGAACACCTTTTTCCTGAATGTTATCTCCCTGACATTTGTGCTGTATAACCTAATGAGGGCAGGTGGAACACCATGGAAATGAGTTATTGTTGATTTGATATAATTTTAACTTTTCTTTCAAGCCTATCCACAGAGTTGGTATTCTGAGCCTTCATTTTGCTTATTTGGTGACCTTGGGCTATTTTATAGTCAATAAGAAGGAAAAAAAATATGGCACTTATTTTTATTGTTAGGCTGTTAGGTGGCTCAAAGTCTTATCTAGAGACCATAACAGAGTTTCTGTACGTTTTTTTTTCTTCTGTGAGCAGCAGAGAGTGTTCCTCAATCTCCCCACATAAAATGGCAGGGAGCATTTTTGATTTAGGGTCTTCTCTGAATGTTTGATTTCGACCCCTTGCATCCCGTACCAGACGCACAGCAGTCCTCCTGGCGCAGGGATCCGGCTGTGCCAGTGGGGCAAGGAAGCACGCCGTGGCCCTGCCTGCTGTCCCCATCACTCCACGGGGCTGACAGTCCCCTGGGACAGCCTGCCCTGACAGCGAGACACAAACTGCCCTGCCTGCATGGGGAATGCTTCTAGGAATCCCCCCCAAATGGTATCTTGGCGAGAAAACAGTGAAAATGGGGATATGCTGATGTGACACAGAAGTGGGCTTCCCTCCGCCAGACGTAGGAGGAGATTGCAAACCTGATTGTCCACCAGTGCCAATGGTGTTGGTGTGGGGGTTTATCCTTGCCAGGGCAGCTGTAGTGTTGTGCATGCAGTGAAGCCCAGGGATGGGGAGAGGAGTTTGTCCATGCTCAGCTCTGCCAGTGCTCCTTCCGTGGCCAGCCTGTTTTCATTTGTGTTCCCAGCACTAAACAAATAAGTGCGGGGGGGACTTGATGTGTAAACATTCACTATAGAAAGTAAAGCCTGGGATTTAACCTTGTCTCTGCCCAAGTGTAGCCTTTTCCCATCTTGGCAGTGGAGCAGAGGTGTGTTAAACTCCAGATCACACAGAATGCAAGGTAGTCGAGCATCAAGGCCCAGGGAATACTTGGACACAATCTCTTGAATCTTAAATGGCTGAGCATCCATGGTTTGTTTACATGAAGCTAGAAGTTTTGCCACTGCTGATGTTTTTCTGTTGCTGTTTGCTCAGTATCCTGGGGAAAAAGAATCAACAAAGTGGTTCAAAGCTAGGATTCATTTACAAATACAGTATAAAAAAGAAATCAGAAATGTGAAAGGAAACTACATCCACAGAGCCACTCCCTGATGCTTTACATGTATTTTTGCTTTAATAGCAAACCCTGAAGGAAGGCAAATTCCCAGTGCTTTTCTCTGCCAGGATCGGGGGGCAGCTTCTATCACAGTAAGAAGAAAAAACTGCAGCTTTAGCTCTGCCTATCAGATAAACGACCGTTCTTTGGATTTCCATCAGGAGGCTGCTTCTTCTAAACCACTTTCTCCTCTTCACGATAGTTGGCTACTGGGAAAACTAGTATAGTTTTCTAGTCATACACAGACAAGAAGAAATCTAAGTGCAATATAGAAAGAAATGTAGTTTTCTCTGTTGTCATCTATCCTGGCTTCTGGCCAAAGAGATCTGGTCCCCAGCTGTTATGTTAGCTTACTTATTAATCCCCATGCAGCCCAGCCATTGTGTGCTTCTGGAGTTGGGGTGGTCCCCAAGAGCTCCTCCGAGTCCAGACCCAAGAGCCACAGCACCATCAAGCAGCCCATCTCAGCTCCAGAGTGACCCTTTCTGCGGAACTGAGATAATCAGCCCTAATTACAGCCGAAATAAGATAGCGTTCCTTAAACAAGCCAGCAAGGTTCTGGCTCAGAACGCAGTCCTAAAAATGCTTTCGTCTATCACCAAGCAGAAAACCTCCAGTTTCTTTCAGAAACCCACACATGGATTGGCAGTCTGTATCAGTTGCTTAAGCAGCATTTGTCCCGCATCACCAGTTTCAGCCACACGTTTCTGCCCACATGCTGCCTATTCCCTTGGTTATTTTTCAGATGGACCAGTTCCCCCAGCTGGTTTTCTGTACAGCCATGCAAATAGCTGGGCTTGTACAATACTGGGGTCAGCATGGTGCATTGCCACCTAAGAAAGAGCAGCCTTTGTGTAGTGTCCTTTGGATCTTGTCCCTTCATGGAGCTTCCATGTGGTTTCTTCTAGCCTTTCTTTCTGGGGAGGGGGAAGAAGGGAGAGGAGGCAGTCAATATGTACTAGTGTCTGTGAAATGAGATTTTTGCAAGTAGTAGTTTATTCAGTATTTCATGGGCCATCCAATCAAAGGTTTTACAGTTGGGCAAAAATACTTGCAGTCTTCTTGCTGTTTCTCAACAAGAGTTCAACCCATTTCTCCACATAGCCACAGATTACTGAAAGGTTGGGGAAACAAGGGCATACCTAGTGAATATAAAATTATTGCCAGCGCTTCACATATTCTCCACACTGTAAATGTTCGCTTACTTCATGGTGCATATACTATATCACTTCCCAGAAACCAAGACTAGGGTTCTTTTGCTGTTTGAAGTACTAGTTAGAAGCTTAAAAACAAAGGATGTGAAAAATCATATTCCTGCTACTTTGCTGGTCAGTGGTGTCTGCAGACTAATTTATCCTTACATTTTGATCAATTGACTTGTGCCATAATGATCTCATACTTTTCCCATTCAATCTCAAAATATTTTTAATGACTGGAAATCTCTGACTTTGGCTGTACTTTATACTTTGTGTCATCTCTTAGACTTCATGAAAATTCTTAGCAAGAGTTTCTATCTTTTGGCAGAGCTAACTCTCAAAGCTGTAAGATTCTTCATCATCAGCTCCCAGAGTGAACCCACTCTGGAAGAACGAGATAAATCAAACAACATAGGCAAGGGCATAATGCAGACAATTCACAATAATAAAGTAGCTGCATTAGTCTCAAAACAGCAATTCAAAGGAGCATAGGATTAAGCAAATACTGTATATGCCAGTTCATTTGCACCATCTGCTGAACCAAGTATCAGAAGGCGAAAGGATAGTAGACACATGGGACTGTGTGTTGAAATACATTTGGAAAAAGAAAATTGTTTCAGATAGCTATGAAAACAAAAATCTGGGTGCTTACAAGTTTGTAGCCAGGAGAGGGAAGGAAGGATGATGTCATTTCACAGACCTCAGAGATTTGATTTTTTCATTTATCACTTTTAGGAGTGGGAAGGTTATGGAACTTAATATTGCCTACTCTAGAGTCTAGTTCAGACTCAGATAGAAATTTCTATTTATCTATAGAAAGCATAAGTACAGAGATTATTATACACAGAAAAAGTACAGACTTTTCAAATGTGCTTGGGTGCTGTGAGTACATGCAAAGTTTTGGCTTGGCCACAGTCGGCAGGATATAGCCACAGGCTGACCGCGTTTTAGACGGCTTAGATGATGCAGTTGCTTACTGAAAATGTGTTGTGTTGATCAGAATGAGTGATGGTCATCTATGTTTCAGCTGATCTTTTGATCAGTAATATTATTAAGGAGGTTTTCATGTAAAATGCAATCAAAAGCTGAGGTTGTTCAGATACTATTGTGAAATGTGAATTAGCCAAAAGATGGTATTGGATTTATATGATGTCAAACCTAGGAACAGTTATATACAGGAAAAAAAGACCCCAGTATCCCAGTAGTCTGGGAAGTGCTGGTGTATCTCTCTGAAGCATCATATGGCATATTAGCATATACCAACCCATTTCAACCACTGAAAATGTGTTTATCTCTTTTCATTGAGACTGCTTAAATATTGAAGTTACACTTTTCCCCTTGTAATATACATTGCTATAAGAAAGGTAATTGAATTGTTACTTATTTAATTGATAATAATTACACTTAACAATCTGTGCCACAAAAGATAATGGCTGTGGAAGTCAAAAGACATTTGCACAGAAATTTAACTTGGTGATAAATGACTTCTTCTGTGAGATGACACACAAGAGCTGCAAATTCTGTCCCATATTTAGAGACTGTTTTAGCTGTAGGAAAAAAAAAAAAAAAAAAAAGAAAGAAAGAAAGAAAAGAGGAGAATAATTTTCCATGTCCTTTCCTTTGGAGTTGAATACAACAGTATTTTGGAACATGATTATAAAAATTAGCAGGGTTCCTTAAACAAATGCAGTAAAAATTATCAATTGTTTAGACAGTTCAATTTTCAGTTCTTACAATATCAGAACACCTCAAAATCTCTTATAAAAGCACCACTGATTCATAGCTAGATGGTGTTAAAAGACATAAGGTATCAGCAGAGAATCAAGTCCGACTTTGTGTATATCATAGGCCATTACATGTTACTGAGTTACTGCCAAACCGAGCCCAGTGGTTTCCATTTCACTGAGACATAACCGGTGTTTGGCAAGAGCAGAAAGTACCCTCACAGTACCCATTTTGAATTATGGAATTATTAGTTTCCTTATTATATAGATGGGACACAGAGTAGTTCAGGGAACCATTGGAAGGCCTTTCTGGATGCCGCATGCTCTACCAGGAGGTTATTTTCTCCGAAAAAAAATATGAGAACACCACAGGAGTCTTAAGGTCCCAGTAACTCCTTCCCTGTAAAACTGACTTCTCCTGACACTAGTGGTGATAATGAGAATTTGACGATTGTTCTGTGACTTGTGTGATATTTTCAATCCTGGCTGGAACACATTAAAAAGCTGTTTTGAAGATAGAGGATACATTACTGTGATCACAGTAGCAGAAAAGTTCAAAATCCGCCCTTGCTCTCTCTAAAAGCACTGAACTGCCTGAAGAAAATTGATGTGTTAGCATAGCCAAATTACCAAAGCCATGTGCCAGGAGTAAAATTCGCATTGCCTTGCTCACATAAGAAAATGCAAATGGCAAATATTTTTATAAATAAAGTATTAAAAGTAAAAGCATAATTTACTTGTAGCCACACAGATCCCGTGTCTCGTGAACTTCCAGGAACATGGTGACTGCTCTGGAAACCACATCTACACTGCCCCCAGAGTAGCCAGCAGCACTGCACACTGCCTGTGTGTGTAAGTCATGTACAGACAGTGCTATCTGCACACAGTCAAAGATTTGGGTTCCTGATCCAGAAACATAAGCCTGCCCAAGTACTCAAGCTCCTTGTCACCACAGAAAGTAAACAGGACCTGCAGTCACCATACGTACATGAGCACAGTGCCACTCCATCACGCGCTGAGGGATGGCCGATAGGCCTCACCCACATACCTGTGGGCACGAATGCACCCACCAGAGCTGTGGGGCCATCCCCATCTGTATTGGCCCTTTGTGCACGCGATCACCAAGCAAGATAAACCTACCCTGGATCAGACACGTGCAAAATCAAATTTCTGTCAAATTAACTGCGCGTTTGTTGTGGTCTTTAAACTGATTTTGGTGATAGCTGATCTCACGCAGGAGTGGAACTGGCAGGTGATAACTCATCCTGCAGGAAGCATGTGGATACAAAAGTAAGCTGTCAGATATTTTTGAGAAAAACTTTGAGCTGGTCAAGTAAATTTCTACAAGAAGAGCTCTCTGCATCGCTGGTATCCAGGAGCCTTCATGCCAGGGTGGCTGTACTGCTGAGGGCAGCCCCAGAGGCACAGTTATCGGCACTGGGAGCAGCGCTGCAGTGCAGCTTGTAGCACTGATACACACACAGAGAAGACCTTTTTCAATATTGCTGTTATTGAGAACTTCAAATGAATGGATGAATTTGAAAGACTTCCCAGAAAATACATTTCCTTTTCAGCTGGCAGCTCAGTTATTCATCTAAGTAGTCTGTGGATTAAGTAATTTGACAACCACTGAAAGGTTTCTTTTTGTGAAACAATTGCGTGTTATTGCTCTACCCTTTTTCCATTTCACCTGTACAAGTAACCCAGAAATTCAGTGCAGACATATCAAGACACAGATCAAAACCAGACATCAGCTGCAGCAAGAAGCATCTGATGGTGCTGGTGCACCTCAGGAATTACCACGTGATGGGTGTGTAAAAGACCAGGGATGGAAAACAGAAACAGGCAAAGGGTTAAGAAGATTATTTATTCCAGTTAGCTTTGTAGCTCACTTCTGTACCTACATGTGGGAAAGAGGGAGTGTGGATCTTAGTCATTTCACGTCACAGAAGATTAATGCAGGAGAGGCTAAGTGGAGGTACAACATCACGTGTTCTAAGGCCATTGAGCAATTCAGTGTCTAATTTATGAAGATAGCAGGCAGATTGGGCAATCTGATATTTCTAAATGTGTAGTGGCTGTCGGTTTGGTACCTCACCACCTTTCCATCTCGGCTATGCTACAGTGTGGGCAAGTGACAAGAGGCTGTTTCGTCCCTGTCTGGCTGTGTGGTGGCACCTTCCCTCCCAGGAGGGCCTCTGGGTGCCTCTCCCTGGGCCTGCCTTCCCTGCCTGGCCCTGGTGGCGATGACCCCATGGGATGACGAGGTGCAGCCGCTCCAGGACACAGGGCAGCATGTGCCGGTGTTACACCTCCCTGTCACGTCCACCCACCTTAAATCCCAGCCCTGCTTTTGTATAGATCCTGACAGAACAGCTCGGGTACGCTGTGTACAGTCAGAGGAACAGTATTGATTTTGCTGTACCTGAATAGAATTCTTAACAGGAAAACAAGCCTAGCGTTGTTTCTTTTTCTTTAGACTTTTGTGCGTGGGTTTCTGTACACACTGTATAGTATTTGATCTGTGTGAAGTACAGAGGCAGAGCTTGATTTTTATTATGAACACGACCCAGGCTCTGATCTGTGCAGGCACAAATTCAGAACCAGTAAATAGTTTTGCACATGTTTTTATGGCGTGTATTTAATTGAGGTGTAAAATAACAATTTCCTTCCTACCTACAAATCAGAGAATCAGATGGTCAGTTTTTCTACATTTTTTCTGGTACAATTATCAGGAACCATACCCTACTATTTCAGCATTACTAAAAAGATTAAAATGTTCTTTATATTGAATTCACTGGGCCAGCTTCATATAAGCTAGCCATATCCAAAGTGTATCGTGATTTTTTGAGGTTTCTGCTGTGCATTAAGTTTACTAAAATATGATTTTGAATGCAAACTTCAAGGCAAAGTATATGTTAGTTGTATTACTAACTATATTGTTACAAAGACAGTTTAAAGCATTGTTAATGCACACACTATCAATACTTAAAAGCATCATTGGCTGATGGTGATAATACAGCTTCACTAGTGCATGATTTATGATGGTAAGCATTAAATACTCTTTACTTTAAAGTCATTAATCCCTACTTTCTTCGAATACGTTTAATTAAAAAGTTCCATTTTCCAGTAATTGCTGTTTTTATATAACCCCAAAATGGAATTTTATTGAGGCACAAGGTCTTTTATATAAACATCCATCTGTCCACCGTGTAACTGTGCTGGGACAAGTTTTGTAGATTGGGTGAGAAGTGGAGAGATTACAGAATACTGTGTCCCTGTAAGAACTGTGAACTTTTGTCCTCTGAGTAAAGGCTCTGGAGGATTTTTGCTTTCATAATTTTGATACCAAACAAGGGAACTGCAGAGTCAATAGGAGAGAAAATCATGAAACAATGGATTTAGTGTCTAGTGGAGTTGCTTTATTAGTTTATAAAGAAAAGCTCTTCTTTAGTCTTTTTTTCCTGTGTCAAGTTCTGCACGGCAAAGTATCATCTGCTTCTTACATTGTTCCCTTCTATTCAAATGCAGAATTAAGGAAACCTCCACTGCATATATAATATATATATACATGCATGTATATATCTATGTTTCAAGCTGAGAGATATGACTAATAAAATAAAAAATATGTTGGTATTAATAAGGTTGGCATTCAAAAAGTATGAAATAAATGCATGGAAGTTTGTCAGCTTATTAATCATTCCATTATAAGTGGTGTTTTTACTTTCATTGCTCTAACGTCTAACCACAGTTCATTGGCTAAAGGCCAAGCTAGCTTTTGCATTGGCACATTACCATGCGGTGTAGTTCTGTACTTCTCTTCCATTTATTAATGCTGCAGACTTCCTACAATTCAGGCTAAAAATAGAACTGGTTATGTGAAAAACACTGCATTTGTGCTTGAGCTGCAGTATAGAAACAAGAGGATTTTATATGGACGGGGAACAGATTCATGACACAGAAGAGCTAGCTGCTTATACTCTGGAAAAAGCTTTATTTTTGCATGGTTGTAAATAAGATTAGAGTTGCTATGTACACGTTAGTCTGAAGGATGAATCATATTTGTGGTATGCCTCAGAATGTATGAATCTTCATGTGTATCTGTTGAATGAAGAAAAGCTGATTTCTTGTACGAGGAAACCTGGAAGTAGTGCAATGTAAAAAAGTGAATTTGTAAAGTCAAAGGCATATAGTAATGTTTTGTTTTGCAGAATAAAGGGTGTCTTCATGTGTGGCACATGTTTTGAAGTATTCTCAAAAAACTACACACTAAACTAAATCTTCAACTGCAACACTACATTTTCAGACTTGTATTTTGGCAAGGCATAACCTTTCCTATTGTTCAGTAGCTCAAAGGCAGCATTTGCCGTCTCCAGACCATTTCACCACAAAAAACATTCCTAAACTTATTTCTGAGTTGTAATATAGCTGCACACTAAAAACTGCCAGCATTCAAATGCAGTCCCTGTGCTCTTGATCTTTTTTATAATGCTGTGATTTGTTTTGGATCAGCAGTATTTTGAACAAGGCAAACAACGTCCCTTTTTCCATCTGAACCTAAGGGAGCTGCCAGGGACACAGGTGAAGAGTGATAGTGGATGCATTTCATAGTCAAAATGAAAAGCAGCAAAACTGATAAGGTCTCATTGTTGCACAAATAGAAAAAGCTAACAGTTTGCATATCAGAAATATCAGGTGTTAGGACTTGACTCAGAACTGCTGAGTAGTAGCTTGTTTGCCTTTGGAGAAATAGAGAGGAAGGAAATGTCATGCAGCAACATCACACATGATAGTGATGGGAGATGGCAAACAGGGAAATAGACTTTTCCTATGCTGTTTCCTAAAGATACTATTTGGACTGGCTGTGATGGTGGATTATTAAGGAATTCTGATTATTAAATATCTGCACTTGGCAGAGAGGAACATCTTTTGAAGTGTACAGCAGTCTCAGAAGTTACTCTTGTTTCGCCCTTCACTCAGTACTATGTAAGAAATAAAAGTGGTGATTATGTTAGGAGAAGAGGCAATAATAATGAAATGGGAATAAATTGTAAGCTGTATGATTTTTCAACTATCTAGAGGAAATGAAATTAAGAAAGCTTTCAAATGCCATGTGCTTTACAGCAGGCCATTGAAGCAGTGAGGTAGAACAACAGCTATTGGGTAGCTGTGTCGATTCCTAACCTACAATTCAATGTAGGAAAAAGAGATTAGTTCACAGGACAAGTATTTGGTCCAAAGTGCTTAGCTCCTCCCCATAATTACTATAGACCAGCCTTAGCCCTCATATAATGGTGAAAAAACATCCAAATCCAACATAGGCTGAAATCAATGAATATGTTCCTATTTACATTAAAATTTAATTTTGTCCAGACAGGCTCTCTGAAATTGACACTCCGTGCTATACCAAGTGCAGTATAAAGAATTATATCATGCAGTCAACATGATGCACTTTTGCAATATAATTTAACACTAAAGTTAAATTAAATTACAAATATAAATTTTATGGTCTCTCTTAAAATCGTTTCAGAGCTCAGTTCTGATCAGAGATGTGTAAGACACAAATCCTGCCTATTGATCATTAAATATACAAACAGTTGTGAGGGAAGAATCTCATAATACGATGGTCTGTACGAGACGTTCGTTATGATGCAGGCTGGTGATGTGATGTATTGATCCTCTCCTGCAGTTAGGATCTCCTCTCGAGGAGCAGGCTCAGGCAGGCTGACCTCACTGCAGAAAACACCAGCCAATCCATATAATTTGGGTGAGGCCAGATTCCACCAGGAAGGTCCACAAGAAAGAGGTAATGAATTATTCAGATTCTGGGTTTTCACAGCCTTCAGCCTTAAGCCTGTCAGGAGGAAGATGAGACTTCTGCTGCGTGTCCTTTTGTTTTCATTAGCTGAACTACTGCAGTTGGATGCAGTTTGCCTCTGCCATTGGGATTGCAGTAATAAGTGCATGTAGTATGAAAGCCAGCCGCCCCTACTTTGCCTGATTTGTCATCTGGGAAGAAAAGGAACCAGATAACCTTCACTCTTCACTTTGGTGTAGGAGGTAGAAAAAGGCATGAGTTCAGCTGGTACAACAATATTAAAATCTCGCAGCACTGTTGTGATGCCACTGAAGGGAGCGTTTTTCAGAACATCTCCCTGTTGTATAGAGGGTGAATGGGAAAAAGGAACATTTACTGAAAGGATATTCTTTTAATGTCTGGGTAACTTGAGGAAGGGTGGAAAATCTGAAGTTTCAAAGTTCATTGCAAAGAGTCCAAAAAATATAAATCTATTAAAAAACAGTATTAAAACTTCAAAGAAGGAAAGAAAGAAACATAAATACAAACAATAAAGCCCCTTTCTAAACCCATGAACTGCAGATCAAAATAGAAAGATTAAGCAAAATCACAAAGAAGATAATAAGAGCTATATTTTCCAAAAGTCTGAGGGGAAAGGTTTATCAGATAGTCATAGCAATGGCTGGTGGGCCTAAGATACTTTTATAATGTTTAAGAGTATTGCAAACCAGAATTAATTCCAGCACTTACTGTAACAATGAACACGGTGCCAAAGAGATAACTAAATGAGGCAGATGTCAAACTCATCTCCACAAACACACCTCCTGCATTAGTGCTTGCCCTCGGACAGGGAAAGGAGGGCACAGCTGTCCAGGACAGCACGCATTACGTGGGGTCTTTAAGGTGGTTGATGGAGTTCATTACATAATGAGCTGAAGATGTGAGTAAGACTGCTTCTGTCCAGGGTAAGAAATGCTTAGTTTTGTCCAATATGTACACCAAGGAGGCCTTTGGATGAGGTTCTCTTCAGGGTAGGGTGCGCTCAGCTGTCTGCCAAGCGTTTCCGCAGCAGTTCTGCACGACGTAGGGAGTTTTCAGCAATGCCTTTTTGGTTACAGTAGCATTGAACCCACAGCCCTTTCACCACCACAGGGAGTGAGAAAGATGGAGTCCCAGATGGGATGCAGGAGAGGAGGGAGAAGCTATTGGAATTGTAAGGGAGGTTGGTTTCCTCGTGGTCAGCTCACGGTTGTGATGCTGTCACTGCTGCCACCACACAGAAGGGCAGAATCAATGGCCAGGAGAGCTAGCAGTTATTGTAATCACCTACATTGTGCCAGGGTGCAGACAGGAGAGGGCACTGGTGGAAGCTGTTAGCTAACAGCTCTCTTAGGGAAGAAGGGAGAGAGAAATGAAATAGGGGTCCCACACACTAGTGAGAATTAGCTGCAGTGCTGGGCATAGCTGTGCAGTGTTAGGGACTGTTTCTCTTTCCTACACACTCATCGTATTTGTCTGGAAAAATACATTTATTTTTTTTTTAAGCTTAGACTTACCTGAAATGAATGCTGCTTCTTTCCATTCTCGCTGTTGCTGGGAATTGAAATGGCTGCAGATACAGAGCAGTGTAAAAACATGATGAGCTATGTAGCTTGGGAGCAATTGAGCAGCTGAATACTGCATTATTGAGAAATCATTTGCTACCTCTGGGTGTTAGTGAGAAACTGGAGAGTCCTAGACTGGCATTCAGGGCAGAGCATAGGATGAATAAACATTACTGAGTGCTGAGTATTTACTAGTGAATCCAGCATGGAGCTTCAGTAGTTGCATGTCATCCCACTGCATCTTGCAGGGCTGGCAGCACACAGAGAAGAAATCTTGAATTCCAGAAGATTTGCAGCAGAATTGATCTCATATTGTTTCCTAAATAACCAAATTATCAATGAAATGAATGACATTTTGCTTAATGTGCAGCAGGCAATCTGCATAGCAAAACAGTCGTATTTTCAAGTGACAACACGTGAGAACCATTTAAATATATATCAGCAGTCCTCAAGGGACTTGTAGATCGCAACATGAAATTGTTGTTTTCATGTGCATACCTTATTGTTGCCAAATTACCCCTGGCTTAGTATTTTCTTTCTTATCTACTTGAGATAGGAATCTCTTCAGAATGAGGGGCTCAGTAGTTTGTAAAATAGCCGTGTATATCTCTAGCATTGCATAAATAATAAATAATAAGGCTTAGATGCTAATGATCATTAATATTGCAAGTGTTAAGCTGGAAATTCTAATTCCTAGTTTCTAAGGTAATTGCAAATATAAATATTTCTTGACTCAGCATGATGAGCAGTCACAAAACGTGGAACCCTACCCTGTGTGGAGTGATGGCTATTAAGCATATCCTGGACCCAGTAAATCTCAGGCTATGGAACTTGTCCCAGAATCTGCTCTTGCTACAGAACTGTGCTGCAGAAACTCATCCTGCATTTTTTAAAGCTAACACAAAATATCCACTCCATATGGTTTTGGAGACATACTTAAAATATGAGCCAAGTTCAAGCTGATGCAGTTCTGTCTTGCTGAGCCCTGAACTAGTCTTAAACAATTTCTTTGAAAGGTGCAAACACATTCATCTCAATGAAATTTTAAGTCAAAGCCTAAAGAAAGAAATTTCAGTGACAGTTTTTAAACCTTTTCATTACTGTCTGTTTAAAGTAAGTATATTTAATTTAGGAGTAAATATAGTACGTGTTCCTATACCATATTTACAAGCAGTTTTTCACCTCCTTCTGGATATCGAAAGCTCATATCATTCCTTACCTTTGTAACAAAACCAGGAACTTCAATCTGCTTATACACTGCCAATTTAAAAATCTTTGGCACGGAAGGAATCAGAAAAATGGAGAGAGAGAAGAGTAGTCACAACAAACAAGTCAGGGATTAGCCCATGGTATTGGACTACTTAAGCTGTTGGGGTTGAGAGCTGTCCTTTCATTCCGGCCCAAGGATCATTTAAGGTATCATCACTGAAGTAAATGATCCTATAAAGACTGGATTTTGAATAGCCAGGTTCAATGGGCTACTTTTATAATTTAAATCAAAGTGGCTACTGAATTTGCTGCTTGCTGCATTAAGTACTGCAAAATCTCTGAATTGGTAATTTGTTTAGCAAAGCCAGAAATGCACTGCACACTGATCACACAATGAAAATTTCTTATTAGTTTCCACATCTCAGCAGGAGGGTACCTGGCTCTTCAAAAAGCGGGTAGCAGGAGTGATGGGAATCTTAAAAACACTTACTTTGGCTTAAGGTGTATCATGTAGGGAAGGAGCATGGATATAGTTGATCCACTGAAATGCACTGATGGAAGAGACTTAAATTTGTCTTGACATACTGTGCATGAGCTTAGAACAAAGCAAAAGCAATCCCCTCCAGAAAAGCAAGTATGTAAAAAAAAAAAAAAATCAGAAAAAAAAAATCATTTTTTGTGGTTCATAGAGATAAATAAATAAATAAATGAACTTCTCATTTATATCTCCATGTTTTTAATGGAAAGCAAAGATGTTTTTTAAGATGGAAATGTTCTGTATTCACATGTGATTCTTAAAAAACACAAGCTATTTTGAGCAGTGAATTGCAAGCCGGCCAGTGAAAGAAGCAGCAATATGTTCCTAGGAAATTTTCAGTCCTCCCTCTGTTCTGCAGAGGAATGATGCTTACATTAATTTTGAAAAATAAGCATGAGCGAAGAAATTTAAACTCGGCTATAAGCCTACCCTATTTCTATTTCCAAGGAATGAACCATATTGAAGACTGCAGCAAAGCACAATTGTTTCAGTACCACCCTGCAGGGAGTGCAGAGTACTTGACATTACCCCTGGCAGTCACACCTTCAGCTATGGCTCTTCTACAGTGGCTGAAAAAATACCTGTAGTGTGTCCCCTGCCTCATTGCAGATAGATCAGTAACATGTCATGGACCTCTGAAAATAGGTATTTGTGTTTAACCATAAAACAGCATGCAAAGACATCTCAGTTCTTTTCCGAAGTCCCATCCCACTGAAGTCAGTGGGACCTTTCCCAGGGAAATGCTCTGGGGCCAGAACAACTATTCCCATCCCTGGATCTATTCTCTCTAGAACATGAGTAGTGTATGCAGAGGAAAGACTGCATCTCAGCATAGAAATAAAATGTTATTGTCTTCTGACTCATTAGTTAATAACTCAGAATCTTTGTGGAGGAGAAAGAAACGAGCTCAGGAAGAAAGCACTGAACCCCGCCAAGGCTGCACCATCTATTCCAGGTATACCTTCACTGTCAACATCCTTCCCAAACATTAGACAGTGACGAATTCTCCCATTGAAATGTTTCTTGTCACTTCCATGAAGGGTTGTAAATCTCTATGAGCCGTGACTATTCAACAGTTTCCATAGTTTTTGAGTGATTAATACAGGCATTCAACCAGGAAAAGTTTCAAGCACCAAACAGTTAAAAAATAAATTTTATGGAACTTCAGGGAAGGCTCATTGCCATTAGGTTCCTCACTGGTTTGTTTCAGAAAAAACTGATGTAGCCTCATCATACATTAACATTTTTAAGTGTCATCTACATGGAATTTTAGAAAATTCCATTTTTCACTTACAGCTAGTGAAACTTTTGCTTTATATGGACAACAGTGGTAATGATGGGAAGACGCAGTTCTCAAAAACTGCTTTGTTTGGTAGACTAGGGCTTGGCTGTCCAGCACCAAATATGTTTCCTTCTTTAAAGAAAGCGGCATGGGATTATGTCAGCCTCACCGCATAAGTATTGCAAGTCTCGAGTCCCACTGAATTCTCTTTAAAATGCAAAAGGCATTGAATGACTGAAACGATGCAGTTCTTTTGTGCTCTGTGGCATGGAAGCAGGGGGAGAGATTGTTAGCTGGGTCAGCTCTGCCACCTGCAGCTCAGAGCTGGCAGAACCGCAGCATCGTCACCAGGAGCGCATGAATCCTTCGCTATAGGAATCGTAAAAAGTCTGATGGAGACAAGAGGTTTCATTGAAGAGGGTGTGCAGAAATTAAATTACTGATAGACTACATAAGCTTCTGTATGCCATACAAAAGTAAAGCAAAAGAGATTTTTCACATTGGTCTTTCTGCTAATCCTCAGTGCTGTCAGAACAGACATCCTTTCTCAGAATAGAATAGAAAACCAGCATCAGAACAACAATCATAAAGCTGAATACATTCTCGGTGTGACTGTAGTGGTCTCAGAGCTGGGTCTGACCCCGTACTGATGCAGGCAGGTTTTGGCTCTGCTGATAACTGAAGTGCTACAGGAAATTATTCTGTGGATCCGTATTCTCAGAACCCTCTAACTTCTGTCTGCAATGCCTCCAGTATCTCCTCATATAACTTCCTTCCTAAAACACACTCCTTTCTGAAACCTATAAATTCTAGTCTCCTCTAAAAAAAAAAAAAGTCATTAAAAAAATAAAATAAATCAAATCCTTCCAGATGTGTGCCTTACTAATGCAGAAAGCCATGTGCTTTATTATGTTCCCTACTTTCACTTCCCTGAGCCCCAAGGGTATAACATTACCATTTTCTCAAGTTGGATCTCAGCCCTGTAATTGATGAATTGGACATGGGATCCATATGGAACTCTATCAAAGTCGCTGACACTCTGTACAATGCCAAAATGCATGCATATGTGTCCCAGTGGATGCTGGGCACCCAACATGGACTTTTCAAGCCAATGACTTGTCTTGCTCTAAAGCACTGTGGTCTACTCCAGGACCAAATCCAGCTCAGTGCTACTCACAGTGAAACAGTGATGGTTCTGCAGCAGTGGTCAGACACCGTGGTGATGAGTTCAAATAACAAAACATGACTGGAAACCAAATCTAATCACATTGGGCTAATACGAGTAATGTCAAGATCTTTCAGGATGTTTTAGCACTGGAGAGGGAAAGTGTATCGTCTGTTATGATACTCATTCTTCAGAGATTTAAAAGCCAGAGAAGCATATTTTTCCTATTAACTTCAGGCTTAGTTCAGATGCCCAAGCACTTAAGACACCTTCTAGTGCCTGAAACATCCACACGGAGCCTTGTGTCTTTCTGGGACAGCAAGAGAGACCATCTGGCTCCGATCCAGCGCAATCTATGGCATTTCAGCTGGCACGAGACCCTGTGTGCAGGCAAACGAGTCCCACCTTTTGTATTGTCTAAATGTGGAGCATGGAAATGTCTAACTCATGCCTTGTCAAGCATTGCTATTAAGGATTCTGGGTCCCTAGAAATGTAGAAATTATTTCTGTGATCATACACTGTCACTGCCCTGCAGTCTTTAAGTCTTTAGGGTATTTTCCTGGGTGACTGGTTCTGAGCTGTGCAGAAAATGCTTGAAGAAGAGATTGGTTTAGTTGGTGTTCTAAATATTATTATTATAGTGCTACAGTAAAGGCTTGTATATTTTAATACTACGCAATCCTTGAAAAATGTTAAAATAGATATTTTGAAATGGAATCTTACAGACTGAGATGAGGTGGTCTGTGGGGAATAGGCAGTCGATGCCTCGGGCTTCTTCTGTATGCAAATGAATGTAGGAGTATGTAAAACATTTTGTTAGCTTTGTTTTAAGGAGTCACTCGGTAAAATAGTACAGACAAACCTGTCTGCCAGTTACCCTGCTCACGAGTAGTTAAAGATGGCAGGTGGCAGGTCTCAGGACATAGTCCTGGGCAAGCTGCTCAAGTCCCCTGCTTGAGCAGGGGGTTGAACCAAATGGCCTCTGGAGCTCCCTTCCAGCCTCAGCCACTCTGTGACTCTGTGGTTTTGGCCAACCCATATATTAAATGCATCTTTTCCCAGCATTTTTTGTCTAGCTCTTTGCAAAAAACAAGATACAGATTGTCATTGGCAGATGCCTCAGACTTAAGGTAATTGGACCACAATCTTTTCCTCTTTCAGGGATTTGGTTTTGAGTCATGTTGGATTTCAAGTAGGTCTCGAAGGGCACAGAAAAAACTGTGAGATTTAATATCAATCATCGTTAATCCAGTTCGTTTTACATTTGTGTCCAATTCTCATGAGCTAGACACATTTAAAACGGACTTGTCACTATAGAGTGCAATGTCCTCCTGTTACTTGAGCATCTGACCTTACAATTTGCAGACTTCAGAGGGAGAAATTGGTTGGGAATTCCCCAGCCCCAGCACCAGAAGAGGAATTCACGCGAGCCTGTACAGCTCCTAGATATCAAGAAGATGAGCATGTCCCATGTCGCAGTGCAGGGCCCCTGTGCCTGTCACTTTGAATCCATGTGTGTGACATCAGTCAGCCTTGCTGTGTTTTGGGTCCATATCCAACTTTAATCTTGGGTATGAAAGGAAGGAGATTATAAGCAGATCAAGTTAGCACCAAGTTATCTACAGACTACAGTGACGGCATAGTTCTTCTCAGTGCACATTACAGCTTGTACACAATAGGAAGCATCTTTGCCAGATGATAAAGAAGAAACATTCTCTTTGTTGCCAACAATAAATATATACAGAGGAGTAAATGTGTCAGGAATAAAGTGTCCCTAAGGAAATCTTGGAAGACCCTATGTGTATATTTACATACTTTTAGTCCCAGCAGCAGTAGAACTGTGTGAGTGTAGTGCTCTGCCCAGGCTAACTAGTTTGTTAAGAATTATTACAGCTATCTTTTTCATACTAGTTAGTATCTGCGCATAATGACACGATTTAGGCTGCCCTGCCAGAAACAGATTTTTGAGAACCGAAGCAATGGTGTAGATTATAATCACAAATTCCTCTCTCTCACACACACATTCACAAAACCTGAGCAAGTGCCTGCAGGTTTCAGAATGAATTGAAGAAGAACTCAAAATACAACATCTCTTTCACAGCACAAACTGGATCCTGCATGTGCTTCAGAACCTGATGCTCTTAATTTTTGGTAGAACATTGAACCAGAGGAAAGGCTGAGCCCAGAGTGCACACTATGATAGAAGCTCTCTGTCTATTAGATTACCTTGCAGATATTTGTGTACAAAAAATATATTTTAGAAGTCTATGTAAGAAAAAAGTCAATGAGCCAATTGCAGATTCAATTTCTGCAGCTGGAAAAAAATAATTCTTCATTCTGAAGCTCTTAATTCTCCCTGCTGCTTTATGTTATCTTTGTTTTAACTGCTCTTAATGAAAGGCTCATCAGAAGATAGTGTCAATACATAATAATATTTAAATTCTGAATTCATCTTTAAGTCCTCATGGCAGCTCCCTTTCAGCTATTTTTCCTGCATGCTCGGAATCTCTGTTTATGTGAATGAGAGTAGCGTGTGCATGGGGAGACTGGAACAAACATTGATCAGCTGTGCAGCCCAGAGAGAAGAATTTGCTTCATGTCTTACACGTTTGTAGAAGCATGGAAGGAAAACATCACCTGCTGAAATAAATCCGAGGTGCTCCGTCAGCAAGACCTACTAAAAATTCAGTAAAGGACTGTTGCACTCAGATCAAGAGTCACATTACGTTATGCCTGCCTGCAGTGCCCATTCTGAGCTCTAATAATTTGACCAACTTGTTGCCCTCCTCCTGTTGGTAAAAAGCCAAACCTTCCCTGCTTTTAAATGCAGTTCTGCTTTGAGAAATGTCTCTAAAAGTGACATGTGGGCTCCATGTTTGTTCTGTGTCAACTATTTCCTTATCAAGTGTGCTCAGTTAACAAGGAAGGAACCTTTTCCTCCTGTGTGCCAGCCCTGCAAATTTCAGGTAGAAGCCAGGGGTCAATCGGGATTTTTTCTTCTTATGTACGATGACCAAAAAACAAGGGTTCTGCAAATGAGGGTAAGCCCTCAATTACATATGTGCAATTCTGTTGTCTTCTGTGGCTTTGCATAAGGTTTAACTGACTGGAAATGATTCTGTGGTGATAAACAGGAGGGAATAGAAACCAGTTCACTCCGTTCTTTATGCTAGATCTGCTGTGCTAACAGGAGCAAAAAGCAGTGAACAGTGATTTTAATTATTAAGTGAGCAGACAGAAAATGTATAAGAAGCAACTGTATTTGAAGAAGGGGTCTGCTTCAGAAATGTTCAGCTTCAACATAATAGAGCATTCAAGCTGACAAGGAAAATAAAATGCTTTTTTCTTGGACATGTCATTATACATGTGATGGGAAGAGAATGTATGGTCCTTGTAACAAGAAGGCAACAAAATTATTTGAATTATTTTGCATGAAATAGCAAGATAAAAGATTTTCTTTAAAGCCTCATTCCTGAGAACTCCTCATTGTGGGTGCAGCAGGTCAGAAGATCACTATGTGTACATCTTGCTATACTGGAATGAGAAGCTGGTATGGGCATTTTATGATTTATTAATTCATCTTTACAGCTATGCCAATCAAGCATGACAGTTTTCTGCTCTCCAAAAAAATACCTCAGGTAGCAAATAGTGAGCAAAAAGTTGTCTCAGTTCAGAGTTTTGGTCCTGCAATCCCAGTGCAGATTAAACTGAGCTGTAGGAGGCATACTGTGTTGGCTAGGGTAAAAAATAAAATTTAAAAGCTGAAGATATACTTTCCAGATATGTAAATACTGATCAACTGAATCTTTGATTGAGTGAATTCATTCGATTTTGACTTTTTCTTCCAGTTGTGTGTAATACTGGAGCCAATGCAGGAACTGATGTCAAGACATAAAACTTACAATCTAAGTCCTCGAGACTGCTTGAAGACTTGCTTGTTTCAAAAATGGCAGAGAATGGTGGCCCCACCAGGTATGTTTGTTTTCTAGCATTTAATTTATTTTATAATTAAGTGAATATGGAAACAATGGGAAATTTTGGTGCAGATTTACTTACAAAGGAAAATAATAAGAATTAATACTGTTCCAAAATTAAGCTTGAAAATGATTTTGATTTTGCATGATTTCAGTCTGATGCAACACAATGTAAACCAAGTTTTATAAATGTGCACGTTCAAATGGATCCACTGTGCATAGGACATAATTTAGTTCAAAAATACATGTAGATAGAATACAAAATGCCTACTGGCTCCATTAGAATTCATAGTTTGTGTAATTCAGCTTCCCGCTGTGACTCTGAAATTACAGCTACAATTCATAATTAATTGTCTTTGAGTCTAATATAATGTTATTTACAGGCCTGGACCTAATCTCCTTTCTCTTACCTGAAAATAATAATTCTCCCTTTTTACAGATTATTAAAGATTTGCGTATTTAAGACTATTTACATGGATGCCCAGGCCAAATTTTGCAAAGTACAACTGCTACCTTTGTTCTACTCCAATTTAGGACAAATTATGCAATTGTCCCAGTTTGGTCTAAGTTTGGAAGATTTGCAAATAAATGGCATTCAGTACTTTTTAACATGTTCCTTGGGAGTGTCAGTTTTAAAGATGAAGCCCACACCAGAGCCGGAAGGGAATTCTGTGGTATTTGTTGTATCACTGGCAGCAATAGGGCAGAAAGCTGCCTGCCTCGTTCCTTTGTCTCTGGCCAACACAGCTGAGGCTGTAATCTACATCAGACTAAGATCTGGATTTTTCTTTAGCAAAAACTTCAGCAAGTTACGCAGCCCCTTTTAACATTATGATAATTACCATGATATCCCCATTGGTAGAATGCCTCCATGTGTCTTTATAGATAATCTGGGAGAATAAACTTCATTAGTCCATTATATAAAATTGAAAGCAGATTCCACTGGTTTGGTTCCAAATAGTATTCCAAGGTTCATATGTTAAATCTAAACTAACTACTACTAGTAGTAGTAAACTTATGAACGTAAAACTAGATGAAAAAAGTATTTCAACACTTCTACTTGTGGTTCAGTTTAGCACACACTTTACAACATTTTCCATTTTCTTTGCTTCTCACCATTTTATTGCAGCAGAACCCACAAGACAACCGACAACCAAACGGAGAAAAAGGAAAAACTCCACCAGCAGCACTTCGAACAGCAGTGCTGGGAACAACGCAAACAGCACCAACAGCAAGAAAAAGTCAGCTGCTGCAAACCTGAGTCTATCAAGTCAGGTACCTGTAAGTCTCACTTTCCTTTTAGGCCCCAATCACTTACAGTGCTTTAATTCTTTCCTTGTAAAGAAGGTGCATTCTTGAGCCTAAAATATAACAAGCAAAAGGCGGCCTTGCACACACGGTATGCCGTGGAAGCTGGGGAATTAGTGGGGAGATGTGAAGAAGCCATTCTGCAGTGCAGGTTGAATGATCCACCCTGATGCAGGGCTACCTTGAGGAACAGATGTGACTTTTTAAGGCTGAGGCCAGCTCGCCAATGGGACTCTTTCCACTGGTGGTAGGATTCAGACTGGGCCCCATGTGTTCAGATGTAGCATGAGCAGAGTGTCTTGCAGATGTCCAAAAACCCAGTGCTATGTGGGCATGAGCCCCTCTGGAGCAGGGTTGCCACACCTGAGCAGACCACTTGTCTCGCTACGTTAGTACCTTATCTCTAATCGGTGCTGGGTTCGGGTGCTCCAGTGGACAAGGTTATGAGTCACCTTGCCTGCAGAGTTTAGCTCATTCTCAAACCACTCCATTTGCACAGGGTAGATCCCTTGGAATATGGGTATCAGTTTATTCACCTCGCTAGCTGTAACTGTTGGCATCCTAATTATATAGGGAAACACGAAATCATTTATAGAACTCCACCAGCATTTAAATAATGTCACATTTATTGCCTTAGTCATGATATAGGGGTAATGTGACCCCAAATTGTGACAAAGTATGCCTTAGTCAATAAGGAGATAGCTCATGCATTTTAAAGTTGGGGAAATTAATTTGATATTATAGGAACTATAAAGTGGTATCTTGGGAATAACATGCAGGGATTTTTATTGGATTTCTGATCAGCAGATAGGAAAGGGCTATGTCTCTTCTGAAGCCTGACAAAGAATATAGGCCTTTTGTTAGCACAAAGCAGGCACTTCCTAGAAAGCTCGAATACTCAGATAAAAAAGAGGAGTAGACTAACACCAGTGAAATGAAATGAAATGAAGATTTTTGTTTAGCAACTGAGTCAGCAATCCACTAGCTTACAGCAGCTTTGGGCTTCAGTACATTAAACTCATATTTTCTCCTTGTCATATTAAAATTTTCACGTGGCTCCTATCCCTGGAGTCAGATTCTTTCCCTAATATAGGCATCTCTGGGCTTTTCTGGCAGCACGAAGCAGTCAGAAGGCCAGCTACCTGATCCCCTGGTGGCAGAGACCACTCTGCCTCGCTGATTGTGTCTGCCAGAAAACCCCTTGGATCAATAATCAACCACACTTATGAAAAAACAGCAATTAGGTGTAAAACTGAGCAACCAGCTAGTTCCCTGCTGCCTCCAAGTTTAAAAGACAGGAAGATCACTGTATCTCAGCTGCTCCCTGCCCTGAGTTCAGTTCAGCAGGACCAGAGCCTGACCCCCCTGCCCCTCTGAAGCCTGCTCCTCCCTGGAGAGATGTTGACTTTTGTTGGCTTCAGTGGTAGCTGCGTGTGCTTGGATGTTTGAATGTAATTGGGCCCTCTGATAGTTACCTGTCACTCCCACTGATACTCAGGCTGACTTCAGGAACTCAGAGGCTATTCCTGACAGACGAAGTAGTCAAGGCTGCTCTTCCTGTTGGGGATAATAGTTGAGCATCTGAGACATCACGGTGAAGTTTAGCATGGTGTGAGGGATGGATTTTTAGTCTTCATTGACTTTCAGGATGCTGCGTAGCTATTTTTTTTCAATGCTATTTGCTTTCTGTACCAAAGTAGCAAGATGGTCCAAATTCTTCTTTTATGGAGTATTAGGTTTCTTTTTTAGGACCCTTCTCTTTTCACTCTGCACAGTGGAAAATGGTTAGCTGTTCAATTTGACATACTAACAGTTCTCCCCATCTTCCCGAAGGCAAAGATAGCAAACCAGATGGAATTGATGGTTGGGCCATCCTGCAGGATAGACAGAACTCAAAATAATTTTAGCAGTAAGATATTTTGGTGTAAAACTATTCAACACTTTTCAGTTAAATAGAGAAATGTTACTGTGTTTATTCAAAATTATGCATTTTTGAAGCGGTCCTTCTTATTACAGACATGCCACTGCTTTCTGAAGTTAGTGGCAGGTAGCAGTAACTTGCCTTCTGTTTCTTTCTCTTAACTTTACCTCAGTGAACTAGTCAGTAGTTAATGTTTGATTTTCTTCATATGCAATAGAAGACAAGATACCTTCAAACAGAATATGAGAGTTTTCTCAGTTTTCCAATATTAAAAGCTTCATTCAGCCACAGAGCTTTCTGTGAATGGGTCTTTCCTGCTCAGTAGAAAAAAAACTTCTGAAATCATTCATTTTCCATGTTAAAATCATTCTTTCCATTATTATTAGAGAAGAGGAATGAAACCACTGCATCTTCTGTCCAGATGACTTGCATATGCCAAGGTAGTTCCAGTTCCATTTTTCCCATCGTCTTTGCTGGAGAACCCCAACAACGGGCTCACATTCATACCAAACCTGCATTAATATAATGTCATGTACTCCATGTGCAAGCTTTCTCTTTTTCTCCAGTGGTTTCTTCCCAGCCAGCAAAGACAACCAGACAACCCCTCCACCATAACAGAATCTAACTTCCTGTCACTTCTATGCTTCTATATTGTTTTCTCTTTGATAGTAAATTAATCCTGGTTATAGAACATTTCCGCAGCCTCTACTCTATGTAATGTTTCTTGGTTTAGGATATTAGCAATTATTCAGTTTTGCTGCTACAGTAATGCTGTGTACACTGGCAAATATGTGAACTTACCATAACCCTCATCAGCTTCTCACCCACACCATTAGCTTCTGTTTGTGTAATGAGGTCTTCATGTCTGGAGAGGCAAATTTTCCACTTTCAGGAAAGCAGCTGGAGTACTGTCAGCTATGAAAAAGTTTGAAACTTCAGAAAGATTTCTCATTTTCCCCATAGTCCCTTCCAGATCTTCAGATAAATACACAGTGCTAAACAAAATTAGATCAATGAGATGAAATGGTGTTTGTCACATACACATGCTTCTTCATTAATAGGAGGTTGTGTCATTCCCTCTACCTGAGTATTTTCTGATCAGTTCTTCAGGCAGGGACAGTACTGACAACAGAGATCCAAGCCCAGAAAGTAAAATGTTGTTGTATTTCCATGCATGGGTCAGGTTAGTACTGCACCCTGAAGTTCAGCTGCTGAAACCTAATCAATCAGTATCATTCGTACCCTTTGTGTTGCCTTAAATTTATTAGCACTTTGAGTGTGCTGACACGTTCTGATACATCTTTAATGACACAGTCTTCAAAAACATCCTAAGGGGCTCTGTCAGTGGGTGGGCATGCATCTTCCCTCTCATCAGTAATTTGAACAGGGTCACTCTTATGCTGTCCTTATGTTTCTAGCTGTTTTTTAATACTTTCTCAGCTCTGCTAAATAAAATACAAAGTTTTGCCCTTTTGATGGTTACTTGCACTCTGTTACACTCATTTTCCCTTATGTATATTTCCCATCCTCTATGATTCTGTTAATTCTTATGCTACTGGTTACAGACCTTCATCATCTCCTATTATCAATAGGATTCTTCCTGCCCAAGTCCCTTGTTTAACACTTTTCCTACATATTGTGAGCTTTCTTAAAACAAGTGTAGTTAGTCAGTGTGCTACATGATTGCCCTGCATAACTCATGTGTAGGTTGGTTTTTCAGTTGTTCAGTGATTCTTTTGACTGGAATCTATTGATGCTGAGGCAACGTGCTGCAATGGGTTGGAAGCAGAACTAAATGCCACTGAAGTCTCTCCAACAGCACAAATAGAAAAATATTTTTCTCACCTGAAGTTTGCTTCTCTTGGGCTTTCATTGGTGCAGGCAGAATACTTCTACAAATGCATTGGGTTTTGTTTAGTGTGTAAAGAAAGCTGACAAAACAGGGACAAAAAAACTGTAGTCCACTCAGATGTCTTAGTCTCAGCAGATTCCAGTCATTCCAGTCAGATTTGTTCATGATCTTGATCTTGTCTGATCTTTGGAAGAAACATTAACCCATTGTGCAGAAACCAGGATTACCGATTTCCTCTTTCCTCCAAGAGCAAAGATGGTGAAGATTCCTTCCACAAGGGTCATAGCAAACTTGTCTTTCTCATGTTAGCTTTCCTATGATTTCAAAGTAAGGTAGTTATCTAATTTGTATGTGTCATCGTTTATCATTTACACATTACTAATTTCCTCTAATATTTGAAGCTAGTTGCAGTGTTCTTCCATACCTTTGTTCAGGTTTCAAGCCTCTTCACAGGCTGAGATATGATTTCATTTCTTTATTATTATTATTATTATTATTATTATTATTATTATTATTATTATTATTATTATTATTATTATTATTATTATTTTATTATATTTCAAATAAAACTGTCATGCAAAACCAGGCTCTTGTATGTAGACCTGTACACTGTGATCTGTGGATTATAGGTGTAAGCAAGATGATCAAAAGTGGTTAATATCACTTGAAAATCAATTTCAGTTAAGTTTAATGAAAACAGTCCACATTGATCTATTTTAATCTATTTGAATTTGGAAATTTGACAATACACAACTCTCACAAACTCAAAGAACCTCTGTGCTGCTCCCAGTCATAACTGTAGAAATTAACAGGTGGATTTTGCTTTTATTTACTAATGAAGATCTCGTTGAGTATAATACTGTAGCCATGAGCTTAGTGAAATATCATTTGTGTTGAAAAGAATAAAGCGTCACTGCACGCCACTAAGTAAATCAACTATTCTTTGTTATATCCAGAGTCTTAATTAGAGCCTCTTTGCGCTCTTTAAATGAGTTATATACCTCAATAGTCTCAATTTCTCTTTGTAGTTCTTTGTAAGCTCCTCAAAAGCCAAATTCATAAATAAACCTGCTAATGTGGGAGGGAGCAATACAATCTCTTACGTGTTTCAGAAACAGGGAGCAGGTTTAGGTGTTTTGTAATAGATGAAGGACTGGAGCTACAGTTCCAGGGCTAGAAGATTAGTGTCAGAAATTATCCCTAAGTCTCAGAACAGTGCAATTCAGAATCTAAAATTTAGCCTTAAGGAGATGAGAGTGAGCAAATTGGTTTCCAGTTTTTGCGCTTTACTAAAAATGTACCAAACAAGACCAGCACGTCAAGTTAACAGAGAGGACTGTGATGAGATGTGAAAGATAACCATTTTCCTCTAGAAAGTGTTTACTCTGAAACCTAATTAAAATGTCAGTTCTGTTTCTACAGATCATTTCAGCACAAATGTCAGTCTGATGTTTTTATCTTAGAGGTAGTGACCATTACTGCGGAGGGCAGCAATGGGGCTCTAAGTCATTAATATTTTTTGTGGCAAGGAGTTATGAAGTCAATTATTAAAATAATCACCACTAACACAATTCTGTAAGAAGGAAGGAGGAGATACCCTTCTTTTGACTTAGCACTTCCAGGTGTGCAGGCTGCTTAAACTAGTGTAACTTCCAGTTCTTGAAGTATGAGGCTTGTTTGAAACATTTACTTGATAGTTTCAAGCATTTTTTAATTATCTCAGGCTTGTGAAGCACTGCTTGTGTACTTCTGGGGACAGTGACACCTACATATTAAAAAAACAAATTAATAGCAAAGCAAAATAAAATAACAAAGCAAAGATGGAAAGCATAGGTATGGGGATTTTTACATGGCTCATACATTTTTTTTACACTTTCTTACCTCCACACACCAGTAAGATATTGATTAGACACAGAATGATCTTTAAAATCCCAAGTTAAAAAGTCTAGTTCTAGAACTGGGTATAGCAGAGCTAAACTTTGAGGCTAGGTATAAAAAAGATGAAGCCTGAGAAATGACCGGTCTGTTAAATAGAAGTGCTTGCATTTGGGTTGTGTATGAAGTGATCTCTGTGTGTAGTTTATATGCATCAATTTAAGTTTGGATGGTAATTAGGGATATTGCAGGATGAAAGGTATGATATACATGAAAGCTGCTTTTGTGGTTATATTATTAAATAATACATTTCTATCACATAATGTAAAACATCCACTGCTTTATTTACAGGGCTTCACTGCAACCATATTTTACTATCATGAGACATTCCTTCACCAAAAATGTTGTTTCTAATCACGGAGTAAATTAATAAGATTGAGTGACTACAGTCTAAATCTTTTTTAAACTAATCTAGTCAAATATGTGCTACCATAACTAGGCCGTAGCAGAATATGCTGCCGTGCAAGAGACTAGGGTTTAATTCTTGGATTCTGCTTCTCACTCCATGAGCAGGAGCTAGGAGCACTCCAGAGCTGCAGCCTCAACCCTGGGAGGGATGGAGCCTTGTGTCATTCAACAGCAGTGACCCCCACTGGCCAATTTAAGGAGAAGCATTGAGGGGCTCTAAAAGGAGTCACTTCCAGTCCTCCTCAGAGGTTGGTGGTCATTGCACGGGAATTAGTGAGTGGAGGTTCAATGGGGTGCACTCGGTGGGGTCTTCAGCTTTTCAGTCTGAGGAGCAGAATCCTCTCCGGGGAGGAACCAGCATGTGCGCTTCCTGAGATAGTATTTTTGCCTGACATAACTCTAAGCAGCAGGATTGTCAAGACTATATATATTATATACACTTTTAAATGTCCTGTAACTAATGCTGTGATATCTATCTCTTAAATAGAATGAGGGAAAACTCCACTAACCTCAATATAATTCTAGTTTAATTCTCAGAGAGAGAGAGAGAGAGAGAGACTCAGTGTCATGGAGAGAAACATAAGTGCAAACTGTCCTCTCAGTGGGTGTCATTAAATTAAAGGAATAATATTTGAGAAGAGTCAGATAAATTAGAGAGGGAAAGGCTTACATGGTCGTTGAGCATCTCCCCACTGATGCACAAATGTTCCCTGCCACAGATTGAGTTTTTTCCCTGTCCACTGTTAGGTGACCGGAGCAGCAAAGCTAGCACTTTCCATTGGGGTCATTAATCCTCAGTCCGTAGTTCTCAGCACCAGGAATGTTGTCTTATCAGTAGGGGTTACATTTTCAGTTCCTTAATGGCATCTTAGTACCCTAGCACTTCAGATTAGCCTAAAGCGATACTCTTCCTTTCAGCACCAGCAGCTATTAAGCATATTTACCCCTCCCAATCATTTGGACGATGCAATACATGTTTAATTCTTTTCCACAGCCTCCTCCCCAGCCAGCTGCTCTAGCCCCATAGCTATTTTTGGTGCACTTCTCTAAGTCTCATCCAAGCTGCTGACCTCTTCCTGGTATGGCAGCGCACAGAACTTGAGGCAGCATCAGGGGTCTGTACTCAAGAGCACTGAAGTTAAAGGAACTGTTGCCACCTCGGTCTGTGACTCTGTATTGCACTCACTGTGGTCCTTTTTGCCTGACGTATCGCTGCACGCTCCAATCCATTTTGCTGTCCTCTGCCAGGTTTCTCTTGTCGTTAATGCTCTCGCAATGCAGTGGGGTCAGGTCTGTTTCAGCAGTGCACGCTAGAAGTTTTCTGTTGTTTAGGGGGATGAAATGAACTAGAATAAACTTTTGGTTACAAACACCTTTGTCTTTTAAACTTCTGGGTTGCAAAGCTATGTGTGAGATTTATTTAACAAAGTCTTTTATGGGTATGTGGAGTAACAAAATGCAGAGAATGCAAAGAGGAAATCATGTAGCAGTATCCATCTACTCACAAATTTTTCACATAGCACAGGCTGAAAATGTGATAAAAACATTCTTCTGTAGCATGTCAGCCTTTGCTAAGGGATATCAAGATACAGTGTAAATAGAGGCAGTGATTTGTGTTGTTTCGTGGGGAATGAAGCACGTATCAGATTAAATAAAACAACACAACAAAACACAGCACCTGATTATATGCAAACACTTGTCTTCTGTTTGCTTTTTACAAATGCTTTTACATTCACAAGGAGGACCAGATCCTTTAAAATATGAATCTGTTGTTCTCTAGGACTCTGTGAAGGGCTTGTTAAATCAGTAGTTACAAAGCTAGACATCTGGAGTTACTGCACTTTTACCAAACGTTACCTGATGCCCTGCCACCTGAGCTGCATGAAAAGATGCATCCCACATACTTCTTGTAGTGGTTAGTTCAGCAGCCTGATTCTCCATTGAACAGAGAGAACAAGAGAGCTCTCTGGCTTTGCACCTTTGCTTTCCAATCTCAAGTTTGCACCTTTCTATCCCATGCTGGTTAGGTTTTTTGCAGCAAATCTGTGATGCACTGGAGTACAGTAGGCGGTTTACTTGTTTTCATGGAAGGACAATTTGTACTTAAAGTAGTGATTAGATGAATTCTTTCTTTCTTGCATGCTTCAGTTTTTGATGACTACTAGCTTCATCAGTGTAATTATAATTAGCACTCTTCATCTTCCTTTTACGGTACCAGCTGGACAGATTGGTCCTCTTACTGCACAGATTGGCGGCAGGGTTGCCTACATGGAGTTAGGTGACAGGCACCATGAAATAACAGATGGTAAATTCAGGGCTTGTTGGCAATCAGCAGGTTTTTGCTAATGACTTAATTAGCTATGCAAATTGTCAAATCAGTGTGAACATTGTTTTTATCGAAAACTTTACCTAAATTAATTACCATAATTAAGTAGCAGAATGTCAAGTATATTGGATGCGTAAAAGGGCTTGGCTGGCTAAGGATAAGAGAGTTACCATCTTTATTAGAGTGCTGTGCTCCACATTTGAAAAGTCTGAGGATAAGAAATGTGGTTTCTTTTAAACTAGTTTTAAAATACGCATATCACAGAGTTGCAACTGAGAGGCACCCTGGTGCCTTTTCATATGGCTCAGGAAAGAAAGCCTGGATAAAGGCTGAATATCTCAAGCAGGAGTTTAAGGCAGTTTCAGAGCCTGCTTGTTTTAAAAAATAATAAAAAAAAAATCAGTCTACCTGCTTTTCAGTTCTGGGGTGTTTAAGATCCAGAGCCATGAGCATGCTGCTAGAGAGATGAGTTACAGTTTTTCGTTTAAATTAGTAGTGAAATGTAAGCCTGTCTCCTAGTTCCTACTATGCAGGAACTTTTAACTCTGTTGTTCAAATATCACAAAAGTAAAAGATGCAAGTTCTCTAACATAAATTTTTTAAGTTGATTTTTTCTCTCTCAAGGTTTCCATATAACAAATATTGGGTGCTGTTCACAGGATGTGATGGTGGTAGGAGAACCAACTCTGATGGGAGGCGAATTTGGGGATGAAGACGAAAGGCTTATCACTAGATTAGAGAATACGCAGTATGATGCAGCAAATGGCATGGATGATGAAGAAGATTTCAACAATTCACCTGCACTGGGAAATAACAGCCCGTGGAACAGCAAACCTCCTGCTAACCAGGAGACTAAATCTGAAAACCCCACACCACAAGCTTCCCAATAGGTTATTCTGCAGCAGTAGCCGCTGCGATGTATGTCAGTGGCTTACTAATTACTGTTTCATAACATTCGTGAAAAAAAATAAAGAAAGAAAGAAACCTTTCAATGGATACAGTACCTATTTCTAAACTAAAGCTATCTGATTTTTTTTAATTAGGGAAAAATCTTTTATAAGCTTCCCTATACATTTCTTGGAAGCTTTCACATACAACATGATACTGGCACTGACCTCAATTAAAATAATTGAAAATTAAATAGCATCTCATGGCAAATTTCTGACAATGCATTCTACTGGAGGGGTTGTTTTTTTCCTCATCAAACAATGGCCATATTTTAACAAGTCATCAGTGCTCAGGATCTCATTAACGCAACTATGTAAAACTTTTTACAATTGTAATATATTTTCTGCTTTTCAACTTGCACCTGAAATTTCTTGTTTCAGAAAAAAAAATAAATAAAAAAAACAGCTTTTAAGGAAAAGTAATTTAAAGTAACTTTTGTTCTTTCTTTAACTTTTCTTTTATTGGTTAATCTTTTAAAGGATCCAGCATTTTTAATTTACATTTAGCTGATGCCAGTAGATACTCTTTCCATCATTTAATAAAAATGCTGAAACAAGAAATGTCTTTTTTTCATCAAAGACATGAGAAATATTTTTATGTGGAAAAAGACACCCAGTCCTATGAGAGTTTATGCTTTGTAAAATTGCTGTTGATCCAGATATTTTAAAGCCATGTAATCCATTAACTTTGTGGGCAGCTTAATAAATCTAAAACTTTTGTGTTTTTATTATTGTATCTGAGTTGGCTTTGTTGTTATTTCTTTTCATAGTATATTTCTTGTATAATATTTTTGTAAAGCCCTCAAACCATTTTTTTTTTTTACTTTTTTCCCCCCGATTCTGGTGTATTTATGTGAAACTTTATAAAAGAAACTAATTTTTTCATTTACATATTAATATGTTCAACTCATCATGTAAAGACACAGTGAGTCAGTGTGTTATATAATACAACTGTATTTTATGTATGCTTTGCCAATAAGTGTGCCAATAAACTGTGTTAACAAATGTGCTCTTATATCCTGCATTTAGTTCCTTGCGTGCCAAAGTCATACGCCCATGTGCATAATCATGCACCAGGAATTTTTGGAATCGGTGTTTCACCAAATTGCAACCTTTCTCCAGCAAAAAGGACAGGCTGTAGTTTAGGTGCGAATTGCTTGGAGCTCAATTTGGTTAGCTGCTCTTTTTTTAACATTAATGACGTGTAACACCACGGGTCAGGAACAGCAGCGAGAGCCACGCACAAGGGAGCGCAGGGCATCCAGCAGGAGCACCTCCATCCTGAACTTTGCACCCCTCGCCTTCCAGGGCCGGGGCTTATCAGAGCAGGGATTTCCACTCTGCTGAATTCTGTCTGATAGCTTCACAATGAATCCCTCAGCTGGGGCTGAGAGGATTTAAAAAATTCTGCTTTCTTCCCTTTGCTATGAAACCAATTGTTCGTGGGAGCAAGTCTCCAAAGCAGGATCTCTGGACTGGTGCAGCCTGCTCTGAATGCAGCCTGGAGTGCACAAGCCCCTCAGCTAAGCTGGGAGGCACAGGGGGCACGTGCCCTCACCCCATAAAGCTGAGAAGTCCTGCAAGGGGCACCCCGTGGGTAACATAACATGGACAGGGAGGGCAACTACCGACACAGACCACCGAAGGTACGTGATCCAGCCCTTTGTGCAGGGCAGTGATGTGTTGCTTATATGTAATGCTATACTTTTAATATTACAGGCATTATAAAAGCACCTGAAGAACTCTGTGTGTGTCTGTTGGTTTGGTTTTTCTGACTTGACTCAGAAGCCAGTCTAGGGAAATATGTCTCCCAAATGAACACACACATTTTTTAAACTTGCTTTTGAGGATGTGATTCCACCAAACAGTTTTCAAACCACCGCTGCATTGCCATTTGGCTCCTCAGTGGGATACAGCTCCACAGTGCCCAAGGAACAAAACTGAGCCTCCAACCTTGGCATTGTTCTGCTGAAAGCAAAATCCTTCTTCAGTGAATTTCAGCACCTAGGGCAGGCCCCTCAGGAAGGCAGCCTAAAAGATACTCCAGGTGTCTCTAGGATCTAAGCCCTCTGTGCAAAGCATATCATTTGTAGGGTATAAATTTATAGCCAAATAAATAATAAACACGGACTGAGTATATCAGCGTAGCCAGCAGTGTTGCTCCTTCATAACACTTGCAGGGGGTAGGAAACTGTAGGTCTATCACTCAGAGACTATATCAGCACTGATTTTTCCATGTAAATAATTAAAGTCACACCGTATTCCATTAAGGGATCACTGACTCCTATATAGCTGCTATAACATTACAATTATACACAGTAATTCTAATGTTCAAAAACACTAATCATTCATATTACATCTCCATGAGCACACTCTAAAAGGCGTTCCTTATTATTAATCTTTCAAGGCTGGCACTACTATTTCAATTTTTAAAAGATTTATGATGTCATATTACCCCTGTTGTTTCAGTAAATAAACATAAGAACATTTGAAAAATGGGGAACAGACTCCTTAGAGTGCTGTCCTTGAATTAATCTGGAAGGACACTTTTTCCGTATCTCCTTAAAAACCCACTCTACAAGCTATCAATCCACCCTATTGTGGTTAGGGTGAATAACAGATGGGGCTAGCTGATTTTATTTATTCAGTTATTCATAAAAGGAAATGTTCGAATGGTCTGGCTTAATGAAGTGGCTGGATATGTACAGCCGTTGACCACGCAGTCTCTTCGTTGCCTCCTCCTTCATCCCCATGCCGTGGGCTGTTGCATGGGCTTTTCTTACCAGGTTTCCAATGACACAGTAAACTCTTCAAGACCAATCCTCTGATCCTGTGTCTTCCTACATGCTTGTACCCTGTTCCTGAGAACATACCCTATGGGTTAGAGGATTAAGACACAACATTTACATTAAGTACTGGACTTCTTGGTTATTTTATTTTTTAAATGACACTGGTTTTTGTATTCTCTTCTACCACCTCATGCGGAGAAGTGCGAAAGGTGACTAAACACCAGAGGCAAGTTGAAGTAACAGGTCCATAAGTGCTGAGGTCGAGCTCAAAAATGAAATCTTGAAACCAACAATTAATTGTACTGTAATCTAATCTCACCACCTACAAGAACATTGTAACTCTTTTAGAATTTGGAAGGAAATAATGTTGTTGACACTTTCCCCTGGGGAGCCATGCAATTATTAAAAGGAGGAAGGAAACTTATCTTGTGATGCTGAAATACTTTCAAAGAGAAAGCCCTCGTTTGTTTTAGCTAAATGGAGGGAAATACTGGCCCTGAGAAGTGCCCTCTCAAATCAGAGGGAGGAAATTCCGCAAGTTTACTTAGAAAAGCAGGATCATATAATTAGCAAAGTGAGCAAGTAAGAACACTGATAACTAGGTGGGTTGCTGTTACAAAGGACTTACACTGTGTGAGAATCATAAGAAGTGGTACCTTTTGATTATGCTTTGAGTTGCTTTGTTTCAAGGGTGGTTTTGTTTGGTTATCTTTTTCCCTTGGGTCAGCAAAGTTGACTTCTCAGGGAGCTTCCAAGTCACCAGCTGGTCTCACCAGCTGCCCCTTGTGAGGACATTTCACTTCTTAAGGCTTCTCCTTTCTCCCTTTCACAACAAGCAAAAAGGAGTAGTATTTGCAGATTTGTGGTATTTTTCAGAAAGAAAGTGTCCTCAGGTCTCACTATCTTTGCAATGGTACGTGTGAATATAATAACCTCATAGGATAATTCAGTTTGCAAGGGGCTTCAAGAGGTATAACTGATGTTTGTATTCTTGCAGCATCCCAGGGCTCTGTGAAAGTCCTAAGTAACTATTTTTTAACCACAGCCCTGGAGAAGGGACTACTCTTGTGCATTTGGAAAGTGTAACCAGCTTGCATCCCTGGGGAACTGAGCAGAAGTATTCATTATTAGAGAGATGCCAAGGTAATCAGTCTTGAAGTATACAGCAAAAGAAAGGGGCTGAGGGAAAGGAAACTACTGAATGAAACGGCAAAATACAGAGCATTGCTGGGTGTTCTGTAACACCAGCGTGGAGCGAGGTTCCTTCCCCTAGCCTTTGCTGTGAAACACCGTTAAAGGAGTCTAAACTCTGGAACCAGCCATGAAAACAGACTAAATTTTGCAATTTCATGGCCTCCATGAAAATCCCATTTTAGCAAAGACAGGATGAAAGAGAAAACATGAATGATTGATATTAAAAGAAACCCAGTTTGTGCCTAATATATCCTGGAGAAACTGCTAATGGAAATTGAATAGTCCTGAAAATATTTCCTGAGACTGCAACTCTGATCAAGTAGCCCTATGGTGATATATTGCATGTCCAAATTAAAGCTGCCCTGGGGCACAAGTAACCCCAGCAGCTGGTTTTACTGTGTTGGACTGGATGATATGTATGGGTTTTGTAGCTTTTTGACAGCGTATTTTTATACAAGGCTAAGGCCTGAATCTTCTCCTATGTAAGAGGAGCTCCTGAATATTTAACATCCCATGGAACTGACGTTACTCCAGCATATCATTATGCTTCTATGAGGAGTCTGGTGGTACCCCAGCATTGCAGATTGGCAGATGGTAACTTTAGCTTGAGAGTCACTTTTGGAAGTCTCTAAATTTATGGACCACGCTGCTGTGCTTTATGAGAAGATATTAATTTCCACTAAACATTTGCAGTATTAAAATCTGTTCTAATTTAGCATGTTATTTTGACAGCAACTAGTAACAGTGCTTTCAAAGGGAGAGACTTTATTAAGAACAGCAATGGAGCAATGTAACTGCAGGAGCATTTCTTCCCTGACCCTATGAGTCACTTCTGAAATAAAAGAATTATATCCCTTACATCAAGAAATAATTTTAATTTTAATGGGTCTATGGGTAGTCTTAATCCATAAGTACATTTTAAAACACCATTATGCTCTCAGGATGACATCAGAGGAGAACACACTTGTGCATAAAGAATCAAAAACTTCATAAAAAGCATCCAGCCACACCAGAGCACAAACACTCCAGTTCCTCAAGAAATGGTGCTTCCACCAGCTTTACAGGGAGCAGGATGAAAAAGATAAGCTTCAGTTTGGATAAGTAACTAAATGTATCCCTGATAACTCAGGTGCACAATGCCATCGCTGCACGTTAGCAGAGGAGCATGCCTCAGCTGAACCAAGCAGATGCCCACCTGCCACGCCTCCATTTCTGTTGTACGCACAAATTGAAGATCCTTTAGGTCCATAACTAGGGTCTGTAATACTTTAGGCTGTTTTTCTTTGGGGGGGGGGTGGAGGGGAGTGGTTTGGTTGGGATTTTTTTGTCTGTTTGTTCATTTATTTGAGGAGAGGTTTGGGTTGTTGTTGTTGTTTTTAATTTGTATTTTAATCTATGATATACATATTTCCAGCTCTCTAGGATCCTACCGGTTGAAAGGTGACATGCAAATTGGTCATTAGAGTGTATAGGGGGGGGAGCAGTATTTTATACTATGCTGAAAGGAATTCTATCTCTGGAGATCCTCAGGTTGTGTATTGCCCCAGTTTAATTAATAGCTCTGTCTCAACAACCCTGAATTCATCTGAGATAGTATGAGCAATTTGGTATTGAACAGCTATAATGTATAAGGGTAGTGTCTCCTTTGTAAGTGCATTAGGAGACATTTTAGCAAATGCTTGATATGAAACAGGCATTTAACACTCCTTATCACATTTGACTGCAACTCTCATTTCATCACATAAAGTTTTATCCTCCCTGAGTGATCTCCTGGGGGGTCTGAGTACTGGAAAGGCTTTTAAGAACTGTGTTCGGTGCTTTCAAATGTTGGGCTGGCTTTTTTTTTCTTCTTCTTCTTTTTTTTTTTTTTTTTTCCATTCATTTTTTTTCATCTCTCTTTGATAGCTTATGAAAATTTGTTTGCCCAGAGTTTTTAACCTTCCACCTTCTTCTGGCTATGTGTAAAACAAAATGCAGACAAACCCATCAAAACTAAGGTGGGTTGCTCCTGGGCTGCCAAGAGAGATCAAATTCAGCAGACAGTAGGTGTGAAATTTAGGAACTGTGATGGATAATGGGGCTTGTGTAAGTCTTCAACTGTAAACTCCATTTTGAGAGGGAATTTTTAGCTGTTTTCATTGAAATCTCCGCTCAGGTTACACTAACCTTCCAGAAGGTGATAATAAAATGTGACCAACTGGGACAGCTATCTTTTCATAGAGTTTTTTTCATCAGCTCTGCAACAGTCTATTCTTAAATCACCTGCTACTCATGAATTGCATGCATGGTGTGACAGGGGCTTCATTTATAGGAGCAGGGATTGCAGCCAGGTGCCCCTGGATGGGGATCAGTAGCAGGTGCTGTGGCTCCCCAGCTCTGCAGCATCACTGCTGCATCTCGCAGCTGTCTCCTCTGCTCACCCTTCTGTCAAAGGGGACCAGGAGTTTCAGGTTGGCTTTGTTCAGCAAATTTCTATGTCTTGCTGTTATTTCAGCCTAAGTGCTTAGAGAAACACAACTTAAATGAACTTTCTTTCTCCCAGAAAATTTACCATTTTTAAACATGTCCCTTTCCTTCAAGCCAGAATCCCCTTGAGAAAGGCCTAACACTAATTTCAAACAGCAGGATTTGGCTTCACTGTAGATGCCGACTGTATTCCTGTGAGGGGAAAAAAAAATAAATCCTAATGACCAGTTTATAAGGAGTGATTGAACAGTGGCACTCCACAGGGAGTCAACATTTTTAAGCTCAAGATCATGTAGTAGTGGAATGTGGGCTTTTAAAACAGAAACAGAGGTGTCCAGGCCTGTGATGTTACTGTGAGACATGCAGTACAGTCAGTCCTCAGATGCAGAGGGGAACTATCAGGGAAGGCAGGAGGGGGTTGTATAGCGATTGCCTATAAGCCTTACAACAGCATGACATGTCATAAAGTGGCAATCTAGAAGATGGCAGTTTCTAAGAAAAAACAAACAAACAAACAAAAAAACCCAACCACATACAGAGGCAGAAAATTGTGACCAGCGATGAAGGAAATGTCCCAGAGGTGGGCCTTGTGCAGGCCTTGCCATGGAACTGCACTGGCATGTATATGTAAGGTCAAGACTCCAAAGGAAAACATAGAATTGATTTTATTTGTTTTTAATCATATGTAATGAGGCAGGTCATCACCAAAACTGTTCTGCTTTCTTAATTGCAGCAAGCTCCTTTAACTGATTAATAGCCAGATTCATTTGAAATAACCTATGAGGTAAAATAAGCAAATACATGGAAAGTCCTACCCAGAGACCAGCAGAGACCTTTGGTTGCACAGCAGCCTGGCTGGCTGCCACAGGGCTTTTGGGGGGTATTGCACCCCCATCTCCTCATCCACTGCCCCTAAGGCCAGCAAGTACCTGGTGGGAAGGGCTGTGGCATTGCAAAATGCCTGCCTACAGGACCACAGGTGGCTGAGACACCCAGGCGAGCTGTATTCCCCTCCTTCCCATCCTCTTCACTGAGCTGTACCCCGATGTCACCATGCTGTCCTTCATCACCTGCTGCCACCCTGAGCTCCACCCTGAAGCCCCTCCACACTTTACCTGACCCAAGGCACCTGTCTGTCACACCACTTGTGAGACTCAAGCAGAGCTGTGCCCATTTGTGTCCCTTTATTAGTGGTACTCAATGCTGTCATGCAGGTATTTCCACAGCTGTGAGTTATTCAGCATAAACTCCTACTGAAGTAGAGAATAGGCTGCAAATAACCCACCAGGGAACAATTTCTTAAGTGCTAGTCATCCAGCAAATTCCTTTATTCTCGGTTTTTATAGCAGGATTATCCGATGTAGAGGATATGTCCAGGTTATAATGTATTTGATTATTTATAGCAGATATCTTGTGGAGTGAACTCCATTACAAAACGGACAAGGATTATTGGAACTAGACAGATGTGATGTTAATTTCCAAAACTAACCTCATTTTCAGTGTAGCTTGTGCTATTGCTTACACCCTTGAGAATATCACTTTTCTGGTAATTTTTCAACCCCCCCAATTGTTTTCCTACTAAGCCTGCTTCAGCCAGCGATTTCTCTCTTTCCCATATCTTTTCTTCATGAATATTCCTATTTTCTAGTGAAATACTTCCTTCCTTGTACCACCAAATAAATTTCCCCTTATAGGGAAAAAAAAAAAAAAGAAAAAAAAAACACTTTTTTTCCCACTCTTCATCCTCCCTTGAGATATGTTTTTAATTCTAGATAAACCCCTAACCCAGGTGTTACCTGGTTTAAATCCCTCATTAAAACACCCTGTACATCACTGAATGGGAAGTCCCTCTTCTACCTTTCCTCCTGCCTGAGCCACTGTCCTGCAGTTTTATCCCACAGAGAGACATAGACACATTTCTGAGTGTGTACCATGGCAGCCTGGGAAATGGTAGTTTATTATTATTATTATTTCTAATGTGCCATGAAGCTGATTTGCAGTTGAAGTTGGGACCACACAAATTTCTGCACAGACTCTTTCTTCATGCAGTGACCTATGCTCCATCAAAATGCATGCTTTTTGAGCTCTCACCGTGGTTGCTGACTTTGTGTCCAGTGCAAGCCCATGCTGGGGATGTTAGAGGCATAGCCCTGCCTGCTTTATTTCCCATGTACTTGTGGACCTTCTGTCCCTTTTTGTAGCAGTTGTTACTCTCTGCCTCCTCATACCCAGTGGCAGTAAGACCCACAGAATCACAGAATTGTCCAAGTTGGAAAAGACCTCAAGATCATCGAGTCCAACCTCTGACCTAACACTAACAAGTCCTCCACTAAACCATATCGCTAAGTTCAACATCTAAATGTCTTTTAAAGACCTCCAGGGATGGTGACTCCACCACTTCCAGGAGCAATCCTTTCACTATTTGAAATGCTTCAAACTGACCGAGGATTTCTATTGAGGGAGCCTATTTCTTATACCACAGGGTGGTTGAACAACAGCTTTGCATTCAGCTTCTCTGCCACCTTCCCACTTCCATAAAAACAAACCCATTATCCTGGATTCTTGCCTGCAGATTTCAGAGCAACACACTAACATCAGGCTGGTGTTGGTGCCACCATGTGAAATGCTCAGCAAGCCAGACCGCTAGCTGGTCAGTGAAACCTTAACAGACACCGTGCGTCTGTATCTGCAGCTCAGTCTGCCTCTTTCCTCCGTGTGATGGAGAGACCAGTTCTGGGATGTATATTCATGAAGTTATTCCACAGTGAGCTGATGCATTACAGTGCATTGCCTACAACTATGTTTTTTTGTTTATTTTTTATAATTCCATGCATTTATGGCAGCACTTTGGTGTGGTTTCAAAGTGCTGTGCGTGGTTTTTATTTGTGTGACTTCCATTGATTTTTTTTTTCTTTACAGAAACTTTGTAGCTAAATCTTCCAAGTGCCACTTAACAGCGCTAGGATTTCATTCCTATCATCCCTATCCCTTTTTTTTTTTTTTTTTTTTGTAGACTATTCAGCCAGCAATATTCAGGGTTTTTCTTAATGCCTTCCATCTCCTCTGCACTGCTGGGAAGGGGCCAGCCATCAGCCAAGCAGCAAGTAAATAGACAGCGTGCATTTAGTGTAGTGATGAGCACATATGTTTTTAGTGAAGAGTTTATTTGCCAGAAGAAAAGTAGTTTGAGAATTCAGGTCAACTTTTGGTGAATCACTTTGAACTAATAAATAGAAGAGGTGAGGACAGAAAGGTTTCAGAAGTGCAGAAAAAATTCCTATCAGCTTTTCTGAAACAAATCAGTTCTGTTTAGTTGAGCTAGGCTACTCCTGTAACCAACAGGAAAAACAAACAAACAAACAAACAAACAAAATCAAAACAAAACAAAAAAACAGAGAGGGAAGGAGAAAAGGGGCAAAGGATTATCTCGCCCCAAACCCAATATCTAAGCCAGAGGCGTTAACAAAATCCATTCCCTTTGGCATCCATCCCCCCACTCTGCCCAGGCCTTACCCCATCTCCTGTGCCAAAGGTCCTTTTCCCATCCATTACAATCTTTTATACTGCTCGGTCCTTCCCACCACGTACCCAGGTTCCAGCTGGAGAATCCCCACCTTCTGCCATCCCACACCCCTCTTTGTAAAGCTCTGCCTGAAATGCCCCTTTCCCAAACCAACCCAGAGCTGCCCCAGCTCGGGCATCTCCACAAAACTTCCTGCTTCAGACACCAGCATCAGAGCATGTACTTGGCACTTCCCTGTAGGCTGCTTATGGTGGTTTAACACTGACAGGCAACCAACTCTCTCACTCCCCCTCCTAAGAAAGACAGGGGGAGAAAATATGATGAAAACAAGCTCGTGGGTTGAGGTAAGGACAGGGAGACTCACCAGTTATTGTTGCAGACAAACAGACTCAGCATAAGGGAGAATAATTTATTGCCAACTGCTAATAGACTAGAACAGTAAGAATGAAAAACAAACTAAAAACACCTTCCCCGCATCCACTCTCATCTACCACCTCCTCCCAAGCAGCATAGAGAAATGGGGAATGGAGGCTGGGGTCAGTCCCTGATGCTTCACCTCTGCCACTCCTTCACAGTCACTCCCTACCCCTGCTCCACATGGGGTCCCTCCCACGGGATGCTGTCCTTCCCAAACTGAGCCTGTGTGGGCTGCCCACAGGCAGCAGCTCTTCAAGCACTGCTCCCACATGGCTCCGTACCACGGGGTCCATCCCCCAGGAACAAGCTGCTCCAGCACAGGTCCCCCACGGGCGGCAGCTCCCCCCAGACCCCCTGCTCCTGCGTGGGCTCCTCTCCACGGGCTGCAGCTCCGGCCCAGGGCCTGCTCCTGCGGGGGCTCTCCATGGGCCGCAGCCTCCACCAGGCCACATCCACCTGCTCCACTGGGAGCTCGTCCATGGGCTGCAGCGTGGAGATCTGCTCCATGTGGGACCCATGGGCTGCAGGGGGACAGCCTGCTCCACCAGGGGCCTCTCCACAGCCCACAGGGGAACTGCTGCTGCATGCCTGGAGCACCTCCTGTACTCACTGCAGGGCCATTTCTCACTCCTTGCTCTCCCAGCTGCTGTTGCCCAGCAGTATTTTTCCCTTTCTTCAGTCTGCTGTCTCAGAGGTGCAAACAGCATTGCTTATTGGCTCAGCTCTGGCCAGCAGTGGGTCCCTTTGGAGCCAGCTGAAACTGGCCCTTATCTAACATGGGGCAGCTTCTGGTTTCTTCTCACGGAGGCTACCCCTGTGCCCCCCCCCCCCCCCCCCCCCCCCCACACACACACACACCTCCCCCCTCCCAGCCACATAAAAGCCAATACACTGCTGAAGCCCACCAGCCCATCTTTACTTCCTAAAAATACCTCTGACTCTGCTCCAGCAGAGAAAGAAATTAGGGTGGGGGAAAGCAGTTTAGAAACGCTGATTCAAATTTAATTCACAAGAGGCTAGAGGTAATTTACATTTTGGCAAAAATGTTGTCCTTAACACTTAAGGTGTTAAAAAGCTGGATTCAGTTCTCAGTCTCCATGTTAAACAAGGGTTACACAGGAGGGAGAGTGATCTCCTCTTCTCTTGTTGAAAGGCAAAGACAAACCCAATAGTGCCTGGAGCAGGAGAGTGTTGCTGCACCCAGAGGATGCTGACGCCCTCCACAGATACTCAGTGCATGTCTTTTCTCCAAACGAGTCAGGGGGAGAATTCAAGGTCAGATTTGAAGCCACCCAGAAAATGCTATCCCTTTCGCTGTTCAAGTGTCATCGGGACCATGCTCCCTTCATCTACTCCCTGTCAATCCTAAATCTGGCTGTTGTTAAAGTACCTAAAGAAGCAAGTCCCAGTGAACTGAGTATGTTTCTTTCAAGGATTTCCCAAAACTCTGCTTGAAAGGTGATTTAAATCATATTGCAAAATTTATCTTATTTTTAATTTTTAAAATCAGAAAACACTGTTACTGAGAATGCTCCAGTCTTGTGTCTGTACCATGGAAAGACAGGGTCATTTTGGTGCCAGGAGGTTTGTCCCTGCCATGGAGAGAGGTACCTGCTCAAGGTACCCTATGATAATGTAGAAACTTCTCTCTGGTGTAGGCAAAATTCCAACAATTTTGGTGAAATGAAAAGCTGAGAGGCTCAGAGCTGTTAATACAGTGGTAAGCTGTTACTACGACGCTCAGCCGTGGCTCTGGCTTTTCACATTGAGTTCGGCCTGTGCAGCCCCTGGCAGCAGCCACCAGTGCAGATTTTTCGACATCCCAGTCCTTCTTCACAGACATTAAAACAGAGCTCCTGCTGCAGCTTTGAAGAGTCTTATTGATGAGCATTTTGAATAGCATTGTATATTTAAAGACAATCATCATGAATATTAATGTGATGGACCACAGCCTGACATTACAGTGCCAGTTAGGATACCTGTGCCCACAGAGGTATGGTCTGTGTCAGAGTAGTCCCTGTCACCTGCACTGCCTCCCATCCAACTCTGCAGGTCCCTGCTCAGCTACAAAGCTACAATCCTCCCCACACCTGCTGGGGGTCCCTGACTTTTGCATACCCCATTGTTTAAATCTCATCTTCAACTCACCAAATTAACACACCTGTAGTCTAACTGCTGGTCATTTAGCAAACGACCTCATTTAGAAACTAACCCCCTCAGTCCAATTATCCCTATTCTTCAGCCACATGTCCTTATGTAGCAGCATTGCTCATTTATATGCTAATTTTGCTAAGTCTACTTCAAAGGGGAGAATTGTTTGTTAAAAATCTTACACTCCAGCCTCAGTTCAGACCATCTCATTATTTACCTGCAAATTTAGGGAGATATGGGTAAAAGCTCTGTTCTTTTATGATCTATTGTCAAGGTGATCAAAGGAAACCATTCAATATGAAGATCAAAAAGAGTCTGGCTCCCAGCAGCCCAGCAGCTGGCTCTGCCAACTCCCAAAGTCCACAACCTCTGTTACAAGTGAAGACTGATTTTACTATTAAATAACTTTTGATTACAAATTGGAGGGAAAAAATACCCTTCACAATCATAGTCTCTTTAGTAAGGTGTTAATGAAACTGGGCTTCATATCGATATTATCTCAATTATTAGTCAAGGAATAATCACTATGTGTACAGTGTCTCTATTAATAATCCTCAGATAATGAAAAATATCCCACAGACATAACTAATACTGCCTGATAAATTGCTGGTGGCCCACAGCTAACCCAGATTTTCTTTTTTTAATATAGATATACTGCTCAAAGGATTTTTAAAACAGGAACTCACACACAAAACTGTTTACTATTTAGAGAAGCCGAAAGCATTGACTGTAGGTTGAAGTATCAAACTGGGACACCTCATGTCCCACTCTGTTAGGGAATTATGTCAGCAGTGTAACACGATGTGAATAATGAACCCATGTTTTTCAGGGCTGACATAATTCCTCAGCCTAAGGAATTTCAAGAATCACAATTTGTAGAAATCCAGTTCTTATAGAAAAGATAACCCACAGAAAATTTTAGCTTTGCCAAAAATAAATGTTAAACAGTATACAGTTTTCCTTAGAAAAACAATGTGAGAAGCAAAGCAGTATATACTTTCATGCTTTTATCTTCTCTTTAAAGTCAGCACTCTGATATTCAATATACGTTTCTTTTCCACACTACAAATGGCAATAAGCAAGAGGCTAAGAACTGAAGTATATCAGTATATCTGGGTGCTCCATAGGGGACATAAGGATATACTTTGAGTTCTGAGATAATGAAATGATAATGAAATTTTGTATTTTTTTTTTTTTTTACAAAATCATTGTTGCATTTCTGAAAATACACCGGGTTCTTCTAAAAATATTGAGCTGTGTCGAGAGAACAGCCTCCAGTGCTGCTAGGGAAGGTATTTTTCATGTTGTGCTATAGCTGTTTTGTGTGATTAGGTATGTTGTACCCTTTTCTGTCAGTCACTAGTAAATGAATACCTCAGAAGGTCTTGGATGACTTTTAGAGCTGTTCTCATTTGGAGCAGATCTAAAGCTGATGTTGCGACCATTTGTTAGCATTAAGGGTCTGATGGCACTTTACAGGAGGGTTGGGGTGTAAGTTCTGGTGTCCTGGCCAAGTTCCAGCACGGGTAATTAAATTCTGTCCATCTAAACTTTCCCCTGTGGCGTTCGTTGGCTCAGGTATTCTTAATTTCCTGTCTTAAAATGTTCCATAGTGTTGCAGTGGTGCTGTTAAATAGTTGTCAGGTTTCACCTCGGCAATGTGTGAGATGATTCATACCTTACAGATTTGCAGATATCTGCACGTCAGAGCAGCCTGTGAGACCTGCAGGAAAGGCAGAGTAGAAATGACAAGATGTCATAATGACTATTTCCTCAATTAATTTTCTAATTTTGTGACACTTCAAAAAAAAACTCTTTCTCCCATTGTTAATAAAATAAATTCCTCTCTCTCTCAAACCTTTCATTTCTTGTATGCCCAGGAGAGAAGATAGCAGCTGAACAGAAGTGTGCGGGGCTAAATGAAAACCCATATCCCTGATTATGCCAGCACATGAAGAAAACCAAAGTCCAGGTTTGAACTCCTGCCTCACCAGCAAAACAGGCAGAATCACATTTTTAACTTTACATACTTGGAAGCTTTCAGAAATGTCAGTTCCAAACCCAGATTTATGCCCTAAAATCATTCTTACAGTAGTTTTTTGTTTTTTTTTTTTGTTTTTTTTTTTTTTTCTTAAAAAGTACAAGCAAGGCACCAAAAAGTGCCAAAGGTGAGATGAGACCGAGTGAACGTGTACTTTAATTTGGTCCTTGTTTTGCCCTTCCACTGACAGCTAAAAAGCTAAACCAATTCTAAATCACATACTCCATAAAAATAAAATACAACTTCCTCAATATCCTTGTTCAGTATGGTCTGTGTGAGTCTCTGTTGCTTGACACTCCTTCATCATTATCTGCCATGATTCCTCCTCCAGATAGTTTGCTTCAACACTGAGAAACTTCTGCAACTTCTGAAGCCAGGCTGGATGTGGGAGAGGAGCTTAAAGTATTCAGTCTCTCACCAAAAATAAGTCAGGAGGTAAAGTTGTATTTGTTAGGGAAGAGAGGAAGGCTTTTCTACTGTTGGTTTCAGCCAACCCAAAATCTCTGAAGCCCCCTGGAGATGTCTACCTGAATCCATTGCTCAGATATGAAGTGGAAAATGAGGCTTTTAACTTCAGCACCGCAATTTGCTGCCTAAGGTGGAAGGAGCATCCATGCCATTTTAACACAAACAGTGTGTAATGTGTCTGTCTTGTGGTATGTCTTGTGGTATGTATGTACATGTCTCATGTACAATTCTGTGATTCTGTGATGTATTTATCGTGAAGTGGCAGAAACAGGAGACTAACAAAACGGTGAGATTTCATTTTAATATAAATTTCTGAAAAAGTCTCAATAGCTACAACCGTCACTAGGAGCCCAGCAAAGACCCACTTCTGTCTTTCACACCATCCTATATAAGAACGATCTCTTTTGCATGAGCAGGGGAAGAAGCTGAGGTGCATAACAGCTCTATACTCCTGTTTTTATGGCTTTCTCCTCCAAGCCTTGCTTCAGAACTGGATACCAGCATGGCTCACAGTGGAAGCTTTGTCTGCCTTGTCTGCTCAGTAACAATATGAGTTACTGGCTGGATTACCATTGCTTGGCTGTCCTGTCTGCAATTGTGGAGAGGCTTGCAATGTCTGCAATGGGTAGGCTTTTAAACATGCTCTCTTAGAAAGGGAAAGCAAATGCATGCCAGGTGTTGTTAATGGCAAATACAGAGCAGTAAAGGTGGGAAAGCATTAATGCTGCTTAGGGATAGCAACATCTTGAAGAGTCACATCTCCACATGATCAGGTCTAAGCAACAAAATTTATGCATCTCATTTCCTGGCAGAAAGCAAGTCTTTTGAGTCTCAAGCTCTCCTGAAATATGCTCAATTAGGGCCTAATCCTGGAAATCTGAAAGGTGCTGAATTCCCAGGAACCACTCTGCAGTACACTTGGGAAAAAAAAAATAAATAAAAAAAATTCTGCCACCCTGAATGAAAGCAAAGTCAAGGACTTTCTTAATTAGGACAATCAGTGTTTATATAAAGCCAAAAAGTGATGGAAAATGTGGTGTAGGAAGTTCCAGTAAGTCAAGCTTGGTTTGAAAGTCAAGGGTTTTTACTTTGCCCTCAGTGAACACAGGCTGGGATGATTTTTATTTTTTATTTTTTTAACTGCTCTGATCCTGTTGCCCTTAAACATATAAAATTCCCACTTCAATCAATGGGAGCTGTGCATACTTAAGAGCCACCAGGTCGGACTCATAAATGTCTGTCACTGATTGTACAACACATCAGCACTCTCACAGCTGATTAAAGGAACAGACATGTCAACAGCAGAAGAGACCTTTGCACAAATAGGATAACGACATCATGTCAATATTTTCCTAATGTGTGAATAAGTGCTTTAAGGGACAGGGCACACAGTATTCAAGAAACTGAAGTGAGGGAGATGATTGGGAGAGCTTACTGAATTCTTATCTAAACACAAAAAGGAAATATTAAATATTAAATCAAATTATTAATACTAGAACATACTGTGTTAACATGACACTTCACCTTCTCTAAAGCAGGCTGTTACCACTTGCCTTTGATATATAATCTTGCACTAAACATGATTTTCTCTTACTGCTTCACAATGCGGAATAGCAAGGGTGGAAAGGCTTGCTTATTATCAGAGAGACAAGTTTCCAGACAGGGCTGTATGATGTGGTTTCTGGAGGTAGCCAGCAGATGAGTTGCAGCAGTGGGGGATATGCAGTTGGCCTTGGGGCCGTGTGGGGGTTGAGGTATGAAATGGCATCAAGCCACTCTGAAGTCCTCCAGTCCTCCACCAGTCCTGTACGAGAAGCGAAGCTGCACTCTTTTTCTTCCATCTTCTGTTAGGTATGGCTCAGAAGCAGCTAATCATGTAAGCATAATAGTGATTTTCTAAGTCCACAGATAGTCTAATTATATCAGCAGATTTGCTTATCTAACCACCTAAGTTTAAACAGAAATTTCGTCATTTAGGTGTTTGAATGATTCTGAAGAGTCTTGTCTAGTGCCCAGGACCATCTGGAGATATTACAGAAATGTTATCCTTGTCTCTCCATTATCAAGGACAGTGTTAGAATTCAGAGGAGCAACTCAGAGGAGGCAAATAAGGGAAACTCTGGTCTGACATGTACATAGATATGGGTTTCCCTTCTCGAGAATCCATCTGCTCAGTTGTCTTGACATAAGGCACCTCACAGTGCAGGAGATCTTGCCTGTTTTCTCACTAACAAAAAAGTTACATGTTTATAAACTTTTTTCTTTTTTTTTTCTTTCTCACCATTTTATTGAGGGGTAGGCTTCCATTTGTCTCCAGTTTAACACAGGAAGAGCAGCCTTCATTTACATCATTCTCCCTCTTTTCTGGAGAAGGATATGTGACACGGAAATATCAATTCATCACCAGCTCCATGCTGACTTTTGTCTTTCCTCCCCACAAGCCCTGAGTACTCAGAGTCTTTTTTTTCTGATAAATCTTGTTTCTGGAGAACAAGTCCTATGAGGAGCAGCTGAGGGAGCTGGGCTTGTTCAGCCTGGAGAAAAGGAGGCTCAGGGGCGACCTTATCGCTCTCTACAGGTACCTTAAAGGAGGCTGTAGCGGGGTGGGGGTTGGTCTGTTCTCCCACATGCCTGGTGACAGGACGAGGGGGAATGGGCTTAAATTGCAACAGGGGAGTTTTAGGTTGGATGTTAGGAAGAACTTCTTTACTGAAAGGGTTGTGAGGCATTGGAACAGGCTGCCCAGGGAAGTGGTGGAGTCACCATCCCTGGAGGTCTTTAAAAGATGTTTAGATGTAGAGCTTAGGGATGTGGTTTAGTGGAGGACTTGTTAGTGTTAGGTCAGAGGTTGGACTCGATGATCTTGAGGTCTCTTCCAACCTAGACAATTCTGTGATTCTGTGATTCTGTGATCTTGTGTAACCCATTCTTAGAGTACATGGGTGTGCAGTAGAAGCGACAGAAGGAGAATGCACAAAAATACTTTTGCAATGGATAGGCCCAGCTTAGATCATGGCTAATCAGAAGGAAAAGGAAGGAGAAGCTTCATGAAAAGGTCCTTCAGAAAAGGACCCCAGAGCTCCCAGAATACGAGGTAATACTTGCCAGATTTAGATGACTTGCATTAGTTTCAGGACATAAACATACAGGATCAACAATTAAGTGAAAATGCAGAAGGCCTTTGAAATGCTTCAGGTGAGCACCTGATGTCTTAAACTGATGGCCAGGAATCTCTGGGGGATTTGGAAGTTCCCAGCAATGATGCGGGTATGGTTCAGTCCTTCCCATGTCAATTTAACGATGTTGTCTGATTTCTGGGTCCTACCAGAAAACTGTTTGGTTATGTGTCAGCAGTATCACAGCAGTGTTTCACTGACACAGTTTCACTGACAGTGAAACAAAAGGAATTTCACATCTGTGTTTTTACAGTAGAATTTGTAATTCTGTAAAGTACTTCAGTGCTTGTGGAACTCATTGCACGAATTAATAAATAATACTAGCTTGGAAACTGCAAGACACTCTGCTTCAAACCTAAGAGGACTCTAATCCTTTCAAGCTATGAGGACATCTTTTCTATATTCCCTTTCTTGGGATGTAAAAGATATATTTTTCCAAAGCATTTGAACAATTTGACTGGGACCCAAGGGGAAATTCTGGATGCTTCATGATAGAGTAATGAGTCAGAAAGTTTTCCTGCCAGGGATTGAGAAATGCCTGACCTCATTTCTGAGAACACTGCATGCAAGAAGAAGATTTTGCCCTTAGTGGAATTCTAAATGTTTAGTGCAGACCTCTGAGCATAAGGCAATGGCATCAATTTCCAAAAAAGAAAGATTTTGTGATTATCTTTGTATTTACTTATAGAGAAATGCATGCTTTAGGTCAAATTTTAAATCTAAAGAGCTAAATTTAAATCGTTGTTTAGGACTAATTTTAAATGAATGTATTAAAAGGAAATAATAGTGAAGAGTTTTTTATTATTGTTTATTAAATATATAGCTTTGACCTAAGCTATAGCTTTGTATACATAGCTTAGTCATCTAAACCCTAAATCTGGGAAAGCTGCTGGAGGTCCACCCATTTGCACCAAGGCAGGATGAGCCATATCTATTGCATTTCTGACAAATATTTATCTGATTCTTTCTTAAGGACCTCCAGTGTTGAAGACGCCCCAGGCAATCTATTCCCAATGTCTAATCTGAGTTGTCCTTGCTCCAAATGTAAACTGAGTGTTTCTCATCTGATGTGCTATGGAGAACAACAAGCACATATTAGCCCTGTGGCTATGTGGAATAAGTTCTACAGAACTGGTGGTAATTAAAATTTCATCCTTATTTGTTTTGTTTTTATAGTGCCTACATCTGTAATCAGCATACATGTTTCATAAAAATAATTACTACTGGACCTAAGTAAAATTATACATGTAATTTCCAATTTTGTATAATTTTCTTCTGCAAAGGATCCCTTACCCTTTAGGCGTGCAGCAAAAAGCCTGTGGCATCTATTCTTTGGGTGACAGACTGGATAAAATCCCTAGTGCATGGCATGCATGCAGCACTTTGCCTTGTTTTTTTTTGCTTTGTTTAGCTTTGTTTTAACATTTAGATCAGTAAGTCCATAAAAAATATTATTCACTTAAATTCCATTTATTTGCCACATAACTGGTTGAATTGGCTCCATCAGAATTTGACTGCCACATGATCTCAGTATCTCATCACCAGATAAATGCACATGGGCATGTACAAAAATCTATGGGAAAGTTACCAAAGCTGATACAAAACTGAAGTTTTCTTTATGGTAATTGTATGAATATAAGACATTGTACAAACGAAGATCCTAAATAAATAAAATTTATTTTATTTATCACCACTGCCTTTAATGAAAATCAGCCTTTTTATCCTGGAGACTAATATAACTCCTGGCCTTGGAGTTTGAACCCTATCTCCCTAGACTGCCAGAGCATTCTCATTTTTCATCCCTGCTGAGAACACAGCTACAGCACATTTCCTAATTTTTATCATATGCTAGTGTGTTTCGTAAAAAGCAATTCCTTTTTTTATTATTATTTTTAATAAAAATAATCAAATAAACCACATGGCAATGAGTAGATATTTTCTACTTTTTTACCTTACTTGATCAATTCATTTGAGAAGCCAGCAGTTATTTTCACTTGAGCTAGAATTTGTAAGACTTCAGTCAAAAATGTGACTTTTTTATATCTTATTAAATTTCATGTGGGTTATGCAGAAAATAAATTACATACAACTGTACTACATAAGTACCATTGCTGTATTTTTTTTTTTCACTGAGCAATTTCTGAAGGCAGCATAAATCATCAGCTAAATTCTGCCGCCCTTCCTCCAACCTCACTGAGCCAAAATCCCATTAAAGTTAACTTTGAGATTTGGCCCCATGACTGGATGAGTATGGGAAAGCCTGTAATTTATAAGGCCATATCCAGTCTATTATACTTCTGGAAAATGTGCAGAAATATATTTTTAAGAGACTTTTCTCTCCAAGTTCCTAAAAAAGCCTGAGTAATTTCAGGGAGGCAATCTGATGGACAGATTTGTATGAATATTTATATAGCTAATAACAGAGCCAATGCTTCTAAATATTTTCTAAGAATATTCGCTCAAGTAAAACAGTGAATGCGTTTTGGCTGTTTGTCCTTTTTCTATTTACTTGCTTTGAATATTCCCGCAGATGAGTTCACAGGCAGGAGTGTTGAAGAATGCTTGCGAATAATGACACTACTCACAAATTGGGTTTAAACGTGTAGCTCAGAACAGTTTCATTAGAAATCTCTCTTAATTTGTGAATAGAAGTAATGATACTTGGCAACTGATGCTCAGAAAAGTCTTACATTTTAATTTTGAATAGTTGGGTCTTTTAAAATACAAACAATTGCAGGTGATCTGCAGAGAACCTATTGAAAGAGTAATTTCCACTAATCCAAGAAAATTATAATGTATCTGCAGAAAATATGAAAACAGAGAAAGGTTAAATCAATTAAGTAGGTTATTTACTACAAAATACTCGATCAGCCATAGAAACTAACCCCGAACAGATGTATACTGTTCTAATATACGCTTGTGGTCTATTTGAAGATAAGTTAAAATGCTTTTCTTAATATCAAATAAATACTCTTCAAAATGCTCCTTCAGATCTTCAGTCATTACTAAGAACATGTGCAGTGCAGGATTAAACACTGCAAATATATGCATCTTAAAGGTCAAGACCTGAATGGAGAAGTCTTTATTGCCAGCATAAGAATTCATAAAATCCCACATATCCCGTATGCCTAAAGTCAAGTTCTTTAAATAACTTGAATTTTGATGTCTGGGATGAAAACAGCCCAGTATAATTTTGAGAAGTACTGGAAGCCATTTCAGTTGCAGCTGAGGTCCCTGTTCCCATCCAGCCAGGATCATCTCCAGAAGGACACCATAAAGCTGGCTGAGTCCCCACCACAGGGCAGACACTAGGCAGGTGAGGGCCCCCAGTTTACCTCTGCCGTACATTTCTGAGTAAGTACTGAAAATAAATTCATGAAAACATGTCCATTAGGTCCATTTCTCTCCTTACTGCCTGCCTGCTAGCTTTACAATGCAAGGGGCATGAGACTAAAGCTTTCTGATGAATGGGCAGTGAGGACTCATTTATAGGTCTGGAAGAAAAGCTGGCATTGATTACAAGAGTCTCTTGGATCCATTAACAATATAGCATACCATAGATTTTAGAAATCACAGGCTGTTCAAGCAATGGACATTTACTACAAGGCTAACTACTTTATTCATGGAAGTTTTATATTCTTATGCTTAAACTGCTTGCACACATATGTGTAAATCATCTGCTTAAATGTTCACGTGGTCTACAATTGTTGCAATATCCATAACTTGTCAGACGTGGCTGGTTATTATATTTTACAAGCGCTAATATGTATGAGTGATGTTGATATGTTCTGATTAAATTTGCTGCTGATTAGTTGATCATCACTTTGAACAACAAGAAATTATATTTCACTGTTTTTATTACACTGATTGGCATTCAGTTTATGAACCATGGCACCAATGGGAATTATCAGAGATAATTGATTTCTAATGAGGATATAGTAATTACATAGATGCAACGAAATGCAACCATTTTTATTCTGTTTTAAAACAAGCAAACATGAGATTATGAAAAGGAAACATCCAGACCCTACAGTAATCCTTAATTTCTACACAAGTGCATTGCCCTTATATTTTAGATTGATCTTCCTTTGTAATTGGTCTTTACTTCTGAGGACTTTTCCTCTGATTCTGACTGAAGATTTGAAGAACTGTGTCTTTTCTTCTTTTAAGTTTAACATACTGCTTTTTTCATAAAAAAAAAAAAAGATTCCTAATGGGCAAAATAATTGTTTTGGTTTTATGTTGTAAAGCTCCATATCTTCTGGGATAAGAAAAAAAATGTTTTTAAATAACACTGTTATTAGTTTTAAATACATGAATAAAAAGGAATCAAGGACATAAAATATAAAAGTAGAAAAAAAATTAAAGCAATTAAAAACGTCTTCAGAGTCCTTACTTAAAATGTCATATATCTGCTTTCCCCTGCCTGTGTGTGCCAAGATGAAACGTTCAACTAATTTTGCAGTTTTTAATACTAGCTTACCGGGTTTCGGTTCATGATTCTATTACATCCCTGCTATCTGGTTCTCGCATGTTGATACCATCAGTGCCATTGGCCCTAATTCAACAAAGCACTTACGTATGTGCATAAATCCCACTGACATCCATATATGGTTGCACTTTGTTGAATTGGGGCTGCTGTCATCACAAAATTAAACATGGAAAAAACCTCCAGTTAAGACATTCATATGTAACCTGGAAACTAGCAGATGTATTTGCAGACTTCTGCTTACATTTTATGCCGTGCTCTGCCTGCAAGCCTACAGGTCTCTGCTGTATGCCCAGGCTGTTCTGAAGTGTTGGGACACAGCATCCTCACTCAAATGCCTGAACATCCTTGCCTTTGCTTCACATGTTTTTCCTCTCTCTCTTGTTCTCTCTTTGTTTGAATATGATGTTTTGCAACCCACAGTCTCAGTCCTGCTTTCTGAAAGCCACTTGTTGCAGGCTTAGGATTACATCTAACTTGTGTGCCTACACTTTCCTTAATGCTGTTGCTCACTTTTAGGCCCCCTAATAAAGGCTGAAGTGTTTCTACTTAATATACACAGAAGGACCTTTCTGAACACACTCTAGTTTGAGTATAGTTGAGAGTTTCTTATGAGCACATGCTCCAAGAAGAAAGCCATAGACTGTATCCTGAAGGAATTGCTGGCTGCCTTAACACCTCTCCAGCATGATTCATGCAAAAGCACTTAGGAATATCCATCTGGGCATGTGCTCTTCGCCAGCTTCCCTAGCCCATGCAGGACCAGCAGCAGTGGCCTATTGGTGTGAATAATTTATGTCTCTGGGTAAAGCATTTTTACATCTTCATATGTTCACCCATTAAGTGCAATTCGAAAGCCACAGGAATGCACAGAATGTCCTGGACTTCACTGAGCTCTGATATCCTTAAAGGAAAAGAAACGTATCTTCATATACCAATGCTGCATGCAAAAATTACTCAGGAAAATACTTCTTCCAGCAGAGGATCCTAAGACACTTTATATTACTTAATTATTTTAGCACTATAGTGCTGACCATAAGATAGATACCAAACTGACAGTGCAGTTATTACCTGGACACTAAACTTTAGCTTTACAGACAGATGTGCTTGCTGTATGCACTCATTAAAACACAATTCCAAATATATTTTATTTTAGATTCTCCCCTTTATAGTGTTACAAAAGTCATTACGAATAATATTAGTTTATTATACATTGATAAGATGGTTATGAAGCACAGGATGATGTTTATTTTTATGAACCATTACCTCAACTCATAAAAGTTTGGTTACCTTTACAGTAAAATAGGAACCTGGCTGTCCTCCTTCCAAATGTGTGCAGTTTATTACAACACTCAAATTCCATATTTAAATATGCTCTTGTTTTTTTTTTTTTTTTGTGGTGGATATTCAAGTAATGATGTTTAGCTATCAGCAAATACTCCATAAGTGATGGCAAGAGTATGCCAATAGGGCCTGTGACGTGTCTCCAGGTGGACTGTGCTGTTCTGGAAGGAGGAAGGTTGGGCATTCAGGCTCAGCTTGGGTATTCAGAGAGTGATTAGCCAGAAATTAAGCATCAGGTAAACAAAAGACAGCCATTCAAGAGGAAGGCTCATTGTAGACAGTCTTCCTCAAACTACTGGAATACGCACGATCACTACAGACCAAGAGGTCCTCCAAAAGTGGCATGTTTGGTCTGTTGAAAGACCTTTTAGGTTGTCAGTATTCTTGTTGGGCAGTTCCTTTCAACAGAGCTGCAGTGTGGCTGAAAAGTCTGAGTAGCCCTTAGTTAATATACAGCAGTTATCGTGCTGGGAGGTGGCTCATGCAGAGAACAGCCTCACTGGCAGACAGGGGCTGTGAGAAGATGGAGCCTTCCCAGTTCTGAAGAAATCCCACAATCAGCTACAAAACTCTTACGTGCCTCAACAGGGCAGGAAGAAAACACAGATCAGTTTTCATGAGCTTAGAAAAAAGGAATGTCATTCACACCAAATCAATCCTACTGGACAGATTTCAACTTCTGCTATAACTATAGGTATGGTAGTAGGGTGATGGTTGGACCAGATGACCTTGGAGGTCTTTTCCAACTCTAATGATTCTGTGATTCTAGGATTCTAAGTTAGAATCTTAGAATTTTATTATTTATTTTTTTAACGTAGTATCTTAACATTAAGAAATAAATATTTCTGAGTCTTAACTCTGGAAACGCCTGAAATACTGATTCCCAAGCACTCCAAAAAGTATCAGCCTGGGGCAGAAATGCAGAACACAAAATTTCAGCCTAGCTGAAGTCCTGAGATCTCATAATGGGAATGGCCGAGTATTTCCCTAAAGATGATGGCGACGGACCTGAAGATCTCATGGCTGCAAAGCCAAGCACTGAGCAGTCAGAAAACTCTAGAATTAATGTTGGATGCTGTACTCTAATTTGCATCCCTCTGTGCCATACATAAGCTTTAAACATGATGACTTTCTTGTCTTTCTCCCTCCAACTAATGTCTTGTTCAGTGCATAAGAAGGGTTCAATTAATGAGCAGATCTTTTCAGCGAAAATGTTATGGAAGTCCAACATGAGAAAGACCAGTGTTCCCCTTTCTTATCCTTGGAAATGGCTTACTTGTACTCACTGAAATAAACAGAAGTTTTTAAAGCATCCTTCTGAGCTAGGCATCCATGATAACAAACTAGTGAGGTACAGCAATCTGAAAGGCATCTAGAAGCAGGTCTCAAAATGTGAAAGTCTGTGAAAGTATAGCAGCAGTGAAGTTAGCAGCAAAGAAGAAAACGTTTTAATATCATCTCAGAAACAAAAGCCTACTCTTAAGGAGTGCATATGCACATGCAGGTTTGTCAGCGGTAAAGAAAGCTTTTATTACTGTCTCTATAGTCACAGTGAATATGTCTTTAGCCAGAAATAACACTTTGATATAAACATTTTATATTTTAAAAAGCGATTTCATAAACCAAAAACATGTTAGACAATGTCAGCATTTTTTTTTCAGACAATATTTTGGTATTAAAAAGAAAAAAATACTTGGTTCGTGATTTTTCTTGAAACTCAATAGCCTCGGCTTTCATTCTTAAAGGAAGTGTACAAGAAACTTCATGTATTTAGAGAGGTGTGGATCAGCAGTTAAATCTGGCACTTTGGTGGGTTAATGACCATAAATGCTGTGTCAATAGAATGGCTGCTACCACACTACTTTCTGACTTCATTGGAAGAATTAAACTCAAGAATGTTTTTGAAGGTAGACAGCCCTTGCTACTGAAAGGGGAATTCATATCTTGGAAGAGATGCTTTGCATCAAAACAGCTTTATGAACAAAAGCTGTTTCTCTGCAGAGGTATTTCTGATTCTGTATCTTTTCTTATGGATGTTTTTTTTCCTCTGTCATGACACTGAAATGGTTAACAGCAAACTTCTGAAATCAGATTTGAAAAGCTTGATGAAAGAGCCTGATGTTTTGCCTGATTTTTCTTTTCTTTTCCTCTGTGGACAAAGGCCTTGAATGCTGAAGGCTGAAAAGCCTATTATCACCAGAAAGAAATGTAAGTAAACAAGGCATTACAATAATGAATTCTACAGTACATGACACGAAGGCAAGAACCAGCTCAGTGCAGCAAGCAGTGAAAGATTTGGCTGTATCTTGGCAATTTTTCAAAAATGATAACAATAAGAGGTTTTGTCGCTTCAGACATGTAAAATCAAAAGGATATTTCAGCACTAAAAATGATACTGAGAGTTTCTAACCACTGACCCCAAACCAGCATTCAAAAATAGACATTAAAACTAGGAAGCTATAATCCTACAAGCCATGCACAATCAAACCTAAAGAGCTAAAAAGATTGAATTTTTAAAGTCCATTTGAAATTAGGTTGGCAATAACTACCCTTAACCACAGGAGAAGGATTTTTGATATTCACAGTTAAGATGTGATAAAAAGGAATAATCCAAAAATTATACCACGAGTATATTTCAAAATCAGCATTTGAAATGGTCTGAAATTCCCCAGTCTTGTTCCTAAATAAACAGCAAATACAGAGGCCATGCACACAGATAGTTTGGACTATAAAGGCTCTAGGATTTGTATTTGTAGGAAGTGAAACTGTGCATGAGTGAGATGATGAAAATTGATATTCAGTCTTGCTACAGTGTATTAACAAAGTGTGTAAATGCGTCTAAAATCAAGTAAAACCAACACTTTGTCCAAACTGGTGCCTGAGTGATTTGGCAGATTAGAAGGGATCTGTTCAAAACTGCATTTACTGACAAAAAAAGTTGCATGCTGAAACTCCCAAAGCAGAAGAGAGTGCCTGTGTGTGTGAGAAATACCTTACAAACTGTAAATGAATACAGAAATGAAGGCACAGTATAACAACCTCTTAATGGTGAATCGTGTCTTTTTTTGCACTATCTGCCTCATCTATGAGCGAGGAGGAGAGCCCTCGCTGCCTCTGCACGGTGTAGCTCTTAATGCCATTGACAGCAGAGTATTGCTGACTTATCTGGGGCATCCTATGGGGATGAGCAGTGTCGCTTCAAGAGACATATCTAAGGAGCAGACAGGATTGGACTGGGCACTTGTTCCTTTCTTTACCTAGGCCCTAACTAAACACTTGAACCAAAATAAATAAATAAATAAATAAATAAATAAAATAAAACAAAAAAAAAAAAACAGGGCTTTAAACATGACAAATAATGCACTGGGGTGAAGTGAAATCCCACTGCAGATGGGGTGCAGGGTGTATTTATGTATTGTCACCTCACTAACTGAGGTCAGCGCTGTGCCTGACAATCCACAGCGGAGCAAAAACAACTGCCCTTTTTCTCCCACATTAAATTGAACAAGCATGACAGACTTTCAGCTACTGCATGACCTTCCCTTTGGGATTTGCCCCTCTGAGAAGTTTGTCAGAGCGGTGTTCGCAGAGCTGGAGCAAAGGAAGTTCAAGCAGCAAAAACACCACAGATCTCAGTTCCTGACTTTGTGTTCTTCTACAACAAACTTCCCCACAGAGACGAGCCCCAAAGACTCTTCTTTACAAGCCCAATGCCTGAAAGGCCAGGGGTATGACCAAGACTGGGAAGAGTAGCTAAGATGATTTCTCTTGGGTGAAGATGACCTTCAGGGGAGAGAGTGATACACAGTGTGATACACACTTTTCTAACGAGGAGTGGAAAGCAGTACTGCTCCATGAAAAGGCACGAAAAACATCTTCCTTGTAAATATTGTCACCAATGAGTCAGCATCCAGGCTGTGACTTGAAGCTGGCAATGTTAAAGAAAGGATTTGGGGCATGGGAAAAGTGTTCCCTCTTGACAGGATCAGATCAGGCTCTGATCCAGGCTTGGATGGATCCCAGGCATTTCTGAGCAGCTCAGCTGAATCCCCACAGCAGAAACAATCCGAGCCTGCTCTGGGACCAGCAGCAGTAATGACACATTACAACCACGATAGTAGTCCTGCCTAGCCCAAATTCAAAGATTTCTGTGTGGCGTTGTGTGACATAACATGACATGCTCTTATGCAGCTACAGGGAATTTTGAGTAGGGTAGAAGAGTCTGAACATGTTCTTGATTACTGCTTATCATTATTCCATCACAAGCCAAGACCATTCAGCAACAGGAGCACCGACAGAACAAAAACAAGCAAAACTGCCTTCACCTCTTTAAGATCTACAGTAATCGTGTATGTATAAGAACTGTGACATTAGTAAAGTGTGAGACCTTTGACAGGCTTCTCCATATGGGCCAGAGTGGAACTGAAATCTGGACTCTCCAAGGAAATTTCAACTTTGAAGGTCTGCCCCAGCTTCAGTGTGTGGGGCTGAACAACCAAAAAAACAGTTCTCAGCTTCAGCTAGTACCAAAATTGGAATCAAGATCAAACACTTGGTTCATGATGAGGTCCTGCTAGCCCTGCTCTGCTGACGGCAAAATAAATAAATAAATAAATAAATAAATAATATTAGTTTCAGTTAAAGCTCTGAGTTGGGCTATATAAATGAATGAAATAAAGTGTCAGAAACTACCATCTTTTTCGGTAATAAACAGTCCACTTTGATGTATGTGTTTGTTGTTGTTTTTTTTTAACTGATTCCATGAAATAAATCATTTTAATGTGCAGGTGAGGTAGCACTTTCATGTCAATTCAGTTGCTTTGTGCTGTCTATTTTAACATCTATATGTACAGAAACGAGGAAGACATATGAAGACAAATAGAATTGTAACAATATTTGTAAAAATAAAAAAATAGTAAAAAAAAAAAAAACCACGATTATTTGATAAAACACATACTTAGGTACTTTATAATGTGTAAACATTTATCTGAAAGTCAGAAAATAATAGTTCTCCTATTTTTACTATAGAGACATAACCATATACCCCTTTCACGGGCAAAAATTACTGCCATGAATACTGTTGTTTAATTAATGTGCAAGGGAAAAAAACCATAATATTCAACATAGGCACATTTATTTAGAAGTACTCAGTACCCAATGCAATTATGGGCAGCAGTGGGATTATGGGTGATCATGCTCATAACTTTCAGCAATATAAATTACTAAAATTTCTGCTTTGTCAGCATATCTCATGCATCCAGAAAATTTACTGCTGTGTTTTTTTTTTTTTTTCTTAAATTGTTGCATTAGCCACTGGGCTGGGATATTCTTTCTCAACATTAAATAGTTCCTCTAGAGTTTACTACTTTCCACATACATAATTGAGTCCCAATGGATTTCTGTGAGTCTAGTAACACATTGGCGCCATCAAAACTCTTCTGCCATCTAGATGGTGAACCCAACGTTTTTATTAATTTACTGCATTTGAATTAAAATATGAGTAGTGAACTACAACTCCCAGACACATTCCACAATATTCATACTTAGTATGTCACAAAATCATTAAAGCGTTATTGTAAAACTCAGGAAGGCTGTGGGGTGGGGAGGGCAGCAGGGAGTGGGACAGAGCAGAGTGAGAACAACCAGACCAACTGAGACAAATTGCACTGAATTCCATATGCCATACATACTTACCAAATGTTATTTATCCAGAGAAGACAATGTTATGCAGGAATGAGGAATAGCACAGTATGATATAAAGAGGAATTGCTTGGCCAATTAATTTATTTTTCCTGAAACGGAAGGAATCCGTAAAACATTGTCATTGGACAACTTAGTCCTAACAAAAGAGTGTAGGCTTTACAGTGAGTATTACATGTGGCAGGTTGTTTACTTGTAAAAGCTACTGAGTGGGTTGCAGAGACGAAAGCATGAAATATCTGCTGCTTTTGTGTTTTGGTGGCTATAACCAAACCCTTTAATTTCCAGCCTGGCAACAGAAACATGAAACATGGGAGTTTTGTTGAGCATTATGCCCAAGCTAAAAAATCATAACGATATTTTTTTTTTCACTATAAACCTGTTCCTAGAGATATTTTCCTATTTTATAAAACCTATTTGGCTCACAGTGAAAATCCCCCTCTGACAGAAGCTTCATCTGGTGGCTGTTTAGGTATCACCCAGTGCGCTAAGCTTCTTGGCACTGTCGTGATATATTTAATGCCTAATATGAACACATCTGATGGGTACGTTTCCTGTTTACTGCAGGTCCAGTGCCTGGTCTGATAGCTAATTCTGACTACCTCAAATAGTAGTGGTGGGTTTTCTACTTTTGCTCAGCTTCTCTTTTCATTTGTATTTGCCAGGGGCTTAAATTACACCTGTCTGCTTCATATATCCTACTGGGTTACTGCTCCATGCAGCTGCACCTGAGAGACCAAAACCCTATTAGACTAAGTGGTGTGCAAACATCAGTTAAAAAAAAAAAAAAAAAAAAAAAAAAAAAAGGAGAGAGATTGATTGATACTTACATAAAGAAAAAGGCAGAAATGGAGAAAGAGGATGCCTGAGGAGATGTAGTAATGCTAATAGGCTTTTGTACATGTTATAAGACCTCTTCATAGAATGTTTTAGAAAGTACGTCTGGTTGCCAAAGTGAGGTCAGAAGAGATGAGAATAAAAGGAAAATCAAGATGAAAGAAAGGAATGAACCAGTGCAGCTAGGAGTGACCACAGAATGAGGTGGGGCTGGTTTGGCCCCACAGGCTTAGATCCAGTCTGCCTGGGAAGGTGGTGACAAAATAATTCTTGCCTTACTTGTAACAATGCAGCCTATAATATGTTTAGATAATAAGGGATTAGCGATTAGATAATAAAGATCTACATGCCCTACAGCAACAGTCCTCGGCTGTTGAACACAGGTGGTTCTGCAGGGCAGAAAGCACTTCCTCATACCTTAGAAGCAGAAGCTTGGACAAGGGTTACCACCAATTGGCTAGCTGTCTATTAACATTTTTTGAGAAGTTTGTTGTTAAGGCTTCCTTTCTGTTATGTTTATAAAATTGTGGTACTCTTTTATCTCTTTTACTCAGTATTTTTGTTACAGAAATTCATTTACAGCTGTCTGTTATTAATATTTTCAGTTAAGTTGCAATAATTTACTTTTTTTTTTTTTTTTACAATGATTTCTTGAAAGCTACCTGAGATTCCCAGATCAGGTCTTGGAGTCTTCTGTCACTTCTGTGAACATATTTTTAGTGTCTGACTCTTCGAGTTCAAAACCCTGTACCTTGTGTTTCTGAACTGGCAGAGTGGCAAGGTTAGTATTTGATGGTCTCGGCACATAAACACCAACCACAGCAAAGGGCCTTGAACAAATCCTAACACTCAGGCAAGGTGGGATACATCTTCTCCCTAGAGACAAAATACTGCCAGTTTTCTGGGTGTCAGATAACCCAAACATCAGGGGGCCCTCAGTTCTATATCCCAATAATGTAACAAATATTCCTTTTTTTTTCCCCCTCCTTAAACGTATTCAAAAATTCCCTGTGGATATCTTTGCTTATATAATCAATTTATGGGTAGGATGCACTAAGGAATAAAGAATAGGTATCCTGTCAACAATTCACTATTGCAGAAAATAACATTTGTTAAAATTAGAAAGTTGTTGAATAAGGCCTTGATGATAATTGCTAAAGTTGAGTATTTATGGTAAAGTGACACAGACTTAGTCATTAGAAAAGCAAAATTCAGCATTTTAAAAGTGTTGGTTTCCACTGACTATTGAAATTCAATATGCTATCACTGGAATTATTTATTGATCTATTTAGCAGTTTTACAGACTATTGCTATATACTTGTTAACATTTGAAAAGCAAAACCAAAACAGCTATCTTTTCTGTTCAGTCCATCTTGTACCATGACACATTTCCTGGATGAACCATAAGCAATAAATTCCATGCTTGCTGCATGTTTTTGCAAAACTATAAAATCTATGGAGGCATCAAAAATAAAATCTAATAACACAGATGATGGCCAGGCATTCCTTTCACATTGAAACTCCTGTGGTCTGACTTGCAGAGGAATCTAGATGTGCATTTCACACTGATTCCAGTAAAAGCTATGAATAAATCCTCAAAGCAACTTAGTCACTGAAATATCTTACTCATAGATGATTGCCTTCTAATACCATCCTCCTTCCTGATTTAGGAACTTGTGGGAGCAGAGAGCACTTCTGAAAGAAGAGAGATGCTTTTTCAGATACAATTGCACTTTGGAAGAAAGGACAAGACCCAGAAGCCAAAGCAGGCAACCTGCCTGGATTTGGGCACCTAACTCAGATTAGGTGTGACCCTCCATCAGGATCCTGAGTAGTGAAACACATTTGGCAACCATGCTTTTATTTTATTTTATTTTATTTTATTTTATTTTATTTTATTTTATTTTATTTTATTTTATTTTATTTTATTTCTTTCCCCTGGTAAGAAATTTAACTAACATTTTCCATATCATTGGTCATTTTAGGATGAAACTTTCCATCTCTCCATTGGTGCTGTTCCACTTCATATAGTTACCACAAGAACCAAAAGAGGCAGAACATACAGAATACTGGCTAATGAACATGGACAAAAATAACTTTTTTTATTCCTGCCCCAAGGGATATAATAGAATATCTATAATTAGAGACATTTCACAGAGATTTTAAAAGAACAAGGCCTGACTAACCAAATAACTTGACCTTTGGGGATGTGGTAGACTTGAGATCAAGTAAATTCTTCAGATCCTGCAGAAAAAGAATTTGAGTCTTTGTCCTTCATCTCCCTAATGATTGCTCTAACTATGTAACTCCTTTGGCCATGTGCACAGTCTCTCCTTTGTCCACTCATCCATTTCCCCAAATGTTTTTGTTTCCTACCTGATGGATATCCTCCTGTTTCTTTGCCTAGACTAAGTTGTTGGCTTTAGCTCTGTCAGCAATAATGGTAAACTTTATATAATGTTCTAAATGATAAAGAATGGAAACGTTTTGTTAGTGTACTTGGTTCAAGAATTGAAATCACAATACATTGAGTATAGTTCTGTGATATAATTTGCATCCTAATACTACTAGTAATTAATTCTAGTCCAAAATACTGTAGAGATTTCATCAAATGCAATTCATTTATACCTAAAAGAATTACTAGAATTTCCCCATATTCTTTTTTTGCAAATCTTAATAGAAATACTCAAAAAAATAGAAACACTAGAAAAAAAGTTGAAAGATGTAGATGCAACTGAAAATGTTTAGAGAAGAAAAGTGAAGTTTCATAGTCCAGTACTTAAATTCTATTAAGATTTGACTGTGTCAAATAAATTGTCACACTTCTATGACTTTATGAAAGTTGTTTTTCAGGGTAGAAGGTAATATTACTGAAAACAGAGAGCTTTATGCTGAAAATTATAAATTTTGGAACAAAAGAACACAATTTATTTAGATTATCCTTTCATACTTAGTTAACCAGACGCTTCATCTAAGGTGTGATACCATTTAAAAATAGTCATTCAGGTAAAACATAAGTATCACCACTGTAATATTATATGGCCAACACACTATCTGTATTAGACTTGCTTGGAATTGACGAACACGATCTTCAGGTGTGTATAAAACATAGGTTAAGTATTTCATCTTTAAATCTAGTTCTAAAAGCTAAGGAGAAAATCCTGCAGAAGGAAATGAGAGATGAGTCACAGTTACCCATGTGGGCAGTATTTCACCATCATCATTTGTCCTCAGTCCTGGTGCCCAGTGAGGGCCAGGAAGACAAGACCTGAACCCCTTGTGGTGCACCTCAGTGGAGCTTTGCAATGGAACCAGTCAGCTGAGCTCTGGCCAAAAAAACTTACCCTGAAATCTGAAGGAAGAACAGCCAGGTACACACCAAGCTGTCCTCTAACCCTGAAAACACATGACCATTTGTCACAGCCCCCAGGGAAGTATTGATGTAAGCAGCTTTATATCATCTTTTATTTGCAAGACTGGACAGTCTTCTGGTAACCTTGCAAGTGTGAAAACTCCTTACTGTTTTTTTGTTACAGTGCCTCTCTACAAACCAACCAGAATTTAGTCCTCTGTAATTTGGGACATCGCAATTAACAGTGAATGTTTCCCAATAATGAGAAAAAACATTTTCACCCTTTAGTCAATAAACATTTTCAAGCACTGCAGAAGCTAAACAGGAGAGCTCTAAAGGTTTGGGAATACTAAGCCCTGATTGATTAGCATTAATCATTTATAATGAAAGAAGCAATTGCTTCATTCATGTCTCATAGTCATGCAGGATTTCATGAGGTATTTGAGAGACTCAGGTTTTGAACTAAAATATGACATTTGAAAATGTAAAATTCAACATAGGAGTTGCAGCTAATAAGTCTGAATTAGCTGAAAGTAGGCACTTTTACTTTCTGTCATTTTATTTTTTTAAGCTATATATTTCCATTGGTGGCTCAAGTTTTGTGTTAATGCATTTGAATATTGTGGCACATCACAAATATTGTAGGACTGAGCTGAGCTGCTAGAATGCAAGTGTTGATTTTATGCCATGCCTTGCAATAGATGTGCCTTTGTGTAAAGCAGTAAAAATTGGTAGAGATGGGATACAAGTAGCAGTAAAAAGAAAAATGTTGAGACTCTTTCTTTTAAAATACATCCTGCAGTTTAGCTATAAAGCTCCTTATTTTTAGAAAACCAGTAGAATTGTTCAGGCTCTGCCCCTGCAGTTTCAATAGCAGTCTAGTGCTTTAAAACCATGACCTTGAAAAGAAAGCGTTTACATTGTAAATGTACTGGCAGTATGTAGACTATTCTATGAGTGAGTATCCAACTGCGGCAAAAAGTTCAGAAGCAGGTTTTCTTTATTCAGAAAGGCCTAATCCATGGGGCTTTTTTAGTGGTAAAAGCACTTGGCACTAATTGTGACTTACTTCTAGCAATGAACCTGTATAATTCTCAACTTTCACACAGCCAATTATTTCCAATGAATACCAGAAATTGTGGATTCTGATAGGTGTTGATAGGTATTTCTAATGTTCGTATATTCTACAAACATAGGGGAACTCTCAAAGCTTGTTCTTCTGCCCCAAATGCAATATCGTCTCATAGCTTGTGATTGTACACGAGTTTACGATGACCAGAGTACTTAAAGGCTAAGCAGCAAGCAATCTGTGCCGGAAACACAGGGACAAAGCGTGGCTTTCGAGGGATTTGCAGCTGCTCCCACTACTGGAGAAGCCCTTGGGGCAGCCTGATGGAGGAAGTATGATGGAGAAGAGGCCAAGCAAAACTGCAGGGACTCCCTGCATTGGGACCAATTCACAACAAATCTTTTGTGAAAAGTCTCCCCTTAGAAAAGCTTGTTGAAAAGTGTAGCTTTCCCTCACCTAACCACAAAATTAATGGGTTCTCCATTCTTGTATGGAGGCCTTGGTCACAACTCTACACTTTTGGGAGACTTCTGTATTGTTACTAAAGCAGAGATTTACCATTTTTATTATACACGAAAAATAACATACCTTCCCCAAGCTTACAGTTCTCATCTTTGAAAAACAGGATGAATGTTCAGAGCAGTAATAAATAAATCTGTTAATTTGTGCTAAAATTAAACCGGTCATTTAAAGAAATTTAGCATCTGTTCTTTGTCCTGAATAATCTTAAAACAACAGATTCTCTCTACTCTCCATTTAGTTAAAAATAATTGAAATCTTTTGTACAAGCTGTACTTGATAAAAATAAGTTGTAATTAAGATAAGTCACTAATTATTGTTTAATCTAATTTTTATAATTATATAGGATCCAAATAGGGTGGGGTCGATAGCTCTGTTAGCTTTGAAGTGGAACCATGTCAGTGATCAAATGGTCACCATCCTCCTCTACTGCTGGCCTTCACCAACCAAGTGTGTTAGATATGACAGTGATTCGGTGGTAGGAGGTAGATGGGGCAAGTCAAGATCCTCCAGTGTATTTCTGGCACAAGTATCATTGGCCAACTGTGGGATAAATGACTGAAAGGTCTCTCATGTCATTGCTGCCTCAGCTCAACTGCATATTGAAATAACCCTATCAGGGAAACCAAGGTACCTGTCCGAGGAAACCCCTTCAGACGGTGTGGCATTAAAACTGTGCTAAGGAAGTCTAAGGAAGGCCATCTGTGGGAAAGACCTATATATTTCTTAGCTAGTCATGCCCTACTATTTAGAGTGGAGTAGCTAATAAAAATATAAAGAATAGAAGCCTTCTAATTGTTGTCATGTTTCATTAATTTGCATCAAAGCATGACCTTTTAGAGCAGTCTTGTGAAAATTTGAGATTGGGACACCTTCAGGAAGGTTACAGAGAAAATAGTTGCTGCTGTACACGCTCTCACACCTTTCAAATGCTCCAGCAATGTGTCTTATGTTTCTTAAGTATATGATTGCTGCAGCCTCCATATCGCAGCTGGACACTTTAATATAGAGCTGGTTATACTCCAGTGTCAATGGCAGTTTGATAGTTATGTCCAGGGACTCCATTTGACAAGATAAATAATCCGGTCAGTGTACACTGCTTGTTACACATTCAGTTGAATACCACCTGCAAGAATTCATCAAATGGAGCCAACAAGACAATGCCTTTCTAGTATTTGATATCCTGAGGTAAAACTGTCAGCTCAAAGGTCCTGATTCTTCTTCAGCATACCCATCAGTCAACGAAGACCTCAAACAAGTGAACGTAGAAGGTCAAAGTCTTGCCAAATATAATCACTTTGTCTACTGGCAAAGCACAAAATACTTACACATTTTTAGGATTTCACAAATAAACCAGGAAAGTCAGTCTGGGAGTTAATTGTAATTAAAAAGGGCAAAAGGCAGCTTGAATGAAAGTAGAACTCTGTTCCTCCGATTACGTGATCTTAGTAAAATAAGTGATTCTCTATGCTTTCAAAGAACTTAAAACTGTGCAAGTCTTTTTGTCTAACACTTAAAGATAGTCTTGTAGGATTAACAACCATTTCCCCTCTTAAACAGCATTATTTTAAAAGTTCTTCTGCAGAAAATTTCATGGAGAATGTGGAAAACTTTCAAAACAGTTGCTTTCTCCTCAGTGGAACTGAGAGTGCTGCACCTATACCCCAACTTAAGTGGGCATATTAACAGGGTATAGCCCCGTATACTCTCTGACCCGGCTCTCTGAGGGATACTTAAGGTGACAGATGATTACAGCTGAGCCCCAAGTGTCCAGAGCACGCCATCTCAGGCTGGCCATCAGTCCCAGCTCCCTTAGCAGCATATGGTATGAGATATGGGATGGGTGTCCTTCTGGGGAGGGATGCCAAGAAATTTGGTCTGCGGGCTGTCAGCCAGACCATGGCACCAGCCTGGCAAAAGCAATGCAGAACAGCAGCCTAGTTGTCGTGCCGCTCACCCTGCGGACACTGCCAGTGCGTACCCAACCTCACCAAGCGACAGAAGTACCCAGAAATCCAGCCTGACCCTGCTCTTCCCTGGCTGCTTTGAGGCTTGCACCGCTGGTGTGAAGAGAGTTTATGATGAAAAAGCAGAGCAGAAGAAGCCTATATCCACAGGGGCATTTTGAGAAGAACAGCATGTTTCCATTGTTCTTCCTGCAGCTGAGATCACAGGGTTCTCTTAACCAAAGTAGCTGCTGGCTGTATTCTTAATGGGAACACTATGATGGCACAAAGGAAAAAAAAAAAAAAAAGTATTTTTTTATTTTAGGCAATCATTTTTAGACTATCATTTGAGTCTGAAACTAGAAACACAAAAAAATGCCCCTCAGAATAATTTTGTTATTTGGTAATGTCATTATACAACAGAACTGAGGTTCTTCAGGTGCCTTTTCTGAGCATTTCTCATAGTATCTTCTATGTATTTCAATAAAATGTCACCTTTCTTCTAAATTTTAGATATTATTTTTCTTTCTTTCTTTCTTTCTTTCTTTCTTTCTTTCTTTCTTTCTTTCTTTCTTTCTTTCTTTCTTTCTTTCTTTCTTTCTTTTACATGGCTTCGACAAATTTCTTGTTTAGCTTCAGGTTAAGTTAAACTTTATTTCAACATAGTTTGTCTTCTTTATTTTGACACAGCCTACTTTCCGCATTGAAGCACCTATAGATACTCTCCCACAAGTCCTAGAAAACAGTAAATAGGTCATATTGTCTACTCCTCTGCCTCAAGGAAGAATTCTCTATACCTGTGTCATTCCTGACAGATATTTGTACAACTTGTTCTAAGCAGCTCTAATAATCAAATTTCCACATTCTCTTTAAGTATTTTATTCCAATGTTTAAGTATCTTCTCAAAATTGAACTTATTATGAGAAAAAAAAATATGAAACTATGACACCATGCTTTGAAGAGGAGTCCTTTACATTAATGTGAAATGACATCTTAATGTAAAAATGAGCAATCGTGTCTAGCAGTTTGTTCAAGATTGGTGCCCTCCCACTCAATAAGAAATAAAGAATTATCGCTAAATTTCCACCTGTATAAGCAATTGCAAATTCATTCTTCTCATTTCAGGTTTCCTAATTCTAGGAGCAGACGCTGAATATCTCAACTACCCGTGCATCTTTCAAGGTACTTCAGAAGGTCTTTGTTGGAAATCATGAATCATGAATGAAGATCTTTGTCTCATGAATGAAGATCTTCCCATTTTACGTAGTTGATGTTCCACCCATGTTCTCTAACTGAGCTATATATGAGATTTGAGATCTTATCGATAATGTTTTGTATCTGGGATGCACTCTGCTGTTGCATGCAGTGTAGCTTGTGAAAGAGGGACAATTTTACGTAGCTGGACATTGCCATCTCCCAGTTGCTTGTCCCATCTTTCTTTTCTGTATGGTCATTGACTGTGAGCTCCACAAGAAAAAAACTGTCTTCTCTCCACATATTCGTATGCCTTGGATGACAAAGTCTTGGTCCTTTCACTGTAATAAATGCTAGCAAAGCATAACTAAGGTCAAAGTGATGACAGTATAGCATCAAAAGCTCTTTAATAATAATAGTAATAAACAGTGGTGGGTATTTCATGTAAATAGGCAATCTTTTAAATGAAATTGCTTTTCAGAAAGCATACTGCATTTCATTAGAGATTCACAAAACACTGTTTCCATTTAAGAAATCTCTGGTCCATAATATACAGGATTCTGAGTAAATTTCAGTGTAGACATATCAGAGTTTCATTGTTATTGTTGTGTTTTTTTTTTTTTTTTTTTTTTTTTTCAGGGGTGGGGGGAGGTTGTTTGTTTTGTTTGTTTTGTTTTTGTTCCATGATATGGGCAATAGCTGGCATGGTCCCTTCATTCATTCTGCTGCCAGCTGCTTTATTAGCCATTTTAACTGTCACTGAGCAGGACTAACGAGCCACCAGAGAGGCTGGCTGAAAGGGAAGTTAAGCAGCTGAATGGAATGGGATTGAAGGAAGAGGGGAACATAAAGCAAATAGCCCCCCAAAAAGTTACTTTAAAACCTTGCTCTGCTTTTCTTTAAAACAAAAAACACCGTGGGAATTACTGGGACACTTGCTCTTTTTCGTGAAGTGCAGAGCCCTGATCTTCTGAAAGGCTGGGGACCAATGAAATCACCTGCACTCACAGCCCAAGCACAGAGTCCTAGGAATAGTTTTTACTACAAGTTTGAACCAAAGCTTGTATAGCCTTGCTACTATTGTTTAGGCACGCAGTAACTGAAAGGAAGGGGAAAAAATAAGAGATCTTTCACTGTTTCCATTAATGCTGGGTCGCCCTCTTCACCCCCCTGCAAAGCACCTCTGCAGTCACAGCAGCTCCACACTGCTAAAGCCTGAGACCTTTACCTGCAGAGCACAGGCAGAAGTCCAAAAAGACTTCTGCTCCTTTACACAGTGCATCGAGCCAAGTGTCCTAACCCTCTTTATAAAGAGAGGCTTGCAAAAAGCAAGCTCAGCTCGGCAAAGAATGAGTCCTGCTGGAGTTCTCCTAAATCTCCAAGGCAGAAAGGCACCTCCCAGTCCCAGCAGAAGGGCTCAGATGCAGATTACCCTGCTGCTGTGCTCGCACAGCCGATCACGACTCAACATATGTTCTTTGCTTTTTTGGCTGGAGTTACGGTTGTCTTTCCTTTCCTCTCCTTCCCCCCCACCCCCTCCACCCTCACTCTGATTCTCACAGGAGCAATAAATGCCAGTAGTAAATATTCTCAGCCTTACAAGGATTTCACTAAATTAAGGTTCACATCCAAGCTTTGGGCAACTTCCTGTGTTCTAAATGGGATCCAAATGAGGGTTTTCCAAAGTCTATACAGTATAATAATAATAAAAAACATATCTAAATCATTAAAATGAGTGACAGCATTCCCTATACCAGTTCTGGGCTCCATAAATAATGTATAAAACCAATCTGCATTATATTAGCAAAAGATAAAAATCAGAAAAGGGTGAGAGCAAGAATGTTTCATTTTTCGATAACACAAAGAAAGCCTTCCCTGCGCCTGAGCTGAGAGCTCCATCTCGTGGGTGATGGTGGGTGCAGAGTCACCTTCCACTAACACAACATAGTTTTCTTTTCTACTTTCACTCGTTTAAAAAAAAAAAAAAAAAAAAAAAAAAAAAACCATTATGAGAATACAAGCCCTTTACTGAAAAACAACAGCAAACCAAAAGGGGTAAAACAAATCAGCACCAGCACCCACAGCAGCATCACCAAGCAACATCACTCTGCATCCTACACCTACATCCTACACCTACATCCTACACCTTCTCCCAAACTCTCTCATTAGAAACGGACCAGTAACTTGTCCTCATCACGTACGGTGGCTATAGCCAAAATAACTAGTGTACATTGGGGTCAGTGATCTGCTTTGTGCTGCTGCTCATGAGCCAGGCTTTGCTCACTGTTCATGCCAGTGTTGGTGGCTGGCGGCTCCCCCGATGTCCCTGCCTTGCGGGACTGCAGCCGATGCCCATTGAAGCACAGCGAAAGACTCCCATGGAGCCCACTGGACTTTGGGCCAACACAGCTGGGCCAGATCCTGCTGCTGGGCTTACTCTTTTTGTGCCATTGTGAGGTGGAGCCTTGCACTAACTCTTCAGTACCTGTTGAGCTCAGCTTCACCCATGTGTGTGGGTGCTGCTCATCACCTCCTGCCCCTTCACCTCCTCAGCTGGCAGAGCTCAGTTGCAGAAATCCTCCCCCCAAAATTTGTGCAACCTATATTGTATTTCTTAACATCTGCAAAGTGCTTGCAGGATGAAAGGCTACGTATCCAGTTAGCATTATTGCCTGAGTCACCCCATTATGGCTTGTTATGCACCCCTCGATGCCAGCAGTACCTGTAGGGCAGCACCATCTCTTCTAGCCACACTTTGAATATTTGTGAATATTTGTGAATCCCCCTTTCTTTTACCAAGAGAAAAGAGATAAAGCATTAAAAAAACAAACAAACAAACAAACAAACAAAAAAAAACCTAGCTTTCCTAGCAGTTTACTTTTTTTTTCTTTTTTTCTTTTTTTTTCCTTAACACACCCCTTGGAATCTGAGATGCTTTAAATTTAACCATTATTTTCTAGACACCATTAACCAACAAAGAGTGCTTTGTTCCAGGCAGTGGTGAACAGCTCGGTACAGTTTATGAAGCAATATCCTCCTATCCACTACAGAATGCAGCAATCTGCTGCACTGTCACAGGCTCGTGATTAATAGAAATTTGGATGTAGCCTTGGCTTTTAAAAGTTGTAGACTGGAGCACAAAGGGGGGCTGAGGAACGACACAACACTGAGAAAGGAAGGATGCTGATATTGCATTGAAAAAAGGCACGGGAGCAGACCATAACAGAAAGCTCACACAATGTGAACGTACCCTTGGGTGGGTTTCCACAGCCATTGTGCCACCACAGGGATGAATCAGCAGGGAGCTGCTTCCCTCTGCACGATGGTGACACTGGAGCCCCATGCCTGTAGGCCCAAGGCCTGCTCTTTGTTTCTGTGAGGGTTGAGGAGGGCCCTCTCTGTCACCCCCAGGTGCTCCTAAATGCTAGCTTGAGCCAAGTATCCTGCCTCTGAGGCATCTGCAAAGGAACAAAATTCTTACATAGTCTCCTTTTTTCTTCCAGAGCAACTATGTGAGGTAGATTTTTTTTTTTGGACATACTGGGAATTGTGTCCAAAAGAATCCGCACCAGCTCTCCAAACTTCAAATTTTGAGTGAAACACGTGAGAAGAGAGGAAAAATCTGACAGAAGAGGTGAATCAGAACTGAGGATTGTGCCATTTTGCACTCAGATGGGACAGGATCTTGCCTTTACTGTGCTGGCAGCCAGGCATGTGCTGATTCTGCTGGCGAACATGGCAAAACCCAGACTCCTCAGCATGGTGGTGGGCTGGGGATCTGGGACCAGCAGTGCAGTTTGTGATGGAGAAGGCAAGAGAGAGAAACAAAAAGCAGACTAAAGGGAGGCAAAAATGAAGAAGCTTACAAAATTAATCTTGTATATATTAGATGGAATATAATGTTAGTGTTCTGTAACATTTACACTCGAGGCAGAAGGAAGTACAAAATACTGTTTGGTGGATTGCTGCAGTTCAATGGCCATCAGCTGTTCATAAATCAAGTACATAGACAGACTGCAAACCGCCTTGCTGGCATGACAAAGACACAGTGATTAATGTTTCCGCTATGGATTAGGGAGGCACTGAGGTAATACTATATGTAACTCCAAGATGCTACCCTTTTTTCACTTCTCAGCTGAAGGCCAGGCAAAATTTAGTCAATGTTACCTCAAATTAAACTGCTAAAAGGGTGCTGTATGTTTTATTTTTTGCATGCATGCATAACCTTGCAATATATTTTTATTTTATTTTATTTTGGGGGGGGGGGGATAAATTTGGTAACTATTAGGCAGTAACTTTATCAGCACTTTCTTACATATATTTCCTTATTCTGTGCTTCTGCATACGTTTCTGTACAGGCTATATTTTATCATACATGTATATCTAAGTCTCCTTCACTGAGGTGGTTTTTTAGTCTCTGCAGTGTGGCATCAGCCCAGTATATGTAAGTCACCCAGTGTCCTCAGACTGGAGAAACAAAAATAAATAAATAAATCAAAAGAAATTCCCAAATTTCCTCGGGAAGGAAAAACAGAGAGCCCAAAGATGCTCGGGAGGAAGAAGGGCAGTGCCCCTGCACTGCTGGGGAAATTAGGAGGGGTTTGGGATACGGCAGGCATTGCACACACGGCTGCCTTGCATTGCTCATCCCCTCCAGACTACAAGGCTGCCTCCTCTCATATTCCTCTCCTATACAAATTCTTGTCAGTAAACTCAGATTAGTTCAGCTCTTAAGACATGGGTGTAGCTGGACTGTTTTCCATGACAGATATGTTCTGACAAACTTCAAGGAGCAGCAGTTTGTAAGCGCCCTCCTCTCCAAAGCGTGGGCCTTTCAGTGCTCCCTATCCAATGCTATTTTCTGTGCCTCTCTGCAAAGACCCAGGGGATTCATTAACAGGATTTACTAATCTCTTTAATTGACTAAGTCTGGGAAAAAAGTCGCAGATGCTTCCAAGCTAATATTTGATTCTGGATTCCCACATTAGAAATAAGACTTATTTTTTGGTGTTCTTTCTTACAGCTAATCTCCAGCACTGGCTACTCTGGTCCTACCCACAACATCCAACACTTGTACTTGTGTGATTCGAGGGACTTTATTTGGATGTGCTATCTGATGGACAGCAGTGTTCGAACAGAAACTGAAAGACATTTGTTGGAATCATTGTCAGAAAAAAATAAATATTACTCTAAATAAATAAATAAATAAATAAAATAAAAAAAAATACTGCTTTATGGTTTCATTTGCTGTTGAAAGAAATAAGTGAAATGAAATGAGTCAAAATGCAAAATACAATCTTACATTAATAGAAAAAAGCCATTTACTGCTATTTTAGCAAAATGCTCATGAACAGAAATCATGCAACACATTTCCACACTTCTTTGTTATTATAGGGCAATTGTTCCATGTTTATCAAAAGACTTACAGGAACATAATGTTCCTTTCTGACAAAAGTGTAATGATAGTGGATGAACTGTTCACCTGATTTTATTTGGCTTCACAAAATAGGCAGCTGTTGTATTTTGATTAACCAAAGATGCCCATCAGCTTTCCAATCCTTTGTAATATGTATATCTCACTATTTGTCTGCTTAATTCTGCCAGTAGATATTTTATGCAGGGTACAGACTGGTGCAAAGAACATGTAACCAAATACTTTGAAATTTATCCACACCTTTCTTTTCCTCACTCTTTGTTAAGGATACGTGGACACTTGTCTTCCACATATTTTACTAGACTACAGCCATCCGAATTTTTATGAAGCAGACATGGTTCCATGATAAAGGCTCATCAAAGTCATTCATATTCTGTATTTATTTGCATTGATCGGTCATCAGTTAGCTTTTTACATATGTGAGATTCTTCTTCATGTTCCACCATTATCTCTTTTTCTCACATACAGCTGACTAGTATTTTTCTTTAACATTTCAAGGGAAGAGCAAGATTGTTCATAATATTACAGAGGTTCAAAATTAAAAATAACATTAATGATTCTGATTTTTTTTTCCTCTGGTAAAATATTAAAAGCAATATTTTATTCACATTGATCTTCCTTTGCATACATTTTCTGGTTCAGTAGGTTTCACCTATTTTCCTTTTAAATCTAAATAAAGCTTTTCAGTACAAATATTTCTTTCAGATCTTCACCATGATAAACATGCAATGCAATTTGACTGAATCACTATCTATGTAAACAGTTCTTTATTCTATACAAATTGCAGAAAGTGTTGTGACAAGTATTTTCATTCTTCATATACAGTTCTAGCTCTTTCAGACACTCAGAAAAAGCATTTACACTAAATGCATTGCGGTTAAGTCATAGTACAGGTTCTTTACTAGGCACGATTCTCATTTCAGATGTTTCTCCCACTTGAGAATAACTCTCTATCTTCTGACATAGGATTAGTTTATCAGGTCCTGCTGTTACCCACGGGCTCATCAATGCAAAGCGCAGAGGTCTGGCTTTACGGCACTCAGCTTTAAATGGATGCTCGTCTTTCCAAGGGTACGGCATCGTCAGCCCAAACATAACAGTAACTTACCGAAATATGCATAGCAAGCACCAAGTAGGGGCAGGAAGGATGTTGAGTGTATTTTTGTCATTTTTCTTACCAACTAGTTTATTAGTGGTTTATTGCAAGGAGAACAGACAGTGGATAAAGAGAGGTCCCTAAAAAAATGTTGGCAATGAAGCAGCAAGTGGAAAAAAATGAAAGATAACTTTACTCAGCTGGCTTTTTCCAGGGAAAGACGAGCTTCCCCTGAGAAGTTTGCTTTCCTGAGTTAACAACTGTGCTATGCTGGCTGGGCTCCCGCTGGCCTCTGCCTCTACCTTTCTTTCTCTCCCATCCTTTTGGCAAGGATATGTCTTAGACTCTGTGAGTACCAACATGAAGGCTTTATTCAAGAGGAAAAGCTACTGGTGTGATTCATTACTACAAGTGAGAAAATCTGAGGAGCAAATTTTAGCAGCTATTCATTCTGATTATTAGGACTCAGTCTGCAAAATTTCAGGCAATATCCCACATTAAAGAATAAAGAAACAATTACAAAGGCCTACGTCTTCAGTGTAATGATCGGTGAATGATCAATAAATACAGAAAACAGTTTCCTGTGATGTACAACAATGGCCCAGAGGAGACCAACAGCTTAGTGACATTATACTGCAGCTTTCCTCATTAGAGCTCTTCGTAAGGTGTGCCCCATGATTAATGACAGATCATTTATACAGCATTACCAGCAGGAAAATAATTCTAATTACCAATAACATCAAATCATAATCACTATGCAAATAATTTACATAATGTAATGGAATATCTGGTCATTATAGGGCAAACAAATCACAATGTTAACTGAGGTTAGTCAGTTATCGCAGAGTAAATAACATTAGAAATTAAACAAAGCCAAGCTAATATCAGGTTTTATCCAGTTAATAACCAGTGAGCATATCCCTAGCAAAACATATCCAACCACATAAAGATGTTAAGTACTTACTTTGGTGTCTAACACAATAGGGATTGGAGATAACATAAAAAACATCCTATGTTACTGGTTAGTTGGAGGTGTTTGAATAAGTGGTTGGGGGGGATTCAGAGTGAATCTTACTTTTTGTTGATTCATGGGGTTAAGTCTTGAGATGGTGGCCACAGGATCCTGCTTACAGCGTGGAGGATAAAGCATTCTGACAGTCAAAACCAGCCCAGATGAGGCTGGTTTTTGTTCAAATACTTGAACGATAGCTGTAGAAGTAGCATTTTTCTAAATCTGGCATTAATCTAAATCTATTAACAGAGTTATTTACAACCATGGAATCAGATAATGTTCTCATCCAGCACATGGGGCATGCAGTGTGCCAGAAATGTGGTGGGATCCAAAACAAGGAAGAGAGCATAATATACAGGAGGTAATAATATATCTTGGAACAGAGCAAAAGGCAGCCTGGAGAATGCTGGATTACAACAACAACTGTGGAAATATGGATGTGAGGACTGAGTTATAAACTTGACTAAGGAGATGAAAATATTAGCTGTTGGGGAGAGGTAAAGGGAATGGTTGTTTTTCAGCTTTTCACTTTCCTATTGAGAGGAAAGCATAAGCTGCAGACATTGTTGCGGTGAATAATGCCTGAAAGCTAACAGATGTATTTGTGAACTTTAATACAGATGTTTTTTTTTCTGAAGAGAGATTGCATTTTATTTGCTTGCTCTCATTTTCTTTTGTCTTCTGAAATCACAAAGCAGAGAGGTGCATGGCCTGCAGACTAAAGCACCATTTTTAATTTTAAGGGCATTAAAAGCTTTTTCATGAGAGACTGGTCTCCCTGTGATGCTGAAGGACATGCGGACATAAGCTGTGAATTCAAGTTGAATTCACTTCCATCCACGGTAAGCAGTAGAATCAGAGACAAACCCTTGATTTGGACACTGTCTGTATTCCGTGTTGCTCTTGTGACTCCTTTCTGTTTTCTCAGTGTCTCATATAACTCCATGTTAGGCCATGGACAGACGTCCTCCCCACGATCCCAAAGTGCCTTTTTCACCATCATTATGGCCAGCTGTTTGCACAGCCAGCAGCTGGAAGCTGTCTCCACCGCTCTGTTCCTGGAAAGGACCTTGGGTGGTTTCGCTAAAATGCTTCGGGCAAACTTAGCCCCGCTAGCACAAACCACTTTCATCATCTGTTTAAATTAACCCAATTGTGGTTGTCTGAAGCAGATTAGCAAATGCTGACAAGATTCCTCCTGGGGACAGTAATCTCTGGCATAAGCAAGTAGCATACAGATGGGGGAGGGAAATGATTTCTAATGGGCATAGCCATGTGCTAAGACAACGTCCACCTTTGGTAGCTGCAGTGAATAGCTGTATAAGTGAGTGCACTGACAGAAGGTTAGCCTCACTTAGGTCAATAAAGGGGACAAGAAGTGTGGGGCACAGTCTTGAGTATTGGTATCTTCAAGTACCTACATAAATACCGTAGTTTTCAAGCATGCTTCCTGGCGTCTCCTCTTATGGAAGTCAATGTTAGTGGCTCAGCACTTGCGGGACTGCCAATTTATTCAGGCACCTCAGTCCTTATTAAAGTGCCAGATTTAATCTCAGTTTTGGAAGTTTTTCTCCTGTTCATAGACCTTCTGGGATTTTAATAAATTCTCTTTAAAGGAATCCTAATCTCAGCTCCTTCGGTTCTATTATGAGGAATAATATTTAGAGTGTGATGGCTGCTGGGAGAGAGATCAGCAAGTCCTACAGCAGGTATCCGAGAGGCTTTTGCAGTAGCTCTCTAGTAAAACATCCAACTTATTTAATGCGTTGTGACTGCAGCACACATTTGTGTTTGTCAGTCACAGTTTCACCTGAATATGCACGGAAAGTCTTCAAGTGATACAAGGAACTATTCAAGTGTTTGTAAATCCAGACATAATAAGAAAAACACATAAGGTAGCACTGAATGATCTATTTTGATATTAAGACTGTGGAACATTAAGGGGTGACAGGGCTTGAATTGGGCTGAACACACCTGTGGTAGCCTCAGAATATTTATGGTGCATTTCTTTTTTAATTACGGCACTATAAGTTATAGATCAGTCTTATCGTATTTGAAAGTCTAAAATTAGAGACAACAGTTGACGCTACAGTGCTCTAAAATGTAGCTGTGCACTGATTAATTCTGCCCATGTTTGGCAGATCCTCAGTAAGATGTAATGCGTTTCTGTGGACTGGTTCTGAGAGTCACTAGTGGCCCCAAGGAGAGATCACTTCCAGTGGGTGATGCAAAGCTTCATATCTTGCTTGCCTTTCTTCCTTACACACATTGCAGGATAGCTAACACCTCTTGGAAACGATTTATGGAAACATTGCTGCATTACCTCTGATCCACCTCTACTGTATTCAGGCAACAAAATCTAAACCAGGGAATAACACTTACTCTGAGTGGATGAAAACGAGTCTGTATAGTATTACTGTACCAACATACTTACTATACTAAAATACATCACTGGTCATTCTCTCATCAGAGAAGAGTCCTTGAACTTCACTCTTGTTTATGTTTTTTTCTTCTTAACCTTAATGTTGAGGGCATTACTTCTCCTGTTTTAATTTAAAGTTGCGTTCAAGATGGAAATCTCACAAGAAGTATTTGTTTGCTGACCTCCCTGAATCTGGGCAGAGGAGATAGTGTGTGATGGATTGTATGGAGTAAAAAAAATAACATTATTTGCCTCTTGCAAACTGATATGGCAAAGAGAACATAAATGAAGCAGCATTAAGGCAGCAAAGGAGAAAGGAAAGTGATAACTGACTTTAAAAGGTGACTTTAGAAAGGGTAAGAAATATACAGACCAGCTGTACTTACAAAAAGTGGATGAAAGTTCTGGGCTAGTTAGGAGCGAGCTTGAGTGGGAAGTAATAGAAAACATTAGGCAAACTTCAGGTTATCAGAAGAAGCAAGTGGAAAAGCAAACACGAGCAGAAATGGAAGTTCTAACCAGGCTTTTAACCCAAGAGAGGTATAAAAAGCAGAACAGCCTCCTGCTAAATGAGACATTGGTCAGTATTTCAACCATTGCAAACTTTCAGAAAACATGACAGAAAAGATAACTGTAACAAACAACACATTTTGTGAAGTCAAGAGAATGGAAGCCATGGAACAGAAAAAGAGAGTATGAGTTCTTCAAAGAATTTTGATTGAATTCTCAGGTCTTCTACCAGAATATTGTTTTCCTTAACTATGAGCATTTAACTAGCTATTAAGCAGTACCATTAGTGTCTGTGGTCTTTAAAACCCTGAGTAATCTTAACCACTACAGACTAAAAATAGATTAGTCTAATTTCCAAAGTATTAAAAATACATTAGAAAAGTCCCAATTTATTTGCAATTTCATGGCTGATAACAGGTATATTACTTTGCCAGCAGTCTGCTATTTAGGTGTCCAAACTAGCTGCAAAATCCCAAAGCCAGAAATCAGCCCTACCTGATTTTATCTATTTTTGTAAGGCCAGCACTTGCATGTCAGTCTTCTGCATGAGTGGACTCAAGGCACCTCGGAGGTGCAGAATGAAGGAGGCCTGCAGAGCCCCCTGGGGAACAGTACTGAGATAGGGAGAGGCTTTAGGGCCATGAGGCCATATTAAAAGGCACTCAACCCACCTTCCATACCACATGGCTTTGGCCTCTTACCATAAAGTAGGTTTAGGAAAAAGATTTAGGATGTAGATGGTGTATGGCTTACATATTTCATCACCAGGTCCCTGCTGCTTAGAGAAAACAGGCTTTGCAGGCAGCATTTGTCAAAGCAAACCTTGAGAAATCAGGAACATCATGGCATATTTGGGTTCAAAGATTAATCTCCTGTCACCCCTCCTCAATCTCTACCTTGCTGTTTTCTTTCTAAGCACCTGTAAATGGTACTGTATTTATTTTTGCTTTCCTGCATACAGGGAAGTACTCAAAAGATCTGCTAAATGTCACACATCTCTTATGCTAATCTCATATATTTCTGTGTTACAGCTTGATCATTTCAAAATATCTGTTTTTGCAGCATCTGGCTCCTTTTAAGACTTTTCCTCACCAGTCCATTTCCAGTGCAGCCTCCATCTTCAGTGCCACTCATTTAGCTGACTCTGTCTTTGGGGGCACACCTTCTAACATAGCAGGAACTTCCACTCTGCAAACACGCACTACATGCACAGAATGTCAGCTTTCAGATCCATCACGAAATGATGCATCGATTGAACCTTATCACATGTATACATGATGAAATATGGGTGATACATGCATTGCCTGTGTACCAAACTGTGCACTTTAGTCTGCAACACAGCACAACATACCAAATGTGCTGCATGTGCTAAACAAACAGCTCCACCTAGTTTCTAAACAATGTTATTTCTTAGTTCATGATAATGTACTATATGAACAAAGCTGAAGGTGAACAACAAATTAATATAGAAAATACTTAAAGCAATTCAATACCATGCAATTGTTCAACTGGACTCCTTCTCCCTTCCCTATGCAAACTTCCAACCTGGAGCTACACACTGCAAATTCTTCCACCTCACTACAAGTGCACTTCCCTGGGAAAGAGTGAATCAGCCAGGCTTCATCAGTGTTAGAGATCAATTTAGGCACAGTTAGGTCCAGTGGTCTTGAACTAATGTTTGAATCTGGAGTTTCAGCTCAGCAGGGATAAAGTAGAGGTATTTGTTTCCCATTCAGGCCTTCCATTTCTCTTCCACTTCCTTTCCTGATGGGAACTGGATTCCTCTCTGTGCATGTGTCCCTACTTCCATCCAGCGCTCCCCTCTTCCGATTCCGGCTACATCTGAGTCTTGCAAGGTGTTTTGTTTGTTTGATTTACATTCCTTCATTAAGATACCTCACTTTCCATGTGCTCATGTAACAAAAGCTCTTTCTGAGCTTTCAAAATCTGCTGTGTCGTTAACTGCAGCAAACACTGCACTGGACCAGAAGCAATCTCACAAATTCTGGCCAGCAACCTGTCTTAAAAACACTTGCAACAACTTCACCAAGATTCATCTCATTACTAGGTAGGCTTTTGTTCCTCTCACAGATGGCCACTTCAGACCCTCACTGATTTAGTGGTTAGAAACTCTTCTCTACAGTCTAGACTAAATCCATTCTCGGACAGTTTATGCCTTTACTCTACTGAATGATACTTGCATATAAAGCTAGTACTTCCACCCTCAGACATTTTTCAATGACTGGTAATCAGTATGTATGCTGGCTTTGAAAGTTGGTTTCATGCACTGGAAGGATTAGAAGTAAACATCTACCCTGCCATCTAGCCATTACTGTACAGCTAGCATGCCTTGAGGTGCAGACTTCATCTTGAGTAGAAGCACCAAAAATTGAGGCTTTCCAGACTGAGTTTACTTTGTGCTGGTAGCACAATGCATGGTATTGCCTATTTTTATGTGTATTTAGCAGCTAACAACCACTTTTACTACTGGCTCTCATTCACTCTTAGCCCCACAAAGCCAACCTGCAGGAACAGCTTGTCGTGGTTCCGCTCGAGTGGGCAGCCGAGCTCCACCACAGCCGCTCTCTCACTCCCCCTCCTCAAAGAGGAATGGGGAGAAAATATGTGAAAAGGGCTCAAGGATTGAGATAAGGACGAGAAAATCACGCAATAATTATTGTAACGGGCAAAACAGACTCGGCATAAGGAGATAGTAAGATTTATTGCCTACAACTAACAAGCGAGAGAAGTGAGAAAACAAAGGAAAAAAAAAAAACAAAAGCACCTTCCCCCCCATCCACCCTCTTCCACCTCCTCCCCCCGAGCGGGATATATCCTGTACAGGATATAATGCTTTATAACTTTCACTTATTCAACCATGTATTTTACTTCAAACTTAAATGCCTATTCCTTTATCTTACAGAGAGGAGAAGGAACTCACAGGCTGGATGTTATCCCCTTATGGATAGAAAGCTCATTTTTACAATCACAGAATGGTTTGGGCTGGAAGGGACCTTAAAGATATCTAATTCCAACCCCCTGCTGTGTGCAGGGACACCTCCCACTAGACCAGGTTGCTCAAACATTTAGTATTTTTTTTATTGAGCTCTGAAGAAGGGCTGGCTGGAAGTTCACCCACAGGTAAGAGTTGATTTAATGGAACCTTACAGAAGTTTCCTTCTCAGAAGCTTTCGTGAGCAATGACTTCACTGTGTAATCATCCTACTCACAACGGCCAAGTTTATGACATCTCACTGATGACTGCATTAGCAAAAATATTGCCAAAACAGTGTCTGTTCTCTACCTGCTGATTCAGTTTGTAGTGACCATATAGGAACAAAAGGAGTATTTCAAGTAAAGTGTCCTCTCTGAACTGTGCAGGTCATATTTAAACAACTTCTTACTCTTTTTTTATGCCAGCAGGTCACATTTGCAGACACAAGATGGCAGCATAGAATAAAAAATTACCGATGCATTGTATTTGCTGCTATTAGTTTTATTTCACTTTGATTTTATACTATACATGTACAGTCTAGCGGTGCCAAAATTATTTTACCCTTGTTGGTGAATTTATTCAGTATTTTCCAGAAGCATACCCACCTCTTTGTTCCACATTTTCCTACTGAATTCCAGGCCTTTCTTTAAAACCCTGCTAACCTCTGGATGTACTTCATAGCCAGTCTTTAAAAGAGAAACTGTACTTGTAATCCAACAAGCAGAAACGATTTATATTCACATCAGAATTATAGCACAGAGAGTAATAATTCAGCTGCTGGCAGGAACTCTTAGCTGGCAACAATTTAGATCTGACAGAAGTCCATATTAAAAATAAAAATGACATTGAAGTGAAAGATACATCTTTAAAAATCAAGGGATTAAGCAAAAAGATTGTCCTGGACACACCAGCACCACAGAGTAGTGAACAGAGTTCTGGTCTGAAGGTCCCTGAGGTCAACAGAAAGCTAAGAAATGCCATAATTAAAGAGGAAATACACCACAGGTATCCTGAGGCTACCCAGGTCTGTTCAGCCCCTGGATGAACACGCAGTGTAAATGCCTCCCGCACCTTGTCCTCTCTGCTCACTGCTCCCCCGGGGTCTGTAGCAGCCAGATAACAGGCAGGGTGTTAGGCTGCCCATAATATATTTTTCTCCAGCTCCAAATATTCACCCAAGAATATTCTGATGTGTCTCACAGGGACCGCTGCAAGTGGCTGGCAGATGGACTGTCAGTATGACTAGTTCCACCCAGGTATTTGGGGGATCCTTTTTGGGCTTGCTTTGCAGTTGTTCTTCAGTAGCCTAGCTGGGACAAGTCCTTAACATTTGTTTGCCGACTGCTTCTACAGTTCACAATGCTTTCTATTATTACTAAAGATGTTAATCTAATGTCAGTGCAGATTGACAGTTTGTTATCATTACTAAAAACATGCATATTCAGTAGGCTACATCACCAATGTTTCTGAAATACCCACACAGAGAAAGAATGCTCAGACTTCATGGAATTTCCTCATCACAGAAGTCATCAGTCCCCACATTTTTTTTTCTCCTTTGGAGTTTACAAAGCAGGAACAGGTGAGTGGTTGGGTGAGACCCACAAACAGCCTTCACTTTCTGACGGCTGAAGCAAAGCAGAAGTCCCAATGGAGTTGGATGCCCTGGTACTGCCTCCCATGTGATGCAGGTTACGATGGCAGGGTGAGACAGAGGCTGGTGTTCGCCAATCAACAATACATGAATTATCTCTGTCAGCATGAAATCCTTCTCTGCAAATTCTGTCAAAGCTGCAAAAGGAGGAGAAAGCAGAATATAGTGGAGAGCCGAGGCACAGCAGAGCCAGTCCTCTGTTTGACCGAGCTCATTCACAGGACTGCAAACATAAAGGCATTGTGCAGCCACTTTGGGGGCCCTTCAGTGTTTAAGAGGATATTTTTTTTCTGGTATCTCCTTGCTTACAGGTAACCTACAATACTGGAATGTATAACATCTACACATGTTTTGGATAGACAGGCAGGCACCACAGCAGCTGATGAGATCACTACTTGTCATGAGGCACTATTCTGTCTCCAGCATCCTATCTCCAATCCCATTGACTTCTTAGGAGGAAAGAGCAAGAAAGCCTGCAACAGACCAGGCTGGAATAAAAAGTGCTCCTATCGGCAGGCTTTTCTAATCCCATCAATTCAAATTGGTTTATATGCAAGAGAATGGAAATTAATACCTTCACCACACAACTGAATCTTTACCAACACAATTCTGAATATTAGATCTTCATTCTCCATTTGAAGGTGTTGTGTCGCATAGCCATATGCTGTTAAAAGAGCTTTTCCTTACCCCATATTGAGTGAATTTCAGTTGTAGAGAGTCCCTATGCTTTTCAGCAGGTTTATTATCATTATTATTATATTTTACATGTATATAGTAAATCCTGGCAGACATGATTACCCAATCTCCAGAGGACAAAGTGAAGGACTAGTTTATACCTGAATGTTTATCCAATGCTGATATGAATGATCTTAGATAACACCATGCTCTTGAATTAGAATTGGAATTAATGATTCCTGTCAATAAATAGTAATGCTAGCTATTAATGATGCAAGGAAAAATAAAATAAAATAAAATTTTTATTCATGGCCTACATATTTTAAATCCAAGTTTTTGTTGGTAAAAAGATTAAAAACTGCTATAATTTTCAAAAACACTTGAAAACCATTGTGTTTTGGACATGTTAAATAATCCTACATTTGCCTATTACACCAGCAACCTTCACATTCATTTTGTACACTGAGAAAGAAAACCTCTTTGTCTGTAAAAACCACCTTGTCCTTTTGGCTACTTGGGTGGACTAATAAAATATGTACATAATAGTACCTGCTTTGTTACCTCTCATAGCTATAATCTTTACTGCCTTGTAGTGTACTTATTTTTCATTGCTATTACTTGATTAATTATTTTTATATTCTCCAGTTTAGACAGGAAAAATGTTTGAAAAAAATCTTGTGCTTTATTTGTATCAAAGATACAAATGTATATAAGCAATGGTAACAATCAAGCAAAGGAAATTCAGATGTAAATCAAAGTTATGATATGTGCGTTCCTGATGTTCTTCCTCTTTGAGGATTTCAGAGATATTAATAGATGTTGCTGAATCAAGGATCACAATTCTGTGAAAAGGTGCCATAAGGAATGGTGTCCTCACTTTACACATGGGAAAAATGCACTCTGGAAATAATTATTCTACTTCTAACCAAAGAATCACGTTGACTCCCCATGCTTTCATCATAAACTGTTCTATCCTCCTCATATTTTAAATGATCATTTAAAGTCTTCTAATTGACTTCTAAAATGATCATTTACAGTCTTCTAATGCAGAGAAATCCCTTCCTTAGCCCCTCTGATCGAGAAGCAGATATGCTTTTCATTCGTTCCAAATGGATGAGATGGCTTTTACTAAAATAGTTTACTTTTTGTTCTGTGCATTTCATTTCCAGTTTGACTCAAATATCAACAAATTGATCCTTGGCAAACCAAGCTCTCCACTAGGTAATGCCATTTCCTCATTGAACTAATTACTTCACTGTATCAGTTGAAATATTGCTTTTAAAGTAATTGGAGACTTACATATCCATGTTCTTTATGCAAATTAAAATGAATAGCTATACTTAGTAAATGGGAAAACTGCCTAAGTGCTAGAGCTGTACCCAACCTGGAAATCCATTTCCCACAAGAGAAGTTCAGTTTTTAAGCCACTTCTGAATTCAAGTTACAATTTTTAAGCCTGTATGGCTAAAATGCCACTCCTCAACCAGATTGAAAAATCTAAATACAGGTGGCTTCACTGCAAAACTGCTTGTCACCTACAATTGTCTCTAACCCAATAAGATCTGTCAGTGTTCTCACTTTCTCAAAGCCAAATTATCTGCTCAATTACTTCTTTGAAAGTCCATAGAAATCAGGCGTTGTTGCACAGAATGAGCTGGCTCGGGATCAGTCTGTTTCACAGCTTCTGAGAGCAGGAGGCTTGTGGCATCACGGTGGTTGAGTGGTCATTGCAAACAAATGGTGGAGTGTGACTCTCTCTCAGGACATCAGTTATTTTCCAGAGCTAACCACTCAACTCCTGGCTGTCCCTTCAGGGGCACAATGCTGCTGATCCTGCAGCTGATCCAGCAAGGTATATACCAGCTCACACAAAATGGGCTGGAGGTGTGAAGGGTCAACACGCTCATTCAGGCAAAGCTTTAAAAATTTGGCTACTGAGGACATGAATCAAAGGTGAGGTGAGGCCAAGATCTGTGAGAACAAGATATGAATGAGATCATGGAGACACACGGTAGAAAAGAAGGGTGAATAGGCACCATCCACAATCTCAGTTTGCCCCAGCTGAAGCCAAGAACATGCAGTGAGTAGGAAAGTTTACATCAGAAGACACACTAGTTCTGTGACAATTGTTCTCTTTTCTTGTTAACTCCCGGATATTGTTTTATTAGTCTTGCTTGTCTGTGTCATGGATTACAATTTAAATGCATGTTTCAATTCTGCAGATATATAAGGACATATAATTCAATCACCTTACTGGAATTGTGAAATATTACTGTTAAACAAGGTGTGCTTAGAGGGCTAAAGAATATTGCCACAAAGTGAAGTGCACTGCATGCAATTAAAACTACAGCTCTGCATTCATCCAAGAGGCAACACTCAAACATTTAGCTGTGCTTCTTTTTATGTTATTTATTCTCCTAATTTAATTTTGAATAATCTCACTTATGGAAAGGGGAAAATGACTGCTATGGATTGTGAAATACAGGAGTACTAAGAGGGAACTGAATGTGCCAGCTGGGAATATACAAAGGAGGGAATGAGTCATGTAACTTCTGGGTATTGCCAGTCATTCGGAAAGGGGTCGGCCTAACTGTGCAGGACTGCAATTATTAAAATTTATGTAGCAAGCACAGCATTTATTCCTGGGTTGAATTAATAAATGATCTGCTAGCAGATGATAATGATCATAAATGATCTGCTAGCAATGCTGTGTTAAAGGTTCTGTCAGCAATTATATTATAGAGATTTATAATATCAAACTAAAATAGTGCATCCTGGTCACTAAAATAACTCCAGAGTCAGACTTTGGATCAAGTTATCATAACCAAGTAGCTGACTAATGCCCACAAAAATATCTGTGTGCATGAGCATATCTTTGTGCATGTTGGTTGGGTAATTGCTTTTGTAGGGTGTTTTTTTGTGTGTGCATAAACATCTTTATGGAATGGATGGGCACTTGTGTGTGGTGCGCAGGTGCTGTAAACAAACATATGAAAATCAGTGCATACCTGTGCATGGGTTTTACACCAAAACAAGCTATTAGACTGTAAAGAACTGAATATTCTTATGGTTAAGTAAGAAATAATCCAGTACATCTCAGTAAATCCCTGTAACAGAAATGCTGGCAATACTTTAAATGTGATAGTGTTAATAGGGATAATTTAAAGGATTTTTTCTTAGTCAGCTGCCTGTGGTTGAAAATGTGCTTTCATAAAATTTTCTGAAAATGAATATAGTTCACTTTGTTTAAAATAAATGGTTGGATTCTTTAACTAGTTGATGTTTTCCGCAAAGCCTATGTGCTGATATCCCAAAAATCAACTAAGTGGACTCTCAGCTTGTACTTACAATGTCCCTCCATGCGTTCTGTCAACTCTTAATCTGGCTTTGGTGCATATTACAGCAAGTTTGCTGTAAGTTGCAGAATTGCATAACAATAATAACTTAAAAAAATGAAAGTTAGTTAACACTCTGCCTGTTAATACAAAAGTAGGGCAGGTAGGGTTATTTTGCAAGAATATCAAACATTTTCAGTGTAACTGCCTGTCTTTATGATCTGCCAGGGCTGGAAGAGCAATCCCAAACACATTCCAGTGCATCTTGTTATTCATCAAGGTAGAGCAATCCTCCTGGGGTTCCAAATGGTGATTGGATTTGTACGGAGCCTGCCAAATTAAAATTGCCTGCTTTAAAATAAAAACTTGAACAAAAAAACAGGACAAAATTTTGAGTTCCAGTTGACAATGTATTCTTATCTCATCATGCTACCATAGAGGGCCCTGAAGAAAAAGAGTGACATAAGAAATCACTCCCTCAGTGCTGTGACTCTGCTATTGATAGACCCAATTTCGTATATTGATAGACATGTTTTGTGAATGCATCAAAAATCCAAGTCTATACACTAATATGTAAAAGATCATGTAGATTGCATTGGTGTTACTGGAATCAGAGTTGAATTTGTTCCAAATGCTGTTGTCAAGTTTGACAACTGGATTGTAAGAGTTAATAGCAAAAGCAATAAGCAAATACAAATTTCAAAGGAAGACAATTATTCAGAAGTCTAGCACTGAACCCTTGCCTGAAAGAGACTTGCTGATAAAAGAACTTCTCTAACATTAAAATGATACTTAGCTCCTAAAGTTGATCCTGATTTCAGCATTCTGTTGTTATATATATGTAAATAGCTGTGCATTTATATATAAAAACAACACCTGTGTGCGTGAAGAGTTCTGAATATGTTTTTTCACCTTGATTGTATCGTGCACAGTGGATTAGGTGATCTTCATGCATCACAGCATCATTGAAATAGTAAACTTTTATTGTTTCAGACTTCAAATAATTCAAACCCAGTCCCAAATTCATGAAAACTGCGTAAGTTAACTGAAGGTCATCACTTAATTTTGACTCACAATCACTAAAAGCTTGGCCTCCGAGCTACTAGTTATACATTTGCAAACAATACATATATTTTTCTGTGTATGTTACGGTACATGTTTTTATGTGCAATCATAATTACGAAATGGGTCATGATTTTCAGAAATAGCAGTTTAAACAAGGGGTCCCAGAACTTCTTATCTGATCCAGATGGACCTAGCCAGATTCACCTAGCTGTGAAGAACACAGCTAGTTCCTAAAATCAGGAAGGCACTTACCCTTATGTTTGAATCTAACACATTTGGATTCTCTCCTGAGTAGAGATGTTTCCTAGAAGTGAGAGACTTAAGATCCTATCTAGAGATCTCACATTCTAATTTTAGGCACAAGTCTTGTATATATGTATATGTCTGTGTACCTTTTCAGAATAAATATGTTCCTGCTGGGCTGAGATTTTCAGCTTATTACAATCAATAGCACTATTTACAGCAGTTCTGATCACTAATGATTCTTGTAACAGAAATTTCCATTTCCATCTGAGTTTGGCATGACTGAAATCTCATCCTGTGAATTCAGGTACAAAACCCAGACAACTCCCACTTTTGGATTTCACCTCTGTTTCCTGTACCTGAAAATTCTGAAGAAATGGTAGGCTGAAATTTTTTAGGTGTAACTTATGACATCTGGGGAAAACAAAACAAAACACAACAACAATACTGCCTGTCTGATACTGAGAATTTCACTGTTAGGTACAGGAAGCTTATGTTTTGGGGGCTGAAACTAATGCTCTTCTCTTCCCATTTTGTGACTTTTGGAGCTCTCATAACCCTTCCTTGCATTTGCATGTTCTTTTCCACTTTACTCCCACCTATTCCCCTCACACCTTATCTCTGGTTTAGGTCTGCTGAGGCAGAAGCTGAGGATGGAGTCAAAGGCAGCTTCACTTTTATGTTATAAGACTTAAAAACATCCTGTCATATATGGAGTCATCTTTAAATGTTATGCAGTATTGCTACAAGTATGTAACAAGAAATAAAGTGGAAAGAGATGTTTCCTCCAGCACTTTGGGATGAAGACTGTGACAAAGGAACTTGGAATCTAAGATTCACGAATCTCCCTGATAATCTGCTTTCAAGTGTGTGAACCTTGTGGAGAAATGTTCCATAAGTCATGCAGTTCAGTTGTGGTGGGGTTGAAAAGATCATTTGCTTCTTTTCTTATGTAACATGTCAGAGGATCAGGTATCTGCACTGCAATGGAGGCAGCAGTTTGAGTTGTGGGGTTTTGTTCAGCATATAAACCCTGAAGAAATCTTCACACCAAGAAATGGAGATGAGACCACGAGCAGGAAAAGACTGGCACTGAGAGTCAAAGAAAGGTATTGCCTTGATAAAAACGCTTCCAGGGAAAGAGCTATAGAAATATCAAACTAGGGAGCTCATAAAGGTCTGAACAACAACAACAACAACAACAAAAAGGAATATTATGAATTTATTTTCTAAAATGATGTGACCATGTTTTTAAAAATCTGTAATACAGAACTAACTTTCAGTACCTCTGCCCTTCACTCCTTGAACTTCTGAACTATGGTCTCAGGACAAGATGCCACATAGAAATATCTCAAAAGAATGATTTCCTCTAAAAATTTCAATGGTGGTAGGTGCGGAAAATTATGCTGTTATTGAAAAGTACCATTAATTGTCACTATGGAGCAGCTCCTGTGCTATATAATAGAGTATCCAAAGCAAGCAAATAATGGAAATATACTAGTGAGAAGTCAAACCTGACTTTCAGGTATTGTATTGCATAACATGATTTGCACTTGCATTATTCAAGGACATGCTGATGTTGAGTAATGTCCTTACCTTACCTAAGAGTCAACCTAATCTTTAGTGAGACTACAACTCAGAAAAAAATATGGTCAGCTCTAGCAATGTAAATTTTATATTGAGATAAGAAAATAAGTAAGTGGAATACATATGGTGCTAGACAGTCTCTATACAGCAATTTCTTACACAGATTATTTTTCATATAAGAAGATTATCCCATATAAAAATTCTTGTACTGCTTAGATGTTGAACATAAAATGGAGGAAAGAGTCTTTGCATGATTTTTCTCCTGTGGGCGTAAACAGATATTTTTAACTTCAGCTACCAAACAGAACTGACTGAGACAGAATTAGATTATACTTGCAACCAATACTTTTGTACCTTGCAAATATATGACAGCTGCGATTTAGAAAGATTCAGAACCAAGTTTGTTAATATCAGTTGTTGCTAAGAGATGCATCGCCTTTAGTAGAAGAATGAATATGCACCCACATACTAAGGGATCTATGAGCTAAAAGTCACAAACACAGTACAAAATATATTGTTTATGTTACAAGAGAGTCTGAAAATATTTTGTTGTTGAAAAAAAAAATCATTATTGCACTTTGAGTTCATCATGTGTTTTGTTGACTTGACCCCTCACAAAAGGTGTACCCAGTGATGACATTTTTGAAAATTATGAATGATTGAAAATCACATTGAAGGCTAAAACTCATATAATGGTTACAGCACACTCAATAAATGAAACCATTAAAATACACTATTTTAGTATCTAAGCTTTTTTGAATGATATTGCAAAGTCTAAAGAAGTTCAAACCTCAGTCACAAAAAGCTTACAATGAAATATATATATATATGGAATATATACCAGATGTTTTCATATGCAGTTATAACTATTGTTACCATCATCATTTTAACACCTGCTTATTCTTTGCTGCTAGCTGATGTGTTCTCCAGTCTCACTTCTCTCTGTTTGGGTTAGCACACTGAGTTTCCACATTTCTCGTTTCCACATTTCTCTTAAGAATTGTTTCACATTTCTTAACCTATAATTTACTTCTTTATTACGTATCATTTTGTTGAGAGATGTTTGTTGATGTTTGTATTGCTCTCTAAAATAAGCACTTATTGAATCTCTTTTTAGCACATTTCATTGATTAACTATCTGTGTTAATTGGGGATATCTAAGTTGGTAGGGGTAAATGACATAGATGCCAAGGTCTGGAGATACAACACAGTTCTGCCAGCAAAAAGCACTGCAAAGAAGGGCTATGCATCATCTGAGCCTCCTTATTCTTTATAATCCCTTGTTGGGTTCAGTGGGGGGAAAAAATATCCACAAGAAGTTTTATATTATATAAAAATGCTCAATAGACTATCTTCACCAGGGGACATAGTTGCAGCAATGAGTACTCAGGAACTAAAGCATAACTGACCTACTGACCTGGACACGGTCAAGTGTATAAAGTGTATACCTGGACATGGTATAAAAGTTTTAAAACTTCAAAGTGTAAAAAGAAACCTCCTAATATCAAATCAGCAAAATTTCCTCCACGATGATTATGTACAAGATACATTATAGGTAGATAATCATTACTGTAGTATACATATGGGCAATCTAAGGTAAAGAAAATAAGTAATAAAAATTTAGTAGTCTTCACAAAGCCCCAAAAACCTTATGTACTTATTTTTCTAATAAAATTCAAGCAGCTTTTTATTCTCAGCCTGCATTCATTCCACGACTACCCAAATGTTTGTCACTGTTATATGAATGAAGCTGCATTTTTCTCGTTGGAGTCATTATTTTGAAACCATTCTCCCTGCTAAATGTCTCTCGGAAAACAGCGAAACTCCATCTGTGAGAATACATACGGGACAGTGTCTTGTTCCAGAAAAATTGCTTCAGGAAAAAAAAAAAAAAAAAAAAAGAATAAAAAAAAAAAAAAAGGTGAATAGTTATGAAACTGCAAAGTGGATTCTGACCCTTTGCAGAGTCACATGCAGAGTACGAGTAGCATGTCTCATAGCAGATAAGCTATGAAAAGCAACAAAATACAGCTTCTCATGCCCAAACAGCAGATGGCCCCAGATAATTCCCAACAGCAGATATCATAACGAGCCACTACTTCCTAAATCAACACTGCTAAAAATTTTTCACTGACAACTTTTCCCCTCTGCATTTGTCAGTTCAAAGACTTAAATACCTTGGGGCCGGATTTTGCTGCCGTTGCATTTACCTTCTTGAAGTGGCCAACTTGCTAAAATACCACATGTACTAATTGAAACACACACATCTCTGCACATGGAAAAGAGCACTTCAAAATTGTGACAGGTTACAAAAGGAATGTAAGGCTCAGGAAAAACATATGCAGGGACTCTGTGGGTAGTAATTTCAGAATATCTGCTCAGTGTGCTTTTAAAGTGTCAAAAATACAAGTGAATTCTTGGCTTAAAATTTCTGCAGTCATACTATTATTGTGCCTTCAGCTGAACTACTTTGAATGAAAAACTGAAATATTTTGTAAACTAATCGAGGTTATCTTGGGTTAACCCAAGATACAAAAAATAAATGGATGTGCTGTCACAACTGATGCAGGCAATTCATTTGATAGCTTCTCAGTGGGCCTGAAGGAAGACACAGCTGGTTGTTAGAGGATGCTTGATGCTGCAAATGCCTTCATTTGGATAAGATTGATAACAGGGTTGTGGCAATTTGTTGTCCTTAAAGACTGCAATGCATCTTACAGATAGATATAGCTATTGCACACAGCTGGGAGGAGAGAAGCAGTCTCTCAGGGTGTCATGTAACTTTGCATGGACTGCAGCAGCTTTCCTGCTAAGAGGAATTTTTCAAATCTTTTTTAGGGACTTCTGCTCCACATCCTATTTTTCAATTGCTTTTTACACCCACAGAGAAAAGAAGGGAGAAGAGGAAACTGTTGATGTCTTGTAACTATCACTGTTAAGTTCTCTGTTTGATGTTATTACACATTGTAAAAAGCTCTCCACCGCCTGAAAACATCTAGACTTTCATTAATCCTACATGATTTTAGGCATCTAGAACCACTAATGGCAGTGAAAATGGGCACTTTCAGATTATCCAAGGCCTGAAATGCTCTTTGATACAACTCTCTGTTCAATTAACTTAGAGGTAGAGTTTTAGAGGGAAACTACACACGCTGTGGTCTTCCAAGGAAAGAATAAAGCGCTCTTTGTTTTTCCAGGATAAGTGGCTAAATATTAAGCTGAACGAATCTGGCCTCTGAACGCATGATAAGAACACGAGAAGTGAATGTGAAGGAGATCTTGTACGTGAAATTCAGGCCAGATATTTTGCCCTTGTGCCCATGTGAATTCCTTCTTCAAACAAGTATTCTACTTTTACTTTGAGCAACCTACTTCTTATATTCATGTTTACTCCTCTATACATTGTAAGTGCTTTGAAACAGGAACAATTATTTTAATTAATAACCCTGCTATGACCACTGCAGCTAACTAATGGCATTTTCAGCCTCAGCATTTCCCAAATTGCAAGAATTTATGCTGCCTTGAGGGGTGGTTTGGGGGCCGGTTGGTTGTGTGGGTGTTTGTGGTCCCATGAAGCATGGCACAGGTGGTCCATGACGTGGGGGGCTGCCGTGAGCCCTGGGCACACCAGATGACCGCAGCAGCACCGTCCTGCACACCGGAGGGCTCACAGACGGGTCTCCTTTCAGAGGCCTCCTGCACAAAGCGCCGCACAAACAAGGACGGCAAGCCGGTGACCTGAAGTGCGAGGTCAGGTCCCACAGGCACACTGAAGCCCTGTTGGCTTTACAGTTAATAATTCACCTCTCGTTCTCCTTCCCCAATCACGGCTTTATTTGTGCAGCGCGGCGTGGATTAATAACCTCAAAGTCGCTTTGCACTACTGCCCCTGAGCCCGCGCCACCTTTCCTTTACACCAACAAGAAGACACACGAGACCTCTTCCCTCACACAACCACCTTTATTCCCGCCCCACGACATAAACAAAACCCGAATCAGCCCCAAAGGCCCTCAGCTGGGGGTGAGGGGGGGAGGCTCGGACAGGAGGGGGAAGCCTCGGTGAAGACGCGAGGGAGCTGCCGGCGCGCAAGCGGTTAAGGGCGGCGGGGCCGCACAAGATGGCGCCGCGCCGGCATCGCCCCCGTCCCCGCCCCGCGCCCGGCTGTGTAGCGGCGGCCGGGCCGGGCCGCGCGGCGCCGCCGTCGCACGGTGATGAGTCAGCGGCAGGGGCGCGGCGCGGCGCGGGGCCCGGGGGCGGCCAGCGCGGAGCGGGCGGCGAACATGGCCGGCGTTGCCGACGCCGCCGCCGCCGCGCCGGGGAGCGGTGGGGAAGGGCGGCGCGGCGGCGCCCCGGAGCAGCAGCCCCAGCAGCAGCAGCCGCCCCAGCAGCAGGAGGGCTGCCGCGGGGAGCCCAAGACTCTGTGGGGGAGCAGCGAGCCGCAGGCGGCCCCGCAGCAGCGGACGGAGACGCTGGGTTTCTACGAGAGCGACCGGGGCAGGAAGAAGAAGAGGGGGCTCTCGGGTGAGCAGGGGAGCGGGGAGGGACCCAGCAGGGCTCGTCCCGGCGCCTCGCATCGCCGCCCGGCCGCGCTGAGGGGCCGGCTGAGCCGCGGCGGGGCTGAGGGCGCTGCCGCCGGCCGCCTTGGCGAACTTGGGCGAGAGACTTCAAAAAGTGCGCCGGGCTGCGGGCAGCCGCGCTGGGCGGCGGCTCCGTGAGGAGAGGAGGGAAGGGAACGGGGCTGAGCCGGCGGCTGAGGCCCTTTCTGCACACTTTGCTTTATTTTCGGCCACCCGGCTCGGCCCTATCGCTAAGTGCAGCCTCTACGCTCGCCCTGTCCGCCCCCATCTCCACGCGGGCGTGTCCAAAGCGAGGAGCGGGCACGCTGAAGTTTCACCTAGCGCGTTCACCGATCGGTGTCAGGACGCTTTGTTAAGTTATAAAGGTGTCTGTAACGGGAAAGCTTCGCACCGGAGTTAAAAATGGGGCTGTTAAACCTGCAGCCTGCTGAGGAACGGCTCGGGAGGGCAAGGAGCGCAGGGCAGAGCGGTGTTGTGCCCTCAGCTCCACTCCTCGGCTTTGGGGCACGCTCGCTTGGCTTTCTTCTTGAGGCACAAAACATGCTTCATCGTTAAACATTGCTCGTTAGGTACGCGTAATTACCAACGTAATAGTGTTTTCCCCTACCGCTGAAAGTAGCGGTGCTGTTAGAGCCTTGAAATCCTACACGGATTGTTAGAAGGCTTCTGAACTGACCATGTTTTTACTACCTAATGGTTTCACAGGGAAAAACAGTAAGGGAAAGTAGACTGACAGCAGCGGCCGCTACACGCCTTTATTTACATTTATACCTGAACTGATTATTCTAGGTATCCACCAAGCAGGTTTTGAAATTTAGCCCTGCCTCGTTCATAAAAAGTAAAAATTGTCATCTAAATGACTTGGTTGGCATCTGTGCTGTAGATAAATGACATCTAAATGATATGGCCAGGTAGATTTGATGTTGGTAAACTTGCAACCAACTTTTTTAGGACCGTATGCTTAATGGAGTGGTTAGCTGGAAATGTGAAGAGTGCTCACAGAAGTGTTCAGATTTCCAAGCTGTCTGCCTCACCGTTGGCTGGAATGTGACACCACAGGGCATGCCAAATAGAAAAGAGGAAAAAAAACATGATTAGAAATTAGCTTAAATCATTTAGCAATGATTGAATGGTTTCCGTCTAAGCTTGATCGGTGTTACGGCTGTTCTTGATGTGTTATGTCATAGCATCATTGATCGCACGGTTTGGTGGTGAAACCGCTGCAGTTCCCATAGTTGTAGGGAGCTGGCTTGGTTATAATACTGTGACTTGGTTTGTGGTGGGGAAAATATGGTCAAGATGCGCAGTGATGTTCCTGAAAGACAGCTGAACAGAACTTTTTTTTAAAGCAAACAAATCAGTATGCGGGGGAAAAAATACTAATAACCTTCCAGTTGATCTTAATTTTAAAAAATAGTTAAAAGCCATTGGTGTACTCTGATTCTTCAAGAAAACATTGGAGGAACAGGCTTTTGATATAGCAACTAAAAATTCTAACTCATCTTTGCTGGTAGCGTTACACTTTATAGTACACAGAAGTAGATTTTCTTTCAAGGTGGTACAGTAGGGTAAGTACTGTACAGAGGAGTTGTCTGGCAGGGAAGGAAATAACTACTTCAAAAATATAGGTATTGTGCTGCTTTAGTCTTGATTTATTTGAGTGTTCACGGAAGAAGTGTGTGTTTAGGATTGACAGGAGCAAAGTGAATGCCTGAAACTGTTAGCATTTAGGATTAATGTTCTGATTGTTTCTCAACAGAAAATTTGTGAGGCACGGTGGATTTTACATTTGCACAAGTTTTCCTCTCCGCTTCTGGTTAATGGTTATCCCTTGTGTCGCTATGCATTGAAGTATAACTTTGGTAAATCATTATCTTTTTACCTTGAAAAATTAACTGTGGCCTTTTATGTTTTGAAGATGCTTGTGCTGCATCTTCACTGCGCTGACGTGGGGAGATGAATGAGAATACTTAAAGCATTTAGACTATGCTGTCTGAACAGTTTAAACTTAGGCCAAAACTTTGACTGCAAAGGAGGGAAATTTTAAATAAATTGAAAGTAGGAATTAAAGCAGTTTCTTCCATTTAACAGAAAATGATGCTTTGACAGCAGAATTAAGACCTCTTTCAGGTGATTTACTGCTCTGTCCTGCCTTGGTGTCTCATCCTGTTCTGCTGGCTATGTTTTTCCTACAAGGCCAGCACCGATCTGCTCCATGGCTCTGTGGGCACAGAAGTAGGGCTGATGATGGGTGCTAGAAAGCGCTTGGAAAGGAGGTGGCTGGGCGACTGCTTCAGCACATCCCATTGCTGGAGGGGGTGTTTGCGTGCACAGTCTGGAGCTTCTCTATTGATCAGCTTCGGTCGTGAGGAGTGTCTGGGGTGTGGAAGTTAAGCGAGATGGAGGGAACTGAAAATGATCTGTTTTTCAACGACAAAGCCAATGAACCAGTTCATGTGAGGTAATGGGAAGTGGGAACAGACAGCTCGGCTGTCACTCCACAGTGGTTGCCCGTATGTCAATATTGGTTTTGCAGGAAACTTGTGTTGGTTTTGAGATGCATTACCTTTAGGTTAGTGAAAGTTGGTTATCTCTGGTGTCAGAAGATGTCCCTGGGCAGTTAACCACAGTAGTTAATTTAGATGTTCATACCTAAGCTTATCTTTTGTTATTTTTTTTTCCCCAATTCTTTCTTGAGTTTTACATTATGATGTTACAGAGGAGGACTGTAGAAAACAAATTTGGCTGAGATCTGAACAAGCATTTAGTGGTATGAACTTCTGCCATTATTTCACTAGCATGACCTTTGATTGAAGCTTTAAATGTCAATATTAACTTTTTTTCCACTCACTAAACTACATGTTTGTTTATTTTAAAACAAATACTTCTAGGGGTTACAGTAGCTGTAGCCTGCTAGAAGGGGATCAGTTATATAAATCATTGCAAACACCACCCAAACAAGTCCTTACAGGGTTCGGTTCACATAGTTGAAAGCAAATAATGATTGCAATGAGTTACTAACAGTACATATTTATGTTAATATACTACTGCAAACTTCAAGATGCTTGTAATGCTGAGAAGTTCTAATCACATGTCCACCACCCAAGGCAGTGTAGGCTACCACCCAAGGCAGGCACACACCCCTGCCTCTTCTGTGGCTTTTAAACTTCTTTTCAAGCTGATTGCTTCTTTGCCTTAAAACTCGTGGTCATTTCTTGGCTACTGTTCTATCCAGCTGATGGTTGTCATCAACTTTGGTGTGATGACTTTGGGGTGAACTGTTCACACATACCATCCCTGCTTGTGTTCTGTCTTAGCAGCTGTTGTTATCTCGGCTGTTTTAAGGCTGTGCTGTGCAGCGTCTTCCCTTCACCCTCCTCACCACGAACGGGGGCACTGTACTGTGCAAGGCCCCCTGCAGCAGTCACCAAAACTCACTGAAGTCTGAATCTGCTGCTGGTGCGTGTGTTCTTGCCCCATGATAAGTTCACTGCTGCTTTTCACCTGTCTGGATAAGTGATATCTGTATTTTGGATGCTGTGTGAGCACTGGGAGTGTCTGGTTTTGAATGCCAGTAACAACCAGAAATTTTGAACGCGAGTGTAGTCTTCTGTCACTTGTGAAGTGTTACAGATGGGAAGTGCTGATCTCAGAACTTGTCAGTGAGTGTTGTAAGCTCAACTTCCTCGTGCTGCTGATAGCCTGAGCTTTCATAATTGTGATTTATTTACTGTTGAAAGGCTGTTCTGTCCTTTTTTTAAAGCCCTATGGCTTGATTAGAAACTTAGGTCAGCCTTCAGCCTATTTACCTACAGCTGTTAAAATGTGGAAGACCTATTGTATATGCCTGATTGCATTTCAGTCTTGAAGGGCTTTTTATCTGATAAGCAAACAATCAGGACACCTCTACTGTTTGTGTACTGAATCACCTGCAATCACTTACCTATGAATGCTATGATCTTACAGGAGGTGTTCTTTATTTAAAGAACAAGCTGCTAATGTTGCTGAGAGAGAAAATAACTTTAAAAGTCTAGAATTAAGCTCAGTAATTTAGGAGAGCTCTCAGTATGATAAGAATTAGATCCATTAGATATACTGCGTTCAGCATAGCTTTTTTTAGTAATCTTTTGGAGAAGCAGGATGTCTGATGAAAGCGATTGGCTGGGCAGAGCAGTTTATTTTGCTTGTTGGGAAGCGATCAGGAAATGGGAGGGAGTAGGACTCGATTCTCATAGCTCCTTCTGTACCAAGTTATTTGACATTCTAGTTGCTGTTAGCAGAAACCTATTGCGTTAGATGTGATGGAACTGGAGCACGTAGCAAGTAACAAAAGCACAGGAGCCTTCTCACTCTGTGGAGTTCATGTCTAAAATGTCTTCTGCTTATGTGTGTTCCCAAATGTAGATCTTTCGTTGTTGAGGTTCATCAGTGCTGAGCTGACAAGAGGCTACTTCCTTGAACACAATGAAGCAAAATACACAGAGCGGAGAGAGAGAGTATACACATGCATGCGGATACCAAAAGAACTGGAAAAGGTGAAGTATTCTTTAAGATTTCTTTTAATTTCGAGATTAAATTGGCTATGTGAAGGTATTTAAAGGAATCTTTGTTTTTCAAACACTTCACTCAAAAAAAAATTGCACATCTGCATTGATTAATATTTAGTGTTTTCAGCTAATGGCCACTTGATGCTATTAGCAGAGACTGACATAATTAGCTTGGAAGTCCAGGTGGTGATGTATTCAAAAATGTCACTGATCTTCAAGGAATAGTCAGTCAAAGGAAAACCATGGTTTTAAAGAATTTTCCAGTCTGAAAATACAGTGATAGATAAGTTTGTAGAAGGTTTTTGACTTCCATAACTTTCTGTCTTGCTTCTGGCCACTGCTTATGACACCTTCCTTTCCTTCTCCCTCTATCCCAGTGTTGTGGTTCTTCCTGATTGATGCATTCCTGCCACTTCCTTTGTGGTAGCTTAAATATAATTCAGTGGGCCAATTGCAGTGCTCTAACGTAAAAGGGAGTTTTGTTCTGGTGTAACCTTTTTGGAATCCTGTAGGACAGGGTGTCAAAGTTGGGAGGCAGCAGGAATATGCTCAGGGATGAAGAGTAAGGCAAATTGGTAATAAGGTTGTGTAGGTTACAGTGTTACCATAACCTTAAGAGCTAATATAGTTAAATTTCTCAAAACCTCTAGATTTTGAGAAATATGGTAAGCCTAAACCAGTTGAACACTACTTTATGTTGAAAAACATAAAGTGCTTGCTCCCACTTCAGTCTCCCACCTTACACGCACTACATGTTTTGCATGAGCTCGTTGTACCGTTCTGAAATGTAAATCAGCTCATAATTTGGCAGTGAATGCTTCACATTTCTTGCCTGTTTTGTCCTCTGCTAGGGTAGTGTGCTGAATTGCTCAGCCAGTATTCTCACAAATCCAGAGTTTTTGAGGACAGAGGGGTAGCTGAATAGCTTAGAGTAGTAGAAAGCTTACATACAGAGAAGTGGAGGAGGGACGGAGAGTAGGATTTGTTTTTGTCAGAGCCCTGCTTCCACCTTCAGCGTCGTCAAATTAATCCTCGGTCACAATGAGACCTGGCTCTACAGAAGTAAATATTCATCTCCATTGTAATTATGTAGACTACTATGTGTAGTTTCCAAGCCACAGAAATTATTCTGAAGGATCATCCATAGGTTTCCAACAAAACTTAGAGCATTTAAGAACATACAAGATTGTTGGCCTTTGCTTAAACAGGGTTGAGGGTATAAGTGGTCAAATTACTGTTGTGTTTTTTTTTTTTGTTTTTTTTTGTTTTTTTTTTGCATGGTAAATCAGACTTCGGTCTCTGTTTTGAATATCAATGAAAGAATATGAAACTAAGGAATAAGCAGAGATATCTAAAAGGTGATTGATATCTTTTTACAGAGAGATTATGAAATAAATGTTCTTTGCCTGGGCATAGTCCAGGTTAGCTTTCATTCTAAATGTATCAAATTGAATAATACTCACTGGAAAAAAATGAAAAAGTATGCTGATGAGCACCTAGAAAGCAAACTAAATAGTGTGCAGACCATCACCTATTGTAGGAATTGTTTGACTGAGTTTCAAAATTGCTTCATTCAAATGAAACATGGGTAGGAAAGGAAGGCAAGAATTGTCTTAATGACTTGTATTGTTTGCTACCTAATGATTTACTTAGAGAGTGGGGATGTACATCATAAAAAGCTAGAGTGAGAATAAACTGGAATAAAATTTACCTTCTGATATTAGGTAAATACTTGATTTTCTTTAACTTGCTATTATTACATATAACCTTTGAGTTTATTTTGCAAAATACATTTTCTTGATCATCATCAACAACAACAACAAAAAAAAGCATAATATTCTTTTAAAGTCAAAATTAGGACTTAATATGCCTAGCTAGGTATGTGCCTAACTTTTCTTGAAATACAATTAGGAAAATCAACAAGTGCCCAGAGTCTCATTCAGATAAATCTTAGATCAATTCAGAAAGCACATAAAGAAGGAACATCATCTGGGGGGAGACAGGTATATAACAGCTTTCTAATTGGAGAATTCAAGTCTAGTATAATTATGATAGAGTTGCTTGGCTTTTGGCTATAGTGAAATGGCTTTAACTGTTCTTACAAGTTAAGGAGGAAGCATTTAAACTGAGGGCGAGTATGTAAATTGATTCTTCATATTTTATATTCCTCTTCTAACGAAAGAAAGGTGCATATTTTCTGAAGGAGAAAACTACCACAGCAGTAATTAGGTGTGCAATAGAAAGCTAACTAGGTAAAACTTTGTTTTTTGGAGGGGGGAAGACATGTTAAAAAGAACATAAGCAGAAAAAGTTTTTGCATGTGTACACACAGCTCTACGGTTCTTTCCCCCCCCCTAAAGTTAAAACATTAACATCTCTAACTTTAGAGGAAAGTCACTACTGCAAAATGAGCTGCAGTAATTAAGTGCAATTCATCTGTTGAATAAGGTTTGGTGAATTGGGGAAGTCTGTAAAATTCTTTGCTATCTGGGCCTTGTGGAGCAGAATTTTTGCTGAGTAGTCTAACTGGATAGTTTTTTTTCATCTTATCTTATTTGGTTAATTAAAGTAATATGTAAATGTATTTTTCATAAAACAGTATAATTCTTTATTTGTAACTCTGTATAAACTACTAACATCTGTTTTATTTTTATAATTTAGTTGATGTTTTTTGGAATCTTTTTGTGCCTGGATGCTTTTCTGTATATATTCACCCTGCTTCCTTTGAGAGTTTTTCTGGCAATGTTCCGGTTCATCACTTTGCCTTGCTATGGATTACGGTAAGTTGATTGAAGAGGAAGGAGTTGATACACTTAAATAATGTTTATCTGTTTGCTTAACTTTACGGTCTTTCAGTGCTGTTTGATCTACTAATGACTTTTTCTGCTGTGAAGCAGAAATTTTGCTCTAACCTAGCCAAAGCAACAGTGTTTGTGGGGTACTGTTAAGCTTTACCACCAGTCACTAACTCGAATGTTGTTCCCTTCAGATGGCAGATTGCTAACAACACCCATTAAGCACATTCAGGTTAGTAAGGGGCAGAGACATAACCTTATTCTGGGTCATTCTGTTCATTTAACTAACGTCTATTTGAATAGTGTTCTGGGATTTGTTAGTCTTGAGTTAATGACTCAGCCTTTTGTATTTTGACAGACTCCTTGGTATTGAAACCAAAATTTGATTTTTACAACAAATGAGTTCTAATTTCCCCAGTAATATTTTCTCAAGGGGCTCCTGTATAAAATTGATTTTTTATATTCTTTAAAAGAATCTTTTAAGTAAGTAAGTGGGATGGGACTAGATAGAATAACATTAAGAAATTTAAGTTTTAACCCCTTTACTGTTTTGCTTAGATTGGTACTAAGGAAATCACTAATTCATAGCATTTTGTTTTACCAAAAAATGGGACAATTGATTTCCTTGATTAAAACTTGCTATTTTAAAGTAAGCTTGGTGATACAATCCTAAGTGTAACCTAAAAGGATAGAAGTCTTTGTATTGATGTTTTAATTTTTCCTTGAATAAATAAGAACTTAAGGGTTTTCATTCTTCATTTCCTCAAACTTGATTTAAAAAGTTGATTACCGGTTGCTGATTCTTTTTTTCTTTTAATCAAACCACTTGCATTTACATTATTAGAATCTCTTATATGTGAAGTGCTTTTCAATGCATAGTTCAGGATGTATATTCAGATTAGAGAAAATGCATGTCTAGTTGCATTTAAAAAAAAATAATACTATTTTAAAGTATTGTCCCGAGTTGAAACTTTTGAACTTGGGTGCTGCTTCAAATAGACACTAGGTGGCAGTCTGACATACGGAATTATGGTGTTAATTTTGAGCTGAATTGAGTATTTTCAAAATGTCAAGAGTTTTCCTAGCTGTGTAAAGAACCATATAGTAGCTATTCAATTTTCACATGATGACAAGTCAAATAATGTGCCAATTTGTAAATATCTGCATGGATGCTATTGCTAAAATATTAAAATTTAGATAAAGGTAATGAATTTTAGCATACTATTTAGATTTTCTAGCTACTTTTTTCAATTTACAAAGTGTTCTTCCTCATTTATAAACTCAGCTTTGCTTTTGACAAATGAACTTAATGCTCTTCTGAAATTGTGATTAAAAAAATTGATAGACCAGTTGCTGGCTTCAGCTGTTACTTCATTTACTGAAAAAAGTGGGGTTCAGAAGACCACACATGCATACGTGCAGTGCTAAAACTTAGTCTGCTTGTCTGATGATATTCTTACAGTGAATGGCAGAGTAGAACCCAATTTATTCTGTTCAACTTGAATATGTTAACTTTAAAGTGTTACCAGGTAAGATTCAGTAAAACTAAGATCATCTTGAATTAAGAAGGTTGTGTTTTGGTAGGAATTCTTGAAACAATTTCCCATGTGTCAGTTTCTTCAAAAGTTTATGGAATATCTTTCCTTTGCATCTCAATTACCTCTTCACTACCAGAAGCTTTGTCTAAGTCATTAATGTTCTAAAGCTGGTGGATTTTTATTGAAAAGTTGACAGCTGATGTTTACAGTATGTAATGAAACTTTTTCAGGTATGACTCTTATTTCTGAATACTCAGTCTGCACTTTGCTTTTTATTTGCGTGTTTTCTTGTTTTCCTGGTTATGCTGATTTGATTTGTTATGGTAAAAAATGATTGGGGCTTTTCTAGCTCAGGAAACTTATTTTTGTGTTTAAATAGAGGTCAGTAGGTAAAATGTATTTATTATTCCAAAAGGTACTTAGAAAGCAGGTGGCTAGTTATCTCTGAACTCAATGCTTCTTCACAAATGTCAAGTAAGTGCTGAGAGGCGTGATTAGGTGTTTTTTGAACCTGCCACATCATATTCCATTCTGTGTAGTAAATAAAAGTGCTCCTCCCTTCATCTTGACTTTTTTCTCAACATCTAAGTGACATGATTGAGCAGCGAGTGTTCTGTTGACCTTCCACTTCACTCTTCATTTCTATTTCCTCATAACTTCTTTGCTCTCTATTCGGTGTAGAAACAAGGTTGTTACCCTTTATTTCTTCCAAACAATGAAAACACGTTCTATGTAAAATGGGTTAATTCCTGCCTATAATATTGTGTGCAGTGCTTATTTAAATGCAGGGGCAATGCACTGTTTACCTTTTCCACATTTTAATATCCCATCTAAGAAAGCTAAGAGAACAGAGTAGTGTATCTTAAAGTTTGATTTATTTTTCTACCTAGACAGCATAACTTGTTTCAGTCTGACTGCTAAATCCTTCCTCATCACTGGATCACTGGAGTCAGTATAGTTCTGCGTATTTGTCAGAGCTATATTGGCATTAACACAGATATTTTAGAACTATTGAAAACTTCAATGAGAAGAATCCAAGATTATGTCATGAAGTAAACTATAAGCTGCAGGTTAAATTGTTGCAGTCAAACTGGCAGTGGCTGAATCATCAGATTGTGGTGGTTTTGGCAGGTGAAACACTTCATTACTGCTCTACTCTATAAAGAGTAGTGTGCTCTTTCAAAAATTAACACTTCACAAAATTAAATTACATCAGCAGTCTTCAGAAATAACAAAAATAAAAAATTCTAACAGCTCTGTTTCCTTCCAAGCAGTGGAAAGAAATTTCCTAAACTCTGCACTTTGAATCTTACACATAAGCTCATTTTATTGAAATATATGACAACTTCAAAGCACGTGCTTTGGAGCAAGGGGGGAGAGAGAAAGAGAGAGAAAAGTGGACCTGGTAGAGCTCTTTTCAGACTTGGTTCTTGTTAATAAGTTCCTAAAATTAACTATACCTGTGGTTGAAAGGTATGATTATCTTTTAAAAACGAGACATTTTTTTTTTAAACCTCAGGTTCTGAGCAGATTAATATCTCTGCTTGTTTTGAATCACTTTTATAAAGCTAACTTTTTTTTTTTTTAAATACATTGCACACTAGTAAAAGCTCTCGTGGTGGGAAAATCACTATGATACAAAGGTTAAATTTGTATGTTAGTGAAACTCTGATAAAAGCCCCAATAAAATTCCACTTTAAGACATTTTACATCTTGACTGTAAACTAAATAAGGATTTTTGCTGTGGAAAATGAGATTTCCTGTAAATTCTAGCTTTCTCAAGAAAACATCGTGTAGTATGTGACTCCTCTTACATGAGGAATGATTGTGAAGATCTTTGCATTTCTTACATGTTGAAGTAGCGATATAGCTTATAAATATGTGTTCTGTGGTTTCTTTTATTACGTTGCCTTCTCCCTGAAATAAGTGAATTTAGGTTTTGTCAGCAATAACATCATTAACTTTGAACCTACCACAGGTATTATATGTGCCTTTTAAATTTCCCACTGCCCTCCTGTGAAGTGATAGATGTACACTTTTCAGTAGGAAATAAATGAAAAAAGCATTACTTCAAGAAATAAATAGTAGGAAGAAAGCATCTCAGAGAAAAAAAGATCCACTGGGATTCTCACTATGGACTTTGTTCATAAATGAATTTGAACTTCAGTTGCACACTTAGTCCCAAACCTGTTTTTTTTTTTTTTTTTTTTTGCCAATGTGACTTTCTACCAACCAAAAAGGGCAGGTACACTCAATATTTTCTGTAGTAATCTCTCGGAAAGTACTCCTTTCTCCTTTCCATAACAGTGCATAGTGTAGCAACATTACAACCTTCTCTTTCTTTCTTTCTTGTAAATCAGACCGAAGGGAAGAGCACTTTCACTTCCTTTATAGGATGGAATGTGGTGTCACAGGGATTCCTCCTTGGTGAGTAAATCCTGATTTTCTTTTTCCTTTCATGCTATCGGCCAAATTCATCGTCATGTAATCAGTAAAAAGACTGATTACAAATGAATAGGATAGCTAAGTTAACCTACATACTTCAAAGGAGAAGCCAATACTTAATATTCAATACCCAGTACTTGAAACTGATTCAGTAGGGTTTATGGTAGGTATGCTTTTGAATACGACTTCACTTCCCTGTGGAAATTGGTTGTGATCTTAATAGGTTTAAAATGCTGTTCATATAGAGCGCCTGTGTACCACTTCAGCCCAATTTACAATAGGGTGTCTTGGAAACAAAACATAGCCCCTGCTGTACTTTATTTATAGAGCCTTAAGCTTTTTATGTTTATTCTAAGTAACAGTTCGGTCAAGTTCATGGCTATATTTTACGTGTATTACAAGCTGTTTTTCTTGTAATACTTAAGAAGTTTTGCAGAGAGTTCTTAAAGTTCATTGGCAGGTACTTTAATATTAGACTTTAAATTGATTGTAGAATAAAATGCACTATTTTTTTCTTACGCTTATTTACTGACTTCATTTACAGTTGATTCTGTTACTAAAAAGGAATAAACACTTAATGAAGGATAATTTTAGTTGTCACTTATTTGAAACCTCATTTTTTTATTTATTTTGAGACAGCTCTCATCGGGGCCTAACAGAAAGGTTGGTTTTGTTTCATTCTTAGCATGGTTTTGTGCTGTGTTGTGTGCATGTAGAGGCTTTTTACTGTTTGAGAAATAAAATGCGGTTTAGGTTGGCCAGCTTAGCTATCTATATATTCAAGTCTTCAACTGAGATGTTTTTATCAGCACTAAGTCTGTATATGTCAGCAATTCTATGACAATGAAGTTCTGCATACTGTATTTTTAATTTCAAAGTAAGTATTGGACTTGAACAAAATAGCTCTTTTTCTGGAGCTAAGCTTAGTTCCAAACTTGATCATAGTTGTAGGAAAGTATTTTCAAAATGAGAAGCATAATTTTTGAAAAAATTTAAGAGTGTAGCTATATGTGTAAGTATGCCCTCCAGACAAACTGGGTTTTCTTTCCCTGGCATCTTCATTTAGTTTGCCAGCAGGTAGTATCACAAAGTATCATCACTTTGCGTCAATCTGTTCATTCTTGTTTATGTTCATATAAGTTAGACACTTAAAGCACTGCAGTTCATTATTGAAGGATGCATTTAAGGATTAAGGTTCTGATAAAGACTAAATATCTGTGCAAAACAAAATCATACAGTTCACTTTTCATACAAGTATCTATGATGTTTCTTCCTTTTTTACAAGATACCTAAGCATACCTACTTATTTAGATCACTATTCTTATAATGGAAGAACTTTACCAATTGATACAAACCTTAGTGGTTGTCCAACTTTGAAAAAGAGTATTCGAATAAAAGAATTAGAAAACATTTGCCGTAAAATTCATGGGCAAATCTGTAACCTCAGAGCTAAAACCTTTCTTCATTGCATTATTAGCCAGATGAACCTATTCAAATGAATTTTTTTAGTAGTGTGAAGTACAATAGCATTTCTAGAAATAAATGTTATTTTAATTTCATAAATACACATATATGCATGTGATTAAGTTCCATGATTTTAGGATTTAAATACCATCTAAAGCATTATTGCAGTTGTAGTGTAATTACATCATTAAACTCCTGCATGTGTGACATCAGTCTTTGGTATTTTATCTGTGATAACTATGGAGAAGTAATTGTTTAGAGTTACCTGAATAACTGAGATGATGGTATACTAAGGATGGTATACAATTAAAAATGTAGTAGTCATTCTGCCAGATGTCCTTAAACAGTAAACATTGAACAAGAAAAATGTACTGAATTTGTGTTGGTTTAAAAAAAAAAATAATCCAAGAGGTGTCAGGTAAGCTACATGCTAGTGAAGAACTGGGGAGCACAAGTGGGCACGAAAGACAAAAGTGATATGATAGTATATAGCAGTCTGTGCAGGGTTGCATTTAAAATAATATGTGCCGAGTGCCCATACATCACCTGCTACAGTAATCATGGACTCATAAGTGTACTTATCTACAGATTAGTGTGCAGGCATACACAGACATGACATGGTGATAAAGCTGTAGACAACTGAAATGAGATTTTTAGTCGTTGTACGTTGCTGTACTTATTGCTAAGTAGTTTTAGCTCTACAGCTATCAGAGGGAGCAAAAAGGGTTTGTTAGGGTAGATACCTATGAAAGCCTTGAGCTATTTTGTTTCTTTAATAACCTAAAAAAAAACCCAAACAACTACCGTGAAATCAAATGTTCTGTTCAGCTGAAACAGTCAAAAACATCATTTGTCTTGTCTTAGGAATGTGCTTTAACCAGTAAGGTACTATATAAAAGCAAATGTGAGAAGACATCACCATCACCTCTTTTAGACAAGTTTTGGAAGAAAGGATACAGGTATCTTATCTGAAGAGTAGGATTTGGGCTGTGAAACTTGGAGGGTTTCAAGTAGTCAAGTAGTAACAAGTTACTAGTCAAGTAACTAGTTCTTTAAACTTTCTCTTGTCTAAGAAAATTGCTTATAATAAAGTTTTCCACACCAAATTTTTCCTTCACTGCGTTTTATGTATATTGTGAAATAAGCTTGATTCTCACTTCTGTGGGATTTCTTACAAATGTCACAAATTCTTAAAAATGAAACATTTAAATATTATTTGTTCCTAGACTGTATAGAAAAAAAATGTATGTTTAAATTCCGTAGTAGTCTAATTTGATAGTTTTTTAATTATGTAAGACGGCAAAGTAACATATCCTAAACATTTATAAGAGAAGCTGCTTGTTCAGATGACATCATTTTCTAAACAGGAAGAACTTGGGTTCATGCTTTCTAAATGTGCTTCAACACACAGTTGACAAAGTCATCCTAACAGGCCAATTCTCTGAATTCCTAGCTCATTGCTGATGGCAGTCAGTGCACTGTACAGGTTTTACTATGGTTTCACTCTCAGCTGTCACAGTGTGATAAGTATTGAGCTTTTCCTTTTTTTGACTGGGCTGAAACCAAAACCTGCTGTGGTATAAGAGAGAGGTATAGTATATAGGCTTGCATGTCACTTCCTCATCAGCATTAGTAACAAGCATGTTTATCCCCTTAAGCATGCATTTGTGTAATTCTATTATTTGGAAGCATAATTGTTTGTTTCAGTGGAGATTTTTCCGTTAATTACGAGGCATAAAATGTTAACTGTAACCCATATGCTGAGGAATTTGAACATTTTGTTAAGCACTTGCTATAAAACAATAATGTCCCTGCGTGTGTTTTTCTTTGTTCTATTAATTTGCTAATTAGTGTTATGGTGGAGGAAGGTTTGTAGATTCTTTGTGAAGGAATGCTTGGATTTTTCAGTTTGCATTCATGTAGACTGAAGCATCACCTCATGTTTAAACAGATCGGTGTATTCAGCAGTAGTAATAGAAAAGCAATTCAAGATTTTATGTAGCAAATAATGGAAAGAATGGATAAGCCTTATGCTTTACTATACAGGGACTCGGGTGTGTGAAGAAGTCTAATTTAAGAATTTGCTTCCTTGGCAGTCAAGTCTTTAGAGCTAAACATGAGGACTTGAAGCTTAGCGTAATGAAACTGCTTGTGAAAAATATGAAAAGAGTATCTTGAAGAGCATGACTTAACAGTAAAAAGTTAGAAGTGATAATGGAATAACAGCAGAAAAGAAATGGGTGAAAAGACAGGCGTCTTGCATCTTGTTAAGGCACTTCTGAAGGTTGCTGCAAATGCACTGAATCTGTGTACTTACTGGTTTATGATGTGAAAATTGTAATTTAAAATACATTCACAATTTGGCTAATTACATGGGTGAAACAGTTCTCGCATAACATGATTTCTGGAATCCACTAAGATGTTAAGAGGAACTGCATCTTGGACTACAGGCTCTCATAATACCTTTGCAGAGCAAAGTTCACTAAAGCAGTAAATGGGCATAATTCACACCTGCAGTATCAGTGTATGCCTGGGATACTGACTGCTGCTGAAAGATTGTGTAGCTTGCTGTTCAGTAACTGGAACAAGTAAATATAAACTAGGATAGTTGTCATTGTTATTCATTGTTCTCCTTTTCTTGTTCATGAGGAAAAACCCACACCAATAACTAATTTTCATGTGAGATCTTTGTCTGTGTTTTGTAATCTATCATGCACAACTGTAAAAATGGAAATGCTTACAATGAGTTGAGCTGTTTCAACTTCTGTCTCTGTTCAGTATTTTCTGGAGTTATGCACACACTCAGTATTGTCTAGTTCTTGCCTCTGCATTCCAAAGTAGGGAACAAAACCATGAAAACATCAGAACTATACTATGTAAATCTTGTTCATTTCTGGATATTGGCAACTTATAGTTAATATTGCCCAGGGCTATGACTACTCTTCTTCAGAGTTGAGATTATGTAGTACTCATGATAATGAATTTTACTAATTAGTATGTGATACTAATCAAGAGGTCTGATGGCTTGGTGTTCAAGATTGTTCTGAAATTATTTTCTAGTATCAGCACTGAGTATGAACGTAGTTACTGATTACTGGAGACACTAAGTGGAAACACTGAGGAAAATGAAAGCAGAAAATGCTGTATGTAATGCATGGGCTAAGGCTTTTTATGATAGGCATGAAATCATGTCAGCCTGTGTGTATTTATGTATGTATCTAAATAGTTTCATGTTAAGGACAGGAATAATTTATGACAAATGGAACCAATATGAGCTGATCATATACTAAACCTGCAACATTTATTTCTCTCTGAACTCTGACTACGTCATTTCATAACTGCAGGCTTTGCAGGTCTTTCTGTATTACATGCCAAAAGAGGACAGATAGAAAGAATACTTAATCCATTTACTTGATTTCCTTGTCCTTGTAAGAAATAATTATTCCTATGCCATATTATATTCAGAGCCACATGGCTATATTGTTCTGTAAATGTCATTAGACAGCAGAAGAGGATTTTGCTGCTGTAGTGGTGCTGTTGTAGATTATGATATTTCATGGTTAATCTCTCTCAATTTAGAAACTTGTTAGCAGCAGACCCTAGATTTCTTACCTAGACAGTATAAAGGGGTCTGTTCCACGTAAATGGAAGAATGATGGAGCAGCTTTTAAATGCCAGGATCTTCTTACTCCTTTCACTTTCTAGAAAGTAGTTTTCTAGTCAGCCTGTGTAGTAGTCCCTTGTGCTGACTACGGGTTAGAAATGCTGAGAGCTCTTCTGTCATCAAATTGATTAAATTGAATTTCTGAGGGTATTTCCATGAGTTCCTTTAAATATGTGATTTGAAATGCTTGTCACAGCGTTACTGCTTCTCATGGGTGAGAAGTACAAGTTACTGCACAACTTTGAATAGAGCATACGTTGTATTTTTAGTTAAAGCTTCAGAAAAGATTGAAGGAACGCTACTGAAGTTTTCTCTAGGTACTTGCTTATTTACAGCAAGTGAGAAACTAAATCCAGGTCACCTTGAAGACTGTAAAGTAACATTCTCTAAAACCATTATGTGAATGTACTCTGTTCTACAAAAGCTTAATTCCTGCAAGGCACAGCAGTCAAGTGTACATGTAGATGGTCTAACCCTTTTGGACAGCCTTTGTGTTGTATAGTAGTGATTATTTATTCAGTTGTTCTCGACACAACATATCTAAAATGTCTTCATCTTTTGAGTGCACAGGATGCTGTGTGTGATTTGGCCACACCTTTGTAAGGCATTATTCTCCTGAGTTAGTTTTCAGAATTGATACCACTTGCAGAAGTGCAGTCGTGCTCTTGATTATGTTCTTAAGAGTTTGTCTTCCCTGTGATGGATGCTGGCTACTTTTACAGCAGCTGCTTGTGACAGTAACTTAGAGGTCATACATAACTATTCAGATGTTTTTTCAAAAACAGCATATTTTTTAAAATTAGCATATTCAAACTGATAACATGTTTTGGAAAAATAATGGGAGTGTTGTCTAATTTCTGAAACTGATGACTGAGGAATACAGTAAATAAACAATTGTAACTCATGTTCAGCTAATTTGTTCTGACTTATGTGAAATTCTGCAACAGACTTTCAGTGTGTCTTAAAAAGACTTATATTTAACAGAAGTTATAGCTCTGTAGTTTGATTCATAGTTGTTAAACTGCCTTTTGATTCAAAGATTTTTTTTTTAAATGCTTTTGCATCTTATTAGTACTAAGCTAACTAACTAGACAAGTGTATACTTCCTACCTTGCAACTTCATTATGCTTATGGCTGGTATTGTGTCAGTTGAGGTGAAACTGTATTCCTCCTGGAGTTCTAGGTTGTAGGATAAAATTGTGTGATGATTAGTCTAAACTTCAGGGAGACTTGTGTGACTGTAAATAGGAAAACTTCTGCATTGTTTCAACATCAAGCTCTGATATAAAATTGTGCTGAGACTGCTGCAGATCTTAGGGCTAAAAGAAGGTATGGAATTGCAATTAGGATCTGTTCTTTAGCATCTGGATCATTATGTTGAATTGAAGACGACTGCTTCATTTCTTTTGGTTATAGCAAATGCAGTTTCTGTAACTGAGGAAGTCAAAATGATAAGTAGAATTGGCTGGAAAAGGGGAGGTAAATGAAAAGTTCAAGGGCATGCATGGAGAATGTTTTTAACAAGTGAGATTCTTACTCAACAAATACAATATTCAAACTAAATGGATGTGGCAGATAAGATGATCCTGTTCAGGAGTGTGATGCTCATTGTGATGATGGTGTTAAGTGTTGGAGTGGGGGGTTGGGGAAGGATTAATAAACTATATTGAAATGCATCCTTGCTAAATAGCTTCAGTAAATTCATACTGACTTTGTAACTTATGTTTTGTGGGGATGTGACACTTAGTGGAACTTCTTGCCCTTTGTATTTCAGTGATAGACGTTTGCTGCAACCTGCTCAGGTGTGTGACATGCTCAAAGGAGTGATACTGGTCATCTGTTACTTCATGATGCACTATGTTGACTACTCTATGATGTATCATCTGATAAGGGGACAGTCTGTCATAAAGCTCTACATCATCTATAACATGCTTGAGGTAAGAATTTTGGCATCAGAATATCAAGCATGTTGTTTTCAGAATGTTTAAAAAAATACACTCTTGTTACAATATTTGTTCTTAGAATTTGGCACCTCTCTCATAAATGTGCACACCTAATAAGCCTAAATGTTGTGAAACAGCTAAGATCATGAAAATAAACTTCGTAGATTCTGTTCCATGTTACTTAGTTTCCGTAGCTTACTAATCAATTTAGTTAAATGAAAATCGAGAACTCAGAATGGAAGAACTGAAATGCAAGAATGAACAACTTTTTGAGCTTCCTAATATAAGCCAAAACTATTGATTTGAAATAATTTTAAGATCCCAAGAGAGACCAGGGATGAAGGATGGAGGAAGGTGTGAAATCTGACTTTGATTTCTTCATTACAGAAATACAGCTCTCATTGAGACTGCAAGGACTCCTGATACAGCTTAACCTATCCTCAGTCCTTGCTGGCAGCCAAAATCTTGAATACATTGTAGTAAGTTGAATGAATATAGAGAATCAAGAAAAGAAAACTCTGTTTTGAAAGGATAAAATAAGCATAAAGAGAAACCATGGGGGAAAAACTGTTCCTGTTTTGATACTAATGTAAAGCATGAGAATTTTAATTGTATTTCTGCCATCAATGATTCACTAAGTAAATAACGATTTTATAGCTATAATCTTATCCCCAACCTGCATATATAGGACGTAGTAGTGATACAACCTCCTTTTGAAAGTATTCAGTCACAGCTTTGTACACAAGTTACCCTACTAGGGTTCTGAGATCTCAGACTTTTTATCTTTGAACATCGTTGTAACTTCATTTGAAGACTACTTAAATGGGCTATACTTTGTGAAAAATCTGTATATTTTGTCTGGAAACATTTGTTTTCATAAAGTATTGTGCAACAACACTATTCATTATCCCAAGTCACCTAAACGTCTCAGAAGCCACTTCAGTTGCTTATTCATAGGGTTTTTTCCTTTTTATTTTAGAATTGATAAAAGTCATATAAAAATTGGAACTTGATGCAAATTGTAGTTGTTGGCAGTATTCATCCATATATATAGTTCCCTAACCTGTGAGAGTTTCACAGCTATCACTTAATAGTCTTTGAGAAGACTTTCATTCTCCTAGTGCCAAAAAAGTACAGCACCATGTGCTTACCATGTAATTTGAAAAGAGACTGAAGCGTTTGCTGTGAGTTGGAGCCACGTGCTGTGCCCTTTTGAATGATGAGCTGAGTTTCTTTGCTATTTTGACAGAACCCAAAATGTGTCTCAAGAAGTGGTACCTGGGTTTCCTTTCCCTAACTAAGGGGCAGAGCGGAGGAGGTGTTACAATGCGTAGTTACTGTAGTTATTGGAAAACTTACTTAGAAGTGGGAAGTTGGAAATCATATTTAATTACCACAGTGTCTCATGAAACTTGACATGTCAAAACAAAGGATATAAAAAGGGGGCTTTTTTTACAGCAAAAAGTTGCAGCCATAGAATCAGCAAAAAATGGCATGGAATCCCACTGAAAGACTTCATAGATTGTCAGCTTTAACAGGTTGTTCATTCACTTGCTTACACTACTTCAGTGAATTTCATTACAAGCCTACTACTTACACAAGAAATGAGATTTTTTTAGCAGCTGTTAAATATGCATTTTTAAGCAATCAACTTTACATTTTTCACAAATTTTTAAAATGGAAAAATCGTTTGAATTTAATTTAATCACTGAGCAACAGAGATGTTTACAATGTCCTAATGTTTTCGGCTGTTAGCGTGTCCTGAGAACACTGTCACGGACAGATATGAGGGATGCAACATCTTCAAATTTTGTGCTGAATGCTCCAAATAGCCAGCCTAAGGGGAGCGTTCAGCGCAATTGGCTTAAATGGCACTTTTCTTTTTTAGATTCAGACCCACCGGCTCCTGCTCCTTGTGAAGCCCCAGTGTGCGTTATGCTGGTGACACCGCTCACCACGGAATTCGGCTGGAGCCTGGAGCCGGCATGTAGGGTTTAGGTAAGTCACATTTGGAAGAGCAGACAACAATATTGTGTGGTGGGTTTTAATATCTTTTTATCATACCAGATAAGAAATGTGACTTACATAAATAAAAAGAAAGTCAAAGCCGCCATTTTATTTATTAAACCCCGCACAATATTGTTGACAAAACTTCAAACTCTAAGCATTCTGTGGTAGGTATTACTACAAAAGGTGTACTTATTCAGTGGGTTGTCACAACGAGCAGGAGCCAAACAAGGCACACCACTTTAATTTACGAAATTTACAAGCCGAAAACAATGCCATTGTAAATATCTCTCAAACTGATGTTTTTTTGAACTTCAGATTTACGATAATGCATCAGCTCATAATTCATTTTATTTTCAAAGGTGATGATTAAAAAGTAGCATTCAAGTTAATTAAAAGATTAAGTTAAAAGTTGAAAGATTAAAGTAGAGCTTGCTTGAGACACCCAGTAAATTGTTTTTATTCAGCCTTCATATTTCAGGAAATTTGAATGTTGGCTCAAATAAGTTAAAACATGATTTGTATCCCTTCTGAATACTTACCTTTAGAACTCTGTTAATTAACAAAGCTGGGAAATTATATGAGATCTGTTTACTGATATTGTCTTCAGAATTTATTTTCTAGTTAACGGGGCATGGTTTAATATTTACAGTCAGTTCTGTATTGCTGCTTGCTGTTTAATATGCCCAAAATTGTCATCTTACAGAAAGACAGTAAGAAACATCAGTTTTGTTTAAGTAGAGGTAATTGGTTTTCATATTTAACTGTTTCATTTTGATTGGGTTAGTAAGCAGTAAAAAATACTTTCTATTTTAGCCAGACACATGACTTGTAATACTGAATTTAATTTTTAAAGTGATTTTTTTTCTGGATCTACGTGCAGCTCAATTTAAAAATTATTGACCTTGAGTATATAGGCAGAAAAAAAAAAACAACACTTCTTTGTAATGATCTTCACTTTTCTGTGCTTGCTAGTTAGGAAGTCTTGAACTGGTGTATTTCCTTGTGATCTTTCTTGCTGTGTTACTGAATTACAAGCTCAGTTTTCTGTCCATATTTTTTTCTACCTTTAGAATTACTGCTAAGTTTCTTCCTATATATTCCTTTAGTTAAATTTCAGATGTTTGCAGGTATTTTTTCCTGTTGTTTTTTAAATACCTGATTTTGGCAGAATTTCCAGCCCCCCTCTATCTCTTGGTGTTGTTACAGTATTTTTAACTTTGATTTCTGCTTTATCCATAGATTTGTATTGAGTATGTTCCTCATTCCAAGCTGTAAGAAAACAATACAGTCAAATCTAATTTAAGTCTTTTTTGTACTTGTGAGCTGGTATTTCCTGTCACGCATTCAAAATTCATTTTCTTCCCCTGTTAAGTCCAGAGGCAGGGGAAAAAACGTTAGCAATGGTTTGATGCAACAGACATACTGTTTTATCAGAGGCTGAAGTTTGAACTGCATTTGGATGTCTTCCAAGGAAGCATCTAAGATAAATACTATGTGGTTTCATACTGTAAATACTGTTGAAAAGGGGAAAATAAATTTGAAAGGTAAAATAAGTTGCTGAATATACAAAAGAACCCATCTAACTGTGAAATTGAGAGTGGGATGATAGCAAAAAGAGATGAAAACTCATGTGAAATGTTTTTTAGGTTGAGCTGTACTTAGACTGGCATATTCAAGTGTCTTTGAGAAAAATATTGCTGGAAGGCAGTAAAAAGTTCTTCTTGTTTAGGTGGCTGATCGTTTGTTTTCTTCATTTGGACAAGATATTTTGGATGCTCTTTACTGGACAGCTACAGAACCAAAGGAAAGAAAAAGAGCCCATATAGGTGTGATTCCTCACTTCTTCATGGCAGTGCTGTATGTCTGTATCCTTTTTTTTTCTTAAAAAAAAAAAAAAAAAAAAAACTTCATAATGGTATTTCATTTCAGTAGCAGATTGCGTTTTTAATACTCAGTGATTCAAATAAACAGTAGCTGGATACTTCATGGAAAATTAGGTTACTGTTTTGTGATTGAATATTTTGGGTCACAGGATCTTGAAGATATTGGAATGTTAGAAACATAGTTGAAAACATTCCCTTGAAATAAAGGGAGAAATGCACGTGTGAAGTAACGTTACAATGAGCTGATGAAAATGATCTGTGAAGGAATATATACATTAATTCAGAATGCTTGTACTTTTCCCCATTTCCTGTGAAATCTTTAGGCTGATCCCTCTCCCCGCTCCTCCCCCCTCCTCCCCCCCTCCCCCCCCCCCCCCCCAGGTAATATTACATTTTCTCCTGTTTGACTGGGCTCTTTCAGGATGAGAAAGCATAATTACTCCATGCTGTAAAGCACTGTGGGTACATTAGAGATTTAACTACTGACATGCTGCAAACCTAGGTTGACAGATAGAAACTCCTTTGGTTGTTTAATTTTGGAAGTAAAATAGGAAATCAAGTTCTGATGCTGTTCAGTACTGTTGTGCAGAAAAACTATTTCCAAATACGTTTCCTTAACCCTGCTATCTACAGTCCTGCATGCTATTCTCATAATGGTTCAAGCAACAACCCTCAATGTGGCCTTCAACTCTCACAATAAATCATTGCTTACCATCATGATGTCCAATAATGTAAGTATGTAACTTTGTTATAAACCTACCCTAAATTTTTCAGCGTCCTTCATTTTAGTGTAGCACGTTGTCAATTTTCATATTATTTGATTGTCTGATTTGCTTGCACCAGTTTGTTTTCAAGAGAAATTAAATAACTGCTTTTAAAAATTGCAGTTCGTTGAAATAAAAGGAAGTGTTTTCAAGAAGTTTGAGAAGAACAATCTTTTTCAGATGTCAAATAGCGGTATGTATGGCTGTGCTCATCCGGGAAAATGTGAAATAAGAGGCTGATTTTATTTTTTCAATAGTAGTGTGAAAAGAGCTTTACCTTGATGAATGTGAGCATTCTGACTTGAGTTCTTCATTGCCCACGTTGGCTCAATAGGACAAAAATGTGATTCTGTTTCTAAGAACGCTATTTTTCCTTAAATAGCTAGTTTTTATTTGACACGCTAAAACAAATTTAGCACACAGCCAATAGGTTATTATATTAAAAAATCAAATCTAAATAGACTTCAGGCTTGCTTCAGATTTTGAAACCTGACTGCTGACGTGTTTTTTGTCTCATTCATCTGCAAATTGCAGTGATAAATGTAAATGTTAAATGAAAATTGTTTTGTGATCCTTCAAATGAAAGACTGTTTACGCAGAAACTGAACTATATCACACAGAAAAAAAGATAACACTAAATTTAAATCTTCCTCCTGAAAGTTCTTTTAAAGCCAAAAAATATTCTTCCTGGCAGGGTTTGACAAAAAGTTTATCCTATGCTAATATGTATTTTTATTCCAGTTTTTAAATACTACTTTTTTTTTTTTTAATTAAAAAGATTTAACTTTACAGTAAAAACATCTAGAAGTGATGTTGATTACTAAAATACTGGCAGAAAACAGTTTCCTTAAGCTTTCATTAAATCAGAGTATCCCCTTAAAATAACTGAAAAGGCTGTCTCATCAAAAAACTTTTTCGGACTTAGCAATTTGTGGTGCCATTATGTTTCAAATTTTATTCTATTATTCGATAATGCATTTTCAGGAAGGTTTTTTAATATAGGAGAAAATGTGGTGCTTACTGAAGTAGTCTGTTTGGATTGTTTCCGGAAATAAGGTACAGAAGTAGAAAGTCTCCCTGCCTGGTCTGGGAGGTCAAGTCATAGGACTCTACCCCATGTCTGACAGCTTCTTCATTCTTACAGTTTTGATCACTGAGCTGATGTATCCAGCTATTCCCTTCTAACGCAGCAATACAAAAGTCTAGGAAGAAATCTTCTAAATAAGGTGTAGTAGTTTGCTTGAAACCTTTTTTTTGTACTACAGGACCTTCTATATATTAATTTTCACATCCAAGATCTGTAGAAAGTGAAATTTGCCTTGAACTTAAAATGACAGCTGTTCTGTCTCCGTTTTTGCACCAGGAGGTGCTGTTTCTTTTTGGATCCCACAAGAAAGGCAGGAACTTTATCAAGAAAGATAACTATTTTATTAACATACTGGAAAAGGTGATAGCAAGTTATGAAATATTTTGTTCATTCTGATAGTGGGAACCCCAATTTCATGCAGCATTGGATGGATGCTGCAGAGATCCTATCTGTGGTGAAGTTTCCAGCATCTCCCTCCTTCCTCTTCCCCCCCAGTCAAACCTGATCAAATTTCTTGTGAAAGAGAGTGTATAATTCAAGACATAAGAAATGATAGATAAATACTCGTTCTGTGGTTTTATGTCAGTAAACGTTTGTTTCGAGTTGACATCTTACTTTTTTTTTCTAACTAGATATAAAAGAGAGGTTCACCAATTATGTGCTGCTACTAATTGTATGTCTAAGGAATATGGAACAGTTCTCCTGGAATCCAGGTGAGAAAACCTATAGAAAAATAAAATAGAAAATGGTAAATTCCCATGTGTTAAGTAATAGTTACTGTAAACATTCCCATTCATAATGTAATATTAATTATAGTTAGGATTTTTAACAGAGTATTAAACAAATATTGGGTAAAAAGTTAGGCTTCGTATTAATAAAAATGTTTAAACTTGATTAAAATAATGTTGAATGAGTCTAGGTCTGCGTGATGTGTTTTGCTTCAGTGTTAGTTGCCTACCTAAGCTTTACCTTAAGCACCTAAGAGGTTAAACTACAGGTACTTGGTCAATTCCATACATACACTTAAAACCTACTATTCAGTATTTGCAAAGACTCTCTTCCTGGTCAAGATAAGCCTTTATGCTTAAAAAGCATAAAGGTTTCGAATCTGATCCTATTTGTGGTGTTAATTGTTAATTTGTCGTGTTTTATTGATGAGTGGAGAGGTGGTTACAGACACTGCTTCAGAAATTTGAGGATTTTTGAATGTTGAACAAAAGTCTTGTCATTTTGTATACTAGAGTCAAATTAAATGATCTAACTTGTTTCTTCCCAACCTTCAGATCATCTTTGGGTGTTATTCCCAGATGTTTGCATGGTGGTTGCTTCAGAAATTGCAGTGGATATTGTGAAACATGCCTTTATAACAAAATTCAATGACATCACAGCAGATGTAGGTATTTTGTTTAGAATGCTAAATGCTATTTTAAGTTGTAGTTTATTCTGCTATTTTTTTAATATTGAAATCCTGTTTCAGTACAGAAAATGCAACAATTGGTTATTTTCACGTATGAAATATAATTTGGAAAAGCTTGGTAACTTTCTGATACAATACATTTCTGAGGATCTTTATAACATGCAGCAAACGCCTCTGCTTCTAAATTGGTAGTTCCAGATCTGTGAATTACTGAAAGTATTGTGTTAACAGTTCACATAATAACCACAATTCACATAACTGGCAGATAATTTTGTGATGTGATCTCTAGATAAATTGTCAAGAATGTAAAACATTAAACTTCTTTTAGAGCTTGTACCTCTTATTTAAAAATAAAAAAGTTAAAATTCAAGTCCCAAGGGGGGTGGGGGGGGAACAAAACAAAACACAGATCTTGAGGCTTTTGAATCTCTATTCTTCCATGCATGTTAAAGGTGGAATCTGAAATCAGAAGCACTTTTCTACTGTCTTTGCAGCACAAATATGAAGTAGTTTATCCATCAGTTTTCCACTCCTGTAATTTCGTAGACCATATATTATGCAGTCCTTCTTTTAAAGTAGTAGATGAGGTCATTATTTGTGTAGTGTGGCATGATACGCTGGCCATTTGACTTGTGCATTGTGTGAATTCAAATGCACTTGATAAATTTGTGAAGAGATGAGTTAGCGTTTTTTCGCTATTAAAACCACTTTTCAGGAAATGAGGTCAAAACTTGGAAGTGCTATCACTTCCATCTCTAGTAACTACATTGTGTGGTGTAGAAACAAGTTCAATAATGTACTTAATAAGCTCCCTTATGCCAGAGGCATTTATGCATGCCCTACTTTCATATAGAGTACAGGAAAGAGAAATAATGAAGTCATGGTAGCCAAAGATGTGTGCTGAAACAGCTTGGGGTGTGGAGGGTAGCAGGTGATAATTTTGCAAAGTTCATCTAACAACCCTTGTTTTTTTGTTTGTTTTTTCAGTGTATGAAGTTATAATGACTTGGGGTGGCTAGGTGAAACTTTTCAGAAGGTTTGAGCACCTCCTATGCAAGTTGCCCTTCCAGGCAACTTCCCCTTGTTTTTCTGTCTCAATGGGCAGAGCTGTTTGAAAAAGAACCAGAAAAGCGTTGTTCATCTTCCTGATAAGATTTTCTTTTTTCATGGGATCACTTGCTTAGTATGTAAGCTTGCTCGTTTGTTTATTTTGATCCCAATACTATACTTCACGTGTTTAAAACAAATGATAATTCTTAGGGAGAAAAGTAAATGTGATTTCTCTTACTGTGTGGTGTTGGTTATCTTCAAATTCCATAAAAGCTTTACAGTCTCATTCAATTCTGAAAGCATTGCAGTCTTATTTGTTGTAGGTATGTATAAGTTATTACAGAGATACAGACTCATCTGAAGGGTGTAGCTGAACCTCAGGAAAACTGGGTTTGACTCCTTCAGTCTGCACATAAATGTTTATAATATTTTTAGAAAAATTGTATTAATTCAGTTGCTTTTGTAGTGTGTCAACACGTTAATCATGCATCCAATGTGCTGGATTTTTTCCAGGTCTACAGTGAGTACAGAGCCAGTCTTGCGTTTGACCTTGTTAGCAGTCGACAGAAAAATGTAAGCCAGAAAACAAAGGCATATTCTTGTATTAACTAATATAATTGTTATAGTGGCATATTGGAACAAATACTTAAAAAGAAGTACTTACAGAATAATTCCACTCCTTCAACACTGAAATTGTGCTCTGCTTTATTTAATGAGAGATAACAGGAATATTTCCTTGTAACTTATTTTTATCTGGTTGTTTGGGTCAGTTCAGGCTTTATTTAACACGTTGAGAAGTCTCTTCCAAATACAGCCAGTGAAGGTTTATAACAACTTTGACGTTTTGGGGATATATAGGAAAGTAATCAAACTGAGAAATGTATTAAGATACTTTTAAAAGACTGTTCTTTTTGTGCTGTTTTAACTGTTAGATCAAAATACAATATTCGTTAGCTAGTGTATGGATATTTGTACCATGCATGTTACTCCTGTGGCATGGGTATTTACAGAGCACAGACTGCTGGTGTTTTTTGTGAGAACTGTTTTTTGGTGTGCTATTGACAGCACAGTTCTCATGAATGAGTCTCTAACTGTTCATGAGTGCTCTAGATGGGTGCTCTGTTAATATTTACAACAATTTTGGTAGTGTTCTTGGCTATGTTCCAATAGCTATTGCTAGGGAATGTATTGATTATACCTAATAAAGAAGTTACCTTCAGTTACCACAAACCATTAATTATTATTAATTTGTTAAGAGAAAAACAGCTTATTAGTTCCAAATACTCTATTCCTTCTCCTGAAGATCCTCTGTGGAAAACGAGTGCCTATGTGATGCTACCTAACTTCAGTGTGGCTCTCAGTAACCCACGAATGTTTTCATGTAGAGTAGTTGTGTTTTAGGAGTGCAAATGTAAACATGTTTTTTGCAATGGTTTTGCGACTGTTATCTTAGGCTAATTATAAGTGGTTTTAGAATGATTTAAAATTGATAGTGTGATAATTGCATTTTTATCCCTGTTGTGGGTTTTTCTGTATAATACTAGAGGATCAAAGTCAAATTAGTACAAAGATGTCCCTAAGCTCAAAATAATCTACAGATGAAATACAGTGTGTTTGGATTCAGTGTCCTAATTGCTTTTGATAAAGAGATTTATATTATACTCCAGTTGCTGTTGATCTGGAGTACTGAAGCTGATCTCACCAGTCATGGTAGTATTACTTTTTTTTGTCAGTGAGTATAGCTATCTGCGCTTGCATTTCAAAATACGAATTTACTTTATACCACTGTAGTGTTTTTAGCACAGATCAGTCCTTATCTAGAGGATGTGCTAAGCTAAAATAAGCTCATTTCTTTGCATAAATAGTTCCATTCTTCCTTTTTTTTTCCTAGGCATATACAGATTATAGTGATTCAGTTTCCAGAAGAATGGGTTTTATTCCTCTTCCACTGGCTGTTCTAGTAAGTGATACTACAAGATTGAGTTAGTATTCAGTATAACCTGTATCACATACTAATTATGACTTCACAAATAAGTTAGTGTTTATCAGCTTTTCATAGATTAATATATATTAATTTTTTAGAATTCATGGGCGCTTGGATTGTTGCAATAGAATTAAACTACATCTGTGCTTACTAAACATTTATTCCTTTTGGCAAGTATCCTGTTCATTCATTCAGAATAGTCAAAGCAGCTGGTTGCCAGAAGGTTAGCAGTAATGCGCTGGGTTTTTTAGGTTCTTATAGGAGTCCTTGTGGTTGTCCTTGTAATGGCTAAATGGCTAAATTTTCTTTTGTATAGGGGCACTGTGCTTCTGAGATTCCTTGAATATGTAATTCTGAAATAGTTGACCCTGTTACACGGGCATGCTGCTGTAAAACGAATCACATTATTGGAATTGTGTCCATATGCTATCTGTTCTGAATTAACTACTACAGAATGTTTTCTGTAAATAGCTGCTGTGACATTCCCCATCCACACACACAGACAAGCAGTAGTTATCATAGCACTGGGAACGTGTACTCACTTTGCAAACAAAGATGCTAATTCATAATTGCCCTGGAAGACTGTCACTGTGAATTAACTTTTAAATGTAATGGATGGGGGAGAAATACTATTGACAGGCTTAGCCTAGTTTGTTTTGCAGGATTTTTAATAAAGAAAAGCTATGACCATAATAATCTCTTTTACTAAATAAAGGCACGTCCAGTGAGAACTGGATCGAAGTGCTGTTTTCTAATTAATTGTGTTCTTAGATATTATCCTTAATACTAATAGATTTTATTACAAACTGAAGAGTTCTGCTGTGTTGGAGCCCTAGCTGTGAAATACTGAAGTAAAATCAGATTTCAGGATCTTCTGTCACTGCAACTTGGGATTCATCTATCTAGTCCACAAGACAATTTTGTATTCAGAGTGTTTTGTGTAGTGTGAAACGCTATGGTTCTGTCTTACCATGTTGGCTTTTCTTGACAGTTAATTCAGCTTTTAGCCCTTGACTTTTGGAGAAGTTTTTAGGTTTGTTATTTTACGTAGTAATTCGTGTTGAGGTAAACATTGCTAGAATATAGCTTTGGCAAAGTTTTAACTAAATACTGGTATAGTATCTATTCAAACCAAAATCTTGAGTAGTCAGCACTGTCGAGGGGAATGTTAAAACAAAGTACTATTAACATAACTGTCTTGTATTTATCCAATATAAAAAGTCTGTTAGAATATTTGATTAATGATTGTGTCCCGTATGGTATAACTATTTAACTTTTATCCTTAAAACAGCTCATCAGAGTCGTAACAAGCTCGATAAAAGTACAAGGAGTCTTAGCTTATCTCTGTGTTGTGCTGTTCTACTGTGGGTAAGTAAATGTACAAAAATATTTACCATTATGTGATCAGATGTGAAAAAAGCTTCTGTTGATTCATATGGATGTACATGTAAACACCATGCATGTTGAATAGAATTAAATGTAAAATGCTTCTGTTTATAAACTGAATTTGAAAAAGCTTGGATTGGTCCCTGTATTTGGGGATTATAGTCTTCAATAAGTAACTGAAGTAGTGAAAATAATTTCTGGAAAGGTAATGGAAAGAATTTATGACAACAGACAAATGCCATCTCTTAGCATAAAAGGAGAAATTTAATTAAAAGCAGTAAAACTTCTTAAAAGAACAGAAGAGGCAATACGCACAACAGCAGCCAACAAGTTCAGTGCTCTGAGCAGATCATGAATTCTGTCTTGCCCATGGCAGAGGGGTTTGGAATTAAATGATCCTTAAGGTCCTTTCCAACCTAAACCAGTCTATAATTCTCTGGTAGTTAAAAACATGTTTGTTTGTTTTATGAAAGAATATACATAAATGCAAGATGTGATACCTTTCCAAGAAGGGTGGTGTCAGTAAGTAATATTAGGTAATAAAAAATTGTGACAGGACAGAATATTCCTAAAAGCAATGACCTGCAAGTATCCCCTTACTGCCATGTCAGCTTACACTTGTGTTATCCTTAATTTCTTACCAGTCAGTCTGAGATGAGATGAGATACATTTAGTTGTGCTTTAAATCCAATCTAGTTTGCCTGTCTTGAGGTACATGCTGTAGACTATGATGAGTGTTTTCTAGGAAAGTTGCATACTGAGCTGTGTGAGCATTTATCGTCTCAGAGTACTGATTGATCTTAAAACAATCAATTCCTCCTAAAATTGACCATAAAGAATTAAGCGGTTTAAATTGCTGCAGCACAAAGGAACTTTGGATACACTTTAGTAACACACATGGTAATTCACAGCGTGGCTCTTCAGGTTTCCCCATAGCATGGAGGGAATACCTGTTCCAGTGTCCCACCCAGTTGTGATTGCAATGGAAGGCATCAAAGCTTGGAAAGTGGAAGAATTTTTAGATCTGGGGCACAAGTTCTTCAGGGATGCTGGAAGAGAGGAGTTTGCTGTTTTACAATAATTTAGGAAAAGAATGAGATCATTACCCATCATTTTATGTGACTATTAGATCTACTCTGTGATCTGCAAAAAAGGTAGTAATCAGCATAGAGACTCTTTTATGCAGGATAGCTAGGACTATAAGCTAAATAGGCCAAATGTTAAAATGTTAGCTGTATTCCTCTGCATCATACTTGGAGTTTTTCCCCAGAGTGTGACATGTTCCTTTTAAGCCGGCTCTTTATAATTGAAAGCACTAGCCCCTGACCATCCTTGTGGTATACCAAGCTCAGCACCTTCATACTGCTCAGTGTGTTATGTCTTTTTTCCTCCATATGTGTAAGTTTTCCCTACATCTCCATTCTGCTACTGCAGTTGTAGAATTTTCTCAGTCTCTGTGGCTTGGAGGATGGAGGGCAGGAAGAAGTAACGTGATTAACATGCAGGATAAAACGCTGCTCTTTGAAGGCATAGTTGCTAGTCTATGGGGAAGCTGTAGTGTGCAGTCAAGGACAAGCACATTTGCTGGAATAGGGGAGAATTGTAGAATGGGGAAATAGGCAACAATGAGGGCTTTCTTCAGAGCTTTGGACCAAAAAGATTTTCTTGGGCTGTGTTCAAGCCTGGAGTTTGAAAGTTAAAACTTCTAGGTTACAAGAATAATAAATTTTGTAATTTTTCCTTACTGAAAAGTGAGAACAAATTCTAGCTTCTGTCATGATCTCATGTTTGGAGCTCTTGCACCTTTTGAGTAATTGGAGTTGTGAACATAAATTTCAGTTCTGCATCAGGTTAGCATAGTGTAGGTCTGTGAGAAACTCCGTGATCAAATCTGAAAGAGCTAGATTGGCAAAGGATTGAGACTACAATGCAGAGGATGTTGCTTTGAGTTGGTATTTAACAACTGTGATTCTTTAAGTTACCACATTACCGAGTCTTATCCAGCATAGGAAACTTGAGTTTTATTTTTCAAGGACTTTGAATAGTTTTAAACTTCCTTGGTGGTTAGAACTTTGAGACTGGGGTGGACTGGCAGAAAGGAATGAAAGAATTGCTAGAAACTCTTGCATAATTTTCCAGGAGAACTTGAAGCATTGAAATGTTGATTTATATCTTTCTCAATTTTTGATGTTATTAAATTAGACTTAGATTATGCTTTCATTCTGAGACAGGTGTTTACAGTATGTATTACATTAAAAAAACATGTAGGAAAAACTTCTTAACATTTTTTTCAACTCTTAGGTTATTGGGACTGGCTTTGTTTCTAATAAAATTGTAGAGTCATGGCTTTTAACTTTTATAAAATAATCTCTGTGGTTGCTTGGATACCAAAATGTACTTCTGGATGATGAAGGTAGTCTGGTCTGCTCTGCTCTTTCTTCCATTTCTCTAAATTTCTTCTAAAAATAAATGTATTCCATAAAATTGGCTTTAAAATGTGATGTATTTTGTTTTTCTGTTTGAGTTGTGATTACGTTAATGCAGTCAGAGAGAGTGAAGTTGCTGCTCAGGTGTCCTTGGGGGCCACTGCGATTCAGCAGTCAGACTGCTCCATGGATTTTAATTTCTGAATGGCCACTTATCCTCAGGTCTTCCTTTTAGTCTGTTAGCAATGTCCAAAATAAACAGGTTTTCAGAGAGTGGAGAATAAAGTGCATCTGCATTTGATTTGCTTTTGTTACGTAGGTTGATTTATGTAGAGGGTATTTATAATTGATCCTACAGGGGATAGATGGCTACTTCATTGTTACTCCGCTGCTGGTTTCACCTCTGGAGTGGACGTTGGCCTGCATGTTGTGTAATACTAGTAATGGAACTTAGATTTACAGTTCAAACAAGCTTTGTAAAATCTAAAAGCACTTGATGGTAGATAAGACTCCCTTTTCTCCAGGGATAACAGGTGCAAGGGACTTCACAGATTTGCTGAAGTTTGTGCTGCAAGTTAGTGAAAACAGAAAAGGAATCTGCCATCAACTGCACTGTACTATGATGGTACTGCAGTGCTCCCCCTTGGTTTTGTTGAATTTAATGGACTGTCTGTTGTGATACCAAAAAGGACGTTGTTTGATCAGTCTAATTTCACGAAGCTATATATGTGTGTGTTCTTAGGTTTTAAAGTCCACTACCAATCCTCATCTGAGCACACTTAAGGCTACAGATTTAACAGTAATGCATTTAATTTGGACTTGCTCTGTCGAGGGCCCTCTTTAATTCTTTGTTTAAATATTTGATGTATTAAATGACGGTGTAACTGTCCTTGTCATTTCATTAAACTTGGTGTTTTCCTCTAGATGCCTTCTGGAGACGGTGGGGGGAAGGGTTTTAAGCACTGAACCTGAAACAAATTGTTAAGAAAAGGAAATTACTTTTTGCTATTGAATGGTTTTAATTTCTTAGCTAATTGTTCCAAGACAGCAGTAATCATATGCAATTATTTTAATATTAATGCTTGGTAATGCAAATATGTAAATAAATCCTTTTATTTATGCAGGTTAATATCCCTAAAAGTTCTTAACAGTATTGTATTGCTGGGGAAATCGTGTCAATATGTAAAGGAGGCAAAAATGGAGGAGAAATTATTCAATCCTGTCCCAACTGCCACCCCAGGGAAGTCAGCTGGCAAATCGCAAAGCATGTTTAAGTCTACCCATGGTAAGCCTAACTGTCTCACTCTATTTTCAGCTGTAATAAAAATTGCTTTCAGACTAAATTTAATATTGAACCAGATGTATGACATTATTTACCACACAGTAGCCCGGTTGCTAGACCTTAATTGTACAGTATCACAGTTGTGAATACAAGTCAGTAAATAGAATTTACTGCTTTTAGTTCATGCATCATCTTTTAATAAATAATAAATACTCTTAAATACTCTTCCATAAATGAAAAATGCTCACTCTTCTTTGTAATGAAATCCTACCCTGGTATATGGAGGTGATAGAAATGTCAATACTACGCAAGTAAATATTGATACATCATCTCTGGTAGTGGTGAAGTTAAATAAGGAAGCCTTTCATCCATTTGTTGCGGAAATTAATGTAAAACATGGCACAAAAAATAGGCATAATTATTTATAATTGAAATGAGCACACAAATGAAAAAGCTTTCTGAAATCTAAATAGGAATTTCAGCTTGTCTCTACCTACTTTGTTTCAAGTCTGTGCAGTGTGGCTTCCTTGTATAGGTGCTCAGCATTAATGGTTAATGTATAATTGGACTGAGGCATTATATGATATTCCTGTGACGAGTTATAGGAGGAAACAGAAACCTTCATTGTTTCAGTCAGCTGAGCTGGATTGTGTATCTTCCTCCGCAAAGAGTTCAATGAGAGCCCTAGACAACTTAACAGTGAGGCTTTTGTGTTCACTCTGTTGCTTGCCAAAGACTTGAACAGCTTGAAATGTAAGGTGCTTATTAGTTGTCAGTGTCTTGCCAGCAGTAGTAGAGTTAAGAATCTGTCAGTGTTAGTCATAAATCCCTGCTTTTCAGCTGTGTCAAATCACATCAGGCTGAAATGTGGTGCAGATGTTTATTTTTAAATAGCTTAAATTCATAGAGTTGCTTTAGTTTCATTATGAAAGAATGTAATGTGAATTGGTCTGAATGCCTTTTGTGTTCCACTAGAGAACTCTTACCATATTGATGCTAATGTTTTAATTAAATATTCTAATACTACACTTGTGTATAAGGTTTAATAAGCCATACTTAGACTGACCCTTAAACTTACAATAAATAAATCCTGAAGACTGTTTCCAGCTGAAGCAGCAGCAGTTTCACCAAGTCAGTCGGCGTACACTGTGTTTTCCTAAACCGGAAAATTGGTAATTAGAAAGTGGCAAGCCAAAATGTTTTGTTGATTTTATTCAGAATATTCTTAACTTCCATTAATAATGAGGAAGCTCAGTTTTCAACAGTTTTTGAGTTTTTTTTATACCTTCTCACATCTCTGTATGTAATAGAAACCTCAGTTGCGTGAAAGAATGATTTCACCTTCCCCAGCTTTTCAGTGTGTATATTACTACTGGGCTCTGCAATATTCATTGATCCCTGTGCCTCACTTAGCAAGTTTTTTCTGTACAAACTCTCTACTCATCTCTTACTAGAATGAGAGTAAGGGAATTAATCTGGTCTGCTTTCTATCAGCTTATAATGTAAGTCAACTTATTTTCTTACAACAATTCCTACCTCTTCCACAGAAACAGTTTAAAATATTGAGGAATGAAATACTTTCTCATGAAGAATGGAGGTTCTAGTTACTGGTAATCATTTGTAGCCTGATCAGTTTTCTGTGGAAGCTGTTAGAGCAAAATGATTACCTCTGTAACAAAGCTCTACAGTTAGAATTACTTCCTTTTTTGATGCAAGTTTAGTACCTTTGACTTGCATAATACTGTGAGGAGTAATCCATTTACCTTCGAACGGGAGATGGTATACTGTGAAGAGCCCATACAGAAAAAAGTTTTTTGTAGTAATAATTTGGAGTGAATAATTTGTGTAGTGCTGCCATTCTGTCAAATACTGTTTGCTTGAATCATTCTGTAAAACTCTCGACACTAGTCAGATTTCTTCAGGTTCCTCTAGAAACAATAATTCCTTTTTAAGAGGAGTGAGTAAATAAGAAAATTTGACTTTCTTGTTACTTGCCTGTGCATTTTAATGTATTTTTAAAATGCTTTAACAAAATGTGGAAACAACACATCAATACTGCTCCTTAATATCTCATTTGTTACCAGAACTCTTTGGAGCCAATGTTCAGTTCCACTGAAGAAAGGACCCAGTGCTATTAAAGTGCGTAGCACTGCGTGAACCATTTATTAGCTATCCCTAGAGAAATGAGGTTTGCTGTACATATGTAGAGGATTAAGCACATCTAACTCCTTCTACAGAAATTCCTTTGATTTATTTCAGTATAAAATACTTGTGTGTCTCACACAGGAATTGTCAAATATCTTCTTGTCTAAGCCAACAAAAATGGACTCTACAAAAGAATGCAGAGTCCAGCTTTGGGCTACTTATTACAACACAAAAGGATTCAGCAAAACAGCTACTTATGCTCTTACTATCTATCTGAACTTCTTTAGAATTCTTTTTTTTTAATCCTTGACCAAATCAGAAAAGCAGAATGACTAAAAAGGATGTTGCATCTTAAAACTAAAGAGGTAATGGCTTGGTAGTTACATTACCAGGCTTTCACAAAGCATTCTTCTGTTGCTTCTGCTGCTTTGATGCATTGCACTTTTTCAGGACGGCTTTGGCAGAATCTACATGTTAAGAATGCATCAGGATGTCTGTGTTAAATTCATGATTATCTTTGCAACTGTCTCCTCTCCCAACAGGAATTTCCACAGATGAAAATGGATCTACATCAGTTACCAATCAACCCGTGCATCAGAAGGACAATATGCCATCTTTACTTGTAACAAGCAATTCCGATCAATTTCTGACCACTCCTGATGGGGAAGAAAAAGATATAAGCCAAGACAGTTCAGAATTGAAACACAGGTCTTCAAAGAAAGACTTGTTGGAGATAGACAGGTTCACTATTTGTGGAAACAGAATTGACTAAGATCTTTTTAATCAATGTGCTAAGGATACTGAGCTGTTGGGACAGCAGATGATACCAGAATGGACAGTTGCCAAAAAGGCACATAAATATTTATTTAAAAACTTAAATTATTAATGGCAAAAATATTAATTTCTTTCTACAAGTAACTTGGCTTGGTATCTGGTCAGGTCAAGTAAGCGATCTGTAACTTGCCTCTTGGAAAATGTGGTGGATCGTGAGTCTCTAGCCTGGTGGCAGAGCTGCAGTATCACTTTTCTGGAAAATAGACTGGGAAAAAAAGCATAATCCTGTTCTGCATTATGAAACCACGCTTCCAGAACATGCTACTTTTAAGAAGGTTCCTCCAGTGTAAGGATATTCCTGGAAATGTATGACAACATGACAGGAAGCTTGCCTTTCAAGTTATCTTGTTTTATTAAACATCTGCAAAGAGATCTCAAAACTTGTGCTTATTTCAACAAACACATAAAGCATTGGTACATAAAACAGCAAGTCAGGATAGTTACTCTTGTCAACAGAAAAATCTTTTCAAGATGTATCTGAGCTAATCAGAATAAAAAATTGCCTCTAAATGAAATATTTACTGCATACTATTTTATCTAAATACCGAACACCAAGGAAAGATCACAAAATACAACAAAGGTCCTGCTTAACTGGGCAAATAAGAAATATATCATTCATTGTGTTCAGCTATGTGTCCTGCAAGGCAGGTTATTTATAAAATAATTTTATAAAGCTGAGGATTTTGTCTTGTATGAAAAAATAAGAGGGAGTAAACCTATATGTCGAGGAAAGGCAGTGTGAATTGCAGCAAGCGGAAATGTTGCATTGGAACCGTATGTATAGCATTAATGTAACAGAATAATACACTGCATTTTGGGATTTCACTCTGGCAAGAATGACATGTGTATTAACTTGCCAGAAAATACGCCTGTAAAAGCTCTTACTGACAATCAAATCAGAATTATCCATTTCAGTTGATTGGTTTTAGCCAGACATAAGTAGATGCACTCCATCTATAAAGTGCATTTAAGCATTACAATGCATCTTACTTCTTTCTGGTGTGAGCAGCAGTTGGAGGAGAATTGATGAAAGATGGTTTGGAGTCCTGAAGTCGAGAATGAAATAAATTTCAGATCAAAACTGAGGCCTCCAAAGAGACCCTTCAGTTGATGATAAATTCTTTATGTATTGTTGTTAAAACACAGCATTAACTTCTAATGCCTTTCAGATACTTAAGTAAGCACCAGTTTCACTTTCTAAGGAAAAGCATCATACCAGTGCTTCAGTGCTGAACAAATGATGACAAATTTACTTTTTGCTATTTCACAGTTTGTCAGAGTGGGAAAGCTGGAGTTTATTTGGTTTACGGATATAAAATGTGAGTTTAACGTATGTGTTAATCCCTGAAACTTGCAGGACTGTGCTAGTTTAGCAATTGGAGCCAATTGCACAGAATTATGAGGTATCTGAGCAGGCTTGGTAATGAGGTGGCTTTGCAATATGGGTTAGTGTGGTCTGCTCTGGTGGGAACTTCTTGCTGCAGTCTGTCAGCCTCTCCTCTCCCAGTCAGGGGGGCTGGAGTAATGGCCAAAATCTGTGGTTACCGTTCAGGGATGAGAGTAAAGGAAGAGGATTTGTGCTGGGGAAACATCTGAAATTCTTTAATATTTGATGTATTTTCTACTAATTGGAGATGTTCACACATTGAAATTCAGATTATCTGTCAATTTGGTGTATCTTATTTTTGAATTATTTAGCAATTGCTAAAGGAAGCTTGGAATTGCTTTCATTTTTTTCTGTTGAATGTCATTCTGTATCAATTTTATAAGTGCATCTTGTGTGAAACTCAATAAAATTGAATTTTGTAATATTTGTTTAAAAAGTACAGTGTCAACACTTCTTTGTTAGTATGGGAGCCTTCGTTGCCTCGTTTTTACAGTTTAATTATGGTAACAGGATCCAAAGCAGTATGGATGGCTTTTGGTACAGCAGTTACATCTCCATTTGTTGTGTAAGCTTGACACTGATTTTGTTCACTTACAGATCAAAATACCTCAGAGGAATACTTGAGCAGGGGGCATTGCAAATGCAACGCTTTCTGTTAAACTCCGAAGGTCTGGTGGGGGCCCAACTGGGCATGAAATTTCATTGTTTTCTCTTGCTCCAAGTGCTCTAATTGTTCCTAATTGTTCCTATGTTCTCACTTGTGATTAACAGGGACCTCTTGAATATCTAGCTCAACCTTTTCAACGGAAGCCTGCAGCTTCATCTCTGACCCTGGCTGGCCCTCTCAGAACTGAAGGGGGTTTGTTGGGGAGGGTGGGGGGAGCAAAACACCAAGACCAGGTTTTTAGCCTGTAGATACAGTTCTTCATTTCTTCAGCTTTACTTGAAAAGCTCAGTATTAACAGGGAAGTAAGAGCATCAAAGGTTAAGCAGTGAATAAATGGAGCTCTCCAATTCATAAATCCCTCCACAATTAAAGTCTGGACAGTTCTGATGCAAGCAGTGATACTTCAACAAAAGTCACAGTTGCCAAATTAATTCCAAAAGCACGCACTGAATGCAGTGTATATTCATAATGAGGATTATTCATTATGGGAGCATTAAGTAACAACAGTTTTCCATAGGATTATTTCATTAATCTTTTGAAGCCTTTCAGATGTTCTGCAGCCAAGCAGAATTTCCCCTCAGGCAAAGTAGTTTTACAGTAGTCACAAGCATGTTGTTTTCACAAGTGCTTGCATCTTCATTGAGAGTTTGAAACTTTCCAACTTGGTGGGTTTTTTGTGTGTGTGTGTGTATGAAACTTTGTATATTCTGACTATTTATTAAAAAGTTAATTTTCACCACACTTCTTCAGGTGACTTGATAAAGTCAGAATTTGTTTGGTTGTGGCTGCTATTGCAGCTCAGCTGAGCTCTTGGGGTACAGTTATGAATCTTCAGTGGTTGTAATTGAGACTGAGTACAACTTAATTTTAGTGCAAATGTAGTCAAACTGTGAAACTGAAACATTGCAACACTTTGTCTTACCAATTGGGTTACCCCGTTGTGAATAAGCTGGGAGTTGTACAGCTGTGTCAGAGTTGGGTAATCATGGGTTCAGAAGGGCTCTTCACAACTGCTAAACAATGTGTTCTCATAGCGCTTCAGACTATCTGCTTCATCTCAGGCATCTGGGCTGTGCTACTTTCACTGACCCCGAGGAAGCAAATAGTTTTGTGTGAGAGGGACTGTAACATAAACACTGAAAGCAGTGCGATGGGACCGTGCCTATCTCAAGAAAACGTTCCTGCATGTAATGGCATGAGATGCTTAGGCTTCAGAGGCTCTCAGAAATGCCTAATGCATCACTGTTGTCTTTTTCTCTCTAAGAAAGCAGTATCTTTTATCTGCCATGACAATTGAGGCTGAGCCTAACTAGTTTTGGGGGGGATTTTTCAGGACTTCAGCATTTGTTACTGTGCTGTAGAAAAGACACTGCCGATAGAAGACCCTGGGTTGTGAATGTATAATACTAAATAAAGATAATAAAATACTAAACAAAGAGCTAAAGAATGTTCTTTAGCAAGCTTGCAACTCTAATAACAGAAAAAAAAATATAAAACAACCACAGCTTTTGAAAGTATTTCTCGGTTTTGCCAAAACACTACCTATTGACATGTTTGCAATGAAATTAATCCAGCATTAAATATGTGCTTACTGCAAAATCGTCTTCCCACCTATATTTCACAGCTACCATTTAAAGCTGTGTAGTTTATTTCTTCCATCCTCTACTCCTCTGTAGTAGAGTAAAGCTGTCAAGCAGAGCCAAGGCTTCACTCTTAATTGCAGGCAACTCTGTCTTACAGCCTACCTCTGGAGAGTGTCGTGCATCCCATCCAGGGTAGGGAGAGGAGTTTTTTGTTTTGGGAGTACAAACAGCTGGGTTGCAGTATCACTTCCTGGGCTTCTCATCTTTTAAGGTGACTGATCCACGTCTGTAAGCTGTCTGCTAAACAAACCTTGTCTTAATAGGCAAATACGGTATTATGGTGCATTTATTAATTTCATGGTTTTATATCACTGATTATCTCAAATTGTTGATATGAGAGCAGTGTTATAAGAAAAGTATATTTTCATAGAGCAATTTTTGGTGTTCAAAGAAAAAAAACAGATTTTATGTTGGATTATCATCTATACTTAGTTTTTTGGTCAGAAGTAGTGATGAAGTTAGCACGTCTGTTGGCTACTTTGAATTTCCTAAAGGGTACCTTTCTGTGATGTCCAGTCCTGACAGGTGCTTATATCCTCTGCTCCATTTGAAAATAAATACCAAGGTAGCTCACGAGTCACTAGATCTTATTTGATGCTGACAGTTAAAAATAGGTAATTAAAATAGGTTGAAATAAGTCTTGGTAAGTGATGTCTCTTACTGAGAAGTGGGGCAATGAAATGCAGCATTGGGCAGCACATTCTTCAGCTCAGCGTACAAAGTCAGAGCAGGAGGGTGTTTGAACTGGTGCTAGCAAGTACGGTCCTGGTGTCAGGACTGTCAGTCCAGGGTTTGCCTGCAGAGTTGATTTGAACTTGATGTTTCTGTCAAAGTTAGTAATGTAGCCATCAGCCAACTTCCTTCTATACCCAGGGCACCAGGAGTTTCGCTAAACTCATCTCTTCTAGAAACAGTTCTTGAGGTATCCTGTGCAAATAACTAACCTCGAAGCCATGGGACCTTGTTTCCAGGTCAGTTACACTCTGCGCTTTGCACACCTGCAAGGCATATCTGCAATGAAAACGAATCTTGCAGTGACAGATCTTGGCACTAGCTACTGATTCAAGACAACGTCCTTAATACAGTACCAGAGCACCCACCTGTTAGGCTGATCACTAAATTTGAGTTGTCTTTAGTCACTTAAGATGACTGTGATGTTGGACAGGGAGAGCTAATTGTGTAGCAGTGGTTCATGCTGCCTGCTCTGCCATTTAGTGACCACATTCTGTCCTGCCTCCACACAGGCAGGAATAAGTTCTTGTGGTGGTTTTACTGTGCTAGGCACTGCTGTTCCAGCTACAAGTGCAGAGCACAGCACTGTATGGGCTGCTGCAGGGAAAGTTAACATCCCAGCCAGACCCAGTACAATTCTCTAGCCAGTTTTCATGTCAAGCATTCATTTCTTAAAAGCAAGGAGCAAAGCTCTGGAGTATATTTAATCAGTGATTCTTTCTAGGAACAATAGCAGGTAAGTCAATTTCACAAAATGACTCTGCTTCATGGGTCTTAAATAGGAAAAAGTAATAATCAGGAAAAACTATGTGAAGTAGGTTTCAGCTTTTATTCTGAAGCTTTTGATTATTTATTGCTATTTAAGTGATATGGCTAATTTATGAAACATTACTGCAATTGGACTATGTGAATTTTAATGTGTGTTTTTGTCCCAGTGTGCCTGAGGACAGTATGTTGTGCTGAGCTCTTTGATATCCCAACAAAACTGCAAATCCTAAAAAATAAAAAAAAAGACTACACAGTTTCAAATAACCACTGTAAGGAGCAAGGTAACCTCTGCTTTATCTCTGGTGTGAGCAGCTCCTGAGAGTAGGAAGCCTTGCTAACAAGACCTGTTAGTAAGAGACAATGCACAGTATACTTAGTTCGCACTATACTTACACTTTCTAAGTTCTCCTTATGGTTTAAAGACCAAGAAAATGAGTATGGTCTTCAATCTGCTCCCCTTTCTGTCATTTTGGATATGTCAGTTTTTCATTGGTTATTCTAGTGTTCATCCAGGCCATAACCTGTAGCTTTTTTGTTGTTTTTTAAAAGATGACTGGATAAATCTCGTCTTGTTGAAGGAAATATTCTCACAGGAATTTAATTGTGGAAGGGAAAGGCTCTTAAACTGTTAAAAAATGTTGGTTGTCTTGTTTTTGTAGTAATTATAAAAACCTTTTCTTCCTCTAAACGCAATTGCTGGCTTTGCGTTTGCCATAAAATTCCAAGCAGCAGTCAGTAGCCTGTGGTGAGCAGTGAGATAAAGTATCAAATTATCAGCATTATGAATTCCCTTCTGGATAATGCAAGCATGAGGACACCTGGTAACCTTCAAACACAATTCTGCAATGACTATAAACCAGAACTCTGTAATTAATGTGGAGCTGTGGCCTAAAAGCCATGTGAAACCTCTTAAATCTGTTTAGTATATTGTAGAGCATTTGAAAGCCTTTCCGGGTGTCTTGAAGAGAAATTGTTCAGGATAATGTTATTCACAGATAAAATTGCTGGTGATTTTCTGCTTCTGCCCACCTTGGGATAGCGCAAGGCAGACTGAGGTTTCTGAAGCTTGTGTTGTTTATATGGTTGCTGACGATCTACAAGGAGTTTATTTATAATTTAAAAACAAACTGGGCTTGTGAATAACTTTGACCATTGGAAAACAAATGCTTGAAAATAGCTTCTGCAAATGCTGAGCTTTATACTGTCTGTAGCACATCTGTAGTAGGCCAACGGCATCCTGGCTTGCATAAGAAGCAGTGTGGCCAGCGGGGCTAGGGAGGTGATCGTCCCCCTGTACTCGGCTCTGGTGAGGCCGCACCTCGAGTACTGCATTCAGTTTTGGGCCCCTCGCTACAAGAAGGACATCGAGGTGCTTGAGCGGGTGCAGAGAAGGGCGACGAAGCTGGTGAGGGGCCTGGAGAACAAGTCCTACGAGGAGCTGCTGAGGGAGCTGGGCTTGTTCAGCCTGGAGAAGAGGAGGCTCAGGGGCGACCTTATCGCTCTCTATAGATACCTTAAAGGAGGCTGTAGTGAGGTGGGGGTTGGTCTGTTCTCCCAGTTCCACCCCCTGCCATGGGCAGGGACACCTTCCACTAGACCAGGTTGCCCAAAGCCCCATCCAGCCTGGCCCTAAAACATGAACCTGTCACCGCTTTTAAAGAATTACAGTAGATAGCCTCGTGCCCTGACTAGAGCAGCTGCCTGTGCTTTGGGAGGCAATGCCGTAATTTGGATCTTCATTTTTATTCTGTTGTTTTTTCTTCCTCCTTCTTCTGTGTAGGATCATCACAAAATCAAGCACCGGGGGCCAGATTTTATTTTATTTTAATTTTTAACCCTGTAAATCAAGCCTTCTTCATTGAATCAAAAGCTGCGTAGGGGTCTTTATTCTAGCTCAGGTCTGTCTAACACAGAGCTCAATTCATGTACCTCCTGATAGATGTTTGCTTGACATTTTCCTCAGTCTTAAATGGCGGATTCCACAACCTTCTTGAACAGTAAATATGTACACTGGTAAGTGGTGATATTACCTGTAGAAAGCTTTCTGCTATGTGAAGTAAATCTTCCTTACTGAAATTTAAATCCCCTACTTTTTGTATGTTGCAGGCATAGAGAGTGAATTTAATCTCTTCCCCCCTCTTTCGTTTTCTCTTCCATCCTTGGCAGCTGAGACTCTTGATGTTTCCCTTCAGGCTCCTTTGCTGAACAATCCAAATGGGTTCAGCTCCTCTTTGTGGTCTGCTTGTCCCGTGCTCGTCCTGAGGCAGAAGCTGGGCACAGAGCTCCAGCTGGTGCCTTCTCATGGGGCCGAGTTGAGCCAGAGGATTTCATCAGCCAGCTTTTGGTTACTGAATCCTGGGATGGGATTTACTTCATGAAAACAGACAGCGTGCTGCTTTGGACCTAGGAGAATCTGAATGCACTGCAAGATCTATGTACTTTTTATGGAACTGCTTAAGTTGTTCCCAAACTTGGGCTTGCAGTGTTGTGTAGTGATGCCAAAATGTAAAATCCTGTGTTAGAGCTGCTTCAGGGTATTTTTTTTCCCTACCATCTCTTTGTACTTTGTTAAGTTTGCTTTGAATTCCAGTCCTTTATCCCTTCCTTTAGTTTTTCTGGCACCAGCATACTACTACTGGTTAAAAATACTGAATGGCAATAGGCCATGACCAGACTTCCTGAGAATCTTACTTTTGTTGTGGTAAAAGAGCATCAAAAACCTCATGAAAGTCAACGTGTGTGGCATGTGCTGCTTCTTACCCTACGGTGTATTGCACTGTTGAAGGGAAATGCACTGATTTGAAATGATTTGACAAATTTATGGTTTTCCAGTCACCGTGTTACTTTTCAAGTACTAGAAAGAACAAAACCTAATCTGATTACTTGCCTAGAAAAATTCTGGATGACTGTAGTTGGTTTGATCTATCGTTTCCTTTCTCCCTGCTCAAAAGATTGCTCTTCTAAATCCCAGTGCCTAATGACTCTGTTAGCTGCTTCTTGGGGGGATTTTTGTTTGTTTCCGTGCCCAGGATTGGATCTAAGATGAATGAAAACATCTCATACTGATGTGGCAGGATCCCTATGAGTCCCCATGAAACTGCTGGTATGTTTGGAAGAATGGCTGGTGTGTACTGCGGTGTTTAGCCTGCTTGATGTTCCCACAAAGAGGGTCAATATGAATCTGGTAAGAATCTCTCATGATTCATTGTGCAAAGTTGTACCATGTGGAAAGAAATTAGATAAACCCCTGAAGTGTCTTGTGGTGTCCCGATGTCCAGTGATGAGATATGAGAAAGCAAATTCCTGTCAAAATCAGCAGGGCAAGGTCATGTCCCGTAGTGACCTTCAACATGGGATGAGGGTGGCAACTGCTTCTCTGTCCCCATCCTTCACCTGCTTGGAGGCCTTCTTTGCCTCAGTCTTTAGCGGCAATACTGGTTGTTCTCTGGATACTCAGTACCCTGAGCTGGTGGAAGGGGATGGGGAGCAGGATGTGGCCCTCATTATCCATGAAGAACTGGTTGGTGACCTGCTACGGCACTTAGATGTGCACAAGTCGATGGGGCCGGATGGGATCCACCCAAGGGTACTGAGGGAACTGGCAGAGGAGCTGGCCAAGCCACTGTCCATCATTTATCAACAGTCCTGGCTATCAGGGGAGGTTCCAATCGACTGGCGGCTAGCAAACGTGACGCCCATCTACAAGAAGGGCCGGAGGGCAGACCCGGGAAACTACAGGCCTGTCAGTTTGACCTCAGTGCCAGGAAAGCTCATGGAGCAGATCCTCCTGAGAGTCATCATGCAGCACTTGCAGGGGAAGCAGGCGATCAGGCCCAGTCAGCATGGCTTTATGAAAGGCAGGTCATGCCTGACGAACCTGATCTCCTTCTATGACAGAGTGACGCGCTGGGTGGATGAGGGAAAGGCTGTGGATGTGGTCTACCTTGACTTCAGCAAGGCTTTTGACACCGTCTCCCACAGCATTCTCCTCAAGAAACTGGCTGCTCTTGGCTTGGACTGGCGCACGCTTCGCTGGGTTAGAAACTGGCTGGATAGCCAGGCCCAAAGAGTCGTGGTGAATGGAGCCAAGTCCAGTTGGAGGCCAGTCACTAGTGGCGTCCCCCAGGGCTCGGTGCTGGGGCCGGTCCTCTTTAATATCTTCATCGATGATCTGGACGAGGGCATCGAGTGCACCCTCAGTAAGTTCGCAGATGACACCAAGTTAGGTGCGTGTGTCGATCTGCTCGAGGGTAGGAAAGCTCTGCAGGAGGATCTGGATAGGCTGCACCGATGGGCTGAGGTCAACTGCATGAAGTTCAACAAGGCCAAGTGCCGGGTCCTGCACCTGGGGCGCAATAACCCCAAGCAGAGCTACAGGCTGGGAGAGGAATGGTTGGAGAGCTGCCACGCAGAGAAGGACCTGGGAGTGATGGTGGATAGTCGGCTGAATATGAGCCAGCAGTGCGCTCAGGTGGCCAAGAAGGCCAACGGCATCCTGGCTTGTATCAGGAACAGCGTGACCAGCAGGGCTAGGGAGGTGATCGTCCCCCTGTACTCAGCTCTGGTGAGGCCGCACCTCGAGTACTGCATTCAGTTTTGGGCCCCTCGCTACAAGAAGGACATCGAGGTGCTTGAGCGGGTGCAGAGAAGGGCGACGAAGCTGGTGAGGGGCCTGGAGAACAAGTCCTACGAGGAGCTGCTGAGGGAGCTGGGCTTGTTCAGCCTGGAGAAGAGGAGGCTCAGGGGTGACCTTATCGCTCTTTTTAGGTACCTCAAGGGAGGCTGTAGCGAGGTGGGGGTTGGTCTGTTCTCCCACGTGCCTGGTGACAGGACGAGGGGGAATGGGCTTAAGTTGAGCCAGGGGAGTTTTAGGTTAGATGTTAGGAAGAACTTCTTCACTGAAAGGGTTGTTAGACATTGGAACAGGCTGCCCAGGGAAGTGGTGGAGTCACCATCCCTGGAAGTCTTCAAAAGACGTTTAGATGTAGAGCTTAGGGATATGGTTTAGTGGAGGGCTGTTAGCGTTAGGTTGGAGGTTGGACTCGATGACCTTGAGGTCTCTTCCAACCTAGAAATTCTGTGATTCTGTGAGACAGGGAGCAGCACACAGCTGAGGCAGTATATGTGGATATCTTCCTCCTTAACACCAACACCGTCCACCTTTGACGCTTGGGTGCCCAAAGGATAACCCCATCTCCTGGGTAGGAGCCCTTCTGTCACACGGAGATGAAATTCACTGATTTCTTCTGTTTTTCCTAGTAGTGGTGACTCTGAAACTTAGTTTTCAGGTGAGTCACTTGTCATTTCCTGGACCTCACTTGAGTAAAACCTCACTTGCCACTAGGATATTGGATCATCAGTTTAAAATATCTTTTATTCGATGGCTACATGTTAAGAACAAAAGTAGAGGAAGCCTGCAACATGCTAATTTCCTTTTTGCCTAACCCTAGAAGATAAGGAGCACGGTGAATCACTTTCTTCATAGCAACATTTTAGTGGAATTGACAAAAATAACAATTTTAGTGGAAGGCTGGTATTGCCTGTTCTTGATCATCTTGACTGTTGTAATTTTTCTGCGTCTTTGAAGTGTTGTCCCCCAAAGTGAAGGCAGTTCTCCTAATGAGGCTTCACTGGTAACAAAAACAACTGAATAATTATTTCCCTTCCATGCGATGCTCCTATTAATGTACCTTATGGTTGACAAAGCAAATCTTTCATTTAGTTGTCTTTGTCAGCGTGAACTTTGGACACTTCCCATGTAGTGGCATGGCCAACTGCACTGTGTCTGGGCTAGACTTTAAAAGGATTTAAATTCTAATGGATTTTATTTAAGCTGTTGAATACTCTTAGGAAATAGATCTCTTTCATAGTCTGTAGAGGTTGTCACTTTTTTTTACTGAGGTGCTAATAGCCATAAATATCACTTAATGGTTTTTGCTTTGGGACCCTGAGGCTTTGATTATAGATAATCAAAAGTCACTTTTTTCAAGACCTGCAGCAGGCAAATTAAGATTCAATATCAGCTCCACTTACAAAGTCACTATCTTGATATGAAATCCTAGATGTAGTGCTGTGAAGGAGAGATGAAAGGCACAACCTATGCTTGATTTCCATTGCACTTCAATAATCTTTACATTTGCACTTCCAGTGAGATTTCAAAGATTTGGATGTTATACTTTTGGATGAATATTGAAATAAAATACTTCAGGCAAGGAGTTAAGTCTCTGAGCCTCTGCTCTCAGTGGAATATGAGCAGACCACAAAGAATCAGAAACATATTTCACCCTGACAGGTTTCCTGTGCAACGAATGTATTGTATGTGGTGCTAACTTAGTGTAAAGAACCCACTTTTGTCAATAACATCTAATGAAAAAATAATAAAGTTGAATAATTTCTTTAAAATAAATAAATAAAAAACACTAAAACAACACACACCAAAAAAACCCAGCACATTTCTAAGGCAAATCATAGCAATTTCCAGGGCACTGCAATCCACAAGAATCTTTAAAATGATGTGGGACAGCTCCTCAGTTCTAGCTGACTTTTTCTAATTAAAACAAATTCAATTAGTAATTCCTAGGTTGTAAGTTGAAAGCACCGATATAACTTGCCCTTCAATGCAGTAGCATTTAAAGATACCTTTAATCTGAAGTAATTAATTAGGAAATATACTGTAGTTCCCCCTAGGCAATTTCCCTAGCAAACAACCAGCACTACTTAAAAGCTTGTCTGCCTGAAAGTGATACGCATATTAAAACATACCCCAAAATCTATAATAGCTTTCACTCAAGCCTTTCTGCTTTCTGAAATGTGCAATAAATCCCTGTACAAATACAATACTATGCTTTCACATTTCAGCCAATAATCTTGAAAATAATAAATCTCAATTAAGCTTCACAGCAGCACTTTTTCCCGCAGTGGGACACAGAAGACTGTTTCCGCTTAAGAAATTCTTGAAACGAAGTACAGAGAATGTAGCTCACTGACCCAAAATCTGCCTTGGAGTAAGGAACAAGGCCAAGAAGACCAATACAGCTGGGCCTTCCTTCAGGAAAGCACGTCCCTGCTTTTTTGGCTTGGGGTAAGGAAGCAATTTGCTTTACTGTCATCATGTTTGACTTCATCAGGGGAATGTGCAAGCATGGCTCAAGCCCAGGCTTTGGTATTAGCCACCCTTCAGCCCATCTCCCGTGCCCAGAATCTCTGAGCAGGTTCCAGCCCTCTCTGAAGCACCATGATCAATACACACCATGAGACTCAAAAACTAACAAATTCGGGCTTCCATTTTCTTTTCCTGGATCTCCAAGACGTGATTTTATTATTTTTTTTTAATTTTTGGAAGCTTTTGTCTGTAACCTCAAGAGGTGTAGGTTTATTCTTTGAATTAAATACATAAATTGTAGATTTTCATGCAATTAGAAGAGTCCAGGAGTTCACGCCTTAGGAAATTGAGTACATGCAAGTGTTGTGAGACTGGCAGGGCTGTGGTGAAAAAATAAGGCTTGCCACTTTAACCAAATGTTTTCTCCCAGGGTGAAATCCTCCTCTATTGCAGAGAACCCACAGAAGTAGTTTCGCATAGTATTACCATGTAATTATATCAGCTTATTAAAAGCAATCGTAGCAAGAACTGAAAAACTCCTAATTCCCATCTCTGTCATGAGCACACTAGTGAGTGTTGCCCCAGCTATGCATGCAGCTTCGTTCTGAGACAGCAATTAGAACAGAGCCTTTTATGATAAGGTTAGCTGACATTTGCTTGCAGAACAATTTTTTTTGACTGAAAAGTTGTCACAAGTTGAGTTTACAGCTCTATACAGCTCTCTGCAGCTAATCATAATCTGATAATACAATGAACACTTTTCTAAAATGGCTTTTATTTTGCAGTTCTGCATTTCTCTGTCCCTATATGCCTGGGCTTTGTTGGTGAGCATTGACTGGCCAGTGCAGCATTTCTATGCATCAGCTTCTGTTGCCACGAGATGATGGGGCATTTAGGTGGGGTACTTTTAAGTCCTATTCTTTCAGGATGATTCTGGCACAATATCCTTTATTTAGCACTGCTTTCTAAGATGCATTAATATTTTATTCTTCTTTATATTTTAATTAAAGCATACTCTTTCCTTCTGTAATGTATATCCAGGAATTCTTAAATCTAAGTCTTTTCCCTTGAAGATTGTCTTACTCTTTCCTCACCTTATGATTTCTACATCATCCTTGAATGATACAGTTAGGGGTAAGAAAGCAGATCTGCTCCAGATCTTATGTACCACTGCACCAAATTTAGCATATAGAAGTGATGTAATGTTTAGTAACATTGCTTGAGATGAATGTTGTTTCTCAAATATTCCTCCAAGCGAGCAAACTGAACATTTCATTAATTTCAGACAGCTTTATTAGGACACACTCTTAAGAGAGTATGAAAGCAGAGCAGTGCTCATCCCCATGGTTTTGTTTAAGATAATGCAATGTCAAGCCCTGGAATAGCAAAGGCCATTGCGAAAAGTTCATGTGGGAATTATTTAGCAGCTTTATGGGTTTCACTCTGGATTGTTGCACAATTCAGCCAAGACAGTGAAGAATCAGAAAGGTCTTCCCAAGTGTTATAACTACAGGAGAAAAAAACAACAGCTGTGGTACTGAGCATTGATCATTAGAGAAAAGTACAGCGCCTGAGCATACCAAGCAGCAGCAGCATTTCAGAAGACCCCGTTTCCACTGCCAGTAGTGAAGGGATGGGGATAAATGTGAATTAGTGCCCAGGCATGGTTCTCAAGAACTTCTTGTTTCCAGTTGCTCAGGACTGTTTTTTTTTTTTTTTTTCCAGAACACCTGGCGTTGATATTAATAATCTCTCACTCTTTGATCTTCTCATTTTTTTACTGCTGGTTTTTCTCTGACACAATTACTGCAAGTTGTTTGTGCCTTTTTACGGCCACCATATGTTGGAAACCTGAACTCTGCAGGGAGAATCAGCCGGCACTGCACAAGCTGTTGCAGTGCTAGAATGAAGCTGCTGGAATTCTGCCAGGGGAGATTGCTTTGGACCCAGCCTTCTGGATTTGTCTGTGTTCGTTTCTCAGGCCCTGTAATATTCCTGATAGCTCTAATGCTCAGGGAAGACACTTGCACACACGCAAGCAAGAGGTAGCTCACGTAATCCCCACAGATTTTCAATGACAGAAATATGGAGCTGGGATTTGACTACTCATGAAGGACTCCAGGGAGAAATCTTCCAGGTTTATATGGTATCCTATCCAGTTGTTTTTTGATGTCCAGCTCAAAATACAAAACACTACTGTTGCCAGAAAAAGTTCTGAGAGTTACTTCTGGCAGGATTTTCTCTGAGGTTTCTATTTTTAAAATAGGTAAGTGCTGATGAATAAAGGTAGCCCAATGTGGCTGTCCAATAGTGATGCAGGCATCATGCCATTTAATTATCTTTGCTTAGAGATGTCATTATTTCCTTTTTTGGCTATTAGCATGAGTAAGCTTGAGGGGTCTGGCACCACTGTATAAAAGGATGTGTAAAACAGCTGTATAAAAATAAAATGTTGCCTTGATTTTGAGAGCATCAAGGACAGTGTTTGCCCTAAACTGTGACTTGGAGAAAACAGAACAGGTATACCCATCTCTTGATTAAAATGAAATTCAGATAGTCCCTTGGAAAGGGATTTAGATGGATCCACAGGGATACTAAGCCCACAAAATAGAATATAGTAGAATATGGAAGGCCAGCTAACCCACAAAGGCATGTTCACAACTCAATACAGATATATCACCTCTAATATCATTACACCCAGACAGACCCTGAGCTCAGGGAAATAATTGATCACTTATGCTCCAGTTTGCCTTTCTGAAGGAAAATGAGACAGAAGAGGAGGACAGATTGTGGAAGGTCTTGGGAAAATAAACCTGACCCTTCACCATAAAGGTATGTAAAACTGTATCCATCTTTGAACAGAATAGAGACAAGCCATGGAATATAAAAACTTACCTGAAGATTTCCTCTCTTTTGGAAAGCCAATACTTGGTAGAAGGAAGAAAAGAAGACATATGAATAATCAGAAGAGAGTATATGGCATGTGGCCCTAAATAAAGTAGTACTTGGCTGTCCGAAGAGACACTAAGAAGTCCTTTGTGGATTCACAGAATCACAGAATCGTCTAGGTTGGAAGAGACCTCCAAGATCAGCTAGTCCAACCTCTAACCTAACACTAAGAAGTCCTCCACTAAACCATATCACTAAGCTCTACATCTAAACGTCCTTTAAAGACCTCCAGGGATGGTGACTCCACCACTTCCCTGGGCAGCCCATTCCAATGCCTCACAACCCTTTCGTTAAAGAAGTTCTTCCTAATATCCAACCTAAACCTCCCTGGTGCAACTTTAGCCCGTTCCCCTTGTCCTGTCACCAGACACATGGTAGAATAGACCAATCCCCACCTCGCTACAGCCTCCTTTAAAGTACCAATGGACAGACCTCTAGAGTAGGCCAAATGTGGGCTTCTTCCAATGTACTGGGTCTGGCTGCCCAGCATGGTAAAACCACCACATCCGAACGAAGAGTTGCTGCTGATTTCCTAGTTACAGCTGCAGCGTAGCAGAAAGGGAAGACGGCTTGCTGACAGTGACAAGCTATCTTTTCCAGAGGCAAAGCTGTTCAAACCTGTAATTTCTGTTATGATCAAATGGATATAGATGGAAATAGGTGGATGAGTTATTAGTAGCTCCCATAGGCCTGAGGCTCTGTGCCAAGCATCTTTGCTGTAGGAGGACAAGAGGCAGGCTTATGCCACAAGTCCATGCTGTCTTCCAGAATGGATTCACAGAAGTAGAAGCTCTTTCTGATGAGTAAATGGCATAAGAAAGGCATTATTCACCCTTTATAGGTAACCGAGGGATGTTGAGTGGAGAGGGCACATATGACATGGACTACCATGTTGAATGGATGCTTCACACGAGTGCAAATAAAACTCAAATCTCTCCACTGAGCCACAGAAGATAGACACACAGGATGAGATGACTCATAGCCCATTTATTTATTTATTTATTTATTTATGGCATAGTGTAACTGTGCACCTCAAAAATACCAAGAGATTGCTCCAGGTTGATCAAAAAGATTTCTGTTTCAGTGCAACAGGAAACTAAAATAACTCATTTTTTGTGTGTGTGTGTGTGCCTTCAGGGTGCATCTTGCTCGAAAACACAGAAAGGAGTATGTCACCTTCCCCTTTAAGCTGGTTAGACTGGACTGTGAACACCATGAACACTGAAAGCAAGACTCTTGCAGCAGGTAGACCAAGGATGGACATTTTTTTCTTCATGTTCTGCAGCATCGTCATTTTCCTGGGAAAGACGAAATTCTTCCTGCAGGGGAAGAATTCTTGTGGAATTGCATGGGTGACATTTATCCATTTTTTTCTTTTAAACATTGTTATTTCTGTGAATTTAAGCTGCTTTGCGCTGTGAATTGGATCTGTTTTGAAACCCAGAGACTAGGTTTTGTATGAATATCAGTTATGGAACCTGAAACTTTAAACCTTATCAGCAAAACTCAAATCCCATTAGTATTGCATTCTGCAGAAAATATTCAAATGAATTATATATATTTTCAGGGCAAAGAAGGAATATACTAGTAAATGAAAAAAAGAAAAAGGGGGGTGGGGGGGAGGGAATGTTATGTAGGAAAGTATGGCCAGAAGTGTGTCTCTGAGGCTTGGGAAGTTACGCATAATGAATAGGCAAGTGTACTGTTGAATTTGGATATTTTTTTGTAGCTGGATGACGGAAATTGCACAGAAGTGATGTGTAAATAATGCACATATACTTAGTAACTCTGACCCATTGCTTCTGAAACAGAGGAAAACGTACCAGAAAGTGCCTGACAACAGCTCTCAAAACAGGTCTCTAAGCCACATGAGCACATACAGGTCCCAGAAGCCATTAAAAAGTCAGGCTGGCAATGTGGGAATTTTATTTTGATGATTCCTTCTCCCTTCCTGCCCTCATTCATCATGAGAGTTTTTCTGTGGCTGTATGGGTGGGGGCTTCCAGTGCTTGATGTTTGAACACTGACCTCCGGTTGCTAGAAGGTAAATTCATATAAAATGTGTGCCCTCTTTGTGTACTGCTGAAAACATGGTCTAATTTGTTCATAAAATCTCAGAGATGGACATGTGCTGCAGAGGAATCTAAAAGAACAGCTGGCTCCAGCTAGACTCTGCAGACTGCAAATACTAATTAATGTTTTTCTAAAGGCTATATCTCATACTGCAATTCACCCCAGGACTAGGAAAAAAAAAAAAAAAGAAAAAGAAAAAAAGAAAAAAAAAAGATATTCACAGCAAGAGAGCGAGCATTTTAAGTATTTGTATGCTACTGAAATCTCCACTCAAAAGCAGCACAAATTTACCCTGATTTCTTCATCTTCATACTTGTAAATGGCTTTGCAGTAGCTCACAATGTTTGTATTTATCACAAAACGATTGAAAATACAGGAGGCATTAGGCAGGTAGTTTTCTCTGTATCGCTGTCCTTCTACTACCTTTCTACTGTGCTAACTGCAGTGGTCTGGCTGATGGAGGAAGCCTCAGATAACCCTTGCCCAGCAGGAGCACGAAGAGCTGGTCCTTCTCAAAACAGAGCCACACAGCTGGGAATCTTCCTGCAGCCCCCACTCCTTCAATGTTTCGGTAAGTGAAAGGAATCAAGTCTTGCAAATTCCAGAGAAAATAACTCCTTTGAATACTCTTCCAGTTGGAGAGGGCCAGAAAGCCCCATTCACCCTGCCTTTGAGCTCCACGGTTAGCTTGGGGTGCTTATTTGTAGGCTTGTGCCTTCCTTTGGCTGACACCAGTGTTCAGGTCTCTGTTTGAGCCTGTGCCATCACGTCTTCTGCCACCACAAATAAAATAACACTGTGGCTTTGGTAGCCTCCCCTTAGGTTTTTTACTGCCTCACTGGCAAAGGCTGGCCCTCTCTTAACTCCCTCCCAGATTTGCTGTTTGTTGAGAGAGCCTCAACAGACTTTCTCTAACTGCACGTTGGTAAGACCTACAGAAGATACAGAAGATGCAGAAGTGCAGAAGCCCTGTCCCTTTCTGGAAAGCTGTCTAAGAGTTGATGAAGGGGTTAAATCTTTCAGCAAGCATCTTGAGTGGAAGTGATACATGTTTGGAGGTGATGAACATTTTGCTCTGGATGTGGAAAGCTAGCTCTCGTCCAGTGCCTTGCCTTCAGAATGGATAAACAAGTTGTCAAATGCAACTTGAGTGGTGAAAAAGACTGCGTGGATGACAGAATGAGGATAAATGCATCTAATAAGAAATCTTGTTATATATGGGTGCATAGACTGCATGTCTCATAAACAATAGCATAATTTATAACTATTTTTAAGATTATTTTTTTGTTGCACCAATTGTGCTCAAATGAGAACTCAACAGACAGTGTGGAAACCTCTCCCTCCTCTGTTAGTGTATTAGTACGTGGGCAAAACAGGCAGTTGCTAAAGATGGAAGCCTGGGAGGGACAGCAAAAACCCTACAAGAGTCATGGACTGCAAGAGTGGGAATCGCTGTCATTAGGAAGGGTTTCAGCTGCACCGGGGGGGGGGGGGGGGGGGGGGGGAGCAGCCCCAGCAGCAGCAGCAGCTCTGCCCCATCTTTCGGTGGGAGCTGGTGGTGCCAGCTCTCCCCAGCTTTATCTGAGCGATGTTCACAGCTGGGGAGCAAACATTCAGTTTTGGCTACTCTGTTAAGAAGACCTGCCTTGTTCTCATCCCATCTCGACCCACGTGAAGTTGGATCCCTGTGCCTTTGTAACCGCGATGCTCTGATCCCAGCTGAGCTTCTCTTCTGGTGTGGCAGGGGGAGTAGCTGGAAGCCTGAAATGGTGGCTAATCCCTATTTCTAGGCTTCTGCCCTCCTGTTGATGGCAATGGTAGCTGTGCAGTGCCCTGCTGCAAGCAGGCTCTCTGTCAATCAGAACAACAAGGAAAAAAAGCTGGATGATGCTGATGCTGTAATTTCATTTCTAATGGGTATTCTACTATCTGAAACAAAAGCTTAGGACTGCCAGAGGACTCCTACATGATTATGTCTCATGACTAATACAGTATTCAAGAGCGACTCTTCCTTTGCAAGCCGGTCTCACAGTGTATTTACCTAAGCCATTCTCTTTTGGGGGTAACTAGATTTAGTCATGCATGCTCGAGTCATAGTCTGGTGTTACTTAATTTAGTACAGGCCATTAAATATTTTTACTGCTGTATTAGGGTCAGGACAGGAGAACTAATCAAGCGAGATTCAGCGAGGCTTTATCCGTCATACAAAGTACACAGGCTAATCTTCCACAGGGAAACTTGCATCCCACCACACGTGACTGGCACAGAAACACACAGGGATCAAATTATCCGTGTATGTACACAGATATTTCCTTGATAATATGGTGAGACTAGCGTGAATGTGTGCCAGGGTAATGTTAAACATAAAGCAGTCTTTGTGCAGAAGCAAATACTTTCAAGGTGAGACTAGAGGCGTTCAAGGTGATGGCCAGGGCAGAGGCACAAAGTCTCCAGCCTGGCCTGATCTGGAGATGCTTTGCTGCTGCAGATAGCCGTGGATGCATTGCAGCGTGGCTACCTTAGTGCAGGGTATGTTTGTCAGGGTTTCAAAGCGCCGGGTTTATTAATGTACTAACAGACAATTACACTGGTGGAAATATCTGTGCTGCACAGAGGCCCGAAGTAAAAAGGCACATGTGGCACAATCATTTTAGAAATCTTAATCTATTTAGCCTCTTTAGTATTCATCTTGTTAAACATGTACAGCACTAAATAAATTGGTGCAACTTAAATATTTATCAGATGTCTCCCTGTGTGTTTAAACAGCAAGCAGGCAACCAGGCAGAAACATCAACTTTTCTTCCCCCCGTCCCTCCAGGATCATCTACATCCCTTCTTCCCTCCTCAAAGGCTCAGCAGCGCAGTCACTGCGGGTAGGGGCAGGGTCTGCCAGCCACTTCCCTGCCACCAGGCTGCTCCCGCTGGTCCAGGATGCTGGAGCAGAGCCTGGGACCCCCATCAGGGACACAACCCACACCCCTGGATGCAGGGTCAGCTCTCACTTCGGCTGTTTCACGCTGTTACCCAGCTCTGGTCGCAGCCCCGAGCAGGCATTTTGGCACATTTTTACTTGGAACAAGTTCTGTTTACCTCCGAGACTCCAAATCTTGCTGGAGCTTCAAGCTGTTGTATTATTATAACCTTTTGCTGCAAATAAGCTTTAAAAAAAGCCAAAACCACTTTTGCATCGTTGCCAGGAATTTCAAAAGGGAAAAAGTCAAGAGTTTTAATATGCACTGCAGAAACATAGCAACAGCCATTTACACAGACTCATCCCACATCCCGTTCCTGCTGGTGACCATGGCACGTTTTAATGGTCCCAAAGCTTGTGCCAGGTACACACGGAGCAGTGTAATTAGAATTCGCTTCCAGCCGTGTTTCACGCCGTGCTGGTGCCATCCGAACAGAAACATGCTCCCTGCTGCCGAGAACCGGGAGAGGAAATGGAAACAAAGGGACCTGACAAGAGGACAGCACGCTGCAGATCCAGGTTGGGACACCACGAGTGTCAATCCTACAATGACTCTGCTGGACTTGGTGACTTTAGCTTTCTGAACTGCCTGCTTCAGCTAGCCTAAGTGATGAGAGGGCCAGAAACACAGGCATTTCTCTAGCAGAAGTGATGATACACAAGCATTTCTATTTTGCACTTCAATAGCATCTTCTCCCCAAGGAGCCATGTGCTTCGCAAACATCTTCGTTTCCCTTTTGCAGACCAAAAAATAAATAAATGAAGAGAGATTACAATAACTTTGTATGATATGCATTCCAAGTTGGTGACAAAATCAACCCCAAACCCCCAACACTCTGACTCCTAAGTCACTAAAGAGCACACTAAGAAGCATTGTAAGTGTGGTTTGTGGAGTCCTCAGGTTGTTCCCCTCAGGAGGGGTGTCCTCAGCTGGCCACACGTTTGCACAAGTGAGCTACATGTTTACTGGACACCCTAGAGTTGGAGGGAGGTCAGGAGAGATAAATGAGAACCAGACTTTTAGGGTAATTCTGAAGGAACTGGGTTTTGATCCAGAAAGCAGAAGAGCAGGAGAAGGACATGGGAACATGTTCCAGCACACGTTCTAGTATTTCAGCATGATAAAAACAATGACAACCAATTATTCTCCATGTCCGCTGGGGGTAGGATGAGAAGAACAGAACCCAATTTGCAGAAAAGAATTTTTAGGTTAGATATTAGGAAAACTTTCTAATTATGAGCATCATTAAGCATTGGACCAGGCTGCTTGAGGGACTCATGCATCTGCCCTCACGGGAGGTGCAGGGCTGAAGGTTGGACAAGTGCCTCACAGTGCTCTGGGCATGCTTACTTTGCAGGGGCAGATGGAGCTGTGGACCCTTCCTTCTCTGTTTCTGTGACGATGTATTTCTGAAATGTAATATTCCTGACACTGCTAACTGTCTTAACTTGTAGCAGCTTCTAGGGAGAAAAAGAGAGGCAAAAAATTTTCTCCAACTGGTTAAGCAACTCGATATAAGACTGATATAAAAGTGCTCCAGATAAATGTTGGTGGGTTTTTTGTTCTCTTTTTTTTTGGTCACAGATGAGTTCAGAATGACTTCATAGCACGATCAAAGCACTGCTAAATCTGGACTAAACCTTTTCCAGCCCACTGAGAAGAAATGACGTTCTGCAGATTTGAAATACAGCAACTGAGGCAGCCTGGATACAAAGGTTAGCCTAGACAGATTAATATGAGCTTGTATAAATCTCTTAATGCTATTCCAAATGCTAATAGTGACTGACATTATAGGGTTTCCTGGAACTGATTTAGACAGATGAGAACTGTTTGCAATAAAAAAACCCCACACTGTTTATCTAATAAGAAGAGCAAAAATTCCTTCATTACCAGGCAATTTAACCAATTATGATCTCATTTAATAGACAAGTCATTTTTAAATACAGCATACAAGTCTGATTTCCCAAGACGTTTCACTGCACTGTACAGGGCTTTTCAAACAGGGCTCCACTCCAGAGGCACTGCAGAAATATATGCTAACAAAACTCTGTGATAAAGGCAAGTTTTATTGTACCCTCTTTGTAAACTGGTTAACCGAAGTGAAGCAAGTGAAGGCTTTTTCTCAAGGGTAGGGAGAAGGAGGCAGATAGGTCATAGGAGAGGCTTTAGCCTTGTTTCAAGCCTTGCGACAGACAGCTCCTGGTTAAGCAGTAAGTGAAACTCAGCTTTTCAGCACATAGGTTTTCCACGAAGATGAATTTGAAGCTTTTCAGCCCTGGACACACTCCTCCTTTTTATTTCTTTTTAGAGAAATAACAAATGTGAGACCATTGTGAATCTGGCAAAGGCATAACTCGAGTTTTGAGAGCCTGGGGAAGCTGAGCCATTTCACGGAGAGGAATTGTAGCTCCCAAACATCACAGCAGTCCCTGGTAGCAGTGCAAATCCTGCTTCGGCAGCAAAGAATGTTGTAGAAGAGTTTGTCCCTCTCTAAAATTGGTGAGAAAATGTATACTTAAAATCTGTAAGCATCCAGTTATAAAAACTCCTCCATCACAGAGGAACTTCAGTTTTAAAAAAGAAACTTGTCTTTTGGTTTTGATTGAGAAGCCAACATATTCAATCTACTGTCTTTTAGATGTTGCAAAGTGGCTGCAGAAAATACATAGGGAGGTGGTTATATTATAAACTATCTTCTGCTGGAAATTGAAGTGGAATGATTTTTCAAGTGTACGTGGTATGCTGTGTCAGCAGGTACAAACTAGTATCATGTGATGTCCAGCAGAATTCAGATTAGGCTGACAGCTACACAGCATATCTCCCTTGGTTGGGTGTGATGTAAAGCACATTCTCATCCCATGGCAGGTTTCTGTTTTGTAGTCTTTCTGAGATTTTTTTTTTTATAGTCTTTTGTAGTCTTTCTGGGAATTTTCACAGATTTCACATAGGCAGGAAATATTTTTCATGTGATTTCTCTGTTCTTGGTTTGGCAACTGTTAGGTACAATTACCAAGCACACCTTTTCACGGTGTTTTTCTTGGTTTTGCTCAGTGTATTGAGATACTCTGCAAGCTACTTGAATTATACAATTATAAAACCAGCCTGCAATGTGCATGTTTGGTAATATGAAACAGCTGCTAAAGAAAGCTCAAAATACGTCTGATGTGCACTTTATAATTGCCTGCTTGCACTTCATCAACCCTCAGAAAGCTCATATAGAATATATAAACTAATAAGTCTTACTAGAGTGCATTGTGGCTTACTTTTTACAGACTGATTACTTCTTCAACTGAAATATGATTTGGGGAGTTCTTTCTTTTCCTTACTACAAATAGCAGAGGGTAACCACTACAAATCTACAAAAGCAAATATTTAAGCCTGTACAGAGGCAAAGGCTGTGCATGGTGCAACGGGAAGTGAAATCTGGTAGCCTTGAGAAACTTTTCCTTAAATGTAGTGAAAAATTCTATAATTTGGACATGCAAAGTTAGATACAACAAAGCAACATAAAGTCAGCTTATGGGAATTATCTGCCTGGCAGGTAGATGGCCTTGATCATCCTGCAAGGCCTTTCTATGATAGGCAGGGTGAAATGCAGAGTTAAATGAGTGAGAGGAGTGGGAAAGAGTGTTTGCAACCCCAGCTCAGTCTATTAGCCCTCCAACTCTTCAAATGTCATAACTCAATGTTCAGGGAATTAAAGAACAGAAAGACTGCCATAACATGAGTCGGGTTCAGATTTATGGAAAAAGTATTAGAGTAATAAACAGCAGCTACCAGATTTCTCGAAAGACATTTTCCACCTCAGCCGCAGTGTAGGCTTGGTAGGCTTTACATGTTGAAGAGAATACTGCTACTTTCTAGCTGGAATCCGCCCTGTTGACAAAGCTCCCTCGCTCCTTCCTTTGTATCTCATGTCCACAGTAGACCACTGCCTCTTCCAAGCATGGAATCTCCTTTTCTACAGTGGATGCTTGCACCATATTTGATGGCAGCGAGAGCCAACAATATCCAAACACAGGCACCCATTTAATTAAGTGGCTAGGCAATACCAGTGCCATTGGGTATTAAGATATATTCTGTAATGTGTTTCTGTCTAATACTTAATTCACCAAAGGACAGAAAAACATCAAAGTTCTGCTCTGCAAAATGTCTTTGAGAATCTTGCTGCTCTATCATAACAGCTTTAATTTGCTCATAGGAAAGACTAAAATAATTTCATAAAGGTTGAGAGGCACCAAGAAGATCTGAACCAAGATGTGAAGGGTAGACTTTAAGACAAGCATCACCACTGAATGGTACCACACCTCTGGTATTACTCAGTACTATGTTGTTCATCACTATTATGAGGCTGTTCAAGAGTAAGAACAAAACTGGAGGCTGATCCTAGACAACTGAGATGATGGCTAAAATTTTGTTTGTTAGTAATGAGAATAAAAGGCCATTCTGACAGTTCTTATTCCAACAAAGTTCTACTGTTGGCTGAAACTGAGGTACCTCTCTCCAGAAGTCTTCCATGTCTGATGAGCTTGATGTTGAAAACAGTATGAGAGTTCTCACGACTTCCCATACGCATGCAAAGTGATCAGAACAGCTGCCTCTGACTTAAAAAAATAATAATAAATAAATACAAACTATGAATCAAGGAGCTCATGAAATTACACTTGCTTATTCCTTTTTTCACCAGATAGTGCAAACCATAGAATGCATGACTTGCTGCAGTCCTTTTTATGAAAGCAGGTGATGACTAAGTACCATGATGAAAGTTTGGCGTTGTTTCTCTCAGACTGTGTGCAATGTCCCTCTTTTCTGTGCCTGCATGGGCTTCCATCCCCAGGGCAAAGGGTGCAGCCTGCAGGACGTGCTCAAGCAAACGATGTCCTGCCTGGCACCGGAGGCTTCACTGTCCCTTGGACTGTGCCAGTCTGGGGACGATGTGTGAACTAATACACACACAGCCAGAGACTGGAAACCTGAGCAGAGAGCAAACAGCATGACAGTGATCTCAAGCACAGAGGGAGGGAAGCTGTAGCCTGCATCAGGGCAGATCCAAGAGGCACACCATGGCACCTGGAGCACAAGGCTGATGCTTGCTGTGCTGTCTGCACCAATACAGCTATGTGCTGCCTCTTGCTCAGGTTAGATTTTAAGACCACAATTCAGCTTTTGGGCAGCAAACCTCAGGTGTCCTCCAATGCTATAAATGTTTCCTGTCCCCAAATGTTTTATGTTGCCATGAAATACCTCTAATATGGAAAATCATTTGACATTCTGACTGGCATAAAGGCAAAGGAGCAGAGTTAAAGGTCAGCTTCTCCTTTTTGTGTGTCTTGCTTGCTTGACCAGTGGGAATGCTTTTCCTTTTCTTGGTCTCTCATACTTTAATCAGCAGGGAAGTTGAATACAGGAAATAGTGAATTAACGAGAATGTTAGTTAAAAATTCCCATCTTCTCCACAAAATTCTGAAAGCACCTTCCTTAATAAAAATAAAAATACAGAATCTTTCACATTATAGTGGAGAAAATGGCATTTATGCTCGGAGCAAGTTGTAATCCAGGCTGCAATCTTCTTTTGCTCAGCCCAAATCAGGATTTTTGTGCCAACCCTGAGAAGACTGAGGAGGGAGCTGTGAGGTGGCAAAGAGAAGAAGCTGCACATCTGTTTTGCATGATAACAGCTTGTGGATAGTAGGCTGCCTTCCCAACCACTCAGTGGAAAATGGGGCCTCGGGATGGGGAGGGACAGAAATGCTGCTTCTTTTCAGTGTGCAATTTAACATGAGAGAGGGAGGAAGAAGCTCACCACCTAGACCAGAAGCCTGGACGAGATAAATTGTTCCCCAGTCCATACAAAACCTAATGATCAGATACCCAACATGCCTCTGTAAAGGACGTATAAAACTCAGGCCTCTTATTAATAAATTTTCAGCTGAGATAGTCTGTGTAAGATAAATGTCTCACATAGTTCATCTGAGGAGACTTGCACTAGTTGTAAAGTTAATAATAGAAACTAGAGCGAAGGGGCCTTGTCAGGTTAATCCTGTGATGTGTGTTGTTTATGCTCTCCCTGCAAGATGTTGTAGGTGGTGGTGTCATCCTCCCTGAAAACATAATGAATCGGTGCCTCCCTTTCTTGTACTTTCTTTCGGTACAGATATTCCATACTGATATTAAAAATAACCTTCTCCCAATCTTCTTTACTTATGTCAGGCAGAATTTACTCCAGAGCAGACAGACAAAAGAAGGTCACTGCAGCAGCTAAGCTCATAAGGTAGGATTACGTTTTGTGGGAAGCACGGGATACCCATCCCGCTTGAGGGACTTCTGTTTATCACAGGGTCACACACAGAGATGAAAACTGATCTTCTCATTCCTGACAACTGTCTACTGAGATCAATGACTTTGCTTCTGTGCTAGCTTTCATGAGTGCACTTGGTTTGGCTGATTAATTATTTCTGTAGTGGTTTGCTCTTGCTGACACACAGTTACTCTCTTAGATGAACAGCTTGTCTACAGCGTATATTGCAGCCTCTCTTGCCTCTCGGACTGCGTGGGTCCTAGCTCTCCTGGCCGCATCCTCCCTCAGACTGCTGGTTACATGCAGCTCCTGCAATGAGAGGTCCTGCGAGCTGCGATCCCAGCCCTCTGTGTCACCAGGGGAGGACAACGTGCTGGAGGAAGAACCCAGATATGCTGTAGCAGTTGACCATTTCTCCCCAGTCTTCTGCCAGACAACACCAGAACCAAGCCATGCTCCTTTTGTTCCAGGGCCAAAAGGAGATGTGCCTTCTTCATTTTAATTTCAAGCATTCCTGACATACTAATTTATCAGAATGCCACGCGTCAAAGCTTGCAAGCAAAAATAAAACATGGAGATGATGGCAAGACAGGCTGGGAGGAGCTCATAAAAGAAGCGACAAGCTCAGAGCACATGCATCATGTAATCCCTGTCATTTCCTATCTTCGTTTAGCTCTGAAACCTGATGGAGCAACTAGTGGAGATTTCCCTCAAATGAAGAGAAATGAATGCAATTTTTAGGTTGCTTGACGAGTTGTCATGCAGATCTACCACAGTTTGAGAGGGGGCACAGCAGAGTGTAATGGCAAGACGTGTAGCTGACAAAGCATCGACTCTGAAGGCATCGTAAAGTGATATACAGCGGGATAAATCTTCCCTTCGGATGAAGGCGAGCCTCACTGAGATAATATCATAAACTGTCATGAATCAAAGGTCTACGATGAAATGTCATGCTATTTTCTAAATCTGAGAATGAATGTGGATAAGACCGTCCGTTTCCTTTTTTTACTTTCCCTCAGGAGCAAGAAATTAAGCAAATACATGGCAGGCTATAGCACACACCAATTGTGCTCTGTTTCCCACCATTTTCAAGGATCCTAATCCTTCTTTCAAGATTTCTGCGGTTGATGACTAATAGAGTAATGTATTTGTCCTCTGACATTTCCCTGCCTTCTGTCACCCCAGTCCCCTGTTTTCCCAGCGTCGGCAGAGTCCGGACTGCAAACTCACACAGACTGTAATCCTTTAAGCCTCACATCCCGCAGGAGAATTAAGGACAGGGAGGGATGCAACTGGGGATGTCAGAAAGGGAGATACAAGGGGGACAGGGAGATGAGCAGGAGGAGGGAGAGGGAGATGTGGGCAGCTGTGAAGTGCTGCCAGGGCAGCATCAGAGAATTGTGAGGGTTGGCAGAAGATGAAGGGCTAAGCCAGAAATGAAGGGAGCCATGGCATCGGGCAGCAGGAGGGAGGGCAGAGCTGGGCAGAAAGCATGGTGGGGAGGACAGGGAAGGACTTGGAGGTTATAACCCACGGAAAGCCAGGCAAGGTGGTGAGTGGGATAGGTAGACTGGTTTCATCTGGGGATGTTGGCAGAATTCACTCCCAGGCAGGCTCTTGGCAAAGGGCATAAATCACTTTTCTCCACAGTGCCAGTGCAGGGAAGGTGCACTGCTTCTCTCCCCACATCCACACACACATTTCCCTCTGAACAAGCACTCAGGGAACAGCCTTATATTGTGACTAAACACAATATTGTGACTAAACACAATATTGTGCCCTTTTTAACCTCAATCTTTTTCTTCTGGGGAGCAGAGAAGGTCGGGATTCTGATTTTAGCTCTCTTCAGGCACTACTCTACGTAGCACAACCCCAACTAATGAAAAAGGTTATTTATCTAATAGACCTTTAATCACGAGCTCTACTTAAAAATCAATTACATGATACAGCTTATAGTTAAGCTCTAAATCTGGTGTATCTTCCTGTTATCTGAGGATTTTCCTCTGAGATAACAGAGATGATTGATATGCAGCCAGATTTTCAAATGCTCAGCACCAGCAAGTACAGGGCAGGTCTTCTTTCACACAGCTGTTCCTGTTTTGGATGTGTATAAGCAGGTTTTTAACGGCCTTAGCACCTACTGTGCTGTGGTTTGACAGACTTCCTCACCAATGTCAGCAATTAGGGCTTTGGCCGTCCTGGGAATTTGAGCACGGTTCTGAATGCTGAGATCATTTTAAAGTTTTGGCCATGAAGAATCATCCTAGAGGGCAGCCTGATGATTTTTAGTCCCATTGCACTGAGACACAAAGGACCACAGGAAAAAAAAAATAAATTATGCAGTCCCTGGAAAACAAGTATTCTTGACGGTTTTTGAACCTGCTAACACTGTGTACAGTTTTTACATGTTCCACTTCTCTAATGTGACGGCGTTACAGCGTGCATGCAAATCTTATAAAAGCAAGTAGTTCGCAGTGCCCCCAGCCAAATGTCAAGCAGGTAAATGTGCAGCCAACCAAGTGGTTCCCACTGTGATTTGGATGGCAGGGAGCAAAGGCAAGGACCACACACTGGTGCAGTATTTCCCGCTTTACAGTTGTCCACCTCTCCCTGACACGCAGTTAGCACGGAAGGAACATCAAGGAAAGGTCAGCAGCTGCTCAGAGCACTTTCAGGCCAGACGTACACTTGGGTTTGCCAGCAACACAATGGGAGGCAGCTGAAGAGGTCACGCTTTGATGTACCATCGCACAGTGATGAGCTCAGGCATGTTAACCAGGTGCTATTCAGAAAACACATTTCCAGTACCTAATACGATATAAATTATCACTTCCAGAGACCTGAGACAAACTCATTGTCTCAGTCTGGATACCAATACTACAAAGAAACTCAGATTATAAAAGACCTGGAAAGCTTTAGGTCTCTTATATCAACAGCCCTAACCACAAAAAAGTGGGACAGCTAGTACAAACAGATAATGCTCATCAGGAAATTGGTGTTGGCTTAGTCTGCTGAAGAAATGCCTCCATCAACAGAGTTAGTCTTGATTTAGCTTAGTTTGAAATCTTCTGTGAAAGCCAGCATCTTTTTCCTGTAACTCTAGCTGCATGTCCTTGTCTATGCAAACTACAGCCATTTCTCACTTACAAATCCTGTGGTAGCTACCATTAACCTGGAGTGAACCTTTTACTCATATTAATTAGTAATCCAAAAGAAAACCTTAATATCTTTGCCTTTTACTACCATTAACCTGTGGTAAACCTAGTACTTGTATTAATTAGTAATCCAAAAATAAATCTTAGTGTCCTTGGCTCCAGAAGGTCTTGATATCCTCACCTTTCATTCCATGGTCTTCTCTTCCACATTGTCTTCAAGTCCTGCATACTCTTCCACTCTTGCTGATATTTACTGTCATAGCTATATGCCTTCTTTCTGCAATTTTAAATCAGTCAAGTGGCAACGAGTCTTGGCTTTTCTGTTCTAACACTGTACAAGAGCAAGGAATCAAATCCACCAGCTCATCAGATTAATAGTTTGGGTGCACACGGCTCATTATTGGGAAGGAATATTCTCTTGTATTTAGAACAATTTTCATCTAGAGTTTAAAAAAGGAGCTGTACTTCTGGATTTGAAGACAAACTGGCTAATTTAACACACTTGTCCTTTTGTCAAGATGTTCCGTGTCTTTCCAAAACTACACCATTTCCACTCTTTGACACGCTGCTTGGGGTGTATATGAAGACTACAGGAAGACCTGAGCCAAGAGTCTGTTGCTGAGCTTTGTGCTGTTCTGTCCCCTTTGGGGTTGTACCGCTATGTATCCTCCTGCTGAACAAATCCAGAATTTGCCCTGGTCTGAACAGTTGTGTGTTCTGCACACAGCCAACGTGGCAACTTGTTCTCTGATGGGCAGTGCTGGCAAATGTCCCGAGTTGAGCTGTAGGTAAAAATCAACAATGTTGAATAGGACTCCTAGGGAAATTGTTCAAGAGTTGGCCAAACTTGCCTTAGCAAGACAGACTCCTGCCACAGCAGAAACCTCCTTTTCTTTCTACCTGCCAGTGCATAAAGCCAAATGGGAGAATAACTGCCTTCTCCTTCAGCGTTTTAAGTCTCTCCAAGGAGCCCGTATGATCCTGGACCTCCAGTCCAGCTGCTTGCTTTGCCTCAATTCATGATGGAGAGCCTAGTAAGAGACGTGGGAATCGTTTTCATATCTTACAATCTGAAAGGGTTGTGAGGCATTGGAACAGGCTGCCCAGGGAAGTGGTTGAGTCACCATCCCTGGAGGTCCTTAAAAGACGTTTAGATGTAGAGCTTAGGGATATGGTTTAGTGAAGGACTTGTTAATGCTAGGTCAGAGGCTGGACTCGGTGATCTTGGAGGTCTCTTCCAACCTAGATGGCTCTGTGATTTGATATTGCAATGGGGAGGGCAGCACTGAAACATCCAGGCTGCAAATAAAATCACAGAGGACAAATGAGGAAAGTGTGTGTGTTACTGTAGGAAAAGAGCTTCTTGTTACTTGTAGAAGAGCTTCTTGTCTTACCAATAAATCGCTGGGCTGAGAAACGAAGTCACTTAGGAACATGGCCACGGTCCCAAAAGACACGATAACCTTGTCAGGAAATAAGGGCATCCCCGGGAGGGGTGAACCGAGACGCTCTTACAGCAGCTAACGAGGGAAGTAACCTTAAGGGATGGAATTGATAGGAAGCGCAAAACAGCCTGAACTCCAAAAAAAAAAAGGGGGGGGGGGGGGGGGATCCTAAGAGACATCGCTGCAGAGCCCGGGCAGCAGCAACAGGTCTGGGGGCCGGCCAGACCCCCGGGGTGCCCTCGGCGGCGGCACGGCGAAGCCCCCTCCGCCTCCCCCCGGCTCTCCCCTGGGGGCCAAGCCCCTCACGCTCCTCCTCTTCCTCCTCTTCCTCCCCTCTCCTCCCGCAGCCCGCCGGGGTGGTCCCGCAGCCCCGGCGCGGGGCAGAGCCCGCCCCCGCCATCCATGGGCGGCACCGGCACCGCCGCCACCACCTCAGGAAGGCGGAGCCGCGCCGTGCCCCGGTCGCCTCCATCTCCCCGGCCCCGCTCCGCCCGGTGAGTGCCCGGCGAGCCTGAGGAGGGGGCTCCGGGCAGCGCTGTCCCCCCCCACCCCCAGGGGCAGGTGGGGCGAGGCAGGGGTCCCCCGGTGCGGGTCGCTGCCCTTCCCTGCTAGGGGACGGAGAGCGGCGGGCAGGGAGAGCCCCTTGCCCCGGGAGGGCGGTGGGGACCGTGGGGGGGGGGCTGCGCTCATGGAGAGGCTGCGGGGGGCTCCGCGGCGGGGAGGCTCGGCGGGGAAATGGTGGCTGCGAGCGGGCGGAGGGGCTCGCCCGTCCCCGCCGCCGGCTCTGGGGGTCGGCTTGGGGAAGGGGGGAGCGCTGCGGTGAGGGCCTGGGCCTGCCGGGGCTGCCCTTTGGGTTACAGGGGCTGCGCCCCCTCCTCCCCGTACCCCGGCAGCGGGGGAGCCGCCGGAGCGGGCGGCGGAGCGCGAGGTGCCCGCGGTGCGGGGCGGTTGCGGCTCCCGGGGCTGAGCGGCGGGGCGGGGAGGAGGGCACTGCGGTGAGAAGCCGTGGGGAGGGCCGGGGGGAAACTTGGGCTCGAGCATAAGCTGGGGCTGCGGTGCGAGCGTGGTGCTGGTAGGGCGCGAGGTGAGCCCTCGGTGGTCTTTATAGGGCGCGAAGTGAGCCCTCGATGGTCTTTATAGGGCGCGAAGTGAGCCCTCGATGGTCTTTATAGGGCGCGAGGTGAGCCCTCGGTGGTCTTTATAGGGCGAGAGGTGAGCCCTCGGTGGTCTTTATAGGGCGCGTACTGAGCCCTCGGTGGTCCCAGGGGGGCAGACTGAGCCCTCGGTGGTCTCTATAGGGCACAGACTGAGCCCTCGTTCACTTCAGCTCTGCCGAAGAGCTGCCTCTCTGGGATGGCTGCGTGGTGTTTCAGCATCTCCTACGAGATGCCGGGGAGCGCTCGCACACGGGAACGCTTGAGGAATGCTAGTGCAAATGCACCACTGGAAACCACGCTGTGTGTTTTTGATGGTGTTCGGTCCATGCAAACAACGCACGTGTAGGCGGTCGGCTAAAAATCAGAGCTGCAGATCTTCTGGGGGAGATAACTCGCTTGGGATTTTATTTTTATGCATCTCTTTCTGTTGTCTGTAAACCTCTGTGGCTTGTAAAAGTGGCGGGGTGTGGGATTTGGCTTTTAATTAATTAATTAATTTTGATGTGTATTTATTTCAGACTATGAAGTAGGTAGCTGCTCAAAGCCAATCTGGGTCCCGAATGTCCTTTTCTTTCTGACCTGAACACTTTTTGTTTTGAGCATCCCACAATCATGTTGGATGCCTCCTGAGGTGTAGATTTTGTTTGGTTTTTATTGGTGCTGCCGGACTCTGTTCTGCAGCCTCTGGTGTTTACTAAGCTTGTTTGCTTTTTACTCTTCCTATGGCAACAGGTTGTAATCCTTGGAAGGCTTTGGAGAGATTTTGTAACAGAAAACTGCACCATTTTACCTTGACAGCAGCCAGCTTGGCTTGCTGTGTTATGCCTTGTTTGTGTGTTGTTGTTTGTTTTTTTTTTTTTAATACACACCTTGGGGTCGAAGGCCAGCTGTAGCTACCTGCTGTGTGACTGCCTTACTTCAGGTCTTCTGGTGGCTGCTTTCACAGGAACCCTGAAGGGGATTATGGACATGGCTTTCCAAATGACTAATGAAATGTAAGAAATACAGCCTTGGGGTGGGCTTCCTGCAGACAACTCCTGCTTCCACTGTCCCAGCCCGGGTCAGTGCCAGGAGGCTCCCACGTTGAGTTTCAGCAATCGAGCCTCTGCTTGATTGAGTTTCACTTCGCAGAGTTAATCGTAGTTCGCATCACTGCACTGCAGCGTTGTATGTGCATGGGTTGCAATGTTAAATAGGAGGAGGCCGGTGCCGTTGAAACAAAGAGCTGGACATCTTGCTGCTTCCCAGTTCAGTTCCTTGGAGTTGATGGATCGCTGAGGCACATAGTGAACTTCTGCATCTCTTGGTTCGTCTCCTCTTCACATCTTAGACTTGCACTGGCATTGCGGAAGCTTTATTGGTTTTGCAAAATACTGCTTTTTTTTTTTTTTAATACCAAGCAAGATATATTGGAGATGTGATAATACTGCAGCGTCCTTGGTAAAGCAGTGATGGTGTCGTCCACAGGTAGTGCTTTAAAAAAGCAGGAATTAAGTTTAGGGACTTGTGCGTGGAGAATGCTTAAGTGACAGCTGCAGAATAAAAAGCAACAGCTCCAGTCTTCTAAAGATGGATGCTTGCAAACCACGCAGAAAATAAATGAAAGTTTTCATTGCTATGTATCCTAAGTAGTTAGCAGGTATATATGTGTATATATTCTATAGTCAAAACTAATGAAATGAACATGAAATGAACGCCTTGTTCATTTCACACACCTTGACAGTTCAGTAATGGAAACACTTGAAAGGTTGACACAGCTTCTTGTCACTCGCTGTTTACTTGAACTTGGGGAGCTGGGCAGGCGTTACTACAGCTCAGTCTGCAGTGATGTCTCGCTGTTCTGGAGGAAATGAGATGGCCACATGCTGCAAGGAAGATTACCATAAGCTGCTATCCACTTCTCTTCATACATTTCTGGCTTGTGTGTATGTCATGCTTGCAGTTCTCACAAATGCAAACTTCATGGACTGATTTTCATTTTCTATGCTGTTTGTCTAGCATATTTAACTACTAAGATGCTCCCAGCTAAGCTATGTGTTTGTTTCAGATCTCAAGATGAGGATACCTGCTGGGAGGTTTTTATACCTGACTTATTTTTAGGTAGGTTGAATACCTGAATGCTCACAGGTATTCTGAGTTATAGGTTTAATAGTGTTTCTGCAACTTTCTGTTCATTATTAATGTAACCTTTACGTAGTTTAGAGAAGACTTGGTGTCAGCCTAGAGAAATTGTTCAATAAGACTGTCTGTACCAAGTGTATTGTGATTTATTTGCCAATAAAGGGAGAAAGCCTGGTAAGAATTCTGCAGATTCTTCCTTACAAGACACCTTCTTGATTTCTGAAGAATCTTGAACTTTATGAAGGCTTAACTGAAAATTATGTAGAATTGGAGATTTCTGTGGTGTGTTTGTGGTAGGAAGGTGGCTGTCTGTCTCCGTTCAGCAGGATATTGTTTGTCTCTGCAGTACAGGTAGTGTCCTTGCAAGTTTAGTGGTGTCCTTGTCTTAAACCTGCCAGGATTCTGTATCAGCTAATGTCTGACTTTACACTTCTGCCAGGCATGGTGATGATATTCCTGAATGGGAAGGGCATTTTGACAGTGCTTTGTTTGACAACTATTTGTACAGTTAGGTCCGATTTAAATTGTTATTAAAAATATAATAATCATATTTTAAGTTAAAGGAAGTTGTATATAGTTTTTCTTCTACCACTATTTCTCTGGTATAACAGAAGACACTACAGAAAATGTGCAGTCTTCTAGCTTTGCCTTAAGACATCAGTTATGTTAGGTCAACTTCCCTTCCAATTTTACCTTTTGTATACACATCTAACAAACGTTTCCGTGTGGTGTCTTCTGTACAGTTTTGTATCGTTTTCCTTGACTTTTGCGGTCAAGGCTCAGTTACTTTGTGTGAGCTTCAGGCTTGCTGGGATATTGGAGTGGTTCTTTAGGAATTTCCAGAACGCTCAACTTGGCTCAGAAAGCATCCAAATTCTTAGGAAAAACAAGTTGAGCTTTATCTTATTAAGCTTGTACAACTGCCACTGATCTGTCATTAAGAGGAAAATCTTTTGCACTTAGTTCTGGTCGTTTCTGCTGAAAAATGTATTCTAGGCTGAAAAAGTCTAATAACAAGAAAAGATTAAAGGAAGAAAAATAATATGTTGGAGCTGGTTATTTCTTTCATTATTATTTAACTTAACATTCTCTTTCTGATAAGAAATCCTCATGGTTTAATGACTAAGTTTTTACATTTCTGTGTTCATATACATATGGTTGCTAACATCGGCTTTTTCAATAAGGTTTGGTAACTCTGATATTCATAGGATTATTAGTGTTTTTCTTGGTTTTCACTAGCCATAGGGGGAAAAAATAGCTGTGAGGTTTTGTTTTTAGCTAGACTGGGCTTCAGGGAAACGAAACTGTCTCTCAGTCTTCGATCCGGCCTTGCATTCCTGAGGCCCTTATCTTTGCTGATGCTGCTCTATCTTGTGCATGCAGGACAGAGCAGAGAACGAATCCTCCACATTGTTCGTTCTAGCAAGTCGTTACAGTTTTTGGAAAGGCAGCTTTTGTTGTTACAGAGACTGTAAGGTGTGGGAGGGACCAAATCTCACCTTGCTACCAACTTGTGGAAGTGTTTCTGTCTTCAGACCCTTTGACCTGGGAGCACCTCGCAAGTGAGGATGTTGGCATGAGTTTGGGCTGGCTGAGGCCAAAGGTGTTTGCATTGCTTTGCCATCGTTTCTGCAAGTGAGTGATCTGAACAACATTTCCATCGGGCAGCGCTGCTGGAACTGGCAGCAGAGGCTTGTTGAGCAGAGGCAGCTTGTGCTGGGGGCTCCCCGGTTTGAAGTAGGGATCTTGTCAGGGGCAGTGTGTCCCCAGGCGTCCCCACTGGTGGCGTTCTGGTCCAGATGTTTTGTTGGAAACCTGAGGGGTTCCTGTTTACTTTTCTTAAGAAGCACTTGATGAAACTGCTGTGATTTTGCCGATTCAACAACATTCTTAAAGATGCGTAAGCAGCCAAAGTCACCTTAGTGCACTCAGCTTTAGCAAGCAATTAATAACAACTGTTGACTGCTCGAGCTCCTAAGGAGAACCTTTCAGTGTTTTGAGTTAAGAGAAAGTAACGGCTGACACACACAGTTATCTTCTGGGAGGGTGATGGATTTTATTGTATTTTTAAATTATTTTTTTTACCCGTTTTCAGTGATGAAAAGTTATGGTTAAAAGAATGGGGGCTTAAACTGAGATAGTCTCTGGCTTTAGTTGTGAAACAGGTGTCACAGAGATGCCCTCTTCTAGGTCGTGCATGGGGAGGAAAATGGGAGTCCTACAAACTGAAAAGTTACAGATTAAAGAACCCAAAGGATATAGCCAATAATTGCCATCAACTGGAGTAACAGCAGATGGTGGTTAATCACACATTGCAGTTACTGTCGCATGGCATACTGTGTTTAGTCAGAGCTACAATTCGTATGTTTGTACCTTTAATTGTGTTTGTTTCTCTTGGAGCTGTCCCAACGCTCTGCTTTGTTTTTGAAAACTCATTGACCTGGAACTATGCATAATTGTACTTATCCCTCTTTCAAGTACAGTGTGTGCAGTAGACCATTTGATTCACAAACTTCAGTCCTTTTTTTTTTTTTTTTTTTTCCTCTTTTCTGTCCTACCAAGCTTGGTTTTACACCCGATGATATGTTCAACTTATGCAGAAAATTGCAGGTATCTTGCACTTTCTTATTTGTGTGTTCACACCTTAACAAGCTGTTTTGTGTTTTTTTTCCAGAGATGGTGCGCTGAGTCATTTCCATGAGAGGCTTCTATACCACTCCAGGACAAGAAGACATTAAAGAATAAAAGGTGTGAGGACACCAGCATTTTACTGCCTAGAAAGCTAACCCCCGAGTGAATGTACTGAAGATTTCTAGGTTTGGTGGGACAAATACCTCTACCTCAAATTTTATGAATACTGCTAGCCATGGCTGTGGAACTCTGTCTGCTGCTGCTGCTGTTGTTTTGTGGAAGTACTGTTTCAGAGGTGCAGCCTATATACAAACCGCCTCCCGGGACTTTGGATTTTGGATTTGTACCTGCCAAGACGTATGATACAGGTGCATACCACGAACCTGGGCCAATAGGAATTTTGTTTAAAATAGTCCACGCTTTCCTGTATTTAGTGCAGCCCAATCCTTTTCCTCAAGGTAAGTCGATAAACTTGGTAATTTTATGTTCAGATTTGTTACCGATACCAAGACCATAATTTGGAAGCATGTGATAGCAAGGGCTTGATTAGTAGCATATGATGTGACCTGGGAATGTGTACAGTTCCTTATAAAACAACACGTTTTTCTGCTGTGCATAGTTGGAGGCTATTAATGAAAATGAAATGTTAATGAAATTTCACAGTACTTTTCTCTCATATCTCAAAGCTGTCATTTATGTATTTGAGCCTATTTTTCCTGACTGTTTTTTTACTTATTTATGCTCAGAAGCATGGGGTGGGAGTAAAGCATAACTTGTTTTCTGTTTAATATGAAATTCTTAAAAGGCAGGTCTCTGGGATTTTCATACTGTGGCAAGCTTTATTTATTTATTTATTTATTTATTTAGCACAGTATTATTGATGTAGCCTAGGAAGGATCATAGAAACTTAGCAACTTGAAATAAACTTCATTTGTTTCCATATTTGCATCAACAGTCAACTTTCATATAAGGGCAGTTCCTTTACACAGGCATGCAATTTCTTGTTCCTTTGTGAGCCGAAGTGAAAACTGGAACTGCATTTATGTTCCCAGCACCCGTTCCTTTCTTACTAAATTGTCTCTTCTGAAGGGAATGTTGGGATATCAGAAGAGTGTGTGCTTATCGAGGTTGCATTGCTTGAAACGTGCTTTTGGGATCTGTGTGTTTGTGGATTTTATAGTTGCAGTAATGTAAATTTTCAGCATGCTTTTTGTTTCATTTAGCTGTTAAAAGAAAATGCTAATGTGTTTGTATAATACTGGCTTTTAAAATTATACTGAGGTGAAATTTTAATAACCTAAGAATGGCTTTGGCTTGTTACTGATTCCTTTTGGTGTTTTAGCTGTAACTGTGTATAAAAGAAGCTTAAATTACTTTCTAGTGTATAAAATTATGTTAAGATTTTAAATTACTAAAGGATTTAAAAGCAACTTCATTGGTTAAAGACCTGTATGATGCTCGTCAACTATTATTTGCTGGTATTTTTGCCATTTCTTCGATAGCTATGGAAGAAGTCAAATGAACTTGAATGAATTGCTTGTGTTTAGACAAACTCCTGGAGTCCCAGATGTTAACCCAAAGAGTGAAAGCCTGGTCTGCTCCCTGCAAAACTTGTCTTCTGGGCAGGTCTTACACGAGGTGCAGCGAGGCCAGTTGCATGCGGCTGATGGGGTGTCACCTTCTGGAGGAGCTGTTTCCAGGTGCCTCTGCTTTTGTGGCCTCTTTCCTTCCATTCAATATGCAGACGAACTGTTTGCCTCCCCGTGAGACCCCATACGCTAGGGTTGGTGTCTGCATTCAGCTCTCTGAAAAAGGCCTCTGTGGGGTCTGAAGGCCTGCTTGAATATTTTGCTGTCTCTTGATTATGGAAACTTGAAGTCAGTGAGATATTTATGGTGTCTTTATAGTAATGGGAATTTGATCTATAGTCTTGTGTGTCAGATTTAATATTATGTGGCGTAAAAATATAAATAATTGAGTATGCGGTTTGCTATCAAGATTACAGTCACATGGGACTGCTTGTGATAAGTTCTGCATCACGTAAGTAGGTGTTTGTGAAATCCAGCATTAAAGAGAAGGGAGGCATCCGAAAGTAAATCACTTCTGCTTTCCTTGTAAGTTTTGAGCGTCTCGCACATCTCATTCCTGCTGGTGTCCTGGCAGACTCTCTTAACCACAGCAGTTATTTTTAGAAGTTTGGCTTTCAGTGTTTTCCTTAGGTGAAGTCCTTTTCCCATGCCCCTGCACACCTCGCTGCAAAATGCAGATTTGGCGGATCATGTCAGTTTGAGTCATACCATTTAATTGGTTAATCCCTTTAATCTCTTTTGCCATATGCTGTTCTATTTTCACGTTCATGTATTAATGGTGTAGTCACATACTTGAAATGTTGGATTTTTTCAACTGCCAACTTGAAATAGAGTTAGTTCTGATTCAGAGATGAAAATAAACATAATCACAAGTGTGCACAGAAAGCCTTTTCAATGCTTCTAATTCCAAATGTTGTTATCCCACTTGGTCTGGTGCTTCAGAAGAGTTAGTTCCAGGTTGATGCCCCAGAATATTGCATGTGACTAAGATAGAGGAGGAACGTGATTCATAGGCAGGACTCTGCATCGCTCACTTCTAACTTTGATCTTAGTAGTCTTATATATTTTCCCTAGTACTTGGAAGTACTTAATGTTTGGTTTTCCAATCTACTCTTAGTACGCTTAGCTAGGAGGAAAAAGAAAAAAGTGACAGGTTTGTCTAACTGCATGTAGATATTCCTGCCTTTGCAAGTCATTTTTGTGCTTGCAGTAGCACTCTGATGTTACAGTATAACATCTACAGTCCTTCAGTACCAAGTAAGCCTTTAGGAAAAAAAACTAGCATGAGCTTTATAGCTTGTGGTTAAAGCAAAACATGAAGTACATGAGAGTCTCTGGGAAAAATTGTTCTTAAGTTGTTCATTTGCCTGCTATTAAGTCTTAAAAATTATTTAAATGTTCTTATTAGTTACTTTAAATAGAGCAATCACTTTCAAATTTTAAAACAAAATAGTTGATTTTTTTGTATTTGTTAATTAAATCTGAGTAATTATTTGATAAACAGCTTCTAATTAAGCATGTTGCTCATGCCATGAGGTTTGCAGACATACAGCTTAATCTAAGTTCAGATTTAATGGGTAAGTTATTAATAGGATTAAACGTAGGGCCTGAGTAAAGCACACTAACAGAGCCTGGGCGAGGAACTGGAGCTCTTTTGGTTTGTTTCAGATGCTGGATCTTTAAGAACAGTGCTGTGCTCCTTGGGTATGGCAGGAAACGAGTTTAAAAAATGAACAAGGATATCTGCCTGCAATGCTTCAGTGCCTGTGAATGGATTCTGCTTTCAACTCCATCAGTCAAATACTTTGGCTCTCGCTGGATGATGTGCTGGTGTAAATGGGAGTCACTTACTCTGCAGCATAAGCTGTTAAGAAGGGAGGCAGCCTCCTCTATGAGTTGCTGATACACTGGAGTGGAAGGGACTGTTTGGTAACTGGGTTGCTACGTGATGCTCATACAGGAGGTCTCTTCAGCCTCGCTGTGCCTTGCTTTCTCTGTTTCTGTTGTTGAAGACGGTGCAGGATAGAGCATCGTTATTCTTTACTGTTAACAGCATCGCTCACAGTACATAGATAATAGGAAAACTGCAGGTTGCTTGCATCACCCAGCTAGGAGGACATCTACACAAACAAGCCTCTGTCCTACTTAGAATCTGTTGCACAGCGAAGCATTAAGTTATTAGCAGAGTTAAGTTGACTGATGGTTGTGACGTGGTGCGTGTCATCTGTTGGGCTGGAGACCTTCAGGTGGGAACTTAGCGTGGAAAGGGCATGGGTCTGGCTGCTCTGAATATCTTAGCGTGGCTTTGTCTTTGTTCCCCTGGAAACTGGTTGTTAGTTGCCGTTAAGACGATTTTAATCCGAGATTCCACTTGCCAGCAGGACGTGCACAACAAATCTTCACTTTCACAGCTTGTGTCCTGTAACTAAAGCGTGAAGAGTTCACAAAAGAAACAAGCTGGGAATAAAGTTCCTTCTCTTTTTAGATGAAATAAGGCAAAAACTTAAAGGCATGTTTACCTTGTTGTATTGTATCTGAGCGTATTGCTGGACTCTTGTGCCACTTGCTTTAAATTACAACTGCTTTGTTCCAGCTTCTGCTTTTTAGTCTGGATTGCTCTGTTCCTGCTGAAGTGGGAGGAAAGCTTTCATGTAAACCTGAGTGCATCTACTTCCTGGGCAAAGCATACCATTAAGTGTGCTGTTTATCTGTGGGGAAGAAGAACAGCAAGCTGTGTTGAGACCTGGACTACATCCCTCAATTCTTTCTGTCTGCAGAGTCTCACCTGTTGAGCAGTTTGAGGATCTGACTGAAGAGCAGCGCTGGTCTGTTTTAGTGCGAGTCCTGGCTCCGACCCCCGTTGTTCTTCCCTTTTCCTCGCCTGGTCAGTCTTTTAAAGCAGCTGCAAATCAAGTTTAGCAAGTTAGTCTTGTGTTCCTTATCTCTGAAACTGGTATCCCACACGAGTGTATTCAGCAAGTGTAATATATTTGACGTTAAAAAAAAACACACACAATTTTATGTGAAAATAAACTGTGTCTAGCTAGTGTAGCTGTAATAGAAAAATCATAAGTAAAACCCTCTTGGAGGTAGGTTGGATGAACACTGAGGATATTGTGGGGATTTTAATACATCAGATGTGTTAGAGTTGAGGTTCTAAAGCAAACCATCAAAAGGCTTTATCACCCCCCACAGATAAAACTCAAAATTTTTATTTTTCGTATAAAATAAACTTTTTTTTTTTTTGCAAAGAAGTTTACTTCTTGCTTGTCCAGTTCCACTTTGCTTTTGTGTCCTGTTACTAATAAGTCTTCCACAGTTCCTGTATGAAAAAAAGCATCTGTGCAAAGGAGAAAGGATAAACCATCTGTGGTTTTCCAATTAGTATCTGAACAGAACAGGTTTAGGAAGCCTTTCCTTTTTTGGCAGTTTCAGTTTAATAGTAGACTAAATATGATACTTGACACTAACACCCTTGCCTCATCTGCACAAGCATCTCAGCACTGCCTGCATGAGATGCACGCGTGTCTGGGTGTTGCAGCACTGGAGCTAAACACAGCCGTGCATGGCTAGTGATGTCCTTCTGGTTTGAGGTCTGAGACTCTGGAGGTGCTGGCCATGTCCAAGAACTGCATTCAGGCTCTGGCTTATGTGCAGATGCTGCAGCTCATCAGCATAGTATGGTGCTCAGGTTTCCAAAACAATTACAACCTTTTGTAAAAATGTAAAACCTTTTTCCAGTTGTGCAAAATTGTTCTCAGTATTATTTCAGACGCAGAACCATGCTGATGTGATGTACTGCTTTTCTGAGCTACTGTTTGACAGCTACCCCCTGTGCTCCTGGGTTGGTTTTCTTAACACTTGCCTCCTGGAGCTGGACTGGGAGCACAGATGCAATTGCTGGTGCAGGAGGCAAGCAGGAAAGAGAGCAAGACCTGCCTTAGAGTAAGGTAGCTGTTAAATTGGCTAAGCTGGGTTGTGAAATGACAGCTTCAGTGAGATGTAGTCACTGCCTTCACCACGTCCTGGTACTGTTCTTCTTAGTGCTGTGGCTAGAAGTGTGACACAAATTTAAGGTGGTAGCCAAAGCGTGTTTATCAAAAATGCAGGTTTCGGTGGTAGGGGCTGTATACAGCAAGTAGCAGTGGTAGTGGTTTGGGTAGAACTGGAATAAGTGGGGGGATTTACAGAGCGCCTTTATTTAGTCTTGTGGGGTATACGTTGAAAGAGATGCCTTGTGTCTAAGGTTAGAAATACTGTGGAATACTGAACAGCAGGAAGATACAAGATAAATTAGCATCTTCTTTTCTCTGCCCACTCACATACGCTTAAGGAAAGAGCGTTTAAAAGATCGTTGCTCATTTCATGCTGGGAAGTCAAGAGATGCTCCACTTGATGATACACATATGTAAACAAGGAATAATACTGAAATACTTTCTGAGAAGGAAAAAAAAAAAAGCATACTTAAAGTATGCTTTTTATGTTAGGAGCATAGTTCTTTTTTTCCACAAACTACTCCAAAACTGTAGACTACCTAACAGATTGCTTGTGTAAAGGATGTTTTGTGGATGGGGAGGAGAGAGGTTCTGGGGAGGCTTAAACAGATCATCTGCTGGGAGCCACCATAGAAAAATGTGGTTGCAGACACTAACAGTTCTTTTAGACACAGGTAGTAGGTAGACAATATGCAAGTCAGTTTTAACCACTGTAGCACCTATGATTAGTGCAAGATTTTCAGATTTACGAACACCTGGAATCCTTTCTCCACAGTATCCTGAGTGTTTTCCCTGATCTGATTTAATGCTACATGCCAGCTGTGCCTGGGACAAATCCATGCTTCTACAGTAATTGAAAAATGACAATTCAGCTTCACAATTTAGAATCATGCAATGGTTTGGGTTGGAAGGGACCTTAAAGATCATCCAATCCCAATGTTCCTGCCATGGGCAGGGATACTTCCCACTAGACCGGGTTGCTCAAAGCCCCATCTAGCCCGGCCTTATAACTTCAATAATATTAAGACAGAAGTGAGAAATTAATGAAAATGAACCCTGAGTGGAGCTTGAGGGAGTTGCGTTATTTTCCATGGGGAGGCTGCTCAGAAGTGGCCGATGAAGCAGCGATCCCTGCAGCAGTGCAAGGGCTGAGGGCTGAGTGCAGCCCGATCCAGTGGCTGTGGCTGCAAGGAGGGGAGGAGTGCAAGGTACAGGATGGTATCATCATAGGCACTCACTTTGCCATTTGCTTATCATTCTAGGTAAAAATGAAGTGGTGTGTTTTCTTATTTGTTTGCTTGTTTTTGGAAAAAGGTACCATCTCCTAAAAATGCATGTATTGAGACAGGCAGTACTACTGTGTGCAGTGTGTACGAGCAGGTAGCACTATTTCTGTTGAATGTAGTGTGGAGTCTATGCACCAGCAATTACAGTAAAACACTGAATTAAACTCTTTAAATTCTCTGTGCATTCATTTTTTCTTTGCATCTCTAAAAGGTTGGCCAACCATGTAGTATTTCATGGCAAAGAGGTAAGCATGTTGAGCATCAGCCCAAGTTTTCCCTTTCAGAGGCCAGTGTGCAGTTGCAGTCTGAGAACGCACCACATGAAGAGAGGAGTAGTTTGTGTCCCTCCCTCTGGTAACAAACTTGTAGTCAGGAAATCTGAAACACTGAAGTATGAAACCTTGTTTGAGACTTCCAGAGCATACCTGCCAACATCTCATATGGTGAGAATCCGGACGGAATAGGTTTTGGGTCAGCCGATTCTCTGGTAACGTGTATCATGTGTGAACCTCCTTGAAAGTTTTCCTTGATTGCAGACATCAGGTGGGTTTTCAGGCCATTCAGCCAAGACTCCATGTTTTTCCTGGCCCCACAGTGGCACTTACTCTGTTGCCCATCCTGCCCCTCCATTTTATTTGTATAAGCTTTTCTATCAACAAAGTGTTGAACCTCATTCTCTCTTCTAACTTGCAGTTTGTGAAATGTATAGGGAGAGAGGAGGTCATAGAATCATAAAGGTTGGAAAAGACCTCCAAGAACATCTGGTCCAACCATCCCTCTACTGAACTTACTGGAGTAATGTTCTCAAAAGCCTGTGAGGAGTCTTAATTCCTTCGTCATCTTTATAAAGCAATTTGAAGTAATGTGAGATACTGTATGGATGCTGCCTGCTGTTGGAAGAGCAGGCATTTGACTTTGCTTTCCTTTGTTATGGGCCTTCATAATTACACAACATTAGCCTAGCCCTTTCATTTTTTTTCTTCTCTGACAATTTGCTTAGATTGTCTTTTCCAGGGCAACAAACTCTTCTTATCAGTCACCAAAAAAAAAACAAACAAACAACAATATCCAAATCCTGCTTTGCTTTTTTTTTTTTTAATATGCAGATATATTTCTTCTCATCTAAAAAGAGTTAATTTTAATTGCTTTGGGTGTTTAACGCAGCTGAAGAATGCTCAGGTACAAAAGATGAAAGCTGACACCTGTATTTGTACAAAGCTGAAGCCTTTCTTCAAAGTAGCAACTTTGATTTTTTTTGAGTGAAGGGGTGATCTCTTATAGTGTTTTGAACCATTGTGTGTGCCACCATTATCAAACGTGTGGAAGACTCTGGTCCTTGCAGAAATGGAAAAACAAAGACAGGAAATGCTGAGAAATCACAGTAAAGCTGCAGAAAGCCACTTACTGAGGTAAGTAAAAGCTGGTACCAGCAGGGTGCCAGCGTGTCACTCCCAATTATCTGCACTCATATTTCCAACAATTCAGGTTACGCAATACAGAGACAGGATTTTCTGTGCTTCCATCAGTTTGTGGGAACTTCTGAGAGAAGTGAAGAGTAGGAAAACCACAATTGTTCTATAATGAAGGTATTTACTATTTTGATAAAAATTACAAGTCCAATATGTTACACAACTCTTGAACTATCAAGAAATTGCTCTGCAGTATGCTCAAACAGACAAGCATATACAGTGTACCAAGTTAAATCTTTTCCTGTAATCTGTTGTAAATCCTTGCCAGATGGTGGCCTAGAGAGAACTTTAGGTAGCTACTACAAACAAAATTAATGGCAAAAAATAGCTGCAGTGGCACAAACAATGCTCTACAGAAGTTTCATTGTGTTCAGAAAATGAGACGATGCACTTTCTGTGCAGATACTTCTTCAAAGCTTTATACTTGACTTTCTGTCTGCATGATATATGCAAATTTATTGCAAACTCCTAAGCAGAGATTTTTCTAAAGGCTTCTCTCTTTTTGTTCTTTTTCCAAAACTTCAGCAAGAACAGAACTTTCTTTGTAGCAAAGAACTGCTAAAAAGTCCCTGCAAAGGTTATTTTCAAAGGAGAAATTTTTCATTTTAGAGATGTAGTATAACAGTCAATACTGTGGCTGTGGCTTTTTTTATATATATATATATACATATACATATATATATATATATATTAACTTTAAATTTATTTTCTGGCCAGGCTCTTTAACATCGTCCGCATATGTTCGTGAAAAGCACTGAAAAAAAAAAAGGGGGGGGTGGTCGTGGTAAATTCAGCCTGGGGTAGCTGTAAGGTCTGAGAACGTTTTTGTGGAAGACAAAATTACTTGGTTGGTCTTCCTGAGTAATAACAACCTTGAGGAAGCTAAATTTATAGAACTCCTGTCGTTTCATCCATGCTTTGAGGAAATTAGGGAACTTTTTCTGTGAATGAATGAAATTCATACTGTCACTTATCTAATCCACTACTGTGTAATTTCTTCCATATAACAATTGTTTTCTGTCAGTAGGGTGTAAAGAGAGTCCCGGATATTTCACATCCTTGTTGTTGCAGGATGCGTGCTTGGCAGCTGTTGGCTGCCCTGCAGTTCCACATCTCCAGCAATTGCACTGCACCTGGTCCTACCTGCGCTCTGATTAAAACTCACCCAGATTAGACCACTCCTACAGTTTTGATGCTGCTCACAGCTGTTCATCCGTCTCTTCAGCCATTTCATATTGCAGCCTGACCCCTCTCACATCACCCCTCACTGTATAAGCTAAGCCTCATTTCTAGGCATTCTGTTCTTTCAGCCATGATTACTTACTACATGCACTTACTACATATTTGCTTTCTGTCTCATTTTGTGCATTGCTGGATTTTGATACATATTCAGAGTAGTCCAGGATAAGCTGGGAATGTAGCATCTTTCTCTTGCTTTTGATCACCATGCAATTAAAGTGAGGGAATGAGAATGGGAGATAATGGTGTTGGTGAGAGGAAGCAGCATACTGAAGGCAGAAGAGGGTGAAAAGTCAAACTTGCATTGCAGATGAAATGAGAAATTAAAATAATTAGGCAATTTAGTATGTATTTCTTGGGGAAAGATCTCCTCACCTCCGCAACTTCCTATCTCATATAAAGAGTGAGTTTTCTTGCCCTGCAGAAAGAGGAAAGGTGTCATGGGGTGAGGAATATGGCAGGACACTGTGCATCAATATGCATGTTGGGTTCTCCTGCTGTCACCATTTCTGAACTCCCACCTAGCCCTGCAGTGGAGCCAGAGCCGCGTGATCGTTGTAGGACTGAAATTGTAGAATCACAGAATATCCTGAGTTGGAAAGGATCCACAAGGATCATCGAGTCCAAGTCCTGGCTCTGCACAGGACCACACAAAAATCAGACCATGTCTCTGAGAGCGTCTGACTTGTCTGAGTGCTCAGGTCAAAGCAAGTATGTTAAAATGTCAGTAAGCTTGCGATAAAACTTGCTATAAAACACCCAAGAGATTTTTATCTCATATAACATTCCAGACATTATCAAGCTTTTCTGGTTTTCTTGGACTTGCAAGGGTTGTTTTTTATTCTGTGTCATAATTAGAGAGAGGGAAAAAAAAAAAGCTTGAAGCTATTTTAATTCATTAATTTCAGACTAATTATTGCTATTTTTTCATGACAGTAAATGGGATCAAACTGACCCATATTCAGAAACACGCTGAACTGTGCAGTGAATCCATAGTCCACTGACTCTTATCTGTTAGAGATGAAGGGGAGTGGGATGAAATATTGTGATATGAGTTAGAATGAGGTGGCATGAAAGCAGTTATTAACTTATCATGTGGATTATCTATATAATTCTCCCCTATTGTTCTGAAGATCTCCATTCAGCATGAGTTGAATGCTTCAGTCATGGTACTTACTGGTTTGCTTGAAGTCTTTTTCAGAATAGAAGCCTAATATGTTATATTATGCTTAAAAGGATAAATTAATTTCTGGCATAATTTGATTAATGCAGGAGTTGCACTATAACCGAACTGGCTCAGTGGAATTGTTTGAGTGAAGATCAAGCACAGTGTTCCCAAAGGTTTTACTCCAGCTGTTTTCTTGTCACCTAGATTTGAAAAGCTTTCTTGGCAGAAGCCTTTATAACTAATTTATGTTGGTACTTAATAGCCAGAGAGCTTATTTTTAAATCTGTGTTATTTTTGCTTTTGTTTTCTGTCAAGTAGTTCTAAGAAGCAGGCCTAGTGGTAACCTCATTTTCTTGTCTGAGAAATACAGTATTGGGCCTATGTGCACGATCCTCATGCAGTGCAGGAGGTGGGGACTGTTTCTTCATGACAAATTACATTGGTAAATGAATAGTTCATCTGGCTAGTTAGATTTAACCAGGGCAGATAGCATTTCGCATGTGAGATGAGAGCAGGAAGGAGACAGTGCAACGCAGTAATGTAATTAGCCGTGTAAATGAGCCTCACAAGGTAAATCTCTTTAACCCCAGTGATGAAATGTGTTCTGTGCTAAAGCTTCAGATTACTGGTCCTGTGAAACAATGTGTGCAGCTGGTCAAGCCAAAATTTCAGAAGTAATCCAGTTAATTTGAAAATAGAGGACACTGCTCTTTCTCACACCTGCTTAGCGCTTTTATGTCTGAAACAGAAATCACATTCAAGGTGTCAGATCAACTGTGAGGTACTCTGCTGATGACACAGAATAGCATCATGTGGAGTAACCTTAGTTCCGTTTTAAATAAAAACATACTTGAATGCTAGAGATGAGACTAGCTAGGCTAGAAAAAAGGCACTTCATAAAAGCAAACGTAAATTGTGTAGCTGAGTGAATTAAACGTATGCTGAGGTGTTTCTGCACTGTGCTACAGTGAGCTACATAGCCATATGTGAAAACTTGGTGCTTCTGGTGCACACTTTACACGGGGGCACAGGGTGATCCCCCACTTAACCTTTAAGCACTGCTGTAGTAAATGTGCATGCAACTTGAGAGGGAAATTCTTGGTCCTGAAAAACTCTGAGGCATGTTTGTGCCTACAGATGTGGAGGTGGGTAACTGAAGGTAATTTTACATTTGGTTTTAGCCAGTAGTATTTTTTTTATGGGAATACTTATATGACTTCCACATTTCATTTGAAATGAATTAACTGGGAATACGTCTAACAGTTGATACCGAGGGCTATTGAAATAGTAAATTCATTGTAAAGAATGGTCAACCGTTGTGTGCTGCCTGGTGAGAAAAACACCCTGAAGCTTCAAATTACTTCTGGAAAAAAAAATCTTTACCAAGTAATATAAGTAGTAAATCTTTATTCAGCAGGGAAAACTCACATTCTGAAATTGAGTTAAAAAACGGGCTGTGTAATAGTAGTCATCGTGGTGTGTATGACATGAAACCCGTTATTTCTCTCACTATTTAATACCTAATGAAATCCATGTGGGAACTTCGTGTACCTGTTTTCAGGCATTCTTGTTTACTATAAACCTAAAGGTGCTTTAGTTTCTGATTAAAAGGTTTTAGAGCCTCCAAATTTTATAAACACACGAAGTGCCATTTCCTGCACCAGTTTGTCATGGTGTATTCCAGTTCTGTCATTTTTTTTGACTGTCAGGATATAAAATATGGAAAGGGTATAAATAACAGCTGTGAATCAGGAATACGTTGAGCAAATTAAGTGTATCACAGGTAATGAGAGGGGTTTGGGATATATATTTATGTATTTATTTTATATGTTGGGTACTGTCCTTGAAGATGATCAAGCCCTGACTAAGTATAGCCCTGAGCAACCTGTGGTAGGTGCCCCAGCTCTGAGCTGGGGTTTGGGCTGGGTGATCTCCATCCTCAACTGCTCTGTGGTTCTGTTCAGTAGTTTTATGTATACACACACGCACATACAGATGTCCATAAATGTATGTATCTGCGTAAAACTTTATGTAAAACATCTTATTTTCATTTATGACAGGGAACAAACACATTCAAGTAGAAGAACTGATTAAAAACTCACTTTTTATTCAACAGGACAGGCTACTGCTTCTTAAATTGTAGCTTGTACTGATTCACAATAGGAAATGTATCAAAGGAAGCCTTTGTCAATAATAAAAACCATCTTCCTTACATGCCTCCTGGCAGTGCTGTCACCCCTCTGTTAAATAATTTATGATAAAAAGTTGGCATTATTGTAGGATAATTTTAGAACAGCTTGGATGAGAAGGGACCTCTGGAGGTGTCTGGGTCCAACCCTTTCCCACTGCAAGGGCGGCTCCAAGGCAGAAGCAGGCTGGCAGTCGGGGCTGTGGAGCAGAGGCCAGGAGGGTGATGCTGCAGCATCCCTGGGCAATCAGCCCCCATCTTTGTCCTGCAGGCAGTCTGTAGCAGTTCGTGTGGCTAAGGGGTGCAGAAGCTGGGCCTTCCTCTTGCTTCCCATCGCACTGTGACTTGAGTTGGGAGAAACTTCTCTTTAGTGACTGTTCTGCAGTGGGGTGTTTCATGGTGTTAAATGGTTGAATATGTATATAAACAAAAGGGTTATTTTAGCCCTTTTCTTCTGCTTGCTAAATCTAGCTGCAGAGAAAATTCATTGTATTACATATTTCATGCACCAAACCTTTCTTAAATTTACTTGCTTGGAAGGTATATAGATTTAAACAAATATAGATTTAAACTAAGAAGAAATGTTGCCTTTGCTGCAGAAGAAAAAACTTGCCTAACACAACCAGTGTGAGTTATCTTTTGGGGATTTGTGCAGTGCTGCCTCATTTGGCTGTGTATACCTCCTGAAACTCCCCGAGAAACCCGCGTGCTGTCAGGGATGCTGTGAGCATCTCTGCCCAGGGAGGCCTCTGCCAGCCCCAAGGTGAGGGAGATCTCAGAGCAGCAGCTGTGGATCAGGTGTGTGCTGCCCACAGAGCAGTATGTGCCCTTTTCTCCAGCAGTCTCCCGACTCTCAAGGTGTTTAGTAGCTGTGCTTGAACATTTTACGAGGATTATAACTCCTCTCTTCTTCCTGGGCTGCTGTTTTATTTATGTTTTGGTTTTACTTATATTATTGTGGGATTCAGCCTAATCTTCTAGTTTATGTCTAGTCTTTCCAAAATGAGGTTGTCTTTGGTATAGAGGGTCCTTGATCTACTGCTAGTGCTCCTTCTTTCAGATATACCTCCCATCTGTGGATGATTTGCGACTTGGTGCTCCTCTGATACATTTTCAGGCTTTTATTTTAAATTTTTAATTTGCAGTCTTGGTGGCAACAGCTTCCTTGCAGGGAATGCTTTCCTTGGTACATTGAAAACAGCAGGCGTTGCTCTGCTGCTGTGTTTTCTTTTCCCTTTGAAAGGGTTTTCTGGGAGGAACTTCTCAGGATCTCTTGAACTCGCAGACCATTGAGTACTTGTTCTCTCTGCAGGGTGCTGGGGAGCAAGGGCTGTGGAAACTGTTCTCTTGGGGGTTCTTTTTGTGAGACATGCAGAACTGGAGAGTAGTGAACAGCATCTGAATGTTTCATGAGTGCTACAGAAAATTCTGAGGGGCCTTGGATTTATGTTTTAGAGGTGAATGGTTATTTCTGAATCTATAGGTCCTTTACTGACCCACAGAATAAGAGGCTGTATGAAGGCTTTTCTCAAGCAGGTTCAGCTCCATGTGGGGCGACTAGTGATAGGACCATAAAGCCCAGCTCTTTATGAACATGGCGGCAGAGAACTCCTTCCTAATGTGCTTCGTCTTCATCAGAGGAACCAGAAGTTCAGTCCATCATTTCTCCCACACATCTGAGTGCAGCTGTTTGTGTGTGGCCTAGTGTGGACCTACATTTCTAACGTTGGGTGGAGCTGTTGATGTTAAATTCCTACCTCATTTCCTTGAGTGGCTGCTGTATCCTGTCTATGTTGTGAATAAGTTAGATATGAGTGTTTGAGATGCAGTTGTGCTTGGAGTACCCTGGTGTGCGTTGGGCTTTCTGATTTCTTTTGGCTGCGTTGTGTACTCTCATGCAAGATCTGTTGGTCCAGGGACCCCCCAAAATATGAAAGAATAGAAATCGGGATAAAGTGGGCAAGATAAGGAGCTTCTTCCTTGTGCTGTTCTGTGAAGAAGCATTATCATGCTTGTTTTGCATATAATGTATGTAATTCTGTGTTTCTATGTATCTATATATATGTGTATGCCGTAAACATGAAGCAAAGCTGAAGCCCAGAATTTTGTCCAAGTAATTGATAAGTTTGTGCTTAACTTTTAATAATGTTGCTAAGGTACAGAGGGTGACCTCAGAAAAATCTTCACTGCATTTCAGTGGGATTTAATTGATAGATAACCTGGTTTTCTTCCTGTGATCTCCTAAAATGCACAGATGATTAAAAATGTTGGTACCAGGCAAGTTTATGGAAACATTTATGTGCTTGCTTATCCTGTTGATGTCTATTCTTAATTGCATCTTGTCTGCCTTAGAGTAGAAGTCATGCCATCCTCCTTCCCCCTTTTTTGTAATTTATGTTTTTTAAAACTCTGGAATATTCTTGCTTATTTTCAGATCTCATCAGAAAAGTAGCACAGCAGAAGTTTGGGAATACACAGGGCGATTATCAAAAGGTAAACTGTCTATGTGTATCTACATAAAATAATGGTGAATTCAGTTTTATTTCTAAAATATTAAGTGGTATTTTAAAGCTAGAACAACAGGATGCAAGAGTGAAATTTGAGAATAACAAGACTGACTGTTTCTTATATAATGTGGGAGCAAAACTTTTCAAAATGTCACAAAGGAAATTTCATAAGTCAGTGTAAAAATACTACACATAATTAGGGCTCCCTTATAAGTTCCAGCTGTAATGTGATTGTGCTGCTTATTGTGCAAAGATTGAAACCCCTTTGTATTGAAGAATGTGTTTTTTATTTAAAAATGCTTAAGAGAAAGCTATTACTGCTCAGTTTTCATGTTAGTTTCAGCTATTGTCCTCAGAAAGTTTCCACAGTCTACTGATAAATTATATTATAGTTTATGTGGTATGGTAATCACATCAAGTATATTCTCCATTCTCTCTTTAGGTTTGTGGTTTTCTTGTAACAGCTGAAATCCTTAGGATATCTGGTAGCAAGAGGAGGTAGAACGTAACTTGGATTTGATTTTAGGCTGGTCTCAAGGACAGCAACCCATCTTTGAAGCAGCATCACTGGTTGAGTTCCTGCAGTAGGAATCTTAACTGGGACCACGCAATGAACAAGTCACTTTGTGTGACCCATTTACTTAAAGGATCGTGTGCCTGTCAGGTAGATGAGTGTAGAACTTGGCACAAAGGCACTAAGCTATTGCCTTGAATCAGGTGAGCTGAATGATCTTGGGATTTGAGTCATAGAATCATTAAGGTTGGAAAAGACCTTCAAGATCATCTGCTCCAACCATCACCCTACTACCAGTATCACCCACTAAACCATGTCCCTAAGCACCAGGTCCAACCTTTCCTTAAACACCCCCAGAGATGGTGATGCCACCACCTCCCTGGGCAACCTGTTCCAATGCCTGACTGCTCTTTCTGAGAAGAAATGTCTCCTCATTTCCAACCAGAACCTCCCCTGGCACAATTTGAGGCCATTCCCTCTGGTCCTATAACTAGTTATATTTGGGAAGAGGCTGACCCCCAGCTCCCCACACCTTCCTTTCAGGTAGTTGGAGAGAGCAATAAGGTCTCCCCTGAGCCTCCTCTTCTCCAGACTAAACAACTCCAGTTCCCTCAGCCGCTCCTCATAGGACTTGCGTTCAAGGCCCTTCACCAACTTCGTAGCCCTTCTCTAGACATGGTCCAGGGCCTCAATGTTCTTCTTGTATTGAGGGACACAAAACTGAACGCAGAAGAAAAACTTGAAGTGGGAAGACCTTGTGCTTCCACGTCTTTATGACAGCGAGCCTATTACTCCAGTGGTTTGATATACTCTGCATGACATCTGAGTGTATGGGTGTTGTTCTTGTAGTACATCAAGCAACTCTAGCCAATTCCACGGGCTTGTTTGGTGGGGCTTTGTGTAGTGGTGCAACACAGATGGTGCTTGCACTCCTTGCGAGGAGCATAAGGTGGACTTGGTTGGCAGAGTCTTTGGACAAAACATTAGACCATGGGTGGTTATACATGAGCGTCAGTGTAGTGTTAAGTAACTGCTGTGTAAGTTGTGAGAAATTTGAGCCTAATAACAGCTGGAGTTCTCTGGTGAAAGCAGTTGGTAAAATGGTGTGATTATAGGGTGACAAACACAATATCAGATGTGCTTATGAACTAAAACAGATTTAGGCCATTAAATGTAGGTCCTAATTCTGACCTGAAACTTTGAAACAAATTTGAGAAGTTAAATCAGGGTAAATAGAGAGTCCCTCAGGAGACAGAAGCATCAGAGAGAGGTAGCTGTGAAGAGGTACGCATGGCTGTGGATATGTACCTCTGGATGAGCTTCCAATAGGGATAGGGAAACGTGAACATCACTGAAGGGTGTAAGTAATAACAAATACTGCCTCTGGTTTTTGTTGCTGAAATTCAGGAAGAATGAACTCAGACTAGGATGGGCTCATCCTTATTAGGATGATCTGGGAAACACATAGGTCTTCAGAGGAGACTGGAAGAGTTTGCTTAGCTTAGGAGACGCACTGATAAGAGATATCTTTACTCCTTATAAATATATATGAAGAGAAAACTGCTATTTGGGCAAAAGATGGTGTTATCACAGAAGCAGAGGCACAGAAACAGGCCATGTATAAATGCATGTTAGAAGAAGACTCGCCAGTGCACCAAGCAGTAGCAAGAACAGCTTCTGCCATTTATCCATTTATCCTGTTAAATTTCTGCTGTCATTCCTCCCGATCTCTTTTTTTTTTTTTTTTTTTTTTTATGTCAAGCTATTTGTAGAATGTGTTAGTGACCCAGGAGGCCCTTCCCAGTTCTGTGCCGTGTGTTCCCGTGTTCCCAGCTGGATTCTTACCGCGGATGCCTTACCATCCCCTGGCAGGGACACGGATCTGCCAGGATAACCTAGCAGCTGAGCACAGCTGCTGTGTGCTCACACAGAGCCAGCACGCTGCTGCTGCGATGGCTTCAGTTCTTCTGGGAGGTGTTCTTGCTTAAAAGGTTCAAAATCCTACTCAGTACCATATTTTTAAGGGACTATAAGCACTTGTTTTCCTCCCATTACAAATAAGATACCAAATACAATTTTCAGTGTTTTAAACACATCGTACAGCAGAGGTTTCATAAAGATGTGTGTGATGCTGATAAAAAATTTCCCCAAAACTTGAGAACATTTCTGATTCTCACATGGCAGCCTTTGGGTTGAGGGGTCTTGCTGTTTTAGCTAGTCCACTTTTCTATTCTGCTGATGACAAAAGGGATAGCATTAACAGGTGTGAGCTTGGCATGTGGAGATGAATAGGAAAAATACAAGAACTACAATTTTCATTGTGAAAACAAAGGGGAAATCAGGTTTGTCGGAAATTCCTGTCCTTGAATATTTAGCTTTCAGGGTTTTTTTGAAATATGGATGAGAAGTGAATTAGGGATCTGTTAAATACATTTCCCTAGTCCTTCCCGAATGCCTGTTCTTCTTTACTTCTGCGTAATTTAAAATAAACGTCTCTGTAATTAGTTGAAAGCAAGGGTGAATTTTCTGTGTAATCTGTTAGGGTCCCAAAACCACTACTGAAACTGCTGCTCTCCTGCCAAAATAAAATCAGCACTGAAAAGAAAATGTTAGTCAGGAATATCATAGATCAGTTATGGCAGGTGGAATTTCTGAAGAAATCATTAAACCACAAAGTAGCGCAATCCCTGGCCTACTCTTCCATGAGATTTGTTGGGAATTACAGGAAACAGATGTTTGGTACGGAAATAACCAGTCTGTGTTGCTCTGAGATGTGTTGGACAAAACCTAGATTCCTTTGTTTACTTGCAAAGGAAACCAGAAATGATCTGCCTCTATATTTTATTGTAAATTCTTTTCTGTGGTTATTTAATGGTGCTTCTATACATTATTTTACCTCGGTAGCTTTTTATTATTGTTTCTGTGTTGTTAATTGTTTTGATCGTGGTTAATTATTCATTACTCAATTTGTTTTTGTGCATGCTGCCTGTGTATTATACACACTCTCCATTTGTTTTGACTTCCACAGCCAGAAAATGTTGTCCTGACTCTCCAGGTAATGTGTTATCTGGTAGATGTGCAGCTTTCACAAAAAACTAACAATGTCAATACGCACTACTCCTATTAAAACATCCGTAGCTGTTTTTTGTCTTGTTTTAAGTATTTTTTTCCATCTAACATATTTTAAAATGTACATTGTAGAATAATCTCTGAAGTGTTCAGCTAATTACAAAAGAGAATGAGAATGTTTTTGTGGGTTAGTTTATAATTCTTTCCAAACAAAAGCCAAATTCTTCTTCCAAGCATCTAGTTTGTACTCATCAGAAGGGATTTCAGCAGTTAACTGGCAGTTATTAATAATGACGATTAAAAAAACAAAAACAAAACCAAAAAAAAGAACAACAACACAAAAACTAGATTTCATCCTAGAATTGGTAATTAGGTCAGAAATTTGCAACTCTGCTAATGGTAATGGTCGCTGTATTTGGATCAGTTGGTAATTAGGGACTGTGAGGAAGGGCATCAGTAAAGCTGGAAGTGGAGCATGATAGATAGCTTGTGAGAAATTGCAACTTCTTTTGCAGGACAATATGCAGCCCCACTTTTATCCTTCTACTGCCAACCTGCCCCAGTGCTGGCAGATCTGTAAAACAAGAGGATTCAAAGTACTGGTGTGCTAATCAGTTTTCCTAAAATTGCAGAAAATAAGAGAAGAGAGATTTATTAGGCAAGAGAAACAACTGGAGCATGTTCACACCACACTGCCTAGCTCTGCACAGGGACACCTGCCTGCCCGCTCGGGGTCTGGGCATGTTGGTTTGTATCTGCAGCAGAGCTCTCAGCTTGCAGCGCTCACAGCTTGCCCCCTGGAACCCACATCACCCTGCATGCTGCTGTGCCAGGGCTGCCTGGCCCAGCTTCACAGACCTCAAGCGCTTGCACTGCTTCCAGCGTGAAAGCTAGTTAGGGTATTGCATTGCACGCTTCCCTTTCATTCCTTCCAGGCTTTGAAAGCACCCTTTTAGTTGCTGCTGTTTAGCTGCTTGGCACCAGAATAAATGTCTTTACCTGAGAGAGCCTAAAATCCACTCCTTTATGGTTTTCAGTCCCTAAGCAATTTTTTCTTCTACAGTTTGCAGAAAGCTCTGCTACTGCGATCTGTCACCCAGTGCAGTACTTCCCTTTGCTGTTCATATGAATCTTTCCACTCGTAACTGATTAAAAAAGAGAACAAAGTGCCCTCCCTCCCCCAAACGAAGTGTTGATCTAGGCAGTCTTGCTGACATCTATGGAGGCTTCTTGGAAACAGATGTGAGAAACATTAGAGTTGTAGTCCAGGAAAGCAAATGTGTTTGTTTTTAACCTATTTCAGTGGAATCAATTTGCATTCATTTCATGTGAGCATATTTCTCCCTTCAAATTCATTCCTGTAGCTTACCTCCTTAATACTCTAGTTAACCAAGTGTTAGCTGTTGGTGTCTGCAATGTCATGTATCCTTTTGTTGGAAAAGCTGTCGATGATTGACAAAAACACCAGGTCCATAACCTCAGTAACTCAGTAGATGGTTTAGCCTTTAGTTTACTTTTTATTAATTTGCTCTGTATTGATTGCAGTTACTGTGTGATACCTGCTATTACCACTATTTTTGTCTGAATTACAGGCCATCTACTATGAAATCGGTTTTATAGTCTCCGCAGCCTTGGGATTGCTATTTATTTTGTTACTGCCTCTTGTGGGACTTTGCTTCTGTATGTGTCGTTGCTGTGACAACTGTGGTGGGGAAATGCATCAAAGACAGAAGAAAAATGCTGACTGTCAGAGGAGCTGTTTTGCAACATTTCTTTTTGTTGCTTCTTTAATAATAAGGCAAGTGGAATAGCACAATGCGAAGCTTGGTATAGCACTAATTTTGCAGTGTCATATGACATTATAATGTTACTGTGTTAGCCTACAGGTGCAGAAGTAATTTCATTAGATTAAATAACGTTACTGCTTATTAAAGAAAATGTGACTGCATTATAAAAGTGCTGCTGCCATTGATATCCTCAGGTCATTATGTATTCACTTGAGAGGAATGTAGATATGAAATGTTAAAAAAACAAACAAAAAAAAGCTTGAATTTGACAAACGAGGCTTTTGCCAGTCTCCAGGTGGCAATAGCAGAATGTTACCTTGAACTCCTGAACAGCAGATCCTGTGTCCTATGTCCAATTGCCATCCCATAAAGACCCTAAGGTACATCCTACAGTTTTTTTCTTGGTCATGGTGAGAAAAAGTGGTGAGAAAAGCTACTGTGACCTTTCTTAGTATTTGTTGACCTCTAGGTTGTTTTATAAGTTCAGATTAACGGGTTTTCTTTTGGGCACTGATTGAGTTGTTTAAGCCATGCGTGTACTCGCTGTAAAACGCCCAAGTTTAGAGACATTTTAATCCTATTAACCTTAGGAGCTGATAATGGGTGATGAGGGGCTGCAGTCCAGACTTTTCCCTGTAGATGCTTTCAAAATATGTTGTTTGCTTTTTTTTTTTTTTCTAATTTTCATTCAGCTTCTTCATTTTTTTTCACCTGCTCTTTTTTTTTTGTGATTTTATCTGAAAAAAAATGAAGTCTTTGTTTTGTACTTTGTGGCTGTTTAGTCAGGTGGGGCATAACCTGTCACTTCACTGTAACCTTGACTTCTTTTTCATTTTACTGCTGTCTGTTATGCTGAATTAAGGCCTTCCTCATGCTCGAATGTAGACCTGGCTGATATCAAGTATTGGATCATTCTCTTTTCTCCCGGGCATCACTAAAATCCATGACACTTACGTATTCTGAAAACCAGAAAGCCAAATGGTAGGTAGCAGGTGAAGCAGGAGATAAATACAACCTTGCCATGATGACAGGAGGAGAGTTCTTCTTAGTGCAGTGGTGCTTCAAAGAAAATGTTATGAGTTACCTACCAGCATGCTGGAGCTGCAGGGATGTCTTTGTGTCATGTCTCGGGACACTGTGTTCTGGTTATGATGCCTGAGGGCTGCTGCCTGTCAACTGAATCTCCCCGTCAGTCTCTCCAACATTTGCTGCCAGTTATTCCTGTTAAGCACACCCAGGATGGCAACTGCATCTCCCCATGTCACGAATGGGTGATTGGTGATCCCCAGTAACACGCTTTCCAGGACTAGGGAAGCTGCTCCTTTAACTCATCCTTGTTTATTTTTCTTCTGTATCAGACATCAGGAGTGTGAGATGCCTACCCTAAGGGAGGGCTTGGCCTGAGCTCTGCTTGCAGGTTTCCACAGGCAGAGATAATCCCATACGACTCCCCAGCTAAGTCTCTAATGCTGTGAGTGCTGCGCAAGGCAAGACAGGCTTTACACAGGTAATATCAATGACTCCAGCCCGGCTGAGGCAGGTCTAGCCCTCAGATTTCCACTACACACATGCACAAAGCAGGAGGCTGATGCCCTTCCTAGATCTTCTTTAGCAAGGGAAGAGAAGATGCCATGCCTGGATCTATTTAAAACCATGTCAGCTTCCTTGCCATTGTTCTGAAAGACAAAAGGACTTGTTGGTAGCCGTTCCCTCCCCACCCTCTCCACGTGGATGTATTTTCTACTTTTCCCCCAAGTTGCAGTTTCAGCTTAGTTGGAAGATTTACCTGTTTTTCCCAAAGCCACACATCTCAAGAGCTGTGCCATGGCTTCATGCATAAGCTGTGACATTAATATAAAAGAGTTCAGTCCTGTGCAAGTCAAATGCTTATGGCTACTTGCAGACATAGCCAAAGGAACAAGAGCTTAAATAATCTCCACTGTTACTGCTACATCAAGCTGTGCCATGAAATCACTAAGATGTGTCCTCTCGTTCGAATATGAAGTTCATGCAGCATTGGAGGTCTCCCTTTGAAATATTTCTCCCAGAGATGTGTTTAGGAAGGCAGCCATCCCTTGTGGTGCTCTGAAACCACACCTCCGCCAGTGGAGCTCTGCTTTAAAGGACCCACGGTGGAATGAACACGTGGATGCTGGAGGGAAAGAGAGGGCTTTCTAGGGCATGGGCTTGTTCAGGATGTACTGCCCAAATGTATTGGCTGCATCTTCCTCTCCATTCCCTCTCTCTTGCAGTGCCAGCCATGCTGGGATTCTCTCATTCAAAGGATCAATGCACAGAAGAACAATAGGAAGCAGGAGCCATTTTTCTTTTTTCTTTTTCTTTTTTTTTTCTTCTTTTTTTCCTCTTTATTTTTTCAGTCTTTGGTCTGAAAGACAGATCCAAACTGTCTTTCCTTAGCTGGTGAGGTCAGGTCAAATGCACAGTAGGAGAGTATGAGTAGGGGAAAGATGCTGAACACTGAGCTCTCGATAGTTGGTGTATTTACAGGCAACAACTCCTGAATACTGGAAACATGAAGAAGTCTTTTTTATGAGTCAGCATGCAAGTTCATACTGCCCTGTGCATGCTGTTAATGTAGATATTTAGGAGATTTCAGCTAGTAGATTTTATTCATGAGGAACATTATTTCTTCTCACTTTTCCACTGACAGTGCTCTGGTTATTACGATAAGGTTTTAAGACTACTGAGAAGTTGTGCAAAGGAAGGGCAAAGATGCCAGCTCTCTTTTAAAATAAAGCAAACAAAAAGCTGGCATTGCTTTCTGAAGGCAAGGTGTACTTCTTGAAGTGGGGTTTCTTCAAGGAACAGAGGCAAGTCAGAAGTCATGATTATGTATACAGTTGTTTATCTTGAAGTAAATAAACTTACATGTGTCATTCTCCAGTAGAGGCATTCTACATTTGAAATACCTCTTTCGGTAGTTTGAGTCAGAAATACGTGCTATGCTTTTTGGTAATTTGGTTTTCATGTATGGATATTGTCATACAAAGTAGGATTCTGTTGCACAGAAATTAGGAACAGGTTTGCTATTTAATTTTATTTCCTAGTAGTCAGCAAGCTTAGGCAAACACATTTTCTGAGGGAAAGAATGTAATTCCATTAATTCCTCTACCTCATAAAGACAAGGTATTGGTACCAATACCAAATGTGTCAGTCCCAGATGGTGGTTTGGCTACTAGATGGTCCCTTTTCTGTCCTTCCAAGAGAGGTGGTGGTGGCGTAAGTTCGTTTTGAAGTCATGGATGCTGTCACATCTGATGTGCTAGGGGAAGCTAAGTCCAAAGGAATGGAGGTGGTATTTGGTACCTTGACAAGTACCTTTTTCGGGCTGTATTGAAGGTCTCTGGGATTGGTCATGCACATTGCTCATAACCCAGAAATCAACGTTAATCGACAGAATTGGGGAGCAGGTTGGTACAGAAATCTCTCCCCATTATTTCCTTGTATTCAGTTTTAGTAGTGAGGAAGGTGGCACTTACCCAAGATGTAAATCAATCCAGTGTTTCTGTTCTGTGACTTGAAAGTTTTTTTAGGAGCCACAGCTAAAGAAAAAGCTTGGTTCCCCCCAACAACTGGGTTAGTAACTTATGTCCCCTGGTGACACCTGACAAGAGGCTGATCACGGAAGGTCTGACTCCCAAGGAGCCTGCTCAAACAATTCTCTAATCTGCTGTAGGAAAGGCATGTCCGCTTTATTGCTTCTTTATGCCTTTCTCCTTATAGCTGCTTATTGAATGTTGACTCAAGGTTCAGTTATAGCACAGATAGATTTTTCCTCTCCCGTGTTGGGTATTTGTTTAGTTACAGTTGTTTAGTTATTTAAAGCATCTCCCCCGTCTGGTGTCCTCCCACTCCTTCTATGTAGGAGACTGAAGAGAAAAATGATTGTGCTCAAATCTCACAAAGTACTGTTTTGTTAGCTTGAAATTGACCTTTCTGGTCTGTGAGCATAACAGTGAAAAGGCATAAAAACGCTGCCTGGCCGAAGAACAAAGATGACATTATAAACCCGGACCGCAGAGCGATACACAAATGTTTACTTTTCCTGATAGCTTCAGGTCGTTTTTCTTCAGATCTGGGGGAGAGGAAAAATAAAGGGGAAAACCATCTTTGACTATCTTTCTAGAACGTTTTTGAGACAATTGCCATCCCTGGAGAATGAAGAGAAATGATAAATGGTGTGTGTCCGCACTGCAGAGCGCTTGCTGCTGTTTCTTCTGCTTACGCTGCAAGTTGCTCGGTTTCACGGCATTTTACGCTTCCTAAATTCGCTTTCCACGGGTGGTAACTAAAGGCTGCTGGAGTGTTTGGCCCTGTTGGAAATGTAACGGTGCCACTTGCTGTTAGTTAAGTAGTCAGGTGAATGTCGGTGGCCCTTGGTTAGTGACTTCTTCTCGGAGGAGAGCTGATAGCCAGCTTTAAGGACAGAGCTGTGAAACTGGGCTCTCCCTTTATGTCAGACTCTGTCAGCCTGTTCTGAATTTTTCTTGTGGATCTTGAGAGAAACATCAGCGAAGGAATTCTAACAGGCAGAAGCTGTCTTGCCTGCGCGTAGCCTTGCCATCTCTTCTTGCATCACGCTCTGAAACCTGAATTTGCCTTCTGAGCATTTGTCAGTGCAGCAAAAGGTCTTGCACTTGAGAGCGGCCTTGCTGGGAGAACAAGCCTCTACCTTGCCAGGGAAAGCTAAAAGAGGAAAAGCAAGATAAAGTTTTGGGTTTGGATCTAGGATAAAATGAGGAGATGAGCCTCATCAGCGTGTTTGATCCTGTCTTGCCAGGATTTATGCATCACGTTGTTTTAGGTACTCATTTTCTCTCCACCATCCCCTTCTCATTTGAGTGCCTATGTTATGGCTTCCTTTGAACGTAAGTTGTTTGGATGAAGAACTGTTCTTACTTATTCTTAACTTTGCCCATTAGGGAGCTTAGTATGGATTTTCTATAAGACCTATTTAAAAATACTAGGTCTTATTGATGCCAGCACATGAAGTTTGTCGGTTTGTGAGGAGTACAGTGCCATTGGTGTTAGTGCCTTCTGTCACTGGGATGTCCATCATGTGTTTTTCTCATGATCCTGCCTCTCTAATCGCTAGGATTGAGCTGTCACACTGCAGTGCAAGCTAAGAGACTGAACAAACATGCTGTCCAGAAAAGCCTGTGATGCAGCAGTGCTGCCCCTCTGGGGATGTGCCATGCCTGCGCTGAGGGGTTCTGTGCTGTCCACCAGTTAAAGCCCACACCAAGTTAGTGCTAAAGCCATCGAGTGGGTTTGTATTCAGCCTGTAACCACTGCACTCCTACCTCAGGCTGCTGTATTCATCTTCTGCTGCCTGTGACTGCAGAAGATGCCTTTCCAACTGGCAGGATAGCTGTTGTGGATATGAGACGTTTAAAACCAAAATTCATCCTTCTGTTTATTTTACACATAAACTAGACTAAACCCCTAAGTATTATGTATGCTAAGAAAGCTTTTGGAGCCTCTCATGGGATTTTTAATTGCCTTTTTACTTAATGTTTGTGCAAATCTATTGTGTTATGGTTAGGATTTTACAGTGGGAATGATCAAATAGGAAATAATTAGCAGCAGTGCTAATTATTTATATATATATAGCAGCTTGCTTTCCACCTTTTGTTTTATCATCAGGAAATGTTTATATATATATTTAGAGTTAATAGGGTCTATTCATGTCCTTTTAAAAGATGTATGTAATTATGTAAATAAATAGGGCCATTAGGAGTAAAAATTGCTGAAGTTTCCAAATGTAAAATATTCTTTTTCGTAGCTATTTTATGAACATTTGCTTGTAGCCATGTCAGCATTAATGGTACTTGTGGAAGTGCAACATTTATAAGTCTCATACAATTTACCTAGGCTATGCACGCTTTCGCAGTTTCTGACAGTATCAATGCAAATGGTAAGTGGCTATAAATTAAAAACTTCTTGAGACTTTGGGTTAACATTGCTTTACCCTTTCTATATTTGAGTTAGTAGTACCATATCTGCCCTTAAGGCTAATTCCTCTGCTCCACTGAGTGGTGGATGTGAGAACTTTATAGCAAGAAAAAGATGATGTAAACATAGGGAGGAGACCATTATTTTGATTATATTTTCTTTTCCTGTATATTTATTCTGTTTTAAAATGTCATAATGGGCATTCACAGTAATAAATATCTGTTAACTGTGTTTTTTGTAGCATTGGAGTACTTTGTGCATATGCCGCCAACCAACACTTAACTAGTCAAGTCCGAGGAGCAAAGAAACTGGTTAACAGTAATTTTAAAGATCTGAAAGTTTTCCTAAACGACACTCCAGCGGTAAAGAATTTTTTTCTTTATGGGAAATGAGGGTGGGAGGGAAGAAGTATAATTATTGTTTCTTTCTGTTGGGTATAAATTACACCTGCAGTGTGGTGTCTGTTCTTTGTGTGTCAGTCTCACGGAGTAAATTATGTGAGGTAAGAAGTTTTCACGTAACTGTTAATGTTTGGGAGCAAACATTCTGTGAGCAATTTTTGAGCTGGACTGCTGGAGGCTATTAGAGTGATGCTTGTTCAGTGAACCTCTTTTCCTCTCCCTGAACTAGTGTAGACTGCTAGCAGGTGAAATCCTTGACAAAATGTGATTTTAAAAGCAACACACATTAATAAAAAAAAAATGTATTACATGAAAGCTTGGATTCTGTGTTGTTTCCTGTTTGCTTGTCTTTTGGGCATGTGTGCTCTGGGAATGAACTGTGGTAACTTTATTCCAGAATTATTTTTGACTGTTTTTTTTCTTTAAACCAATGTGGTACTGTGCCGTATTGAAAAGTTTATCTCTTTTCTGCTGTCAAGCTTCCCTTGACATTGCAAAAGCAGTAGCTTTTTGCACTAAAAGAATAAAATAAATGCTTAGACTTGTAAACTTCCCCCTATACAAATTTCAATTCTTTATGTTTTGGGAGGAAAAATGTCCTACAGCTGTAGTATCTTGCCTTTATTTAATTTACTAGTAAATCCATTTTTCTTCTATGTGGCTGTTAAAGTTGAAATAGCTGGTATTCACACTGTGGGTGTGGGAGCATCCCAATTACAGTAATTCTGGGCTTCCATACCCCACAAACTGCTTCTCTGCTGGCAGGACTACATGAGAACAGGAGACATCTGAGGAGTGACATTTAAATTTTTCCGTATCTGGAGTTGTTCTGTATACAATTATTAATTTGTGCATAGTGGTGTGACAGGAGGGTGATGCAGGTATATGGTAGGAAGCAGAGGTCACATCTCATATCTCTCTTGAGACAGAGGGCCTTTCGTGAGCCTGGAGGTGCCAAAAGAAGGTTTGCACTCAAAGATGTAACCCAGCTGCTTCAGAACCCACTGGTCTCTTCACAGAGTGATTAGTGCCCATGACACTGTGAGCGTAGACAATCTTGTTACATAGAAGAAGCTATCTTAATAGAGAAAAAAATAGACACTAGTTTAAAAGTTAATAAAAAACACCTGAATTACTGAATTTAAATGTCAGGACTTGAACATTCATGCCAGGAGTTTGTCAAAGTCTCAGATATGTAGCAGGTTTTTAGTTAATATGTGGGATTACTAATTTTTCTTTCTTAGACTTGATAGCACTTAATTATGTAATCATCAGATATATCTCAAAAGTCATTTTGACAGAGAAGGTACAATGGTATCATGTATAGGTAAGTACACGTAAGAATTTCGTGAGGAAAAGAGAAGGACTGCAGTTTGCTGAAAAGATTGTGGAATTCAATTCATTGGCTATAGAACTCTGAAATCCTAACTGATGTCCTTGCCTCATGATTAGGAGGTGTATAACATAAGAGGATTTGAAAAATGAAGTCACGTGTAAAGAGTTCTTGCCTGAAAGATTAGCAGACAGCATGAGTACTGAGTGATACCGCTGGTAGTTACACTGAATCACATTTTGTCTGTGACATTGCTGGAGATGGTGTAAAACTTGTAGACCTCCAAAATTTTAGTTCTCGAGTTAGCTTAGGAAAGCAGCCCAGCCTAATGCTGTCCCACTTAAAAAACTAAAGCCTTCTCGCTATGATTTTTTTTTCTCCTTTGGTGAAAAAAAAGCCTGTGTGATACTTTGTTGTTTAATTACATGCACTGCTGTATGATGTGTGGGTTGTTTTGTGGGTGGTGTTTTGTTTGTGTCTTTTTTTTTTCTTTACTCCACTGAAAGCTTGAGACTGGGCCAAATCCATTTGTGGATAATGAAAAACATTTGCATTAAGGCAGAATGACCAGCTCCTTTCTGTAAGAGAAGCTCTGAGAAGCTGCCCAGGTAAAAGCCAGTCAGGACTGTGAATTTTCTTCAAAGCTACCATCCCATCAATTTGTTGCATGTCTCTCATTTCCAGAGAAATTTTCTCTTTCACTAGAAAAATCAAGTAAGAGAGGTGAAGACATGCACAAACTTACCGTGCCTGCCTGACTTGAAACCTTCATATGGCCACCGTTCCTGGTACTTAACACTTTTAAGCTGAATATTTTTCCCCAGAGATGTTCCAGTTGCGTAGACTTCCTGATTAACTGCATCTTTTTTATGTGCACTTCTGCTAAGCAGGGTTTTAAAATATTTAGTTAACTGAAAACAGAGCTCTAGGATTTGGGAGGTTTGCACAAATATTTGGATTGTTTCAGTGTGGCAATTTCTGACTCATTTGAAAACATTACTTTTTTTTCCAATTACTTTGTTTTCCATATTATCTTTTTTCAGCAAATTGACTACTTGGTGAGCCAGTACAACACAACCAAGGATAAAGCACTCTCTGACCTAAATAGTAAGTACTTTTGATTTAAAGGGAGTTAGTGATGTGTATTTAAAGCCTTCGATAAGATAATGTAAACAGTTCATAATGCAAAGTGAAATTTTCGTTGTAAGAATATAGTTTGCAAACATAATTACTGTTCTTAATCGTAAATGAGGCTAAAACCTAAGATTCTTTTCATATAAATTGTCTTGGAACTGCTGTAATGCACATTATTTTCTGAAATAATTCTTTTGTTAAATCACTTATACAGTAAGTCAGACTAAGATTTTATTTTCCTTTTTATAGTTCAGTAACCACTAATACCTAATGCTTTTTTAGAGTATTATTCCTCGGTTTTTCACTGTGGAGCCAAATGTGAAAGAGGAGAGCTGCTAGCTGTTGCCACAGTTACAATGACTGATAGATCTCTGCATTTGTTTGTTTTTGTTGTTATGCTTTGTCCTCTACTCAGCTAGAAGTTGAGATATGCGTTTATCTTCTTCCCAAAGCTGCTTAGTGTATTTGGCATTTCAGGATGAGCACTTGAAGAGCGAGAGATAAAACTTGACATACAACTGCTTCACCTTCTCCTTCAGTGCAGTCATGATACACAGCATCACCTTTTTATATGCCTCAATAAACAGAAACAACCAAACCTCTGATGTTTTTTAGAACTTAAGCATCACTTTTCAAAAACAATGATAATAGTTATATGATATATGATAATAGGGTGATCATATTCAGTACAGATTAGAATTCAGTACATATTGTTGGCATGTGTTAATAAACATGGCAACTTGGGTACAGGTCTGCGTTTCAGACTGAAATGCAATACTAAAATACCAAAACTAATTTGAAACAGGACTGCTGGAAGCAAATGTATTGATTTATCATTCCTAGAATCTATCCTTCAGTGTAGGTTTAAAGTCCATTTTAAAAATAGTTTTCAATGCAGGCAGCTTGGCATACCTTCAGGTCAAAGCGTCTCTGCTGTGAAAGGCTACTAAAGCATGGTAGCCGAAGTGGCAGTTGCACATCTCCCTAACTAACTCTAGCCAAGAACACTCTAGTCTAAAAAGCTGTGTGACATGTTTAAGTCTTTAAAAATAATAATAATAATTTAAAAATAAATTGACATCTGCACTTCAAATACTAGCTTGTAGCTTCCCGGGCACTGCAAACTGAAAATTCCAATTAAATATTTATTTACTCTCAATGCCTGTTTAATGCGTTAGTTAACAGGAACATAGCTGGTTCTGTGATAAGAGTGCTCATCAATAAATAAAGATAGCTTTTATTTTCTTGTATAGTACTGGGATACCAGAATTAAGTGTGTGATACCTGGGGACAAAAGGGTTTCATTCAAAGGGAATCAACAGCAGCATAAACCTCGAGAGAAATGTAGATGAGTTCAGTTTGCCCACCCTAAGGAAATGCTGAAAAGTCTTTTCTGCTCGATAAAAAGCTCATCCCAAGCTAGAAATGACAGTCTTGACAGTAATGGATGCTTCTGTACCACTCACTATTCCCATCTCATCGAGAGCAAAAGCCAAAAAAGCTGTTTACTGTAACCTGAAAATGGAGAAGACCCAGCAGCCACCTACAGGATATGTTGTGTTAAGATGCTTCACCAATCTCTGCTCTTGCACTTGTCTGTCTTCCACACACACCCATTCTCATTTCTGCTGAACTAAGATTCATTGGTGTTTGTGGGCAGTGAGGCAGGAGGGTTTGGAGGGTGGGGATAGTGCTGGGTGAGCTTGAAGCTGGTGCCATGAGCACCAGAGCTGAATGCAGCATGTGAGGAGCAGTGACTGGCAGACGTGCATAACACGCTTAAGGGATTTCAGCAGAGGTGTTTGGCAGGTCCAGGCTTTGGGTGACCTTGACGCATGAGGAACGAGTAAGGAAAAGAATCTGTTTACTTCTTTCTCTTGCACTACAAAACCGTAGCTTGTAGTGAATGAGTATGCCACAAAATTCCTTTCCAGATGTGAGACTGTGTTAAGGTAGCTTGTGGAAAAAGTCTGTTTCCAAAAAAAGTAGTAAATGTAATGAAATACAGATTCTCTAGTCTATTGGAATATTCATGGAATCATTCAAGTTGGAAAAGACCCCCAGGTCATCTAGTCCAACCTAGTACTGACAAGTCCACCACTAAACCATGCAACTAAGTTCTACATCTACACATTTCTTGAAGACCTCCAGGGATGGTGAGCACTTCCCTGGGCAGCCTGTTCCAATGCTGCACAACCCTTTCAGTAAAGAAATTTCTCCTAAAATCCATTCTAAACCTCTCCTCACACAACTGGAGCCCGTTTCCACTTCATCTTACCACTTGGTACTCGAGAGAAAAGCCCGATCCCCACCTTGATACAACCTCCTTTAAGGTAATTGTAAAGTATAATGAAGTCTCCCTCGAGCCTTCTTTTCTCCAAGCTGAACAACCCCAGCTCCCTCAGCCACACTTCATAAGACTTGTATGGGTCTTTATGTATATGGTCAAGTGCTACTGAATATTTTCCACTGTATTTTGATGTAATGCTGTCCTTTATAAGCCTATAGCTAGCTAAAGGACAGTTGAGTTTTTGTGTGATCCTTCTGTCACTGAATTTTGACTGTCAGGCCTTCGAGAAATTTTAATACTTTATCCTTTGTTCAGTCTGATAGCACCTGTGAGGTAGTTTAAACTGAACTAGTATGTAACGTTTTTTCATCTCTCCGTGCCACAGATGTTGGACCTTTGCTTGGTAGCAGAGTTCAAGAACAGCTGGGGAAAGAAGTGCGTCCCGCACTTGATGCAGCTTTGACAATGGCAGGAGGTAAAGATGTGCATATTCTTGTATTAATGTTCAGTTGCCATGGCAAGACAGGCGTCATCTTTCTAGTTCACAGCATGGGATGGCTTTATGCAGTACTATGATTCTACTTACCATTTTTCTACATGTCATGTTGCTTTTAGACTGAGGATATCTGATGTTCTAAGATTTATAAATGTATTTAAAAAGTAAATCAGGTGCCATTGTTGATACCTAGTTTCAGCAGTCACTGAAGACAGATGAAATCTGTATTCCCTATTCAGGTGGTTGTCCCTTTCCATTGATTTTAAGGGAGACTAGGAGAACTGTGCTCTAAGATCTCTCTGTAGGTCTTTGCAGGTTAGCCTTTGACAGGTCAGTGAATGAACAAACGTTGGCCTCATCACTGCCAAGCCTACTATGAGAGTGCCAACAGTTTCTTGATCGTACCTCTAAGTTTAGCATTGCTTGTGCTTAGTTCTGTCTCCTTTAAAGAAAATACTTTTTTTTTTCCCCTATTTAAGGTTTTATTTTTTTTTCAAGAATCAGGCACACTACAGAGAGCAAAGTGAAAGGCATCCTTAAACTTGAGTCACTTTGTGTTTGTTTTTTTTTTTAACTCATAAATTCTTTATTGAGTTCTTTCTCATTCATTCGTCACCATTTTCCTTTTTTGCTTTATTTCTCTTATTTGTCTTGAAGTCAAAGTGGAAAGGGCTATCAAAGGTAAAAAAAAAAAAAAAAAAAAAAAAAAAAGATTGTGTTGTGTGAAATGTGCTTTATTTTTGTACACTTGTGCATTTTTAGTTGTATCTTTGTGGTTTTTGTCTTAAAACACCTGTTTAGTGTTCTTTTTGTTTTGTGTGGTTGGGACAAAATCTGAAAGCATACAGTGTTAACATGGGTTAATGCTTGGCCATTACAACATGATCTCTTTTCCTTTCCTCTTGCAGCTACATAATTTCTTGAGTTGGATTACAACCGCCATGTTGAAAACACTGTCATGTGGATATGGGCTTTCTTTTGATTTCTAATAACCAAGCATTAAAGTTCTTTATCAAAATCCTCTGGTTTAGAAAAATGAGGGAAAGAGGAGAAAAGAGTAATCTGAGAAGTGGGTAGAGTCTCAATAAAAGTAGCTTGAGCTCATTAATTTGTTTGTAGGAAAATGTAAGTGATTCATTTTTATCTGCAAGAAATATGTATTCTGTGCTAGAGGGTTCTTCTGGGAGGGATGGAAAGGTTATTTAAATCAGTATTTTTAAGAAGCTCGTAGTGCTTATACGTTCATGTATACTTTCTCTACCTGTATCTAGTTTCTAACTTAAGATTTTTTAAAAACTGTATCTCATCCTTGCAGCAATCAGAGAAACGAAGGAGGCACTGGAAAATGTGAGCGTCTCTGTTGAGGTTTTGCAGGAAGGCACCGAGAGACTTCATGCAAATTTGACAGATGTTAAAATGCACCTGAGCAACACCCTCAATGATTCTGCATGCTCTGCAGCACAGGCTGCCTCAACTTGCAATATCATCAGGAATTCATTAAATCAGCTGAACATTAATGCCAATTTTAGTGGGGTAAGAGAATATTTTTCAGACTTGCAGAGTGATTGCCTTGAATAAGCCCACTAATATCTCTGCAAATTGATGGTTCAGTGTGCTGTCACTTGTGAGATACGTGAACTTCACTTATTCTGTGTTTCTGGGTAATTCCAGTTACTGTTTTCATCTTCTCTGAAGAAGAGAATAAAATGTGTATCAAGCAGCTACGTTAAAGTGCTGCTATGGGCTGCAAAATAATCTGTTCTTCCTGAAAATGCTCAAGTTAAACTTTACTTTTGTACAACAAAGGTTTCAGGGGTGTGCTAGAAAGATTCTGTTATAAATGGGCTTTCTAGTTTCTTTACCCTCACTGCTATATTTGAAATATTAGTAAAGTAGCAAGACTACTACTTTGATGTGACTGAAGAATGCTTTTTGTTTCCTAGTTGCCGGGAGTGAGCTCACAGCTAGCCAAGGTCAACGATGTCCTTAAAATAGACCTTTCTAGTCTGGTTCAGAAGGTATGTTTCCTGACAAGCTTGTTAGTGCTTAATAAATAAACCGGGATACTTACAAATCACCTGTTTTCCCTTGGCTTTCTCAAGCAGAATTCTCTTGTTCCCACCTTATCTTGCCTCATGGTAGATACCTCTCATTATTCCATTGTTTGACCAAGATTTAATATTTAAATATATGACTGTGGTGCTTTACATCCCCAGGATACTACACTTCAAAATTGTTATGCTAATTGTCTGCTTGAAAGAAGAGCCCTTAAAAAGCAAAAAGGCAGAAATGTGGATCTGGTTGCAGACTTTATATTTTTAGTTTACATTAAAAAAATAAAACTCCTAATTGGTCTCCTAATTGGATGTATTGGAATCCCAGCTATCTTGAAATATATATTTTTTAATTTTTTATGTGTGTATTTGATCTTAAGTCTGGTGCAACAGATCTAAGGCAATTACTATTGGTATTTTTGCAAGTCTACAAAATACTGTGACTTCCACCTATCCTTTCACCTATCAGAAATAGCATAGTTTGAGCAGTTTATAAACTAGCAATTTGAAAACATTTGTGAGTAACAGAAGGGCACTTTCTTGAACCAAAGGCTACGTGTTGGAGGCCTAGACCCCTGCAAGCTGCTGAATTAAGCAGGCCTGCAGGAAAAGGCTTCAGGTGTCCACTGCAGTGGCTTCTCCTTTCTGTCCAGCTGAGCTACTGAGCTTGGTCCCCACAGCTTTTTTTTTTTTTTATCTTTTCTCTCCCCTTCTCACTGAGGAAAATGGATTACAGAGATAGATGGATTTCATTGTTTGTAAAACACGTTTCATGTTAGGAAGGTATAGACTTGCAGGGAGAAGGTATTTCATGTGCATTCTCAGTTCTGCATGAATTAGATCTGACAGGCAAAAGTACTATAAAATTCGATATGATTGTGACAAATGCATGTGTATATAAATTAAGATAATTTATAAGGAATATGATGGAGTCCAAACCAAATCTGGAGTGCACCTGACTTCATAATTTGCTTTAATGTGCAGTAATAAAATATATTTTTTCATAGTATTACCACATACATTTTAACCATGTATAAACTTTCAATCCTTGTATAAAAGGAAAAAAATTGCAAGTAATTTGACAATGAGAAACATAATTATAATTTTTCCAATTTTTATTCTTAGGGCTATGCAGCATTTAATGATACTCCAGACTTAGTGGTGAATCAAACTAAGAACATCTTATCAGGTGAGGACAATGGAAACTGTCTTTTCACTTTAGCTGTTTAATGCTGATGTTTTTACATCAATTACTGATCATTTGTTTTCTTTTTGATGATGTATTTCCCGGGCTAAAGATCATTAAAAATGAAATGCAAAATTTAACTTTTTTTAAGATTTGGTGCCACAAATAGCATAAAGAGCAAGTATGTCTGAATGAAGACCCAAAATAAAATCTAAAAATAGTCCATATGGTGTTTTATGGAGGGGTTCTATTTGTTGGGCTTTTTACTCCTCAAATAATGAGAAATCATGAGGTCCCAACTGGAAACTTATGCTTTACCTTTGCTTGGTTGCAAGCCTAATTTTGCTTGACTAATATGTCTATGCTATATTCAGGAATGTGATGCTTTTTTAAAAACAAACAAACAAACAAATGAACAAAAAAACCCTGATCCTACCTGCTGTTTTACTAAAATGTAGCAAATGACAAAGGGGAGGTAAAAGATGTGCCTTAATTTAAATGCCTGTCTTAACTACTTTGTTATTCTGACTTTAAATTGTGGATTTTGACAGTACCTGGACACTTGACACTGACTGAAATGTAGTATATAATGTATGTATACTAATCTGTTTTAATTTTTGTTCTTGCATTGTGGACCTGTTCTGCATAAATATACAGCTGTTCCTTGTAAGTTTTTCATTCTGTTTTTTTTTTTCTTTTTGGCAACATGAAACACAGTATGTATACAAGCATAGTATACTGTGTGAACTTGCCGAAAATGAGCCTGTTTTCTAAGAGTGTGATGTGATGCTTTTCATTAGGAAACCTAATGCAGATTTGTTCATTTACCATAACTGCTGATATCCATAAACACGGACAGGTCATCTTAATGTATCCATTTATTAAACCTGTACTTTTTTGTTTTTATAACAAATGAATTTGAGTTACAGAACAAACAAAAACAATACTTCTACTACAGAAATTTCATGTTAGTTTGTAAATTTTTCTAAAAAAGAACATTTTGGTACCTGGTTGAGCTTAATTGGAAGAGTAAACATCAAAACACAGATCTTGTCCAGTTGTCAGAGAAAGATGAGGGTGCTGCCTACTACCAAGTCGCAACCTATAGTTGTACGTCTTGATGTTTTCAGCATGTTCCAAGTTCAAAGAAAGGGGAAGAATAGACAGAAACTGCATTTTACAAATAAAGAATAATAAGTCAATGAATCGTCTCTGTGTATCTAAATAATGTGTATCTAAATTGTGAGCACAAGATTTGTTCATAATTTGAGAAAAAAATTGGCTTAACTGATCATTATCTCGAATGTAGCTAACTAATTGGAATGAATTTAAGTAATCTTTTTTAATAAGACTGAAGGTAACTATTATAGATTATCAATATAGGCAGTCTAATTTCTTTCACAGTGTTGTATTCCCAAGGGATGAAGTTTAAATAGATTTTGATCTTCTCCTTCATAAACCTAGTGGCTAATTGTCTCACTCAGTGTTACCACTAGCAATATTGCATGAAAAGCAAGATTTAAGCTGGCTAGATAAGTGGCACATTCATTGTAACAAAAGGAAAGAAAACTCTGCTCGACATCTACATCTTTCATCATTAAACTGAATGCTAAAAATAAAGTGTGTGTTTAAAATGCCATTGCGTTACTTTGAAGCTAAATGCTTTTGTTGCTTGCTTGTCTTTTCTTCACGCTTGTCTTCATGGCTTGCCTTGTTACATGTGCAAAAAGGCTTAATAGCATTTTATAATGCATAGATGGAATGTAAATTTATTCTACTAATCTGTAATAATGTAACACGTTTATTCTTTTAGATATCAAAAATGTGCTGGAATCCATTGGTTCGAATATCAGCAGCTTCACAAAAACTCTCCCTGTTCAGAAGATCCTAGCAGATCTGACAATATATCTTACACAGAGTGAAGCATATGTTCAAGATTACTTCCCATTAGTGGAGCAATACGATTTCTACAGGTATGAATATGTTATATAGGAAATAAGGCAGGAGTGAAGTCCTACCTACTGTTAATTCTGTGTAATATTTTAATGTTCTGTAAGCCCTGTTCAAAATCACAGCTAACCAAGCAGGGTGCTGTTCCTGTACGGAGCAAGTGGTGGTTTCTACACTGCAGGCCTTCAAATCTTTTCCAGAAAGGGTAGATGTCAGAAGATGTAATGCATAAGGAAAACAGTTTACCCCCAACGCTGTGGTGACTTCTTTATTTGGGGCTTCTTTTTGTTGAGTTGCAGGTAAGTTGTGAGAGCATAGGGACACAGGGGCCCTGGAGCCAATGCCTTTTTATTGCAGGCCTTTGCAATGCGGAGTAGTAATAGCAGAGATTTTGCTTCACACCTGGTAAATCTTTGTGCACTTACGCCTGTTCCTACTGATGTAATACTTGTCCTTGCGAATGCATGGGTCAATTACACTTTGAGAAAATGTATTCTTTCTATTACTTATTCTTTCTAATTGAGACCTATCTGACTTCTGTAATTGAATAGTAATCTCATTTTGCAGCACAAAGCTTTTTATTTCATACTGTTTACTTTGTCTAGTTTTTATTGCAGTCCTCCAGCTCATCAAGTTCTCTCTACATTTTGAAAATTCAATTGAGCCATTCAGTTCAAAAATGCAGTTGCTTCTTGAGCAAATTGCTTTTTGGCTCAGTGGAGTTTGGAGTTTGATTCGTTGTTTGCTCCACGTGGAGTCCTTAAAGCTTCAGTATGGGCCACCTGCAATAGCTGGACCTTGGAATACTGTAATGTAATGTTTGTTTATTCCCCAACCCTTCCGTAGCAGCTGTCTGTAATCCAATAGTGATTGGGTTCTGGTTCAAAATACATGCTGGTGTAGAAAAAAACATTTTTTTCATTTTTTAGCTGACATTTGTTGCTCAGCCAGAATCACAAATGCACTGTTAAGAATATAGCATGGCCTGAAGTGTTCTGCAGGTCTCTAATACATTGTTTGCACGCTAACCAAGCACTTTGGCTTTATTCCTTAGGTGGCTGGGTTGTCTCATTCTCTGCTGCATGGTGGTCTTGATTGTGGTTTTCTACTATCTTGGATTGCTATGTGGAACTTGTGGTTATGATAAACATGCTTCTCCAACAACCAGGGGCTGCATTTCCAACACTGGAGGAAACTTTCTTATGGCGTAAGTTTCACTTATTTGTGAAAAACAATATGCAAACAGATACCTGTAGGTGGTTTTTGGTTTTGTTTTTAATTGATTTTGAAGAACATATGTATGAAGAGAATTTTTGTTACAAATTTAATGTGCTGAAAAAAAAAAGAGCATAAATATTTACTTAACATACTTCCACAGAGGCACTTAGGTTTTGGATTGTGCTTTCGTTGAGGATTATAGCTGAAGGTAAAAGCTCTGAATCTACTCTTGTAAAATGTGTGTTGTAGTTATTGTATCAGTGTAAACCTATTTGGAAACTTCAGAATATGAGAACTGGGTCAAATAATTGGAAGGGTAAATTGAATTCGTAGGCCTTTTTTATTATTATTATTATTATTATTATTATTATTATTATTATTATTATTATTAAATATATTTACATATTGCTCAAAAGAAAAAAGATGTACAAGGAGGCAAGAAACACATGACTTTCTCAGACCAGGTTTTCTCAGCTTTGGGGATGCTGTTTGAAGTTCCCAGTGGGGGTTTAATATAATTTCTGTTGTATGCAGGAGAAAATTGCATCTGTAATCTGTCTAAAACTTTTTTGAGAATACAAAACTGGAGATTTGAATTTATAAAAGAATGTTGTGTGCTTTTGTGGCTTCTAACTCTTAAAGGAGTTTGCATGCCAACTGTAAATGTGTCTCCCCGCTTTAGCTGAACTTTATCTGTAAAAACTGAAAACTTTACAGAACCTGAACATTTAAGAGATTTCAGACTGCAAGAACATTGCTGTAAAATTGAAGTATTTTGGCCATCTACTAGGTCATCATTTCGCCATCTACTATCTCTGCAAATGCTATAGCTGCTAGTTGTTGCTTTCACTGTTACCCAAAGTATGTATATTTTCTTCTTGAAAACTTAACCTAATATTTCTTTTTCAGTGGCGTCGGATTCAGTTTTCTTTTCTCCTGGGTGCTGATGATTGTAGTGGTGCTCACTTTTGTCACAGGTGGAAATGTAGAAAAACTGGTCTGTGAGCCCTTTGAAGATAAAACTTTATTCAAGGTGAAGTTATTCAAATTCAAGTTATTAAACAATGAATAGAATCCCTGTGAGTCTTAATGGTCTTGTCAGTTATTCATGACTTATTATTTCTTATGGGACACCTCAGGTGAGTTTGGATCTGTTTTTACTTTCCATTTGCACATTGAATAGAGACATTGATCCTTTCTTAGTTTAATTGGCTTTGCAGTGTAAATACTGCATGCCTGTCTTCCTTTGGAGATAATTTTTTCTGCAGTTCAGCATTTCTTGGGGACATGGAGCTTTAATATTCACTTTCTACACCAGAGAGGTTGAATCTACTGCTCTGCTTGTTTTTCCATCAGTGCGTGATAAGCTTAGATGTGGGTATGTGTCAAAAGATCACACATGAATATATTCATGAATTGAAAACATGGGCTTATGGTAACATTGCTGAATTTTGTCTCCTAGGTTTTGGATACTCCCTACTTACTAAATCAGCAATGGAAAAACTATCTTTCTGGCATGCTCTTTAAAAATCCAAATATTAATTTGACTTTTGAAAAAGTGTACAGGTATGCAAAGTTATGGTCAAGATTGAATTCCATTTATACATAGTTTTTGTGTTATCTTCCAGGCTTCATATTTCAAGCATACACAGAAATCTCACATATTCATGAAGACAACATTGATTTTCTGGCAAATCACTAGTAAAAATGATTTTCTTATATCAGTGAGTTACTAGGGATAGTTTTAACATAATATGGCAGAACGCTAGCAATTGAGCTCTTTGCAAAGCTTATCTTAATTCTGTGATTCTGTGATCTTTGAGACCATGAGAAGTCATTACTTACATAGGTGAAGCTTCAAAGAATGTAGCCAGAACTTTTTTAAAAGGCTGATTTTCCTAATATATGAAAACATCATTAATCATTCTCTTAATGCTTTGTCTCCAAGGTGGTTTTCAGGCTGATGAATGTATTTTTATTTTTACAGTGATTGCAAGGAAAACAAAGGAATTTATACTTCCCTTCACCTAGAGCATCTGTTCAACATCAATGAATTTCTGAATATCAGTATGGTAAGTAAAGAAAGTATGAGTGGGTTCGTGAATATTTTTGAAGGCTGGTACATTTTGCGAGGAGGCACAAGCTGTCCAAACTAATTTGAAAGAAAGAAATATATTTGCAAATAAGATGTTCTTTATCAGTCTTAATCAAAAACCTTGGAAGGTTTTGTGATGTGCTTTTTTATGGGTGCAGATGGTAATGTTTTTAATTTTGAAACTTGCATAGAAGGTCTAGCATTTACCAAAGGCTGCTTATGGTGTATAATGAGGGTCTTGTTCTTTATATAAATGCCTTTCGTGCTCTGTTTTCTTCCGATTCTAATCAGAATGATGTTGATCTTGTATACAATGTGCTATGCTCCTAAGAATGTTTCCAATTTTGGAGGTAAAAAGAGAGGGATAAAATCATAGATAAAATCCTTTCAGTTAAGCTGTAATAACACACAACTGTACTGTCACTGTACGACTGTACTAATGTTTTGGTTACCTGTAATCCTGACCTGCGTTACTGCAACCCTTCGTATGCTTCTTCACAGAAGTGATGAGCCACTGAAAGGAAGATGTTGTTATGTGAGGGGAGGGGTATGGAAGACTCTGCCCTGGATGCAGACTACTTTTGTGTTCTAATTTGTTTCTATTCTCAGTATACAGAAGATGTAGCACTTCGAATCGAACATATTCAGATAAATCTCAGCAAAATCATTCTGCTGGATGAAATAGGGAAGGAGAATCTTCTGAATTTCAGCTCTTCAGGAATAGATGGGATAAACTTTGGAGCATATTTAACAGAGGTGAGACTGTAGTAACCTAGGGGCACCACTGGAACAGCTTAAAATGAAATGTTTCTTCAGCAATGGGAAAACTAGAGGAAAAATCTGCTTTTGTGGGGAAGGGAAAGTGGAGCAAAAATACTTCAGAAGTTAAGCACTTCAGTAAACATTTGAAGAAATAAAGGATGGACAGAGTAGGTGGTGTGATTAATTGCAGTCTGTTTGTGCAATAACAACGTACTCTTTTCATTCTTAACTGTTCATATCTTGTTTTAGATCAATAAAAGTGTAACCAAGGTTGATCTGTTGTCATTTGCTAATGACTTAGAAGCAAGAGCAGACCAGCTGGTAAGTTTAATTTATCAATATAATAATAAATAAAATTTGGCATTTTAATATTATATAAGTATGTATAGCCAAATATTTAGACTTTCTGTTGGAAATTTCTTGTACTTCAGACATATAGAAGGTGCATTGTCGCATAAGGAAAAACTAAAAAACAAACAAACAAACAAACAATGTTGTATGTGAGCTATGTTTTAGAGAGTGCTCAATCTTGATTTTTACATGTTAGCAGTTTTACAGCCTCTGCTTTGGAAGCATACTTTGTTAAACTGCAGATTAAGAAATCAGAGTGCCTGCTAACTCCATTGTAGTGTTTCCTCTGACGCTGTCTACGTTTTAGGGTCCTAGTTAGAAGAAAAGTTGCTTGGATCATGATGGATTTCAGTGGGTTTTCTTTCACTTAGTGCTCAGAAGATTTTGCAATTAGCAATGAAATGAATACTGAGGCAGCTCATAAGGCCTCTGTTAGGAGCTGGGGCTCCACTGAGGGGGAAGAATGCACAAAAGAGATCCTATCTGCTCTGTAGGGCTTGTTCAATGTAGACACACTGACACTGCTCAAAGGCTAGAACTACAACAAATGAATGAATCTGCAGAATGACACAGCTGTGTTAACACCTAAACTAACTAAATATTCAAGTGATACGTTTGGATGTATGTCAAGGTCACTTTCTATTTAATTTCAAAGTGGGAGACAGTTTGGACACTAGATTGCTTTGCAGTCGCATAAGACAAATTGCTGCATTGTGGCATGGGAGAGAGTTATGCTGCACATGTACTACAGTCGTTTGTATCACAAAAAGACACAGCAGCAGAGTGAGACCATGCTGGTTGGAATTTATCAAATTTTCATCCTTCCTCCAGGAAGAGGGCAGCACTGGTAGAAGTGGCTGGTATGTTTAATCCAGCTTTTTGCAAAAATTGATCACACCTGTTCCTTTTTTTTGTTTGTTTTTAAATGCCAGACCTGTAGTCACATGGGGGTTAGTCTGCCCATGTTTTTTTTTTTTTTTTTTTTTGTATGGTGTCTATCATCCTCTTTAAGCACAGTGGGTGAGTCATACTTTGTCTGTTTGCTCATTTAGGTTGTCTGCTGACTTGGACAGACACCAATAGCTTTGGCCACACTTCACTTCCATTTCCAATTTTTTCTCTACCATTTTGAAGGTTGTACAGATGGAGAGTTTTTGTTTTGGGGGCTGTTTTCTAAGTGAAAGCTGAGGTTCTTCAACATGTTATATCTTAATAGAATTGCCTCTGAGATTTCTCTTTAAAGGTACATTTTACATAGCTCCATAAAAGAAAATCTATTGTGCAGGTAGATTTTTTTTTTTTTTTTTTTTTTTTTTTGTAGCAGAATCTAAAGGAAGCATTGGAAGTGCAAATAGATCAGGCTGAGTAATTTCTTCATATAAAAGACAAAGAAAAATACAATATTAAATGTGTTCTCTCTCAGAGTGTATGTAAGTGAGTGTGTTCTTGCTATTTGGTGTAATCTATAAAGTGACTAAACAAAAAAACAACACAATACAACATATTAGATTGTTACAAAATGGATGGTGGTTTCCAAGGGTATTTTATAATTCTACTTTATTAATGTGATAGCTCTTACAGCTTACAGGAACAATCAATTAAAGAATACATTAAAAACTTTTGGAATTAATTAACTTTGAGTGTATAGATTGCATTTTCTGGCACCTTGCACAAAATTAAATGTACATTTTAACACTGGAAAAAGCAAACAGTAAAAAAAAAATTGTATCAAACCAAGGGGTCATGCTATGAAGAAAGGAGCAATATTGCCCACAGATATTATTAGGTAAGTGGATCCAGCTTGTCAGCACAAAGTGTACTGAAGCTGCTCTGTAGCCTTACGGACAGTATCGAGCACCCTTATCTCTCGGAACAGAAAACATGAAATGACTGCTCACACGAGCACTTCTCAGGAAATGAACGCATGTCTGAGCATCACAGCCTGCTGGCCATACAGCTAAAAATGATGGTCTTTTGCTGTTTGGCTTTACAATAGGTATATTTCTTAGTATTTAGCCATTATACCTGTAAACTGGGTAAAGGGGGCGAGGGTTTGTTTCCTTCTCATTTGGAAAGAGGATCACAAGACAGAGCAGCATCCCTGGCAGACTGCTATCGAAAGAATAGGCAAAGCTGGAAAAAGCTGCAGGGGGGCCTTAGAAAAACGTTGCAGAAGTATGTACCCCAAAGATAAAACTGGCTTTAAAAAGGCATAAGTCTAACTAGGAAAACGTTTTGCTACTTTTCACCAGGCTGGTTCTCTCAGATTGGATGGCAGCAGTGGAGAAGAACAAGTACTGTGAGAGATGCATTGCCATTCTCAATTACAGTGCTGCCTTGGGATTTATTCTCTTTTCCAGTGTAGACGCTGCTGTAATAGGCATTGCAGAAAAAGTAATTTCCACTGTACAGAAGCAGAGAAGCAAAATTCATACAGCCATTTGCATTGTCATTTGTTCCTTCTGGTGTTTGACTAGCATGTCTTTTCATGAAATAATCTAATTTTGACAAAAAGTAAATTTTCCACAAAATGAAATGATAGCTCTTCCTATTCTCTATTTGCCAGTACAGTAAAGAGTATCAGCAGAAGTTTTTCTCAGTAGAAAGCTGCACTGTTAGGGTACCCCAGATGAAACATCTTGAAACCCCTTTTCCTGAGTGAGGGCTCATCTCTACACAAGCCAGGGCCTGCATTTAGGGTAGCTCTTCTTGCAAATCCAGCAGTTTTTGAGTCCTTAAAACTGTGTCCTATGGAAATGGGCCTGTAGTTACCTGCTGTAGGTACCTAAGTTCCCCAAGGGCTGCGGTCTCAAAATGGGAAGTGGTGTTGGGGTACCAGTGGATTGTATGATGTGAAAACAGAGAAATCTGATTTCCTTTGAGAAAACAGGTTTAGGTCTATGTTTTGTCTTGGACTAAAATTCTTCTACTTCTGAAATTGAGTTAAATGTGTATTCAGGGAGCCAGTTGTTTTTGCCACCAAGAGGTGGCAAAAATGAAGAAAGAAGTGGATGAAATGATTTAATTCTCCTAAATACATTTAATTTTGATGGCGTTTTGCAACAAGTGTGAGCTCCAGGTGGGTATCCAGGCTTTAAAATCAGGGCACAAGCTCATCTTTTGACTGAAAAGTGGAAGCCACTAAAAGGAAAAATAGCCCTCACAGAGTCATTTCCAACTGAAAGGGTTGAGACTTCACTGCCCTTCAGAAAGCAGATGACTAGTGGCTATGTCCATGCCGCACACAGCAAAAGTATTTGAGCATCTGTGAATGAGAAATGCTCGTTCCAGAGGAGGGCACCCCTGCACCAGGGACGGGCCGGAGGAGAGGAGAGTAGCAAGGGGTGTGCTTCCTCTTCTGTATTTAAACTAACTTAGTGGGCTCTGTGAAAATTTTCTATTAAATCTGATGATAATGTTACAGCCAGACAAGCAGTTTAATATATATATGTTTTGGTTTCTGAGGTTTGAATTATTAATATGGTGATTTTTTTTTCCCTTTGTGTTGAGGATTTCCATTTGCCATAGCCTGTTGTTAGCATTAGCAGCCATGCAGTTTATAATGTGTAACTTTCATTGTGGTTCACTTTTTTTTTTTTGCTTTTATTTGAAAGCTTTGGGAGTATTAAACAATACTGAATAATTTCATTTTTTGCAGCCAAAAGGAGCACTGGAAAATGCCTTAAAAGGACATGCAAACAATATTCGGATGATTCATAACCAGCAAGTTGTTCCACTAGAGCAAGCTATGGTAAAATATTAAAGCAATATTAAAACATATATGTAAAAAAAAATGGTTCTCTGAATCTTGAATGCAATTTAGAAAGCTGAACTTGCTAGTATATAAGCACAAGTTGCATTTGTATTGTCACTGAAGATTAAACTGGTTAAAGTCTGTATTTAATAAACATTTCTCATACGTGGGATACTACTACTTTATAATACTGCCTTTAAAATACTGCCTAAGATCATGGCCCCATTTTTTCCCTATTTATATTTTTTGGTTATATATGGATAAAAGAGGAAACAGGGAAGAACTTTCCAAAATTCTAATCCTAAATCACCCGTTTTCTTTTTTCCTTACCATTTGTCTTCAGTAATAAAAGTAGTTTTGACTTTCACGCATTTCATGAAGTTAACAAGCACTTAACAGTGCTGGAATTGAAGCTCTGACAGTCGTAGTTAGAGCCAAAGGAAAATATTTTCTCTTGATGCTGTTGAAGATGTGAAAAGGCTCCTTCTGAATGTTTTTTTTCCAGACACTGATTTGTATCAAGCTGTGAATTTCATACGTGCTAGCTGTTGTTTTTTCCTCTACATAACTTGAAGACTTTTATTTTATCTTAGCATCAGATAAAGTATTTCTGCCCCTGTCAAAGCCCTCCTAAAAAAGCACTAGGCCTCTGATTCTATGCTGTTCTTTCTAATTAACTCCTAATTATTCTCATCTCTTTTTCCTTTTACAAAACTGACTGTCAAGAAATATGTTAAAGCTAGGGTAAGTGCTTCTTCCCTTCTGACACTGCACAATATACAAATACTGTATATTTGTATATACAATAATACCACAAAATACAAAGCTGTACTCTGGACACCCAGTTCCAAATTCAGCTGTTCTCTCTTTCTTCCCCCAAATAAATCCTTCCTAGTTTATTGTTACTAATTTGAGTTAATTTGAAGTCTTCAAGTACACAGCTTTTAACGACTTAGTGCTGTAACTGAATCACCAACATGAATGGTTAATAACACAATATATTTATTAGTTTTAAGTTAATATAACTGCTGTTACTGTATAAAATGTGGTACGTTATATTGCAAACAAAATAATCTGTACAAAATTGAAGCACACATACAGTGTTGCAACAAGTAGGCTCTTACCTCTAGTGATGACTTATCTTTTTTTTTTTCCGCTCTTTTGTACTAGAGCACTTTAAATCAGAGCATTAGGCTTCTGAAGAGGACATCATCTGAACTTATGGTAAGTTTTTTTTTCTGGCAACAGGAGCATTTTACTGTGTATTAAATCCATTTACCCCATATACAGGACATATTTTCAATACAGGTTTGACTATTTCTGGTTGTTCTGTTATTAGGAAGAGATTGTAGTGCAGTGAGGTAGTAAAAAGCTTTTAGATATCTCTGCACAGCTTCTTCTATGTTGCCATTCCCTTCCTTTTAGAGGAGGGGGAGAGAAGGAAAGAATCTTTTTTTTTAAATATGAATGACAAACTTAATTATCACGTGATAAAATAGACTAGAGTAAAGTTCCGTGTATGGTGCTAATAATGCTAGTAAAAATGTAGCCTTTTTATTTTCTAGAATCCTTGAAAGCTAAACTTGGAGATGGGGAACAACCAAGAAAGAAAACCCAAAAATACAATTGAGACAAGAGCTTTGTGATTCACATTCTTAACCAGCTCTTGTCCAATGTCCAGCTCCCACTGGGCCCCATCTCTTTGGCATTGTAGTCATTACCCTTCTGCTTCTGCAGCATCAGCCAAACACTGGGAGCCTGTGACTGTGTAGAAGCTTCTCCAGGGTGTCCAGTTCCCCATTCAAATAGCAGCTAGTGCCTGCACCATAGTGAGACCAGCTGCCTTTGGGCTCTGCAGGTGTGAGGAGGATAAGCAACAAGATGGTTACTTTTGTCAGCAAAGTTTTCTATCGCTTCCAGCCTGCCTTTGGCTCTGGTACCTTTTTTTTTTTTTTTTTGTGATTTTGACCACTATCGTAGGACCCAAAGATTGGATTTCTCAAGAGATGAAAGTATCTCTACTCTTAAGACAACAAGAACAGAAGAGAAAGGTGGTCTAGTATATAAACTAACTACGTAGGTTCCAGGAAAAGTTGCCGTTCGTACCTACTGCTACTTTTCTCTTTTAGTAGTTAAAGGTTTTTGTCAGATGGTCATGATCCTTAGGCAGAGTGTAATTGCATATTTTGTCAGGTGTTCACAAGACGATGTTATGGATGTATCAAGAGAATAATTTATCATATATAGTGGCTGCAGAAGAACTGTAACAGCTTGAAAGGGATTTATTTATATTAAACACCTTCTCTTCCCCTCCAGGTTAAGGTGAAAAACGTCATTAGCGCTGTTAATGCTGCCCAGCTTCTCATAAACAACAATGCTTCTCTAGTTATTGTCCAGGTAAGTTTTATCTGATTTAATTACATTTGTTTAACCTATCATGGAGATAGAGGTTCACTTACTTTTGTCTGTTTTTAGGAAACAAAAAAGTACATGGACACCATAGTTGGCTACTTCGAGCAATACATTGATTGGGTGAAGGAGTCGGTAAGGTGCATTTGCTTTATTGAGAGAAGCTGCTTTTAAAAACGTAAAGGAGCTAAATAGTAGTAATAGAAAAGTTACGTTGATTGTACGTTTTGTAATTTCAATTTGTAAGATATTTGTGCTCAATGGGAAGGAGAAAACTTGTCTTCTCAAAATAATTTTGTATGAAGTAGAATTGAAAGGATGAGTAGTACTGATTGGAATAAAATACCAATTTAGTACAGTTTGTTTTTTTGTCCAGGGCTAGCCTGAAAACTACCATTTGTGCTAAAATTGTACTGAGACTGCTTAGTTCAAAATTATATCATTAGCATCTTGTTTTGTTCTTCTTTCTGTAGCTTAAGTCATTGAGAAATTGAGTTGATGTTTTAAAGATTTAAGTTCAATTGATAGCATATCCCATTGGAATTTATTGTGAATTTGGAAAGGGAGAGAGAGAACAATTTAGTAAACAGTAGCTGTAAGCAAGTTTTGAGGTTCTCATTTTTAATCTGTTAGATAACTCAAACTGTTTTCTTTAATGTCTTTCAGATTGCCATGGAGGTAGCAGCATGCAAGCCTATTGCCAATGTGATAGATACAGCAGTAGATATATTTTTATGCAGCTATGTAACTGATTCTGTGGTAAGAAATCTTATCTGTTTCTCAAAATTAGGGCATCAAGTGAGAAATTCTTTGAACATAACTCTGCATTCAGTTATTCTGGCTAGACTATTCAGAAGTGTGACAGTAAAGGATCGCATCCAAAGTTATTCAAGGACCTGGATCAACCAGTGCTGGACTTGTTTTCAGTTTTCATTAAACTTCGGCTTCTGTTAGCAAGAATCCTGTAAAATAAATCCTGTAAAATCAACTTTTCTTAGCAAATATTTTTCAAAGTTGTATTGTGAAATAAATACACTACTACTAATTTGGAATCTAAGTTTTGGAAAGGATGGTTTTCAGCTTGCATGATTCAGAACCTCCTTGAAATAGAAAAAACATAAAAATCTGAAGTTTCTAAGAGTAACCACTTCTAACTTAAGGTGGAGGGAGAGATAAAGAAATATTGAGGAAAAACTTTCTCAAGTATCTTTTCGGGAATCTAGAATTTACCTGAATGAGGTAAATGGATTTTTTTATCACTTCACTTGTAGCAGACTGAATCATTCTTGTACATTGGAGACTGAGCATGACTTGCATCAGTATGCAAGGGCAGTGTTGGCCCTTTTGTCTTGCAAAAGAGCTTGGAGATGGGGCAGCATATATTAAAAATAAAATAAGCAACCACATGCATGGAAATGACCTGAAACATCTAGCTATTATTTGTATCACAATTTGAGCTGGGTAACAGTCACACTAACAGTAAATGTATGTAACCAGTCAAAGACACTCTGACCTTGATAATGCCATAAAATTTTCTAACCTACCAGAACCATGTTGTACATGTGGATCATCTCATAAATTACAGAGCTTCTGAGTTTTGAGTAGCAACTAAGCATCCAGCGGTAGATGAATCGTGTTTTTTTTGATGATAGAACCTATCTGAGTCACATACAAGTCAGAATGCCTCCAGGCGATACAAACCAAATTTGAAAAACCATCATTCTAACATCTGATGATAACTCAGCTCATCTGTGCGATAATACAATTAGTTATGCAAGCAGGTTGCAGCTAACAAGTTAAAAAGCACATTGAGAAAGTGCTGGAAACTCAGATTTTTGCAAGAACCTCAGATACTAATTTAAAATAGCGAGAAAAGTGAAAAAATGACACTAGTAAATGCTGAGAGACAAAATCACTTTCTAGCCCAAGGCTGACTAAGTTGAAATAACTAAAGACATTATGCATGTGTGAATTTGAGAATTTGAGCATCTCTGGACAGTCTTGTGTTTGGTTACATCTGTAAGATAGTGGTGTCTTTAGAAAGAACACTTTAGAAGTGTTCTTTACTTTAGTGACTGTGGAGGTTGCTTAGCTTGTCCTGTTCCATGCTAGTATAAGGAGCTTCAGTGCACAGACCACTGACAGTAGTTTCTAATGAGTTCTTTTAGTAACTGTGCTGTGATCTTTTTTTTTTTCCTCTGGATTTTGTTTCTTTTCAGAATACCTTCTGGTTTGGTTTGGGAGGCTCTTCAGTATTTTTAATTCCTGCCATAATTTTTGCTGTAAAACTCTCCAAATACTATCGTAGAATGGATACAGAGGATGTGTATGACGAGTAAGTATATACTCCTAGTCAAACTAAAGGGCAGATGGGTTTAAATGTTTTTTTCTGGTGTCTCACATGAAGGTGCTATAATCTTTAAATCTTCTGTGCTGTCAGATGAGCAATGCATGTTCTTGAGAAATACTGCAGGTTTGGGTTGGTGCCTGCAAAGTGCTTCGTGCAGGTAGACTTTGGTGAATTTAAATTGCCATGATTGTAGATATTTCTAGCTCTGGCTTCAAGAGATGACTTCAGAATGAGGTCTTCAGAGCTTCATGTGCAGCCTTTATATAAATATCTTCCAATGTGCAACCGATTAAGCTTTGCTAAGTTATCTGTTTAGGTGAACTGTGCTTTTTAATCTCCTTGAATTAACTATTTGCTTCCTTACTGTCTTAGTTATTCCTAACCAGTCTTTCCTTTTTCAATTGCAGTTCCTCTGTCTCAGGGACTTGGCATTTTACTTTATGATAACTGTTCTTACTTATTTTCCCATCAGTTTTGGTTTTACTATTTTCTTTCCTGCTCTTCGTTTTACTCATTCTTCAGTTGGCCTGTGCACTGCATTTCTCAAATTTCACACTGATAATTCTTCATCACACATTCAGAAATCAGTAGAGCAGAAACAGGCATGTACAGCTAAAGTTAATCACTTATTTTACTGTCTGGTTAATGACTCCTCCTTTTTTATGTTTTTTAGTGTCGAAACTATACCCATGAAAAAGTAAGACATTTTTGCTGGTATTTGGTAAAATTATTTTATTCAGGTGGGAGGGTTTATATTTTTAATATAACTTGTTACTTCAACAGAGGTAACACGTTTTGTTTCACCAGACTTTATATTAGAGTATCCAACTCAACTGGAATATCTTAATAAATAGTTTATGGAGAATATTAAAATATAAAAAATGTAAAGTTATACTTATTCCATAGCTCCTAATTGTTACAAAGGAAAAGTTATCTTCTACTGTACAGAAACAGTTTATCTTTGCATATAAGACCATCATCCATGTACATGTCTTGGAAGCCATACTGTACATAGTGCATCTTGTAGTTAACATGGTCTTTTTTGGTGTATTTATTTTATTACAGTACGGAAAATGGTAATAATGGTTATCATAAAGAGCATTTATATGGTATACACAATCCTGTTATTACAAGGTAAACCAAGTCTGAAACTGCATGCCTTCATGTCCTTGCTTAATCTACTCTATTAATCACCTATCCAGTTTCCTGCACGTTTTAAAGTGAATCACTTAATAATTTATGTTTCTTGCATGATTATTCATTATAAAAAATGCTGTATGATTTATATTTCTTAAATTTTCATTACATAACAATTAATATTGTAATAATCTCCAGCAACGTAACAAAGGAATTGCCTACATTTGGACATAAAATCCAGATAATTAGGTATTTATCTAGCACAATGGGTTGCCCTAAATAATTGGTAAACATTAAAATATTTTGATGGCAGGTGAAAGTGATAGGGTGGAATGCATTCTTGCTCCTTTTTTTTTTTTTTGTCTGTAATGAGCGTATCTTTTTATATATTATCTAGGACTGAAGCAGGTGCAACTTTACAAACTGATTAATTTGTGTGTGTTCTTCCTGTGCAATGCATGAAACACAAAAGCCAAATTTTATAAAATCAGCTTTTTCTTCTGATCATCCTGAATTCTAATGAGGAGCTGTAGAGACTCTGCAAATAAGCATAGCATTTAATTGCTCATTTGCTCTGTCACCAGAGTAAGTGTGCTTATATTACATTTTTTTAGATGATGCAGTGAAGAGCTTTTGCTGTGCAAAAGGCAGATGATCCAGGATATGCAGAAAACATGAAGAGATTAAATGGGTGTTTCCGCATGGGTAGAGTTAGTGTAACATCACAAAACAAGAAATTTAAGTTAGATTTAAAAGGCAGGAGACTTGTGTTCTTTTCTGTCTCCAACTCTTGTGCTGTAAGACCTTAGCTAGTTGTGAGACTTTCAGTTTTTTATAGATAACATAGGGTGTCCCTCAACTTTAATAGTATATTTTGCAAGATACGAGTTGCTTAAGGAAGGCTGTAATCTGTAATTAAAGTACATAGCTCCCTGTGCCTTAATTTACAACTTTATGAATGAAAAAATACAGGTCGAGAGCTGGCAGACGAATAAGATAGCATTGTTCTTTCAATGATGATTAAACACCAAGAAAATGGAAAGTTTGCAAATCTTGCCAGATTTTATGGCTGCATCAGCTGCATGTTACTGTTTGTTAGAAGTGTATTTTACAGTCCTTATTAGTGACCAAATCTGGATTCTGCATTTCCTTCTAAAGTAAGTATTTATATATAACAGTGTTTTCAGTGATCTGATCAGGATTGTCATTGTCTGTGCTGCAGTTTAAAGATTCCCTAAATAAATCTAGAAGGTATCTAATTCAAAACTAATCTCCACTGGCACATCTAAGAACTGTTTCAGGACTTTTGATATTTTACATAAGAGGAAACTAACAATTGCTCAGGCCTTAGGAGTCCCTTTCTGATCTTTGAATCTTTAATATGAATGTTAATAATCTTGAAGTTTAGAGCATGTTTTTCGTGATATTTCAGGAATTGATTAATAGTTAATACAGTGTTCCTGAATAAGCTAAAAATTAACATAAAATAATCTTTTAAAGCCACTAGTTCAATTCTGACTTCCTTTTTCTAAATTTTAATAGTTACTCAGAATTGCCTTCTGTAAGATGGCATAAGAATTCTGTTTGAAGCAATACTTTCTTCTGAAAAGTTAACTGAAATCATTTAAAAAACTGCTGATTATGTTAGATACATGCATTGGGTTCCTTAGTCCAGGATTCTCGTATGAGTAGGGTCTTATTCTTCATTTTTATTTGAGCAAGCTCTTTATTTTTAAATGATCCTTGCTTTTCCTGCAAGGATTTTAGACACTTTGGGAGATCTGACTGTGAATAGGTCTCTGTACACCTGCACTTTTGCATAGTTTTCTTTGTCCTTGGAAACCAGCTGAGTTGTTTTGCTAAAAAGAGATGCAAATCTCTCTCTTTATAAATACGAGATATGTAAATACAAGTAGGAGATCCATGAGGTGTGTTTACATTTATATAGATACCTCACATAGAGGTGATATACATGTTAAAGCAAGTGTTAAAGATATAAATAACCTCAAATGCAGACACCACTTTGGGAGAATAAAATTGGAGGCTGGATTAGGCTCTTCAAAGAAGATTGGTGTTGAATTGGTAACCCAAACATTTCTTTCTGTCCTAAAACAAAGGTAAGAGGAGAGGTTGGTGGAGTAAACGAGAAAACTATTTTCTCTTTCTTGAAAAGTTCTTCATTAAATAAGTGGAAGTTTGAGAAAGATTTGGTACCAAATGAGCCTTATAGCTAGACAATCTGTTTCTGTTCTGTCTGTGGACAAAAGAAAGTTACGATTCTGATTTGTGTTGCTTGTTTGTTTGCTTTTTTTTTTTTTTTTTATAGCTCTGTGGAACAGTGGTAACAGATACTGGAAACTTTAAGGGGTAAGCAATAAGCTTTTAAAGTCAATTCCAGACCTACTTTCCTATTTTTAAGACTATTCTGCTTTCAGTAATGTGAATGTTGTAAGATTTAAAAATAATTTTAAAAACTTATTGAACCATATTTGTGTTCCTATGAAAATCTATGCCTTTGTTCTGGTTAAATTACGTTAGAATTGTGTCTTCATCAAGTTTTCCTGACTTGTTTTTGTAATTATTTCCAGGCTACAGAAATGAGGCTCAAGATTCTTCTATGGGACTGTATCGTTACTCTACCAAGCGTATTGGCATTTACATTCATCTTCAAAATACTGAGCCACTTGTTTTATGTGACCCGCACTGTAAATCACAAATGTACTATTGAATGTTATGCCATAAACTACTGTACAGGATCTTTTGTGACCAGGGCACTGCCTCTCAAATACCACTGTTCAAGGCTTGAATTAAAACGGTTTTTTGGTTTTTACTTTTTTACACTGGGCTTTCTATCTTACATCACAGGATATAAATTAATTAGATTAACTGACTTTGCTTAGTCCTTTGACGATTGGTCAAGTTCTTATTTTAAATTGTTGAGATGCGTTAAATACAGTACATACACGTTTACATAAAAATACATTTTGTATACAGAGACTTTTGTATATATGTTTTTCTTAAAACTTATGAGTGTTTAGTTAAGATTTTAATATTGTATAATACATTTCACAAATGAATTTACCAGCATGATCAGTGTTGCTATTTGGTGCTCTTGAATGAACAATTTGGACTAAATTTTAATTGTAATGGGATGCACAGTGTCTCTTTGTGTCTCTGAAAGTTCAGTTGCATTTTTTTCTTCCTTTTTTTTTTTTTTTCTAATTATGATTTAATTTATAGTGGTTTTTTACAGCATAGACCTAAAAGGGAGACTTCTGTTTTGAAACTGTGTTTGGGTGGGAGGGTTGGGAGTATGTGTAATGCTTAATACAGCAAAAAGCTAAGCTTTCTAGAGTTCAGTAGTACCCAAAAAGAGCATGAAAGATGTCAATGTTGGTGATTTTCAGAATGCTTTACATTCTCTGACTCCCTTTTCCCCATTCACACCCACTTCTGTAACATCCTTAACAGTATCACTGTTAAGCTGTGCCTCTTTGAGGGGCAGTGATACTATTTTTGTTAAATAATTTCAAAATAGGATTTCCAATATTGAAATTCAGACACGTTCAGCAACTGGAGTTAGAATTTCTATTCTGGCATTATTGCTTTGAATTTTGGCATACGGTTGTGTTGCTGAATTAGTTAACAGCAGAATTAATCAAAAGAGCCACAAGTATTTATTGTACTAGTGTAAAACATTACAAAGTGTGAAATAATTGGGCATATTGATCTCAAATAGTGTCTCTTTGCATATCAGTATTCTTAACTGTTTCCAGTGAAGTTCACTAGCTTGAAATAGGGATAATCCTGAAAATCATTCAAATAATTTAAAGAAATGTTGGAAAGTCATACCAGTCTTTAATCTGGAATAACCTTATTTTTTTCATTTTTAGGTCATAAATGGAGACATTTCTAATTGACAGTATGTAGCATAATGTGTATATGTAATGTTCAGAACTGTAGATTTTTAAAAGCTTCTATTTTTAATTTGAGAAAATGTTGCCAGTTCACTTAAATAAAAAAGAACTTGCTTAACTAACTGATGTTTGATTCTCAATTGTTTTGCTACGCAGACCTGTCTCAGATTTGCAGTTAAAATCTTACAAAAATGAGTTATTTTTTACCCTGACTAAAAACTTATCCTATATCTTACTTTTATTGATGACTTTGGCTTATGTAAGATAAAAGACCAAGAACTAGAGCAGGAAGGACTGAAAGAATATTGACTCTGTGTGAGAGAGCTTCTGAATTCCACAAAGGGTGTGATTTATGCAGAGATGTAGGATTTGAGCTAATGAGTTGTGGGGAACACCTACATATCCTGCAAATGCTCAAGTTGTTAGTGCTTATCTTTGTTTCTGTTGTGCTGATAGCAGAATTAATTATTTTCTAGGCCTTCAGTTCCCACAGTTCACTGCTGGCAATCTAGCCCGACCTATAAAAGGACAAGTGTTTTCCAGTGATATTACAGACCATGAGCTATTTCATCTGAAGCATAGGCAGGCAGGACATAAAAGTTGGATGGGAATGGGACAAACGGTTTGCAGTTAACATATTAACTGCAGTACTTAAGTACACCAGAGCTCTTGAGTCCAAGCTTCAATATTTCTCCTTGTCCTTGTAGGCTGATTTGTCATCATGATTGCACCTGAGAACTTTTCAGAACTAGAGATCTGAAACTGGTATAAAGTATTTTTTAAGTAATTTTGAACTCCATCAATTATTAGTGAGAACAAGAGACAAATGTCTTTAGTTTCCAGGAATTCTCAGTGCTATTGTGCATAAGAAAGTGTAAACAATGCATTTATTTGTTCAGTTATCAAGAGGTCTTTGAGTGCTTCCAGTACCACTTCGAAATCCTTGGAATGAAGTGAGAGATAGGCAACAAGATTCTTCTGGCTGGCTGGGTGTCAGGTGAGAAGAAAGGGTCTTATGAGCCAGAAAAGTCCTGGGTCGTGCAGCAGCACAAGAGGGGGGTTCCTTGTGACCAACTGAACACCAAGGGACTTACCACGACTTTCCATAGCTCTGCTGCTTTTAGCTACTGCAGAAACTGTTAGTACAGAACTGCACAAAAATATTTATATTCTCTTGTATTTGCTTTATGACCTACCTATGTCTCATTTATTATAAACAGGGAAATATTAAAAATAAATAAATAAATAAAGGGGAGGGAGTGTGGAAGTAAAATCTGATAAAGCACAAATATGTGTTAAAGCACAAATAAGTAAATTTGACATCTCCTAGGGTGTATTCCCTGGTGCTGAGAGCTGTGATAAGCTAGTTCTTGTTCTGTTGGCTGAAAATAACCCAAGGATTAACAGTAATTATAAAATTTCCAAACATCTGCCTTATGTTTAGGCCTACATTATTTTGCTAAAGCCTTATTCCCTATATATTTTTAAATCGTGCAAGTATTTAAATATTGCAAGTCTAAAAATCTTTCATGACTTAAAGATTGTGCAGTTGATTCTTCCCTGTGTCCACAGTGTATGTCAAGTGCTGACAAAATGAAGTACTAAAATTGCATCCTTACTGTGCAAATCCACAGAAAAGCCACTGCACAAATCAGCTTTTATTAGCAGGACATGTTTATAATCATCCAGACGTATCTGCATAGATAGTTTTGGCACTTTTATCTTTTTTACTTCAACATGGCTTTACAAGTCCAGGCATGAAGATAGCTCTAAAACAGCTGAAGAATGGAAAATACCTGTTAAAAATCAAATATGACATGTTCATCCTGGACAGGAATGTGCTTCTCGGTTATACAACTATCGTTCTGTATTTAACTGCGTTTACAAGATTTGTCTTGTTACCTTCTTGGGAGTTCACAGGTTATTTGACACTCCCTTGGGCTATAAATTATGGGCACATGCCTACTGAAGGGTGATTTATTATTTAAATAAAAAAAATTTACATCCTACATCTAGCTGGAAAGAGGCTTCTTTGTGCACTGAGCCTTTAAATTGTGAGCAGCCAGGTACTTACAACTTCCACTTTCTTGGATCATTTTGCTCAAGGATCTCGCCATGAAGAGCGTTGCCCTTCTTTTCCTAGTAGTGATCTGTGGCGTGGCAGGATGGGGACAGAAACTGAAGCCAAAGAAGAGAAGCAATGGTGAAGAAATCAATTTTCGGACTAAAACCAAAGACGTCTGCACCATGAGCATGAGTGGGGATGAGGAGATGAAACTAAGAATTGAATGCAAAAGCCAAGGCAAGTCCTACTGGTGTGAATACACTGGCAAGCCATCAGTCTGTCGTCCTTTCCGAAACAATCCCAAACTCTACTGGAATCAGATTGCCGTGGAACTTAGAAAGCTCCCTCATGCTTGCGAATCCACACAAGTGTTGAAGGCCACCATGTGCCAAAAGGCTCCTGCAGATGCTCTCATGAAGCAAATAGCTGCTGGTATGGAGCCGGAAGACCTAGCAAATCAGGACAAGTCAGTCCAGAAAACTTCAGCCTCTGTGAGGGGAGCAGGGAAAAGCTCTGTTAAGAAAATAGGGAAGCCTGCAATACTACCTCTTATAAAACCAACCCAACATGGTCAAGGGTCTGAAAATGAAACTGAAGCAATGAAACTGGCACGGGAACATTGCTGGGAATCCCTGCATGGTTTCTGCTCCTACATTATTGGCATCTTTAGAGGTTAAGGATTTGCTTCAGGTAAAACTCTGTCTTGAAGCACAGGAGAGCATACCGAAATGTAATCCTATTGTAGTTCTGTTTATCTTTGTTTTAATCCTGGGGATCTCTCAAGGGGGTGGACAAGGAGGCTTTAGGGTCACTAACTAAAATCTGAAATAGGAAAGTCAGTTGTATTATAACTTCTGAGTGTCTGGAGAGCCTAAACTCCCATTGATATCCAATAGGTCAGGACTCCCTCGCAGCCTCATATGAGGTGCTTAGTACATACTGAGATGGTGGTTATATCTGTTGATAAATAGTGAACATCGCTTGTATTTTTCCTGTTAGAATGTGTGTCTGAATCCTATGGTTTAACTGTTTGAATTGGGCTTGTTCCTCCCTTCTGTCCTTCCTTCCATCTTGGGCTTTTTTTTTTTTTTTGGGATGTAAGCCAGCAAAATGTGATAAATAACAAACACATTAGACCCATATAAAAAGTGCAATTTAGAGAATTGTATTTAGACTGTGACAGGATAAACCATGTTCATCAAAACTGCTAGTTGATATTTAACCATTTACATTTTAAAAGTAGTTCATAAACAACTTGTAGATATAATATCTATAGATATTATAGGTATTATTCTATTCATATTAGATATGTAGATATGAAACCAAACTGTCTTGGTTTCCACATCTGTTTCTGTAGCCATGCTAGGTGATCCCACACAGGCTAGTCTGGTAAGTCTCAGGTTATTAGCCAGGATATGAAGTGGCAAAGCCCTCACAGAAGTAATTGGTTTTATACCTACTTACGTTTCACCTCAGGTAGCCTGCCAGGAGCTGGCATCTAAACCTGAAAACTGTTGACAGAAATGGGAATATATGCAGCGTGAGCCACTCTAAGTGCTTAGTCTGCTAATGATCTTGGTTGTACTTAATGCAGCAAAGTGACTAATTTTTTTTTCTTTTTGTTTTGCAGAGCAAAAAATTTTCTGCTGAAGAAGGGTCCCTGCTGTAGTTTAAGAATTTAGACTTAAGAATTTGATGTAAAAATGAGTAATCTCTATAAATGTTGTAGCTGTTTTCTCTGTCTACCCCCAAAATTGAGCTTTTTAATATCCCTGAAAGCTGCATGAAACTGGAGTGACCTGTACTTGAAATACTATGATAAGCTAACTCGTGTGTACTGCATTTATGTAACCAAGGTTCCACTCATGATGATCTTGAGCAGGTTTTTGTGTGTGTTCCGCTGCTTGGCTTTGTTAGAAGTGAAAGCTGTACATGATGCTACAGTTAAGGCAAACAATAAAGATAAGAATTTTGAAAACATGTTTGCTGTGCTTTCTTACAATATTGAATAAATGGTGCTACTTGTGTAAAGTCATGATGATACCTGTTTCTGAAGAGATTGTTGGTAGAATATGTAAGAAATTACAGAGCTGAGTCATTTTTCCACTGTTAACATGTTTTCATGAATATTAATATTTTCAATGTTATTACATTTATGTTACAATGATAAGTTTCAGCCAGCAGGAAAAAAAAAGAAAAAAAAAAAAAGAATGAAGAAACAGAAGACCATGGTAAAAGTACACTTCTGAACATAGCAGTTTAGAGGTGTTAATCTCGTGTCTGTAGAATTCTGTATTGTCAGGATCTGTTGGTAGTAATATTAACACTTAGGTTCAGTAAGTATTCTGAAAGGTAACTCATGTCTATACACTTACGAAATTATATCTCACTCAACACAAATCTCATCAAAACAGTAAAGTGAGACCTAATAGCCTATTGTTGAATTTACAAAGCATTATACTCTGACTATTTTTTAACTTCTGTTCCTAAGCGAGCTTCTCAGCAAGGATACAACCAGAAAAACTTGGTACTACAGGGTACTCTATATTGCTGTTCAACAATTAATGCAATGCAAAGTTATGCTTAAGTACTTATCCAGCTTCACTCACAGATTTGCAATTCTTGCCTGAAAATCCATAATTCCAGAGCTTGCCTACTCAGTCACTGAACTTTTTGCCTTGTACCAAGTACATAAATAACATTTCTGTCCCCAAGACTCTTAAAATATTATATGGAAAGGAAAAGCAAGTAATAATTTTTTGCTACTCAGTAAAATAGTGCAGGACTAGTGCAGGAGGTTGTACATGCAAGGCAGAAATACAGCTTGAATTCTGGTAAAATGCAAGCTCAAGTGTATATTTCTGTCGCCCATAAATCTAATATGGTTAATCTTCATTTTGTATTTTCAATTATCCTTTATAGGCTCTTGTATTGTGAGGAAAAAATGTAGCAGTACATCTATTCATTATTTCTGTCATAGAAATTAATTGTTTAATTTGCAAACTGTTACAGTGCTTCAAAGTGATTGATACTTGGGAACTATTTGGAAGTCTTAAGTGGAGAGTGGGGGTTTTCTTAAGATGTTGCTTTTAAATATCTTAAAATTTGTTTTTGTGATACAAAGTCCACCCAACAGACTGAAAGTTTTGCGATAGTGTCCATTACAACAATAAATGACCTCAAAGATGAGATGATGTCTTTCACTGAGAGGCATGTAAGGGAAAGGGAACCAGTGCCACCATCCTGACAGCAGGAGAGAAGATGAGGTTTCAGCAGTTCATTGAAAGAAAACTCTCCCCCTGTGCCCTCTTCTATCTATGTGCATTGAACACAGAAGGCAACAGAGCAGAGTTATCTGACACTTTATATAACTCCTGATGATACAGTCTAAAAAACATGGCCATCATTAATTTTGTTTAGTAGAGGATGAAAGTCACGTATACATGCTAGTGCACAATTTCCTTGGGAACTCATATCTCATTTCAGTAGAGTAGAGCTTGGCTGCATGGGGATCCATGCTTGGCATTGTATTGTCTGGAATAGCTTCTTGAAGCTTCACTGTTGAAACTGTAGGAACTAGAAATCAAAGATCTGTGCAACAAAGGCACCTCTCATCAGATGCTTTCTGTAAATTATCCAGGATCAAAAATACATAGTTAAGCATGAAGATTTTGCTACCAAGGTGATGTGTGGTTTGGATTACATTTAATTGGGCAATGCTATGCACCCTCAGCAAGTCAGTTAACTATAATTATAGTACTTTCAGTAGATACAAAAATGGGATGTTAACTGAAATACCCCTCCTTAGTCTAACAACTCTGTGATTGTATTGGCTACATTGCCACTTAACTGTGTTTAACATTATAAATGTACAGTCATGACATTTCAGTTTACCGTTTTGGTATGAAAGTGCTATTCATTAATGAAAGAATGAATTGAGAAGCGTTTGTGGTGAGTTCAGGGCAATTTTCTATTACCTTGTGAATGAATGAAACCTGCTGTTTCATTCATTGCAGGTTTAACCTGTTACTCCCCGTATATGTAAGTACCAAAGGAAATTGCTCAACTGGAGGTGCAATTCGTCTTTAATTTCTTGAGAGAGGACATCACACTAAAATGTTTGTCTGGATTCCTGCAGCCAGGAAGACCCTTGAAATCCAGGCCTACTTCTGCAGCTGCTAATGCAATGTGAGGCCGTGTGGTGCACCTGCCTCAGGATCCTCTCATTTAGGCTTCTGTAGAAACTTCATGAATACTCCCTGCTTGAACAAGGTAAGCCTCCAGAAAAGCAAAGCAAGATGCATTCAGAAAATTTGTATGTAAAAGGATGTGTATTTAGCACATACGATTAAGATTGAAGAGAGACATTGATAAACTGGAGTGAGTCTAATGGAGATCCACCATGATGGTTAGGGCTGAAGCACACTCCTGTGAGGAGAGGCTGAGGGAATGGGGCTGGTTTAGCCTGGGGAAGAGAAGGCTTTTAGGGCGACCCAATAGCTGCCTTCCAATACCTGTGAGGCAGCTATAAAAATATGGAACTAGGCTCTTTGACTTGTGTGATAGGAGACAAAGAGATAGTCATAAATTGATACAGGTGAGGTTCTGACCTGGCATGAGGAAAAACATTCATTGTGAGAAAGGGAGCAGGTTTCCCAGAGAGGCTGTGCAACCTCTCTCCTTGGAGTTCTTCAAGACCAATTGGACAAAGTCTAAGCAACATCGTCTGAATTCACCATGACCCTGCTTTGAACAGGAGGCTGGACTTCAAACCTCTTGTGGTGTATGTTTTTATTTAGCTTGATTTTGACCCCAGAGAAAATCACCAAGGGATTCAGGTATTAAGGAATACCAAACATCCAATCTGTTTGACTTAAAATCAAGTATCTGAAACTAAGGAGATGCTCATTTGCGGTGTATGGGTCATTTGTGCTGAAGTAGACCAAACCACACCTCAATAATGTTGTTCCTCAGTCTGCCTGTAGATTATCTTAACTATGCAGTAGTGCACTCTGGTGTTTTCTGAGAGAATTGTTTTGTTTGCTTTGGTCATTCTTGTGTCGTTTGTAGTCGTATGTTTTGCATTGTTGATTTTTCAGTGTCTTGGTTGATATGGCATGGATTTTAGGGAACAAGATATTCCACAAGAATAAGAAGATAAAGGAAATACTAAAAATTTCCCAGAAATGCCTGTTGCCATTTCTGCTTCTTTAGGAACTTAATGGCTACTGATCTCATTGTTGTTGTTTCTCCTGCTGTGTTACTTCTAGTCTCTCCTTTTTTGCTCTGAAGATGAGTCAGATGCAGTATGAGAGATTTCATTTGGCTGCTTCTGCCTTTACAAACAAGAAGATTGCTCTCATCAGACTTCGCAGATCATTTTACAGTGACAAAAAGTCTGTGATATGCGTATAAAAACAAGAATAAAAAAATAAATCAGAAGAGCTGCAGTCAGTTTGATGACAAGACATTATCTCATGAACATATATCCAACATCCTGAGGATTTATTTATTTAGTTTTCACATCTTGTGTACAAAGTTGACTCCATAAATACTTGGCAGGAGGCCAGTGACTGAATTTTCAGGATAGCTCCACTGCAGTACTTCCAAGAGCAAGAAAAAAATGAAGCCGATGCCTGAGCTACAGCGGAAGTTCAGGTTTCCCTCCCTGCTTCCCTCTCCTCAACCATGTTATAAAAGTGTTTGCACAGCCAGCTACTTGCCATGGGTGTCTGTGCTGCGGTATGCTTCCAGTGCCTGCAGGCTTACAATGATTGTAGTCAGGAGAGAAAACAGAGGCGTCCTGTTAGGTCTGCTGGCTGCTGAGCTGAAGGAACTGCATTACTCTGTCACTGCTGCTGCCACCCCTAAAAATTAATGTGCAAATTGTGAAATTTGTTACCCCCTTTATTTGTCTTACTGGCCTACGTGGTGTGAGGAGGCCCTCTCCAGAAACGTGGTGGTAATAAAATTAGGAATTCACCTAGGACCTGAAGTGGGCTGGAAACTTCCCGCTGAAGGAAATGGTTAGCAAAACCCAGGCTCAGTCTTGCAGACTGCTCTGTCGAAACAGCCCAGCAGTGGGGCAGGAGAGCAGCCGACCACCCTTTTCTCTCGCCCTGCTCTTAGAGCAGATGCAGACCACACGGGTGCCGTCAGTGAGGTACTGAGCTGATCCCCTGTCTTGTGTATCCCAGAAACTTAATGTGAGAATCCCAATATTAGTGTTTGCAGGCTCGAAATGTTATTTGATGCCCATACAATTGTGCAGGAGGCTTGGTCAGTGTTGGAAGATCACAGGAGGGAAGCACAAAGTAGGGTTTCCATACGTATGTGAAGGAAGCATTACCTAAGACCAAAACTGCTCTCAGACACAAGAGAAGCTGGAGCTCAGGTGTTGAACAGCACCCATTCTTGTGTGGGCAAGAAGTGGCATGGCCTCCATGAGGGTCATCTCCTGACTGAACCCTCCATGGCGCGGGTCTGAGGCCTCTGTGGTGCTGTGGGGCCATGTTGCCAATTTGTGGGGTTGAGGGCTAGGCTGGGGCTCTGGGGTCCCAAGCACCAGTGAGAACGATGGTTTGCCTGCTGATGAAGCCATTTGGGCTGTTCTGCAGGGTCTGGCTGGGAGCAGTGGTGCTTGGGGCAGGTCTGGCTCGTGGGACCCTGCCAGGGGCTGGAGGCCAGAGCAGATGTGCTGATGAACTTGGGTTGTGAGTTGAGTGGTGGTTTACCCTGAGGGTATGTGCCTGAGCAGGCTGTGGAGATGTGGTATGTCAGGACAAGGTCTCTATCTTCCCCTGAGCCTGCCTCAAGCTCCCCTATGCCCCATGACCCATCCTGCACTGCTTTCCCTCTTCAGAAAGATGTCTCAAGACCAGCCATTGAAACCCCTCTGTAGAAATCCATACCACATCTGCTGTGCTGGTAAGCTACACCAGGGCGGCAAGTGATGTTTTTTACAATAAGATAAGAGGTAAGAGCCATTCATGAGTACTGACAATGAACATCATCTGTAGCCATCTGCTTTCCCCTGCCTTCTTGGGCCTGAAATCTTTTAAATAGTCAGAATCAATTCAATAGCTTTGGGTTTTGCTTTATACTAATCACATGATCTTTATTCAGAGTGAGCCAGCAACAGAAAGAAATCAAAAACACTGTTTTCCTTCAGTGGAGATAACTTTTTATATAGCACTTATTTTACCTCAGCAGCAGCAGTGTCCTTTGGCAGGACACACTTCATCTGAATTACAATAAACCAATCACAGTGATTTGATGCAGTGGGCAAACTCATTTTTCTTCCTCGCTATTAATGATTTTTTTTTTTTTTTTTTTTTTGTAGAGGATTGCAATGTTAATGTTTCTGGCTCAGGGAAAACCCAGGATCCAAAATGGAAGATCACCTTATATCCTTATCATCAGACACATTATTCTTCTGCATATATAATTGTCCTTCTTAAACATCCACATACTTGGTTGAACTCAGATAGCAAAGAGCAGAGTTCAACTACTTTACAGTTTCCACAGGATTTCAATAACCAGAGAAAATATACTGTCAAGGACTAGAAACCTGTGTAGAAGTGTGCTTTGAGTATCTGTGAGAAGAAAGGCACACTGTAAACATCTCAGAGAAAGAAATCCATCGGAAAAGGAAATTCTCAGGTAATTAATTTTCTGTCATCATCGTTCCTGTGTTTTCCCCTGTATTGTCTGAAGTTATTCAAAACTAAAATAATTGTGGCTATTTAAAGAGACATATAACAATATAATTACTAGGGTGCTATCTACAACTCTCTATAAGCATATCACTTATTGGCCTGTAGACCTGGGAAGGGAAACAACACAGCAGGATACTGAATTCAACAAGAAGTTAGTTTCTCAGTTGTATAAATTGTTTAAAATTGTAATGCATTTTATTTCTGCATTGCCTGCTATTCATATATTTCAGGATATTAAAAAAAAAAAAAAATACAAAATTAACTTCCTTACATCTCTCTGACGTAGACAAGTATTATTATCCACCTTTACAAGGTTAGGAAACACAGAGACATATAAGGGGGCCTCTGAGAGCCGGCATTTAGACAGAAGCTAGTATATTAAATAGTACTGCATGTGTATTTAAGCAAAAATGAAAATTTAACACATTTTTGTAATTCTGCTAGCTGGGTGTACATAGGAAAATAAAGTCAATCCGTCACAGGCCCCAGCTTCAGAACTTGAACGTGTTCTCAAGCAGAGCCACCCTTTACCTGTATGTGTGTGCCTGTGTCAGTATTCAACAAATAAATTAATACACACACACGTTTTTGCTGGATAAAGTTGGCCATAGATAGAGTGAGCTCTTAACTTCTATGTGGATAGGATAGATGCTGTCTGGTGGCAGATAGGGCCCTGGGTGATGCCAACGTGAAGCATCAGGTCTGTTCGTTCCCAGAGTCCTGAGAGTTTATGAGGGAGCTGAAAGCGATCTGTGTTGGCGAAGGGGACAGGCTGATAGGAGAGGCCAGCAAAGCACAGCTGAGTCCTGGTGCTTTGTGAAGATCCTGAGGGGGTGCGAAGAGGGATGGAAAATGAACAGTGCAAGCCCAATACGTCTATACCCTCCCTCAGCTCCACCAACAGCAAAAGCAACATAGTCAGTCTGCTAATTTTGCACCTGAGTTAGCTCTTAAAGCAACTAGGATCACAGCAGTGCCTAAAGCCTCTTCTCATTGCACAGTGGCAGTTTTGCCACTATGTTTGGCCTGGATCAAGTTTTTGCCAGTGGAACCTTTGGAAGAACCATAAACAATCTAATTCTGATCTGTAGTTAAGACAGGGAACAGATTTCCTCATTTCAACATATCGGTCTTTGACCTGGACCTTCTGAGGCATTAGGTGTCAGGCATTGGCAAGCTGGGGAGATTGTCAAACTGAGATAGAAGGGCAAGTCTTCTATCAGGTATCCCTCTGCAGTTCTCCCCTGGAAAAGTTATTTCTGATTGTCTCCTTAATACACTTCCACTGCTTTCAAAGATACCTTGCTGCTGTTCTGTGGGAACACTCTGGAAATGAATAAGCTTTCACAGTTTTACTGTTTTTGTAATCAATAGGCTAAGTGTATTAGATAATATAATCAAATTCTGCACCACAGGCTCCTTCTCTTTCTCAGGTCTTGCTGCTTATAATTGTATCTGCATGCATATCTGTTTGTCTGCATCTCATTAATTCTTCCAGCTGTAAAACAGTCATGCTGCTAAGTACAGATTAATATATACAGTGTGCCCAGTGAATTCAGACTGGCCGATGTGTGCCAGCACAGTTTAATGTAAATCTCCCATCTGAATGCAGCAGTGTTTCTCTGGTGTGGTTATGTTTATATTTAATTAAAACCATTACTCCTTTAGCTTAATGCTGGAGTGAAAGAAGCCTGTCTGATGCACCCTATCTCACTCCCTACCATACTGATGGAGCAACCATAGAGCCCTTTTGTTCAATAGACCATAGTTATGGAGAATGTTTCAGTGAGCATCTTACCCTGCTTTGGGGCAGCTTTGGGTTTTTAATGGTGCTGAAATGTGGAAGGACTAGGGTTTCTTTGCTGAGCTCAGCTGTACCTCAGAAGGCTATAAAATTCTGTTCTCAGAAGGAATTGGCTAGCTCCGTTTGTTTTAAAATCTGTGGTCAAAACATGGCCACAGTTAACAGCATGAATCCTAACACCTACCTATTCTGAGGACTAGCTTAAAGAAAAAAATTTGCAAAAGCACCAGGAAAGACACTTTTACCATCAGTAGTGGAAGTGAGTTCAGACCATCAGACATTAATAAGGTGGCTTTCAGGCCAAATCTAGCAGTATCTGAAGTCTGTCTTCTTTCTATATTTTATTCTATTTTCTACTGAGCCTCAAACATTCAGTCAAAATTGTTAAAAGATAACCTTTTCTGAGTTACAGGCACGTGCCAGATGTTCTTGTGAGGAATGAGAGATATCTGGAGTCTCTTTGAGAACACTGCTGGTTTCCAGTTCAGCTGTGAGAATGGACAGGGGACAAACAGTTTCTCTTCATGTTGCACTTGTTCCTCCTGAAAAGATGAGAGGATGGTGTCATAAATAATTGTTTTAAATATTGCATGAAATAATATCGGACTCAGTATATGAAAGCTGTGGATAGGCAGTATGGGAAGCAGTTATATGAAGACTGTTCTCTACTAGATACAGCCGTCAGCCCTCTTCCCACGCAGGTTAGTTAACTAGGATAACGATCCTCTTCACCAACACAGAGGAGAAAATCACCAAATTCCCTGACAGCATGAGGTAAAATGTAGATGTGAGATTCCCATGCAGCTACACAAGAACAAATAGAATTAAGCATGGGTAAAAAGTTAATTCCAGTATTTCATATGACAACAGGGGGGAAAAGGGTAGTTTTAATGTTAATTGGAATTGTAACACTATAATTGTAACACCACGGCATTAGCTTTGGTATTCTGATGTCCTGTCATCTGTTTTCAGAAAATGGTTTGACTTCAGTCTGGCTAAAAGTGTTAAATTTCTCTTTAAAATGTCCTAAATATTTAGAATACTGCTAATCCTTTGCAAAACCAATTAATAATAATAATAAAGTATTAATAATACCTAGTATTTAGGATTATTCATTTCTTGTTTGTAAATGATCTCCACATGGAGGAGCTGTAGAGTTAAAAATGATCCAAGAAAAACAAGCTTTTCAAGAACAGCATCATCAGAGATGTCATATCTTCTCTCAGTTAACTGAGCAAGCCCTAAATCTATCAAAAATGCTGAGGGATGTGTCCTTTTAGCTTTTGCTATCCATACAGGTTACACTAGACCTTGGAAAAATGGGTAAAAAATAAATAAATAAATTATTTGTTGTTAGCCTCTATTTGCTATATATCCAAACATCCTGATCTCAGTACGAAGAAACAGAAAGATTTAAAAGAAGACTTGTCCATTCCCTTTTTCCCTTATATATGCTTTCAGAGAGATGTGTTTGTGGAGGCATTGCTTGTGTTAGCCCAAGAACACTTTCTCCACATAGCTAAAATAATTTCTTCAAATACAGTAATCTAAATCAAAAAAGGAATTGTCACAACTGCAACTGTGACTGTATCTTATCACTGTCCCTGCTGATGTAACTGTGGTGGTTTAGAGGCATGGAGCCAGGGCACTATCAGCATGACTTTACCATCATATTTTTAGTCAGGAGAAGTTCTGCACTTGGAGTGAACTCTCTGTCAATTCCTTTCCAGCTGATATCCACTGAAATCAAAAATTTTGTTATGTATTTGCAGGATTGAAGTCTCTGTGGTGGACGGAGACCCAGCCAGGAGCTAAGCACCTACTGCTACCAGCCTACTTTCCTTACCGCAGTGGGATGGGGAGAGAAATGAAAGAGCAAAAGCAAGAAAAACTTGAGGGGCAAGATAAGCACAATGTAATGAAGGAAAGAGGAAAAGAAAACCACCAAGTAATGCAAAGACAGTCACTCTCTACCCCTCAGAAGCAGGCTGATGCCCAGACGCTTTCCAAGCAGTAGCTACGCTGGAAAGAGCCCTCTCCAGTTTTATGGCATAGGATGGCATTTAAATGGTATGGAATATTTAAATGGTATGGAATATGGGTCAGTTGGGGTCAGCTGTCCTGGCCGTGTCCTCTCCTGATGTCTTGTGCACCACCAGCCTCCTCGTGGTTGGGGGCAGAATGAGAAACAGCTAAACCTTAACGCTGTGCAAGCACTGCTCACTAGTAGCTAAAACTGGTGTGTTATCAGCCTTGCTGTGGTCACAGATCTAAAGCACAGCACCACATGGGCTGCTACAAAAAAATGACTTCCATCCCAGACAGACCCAGCACCGTTTCATACACCTCAAAGTCCCTGGTTTCCATTCCTGCTTTCCTATTCACAGAACAATTTCCTAGTTCCTGATTTCTGTTTCCCCACTATATTTAAAAGATGTACTTGAAATAAATGCTTATTCCTTATCAAGTGCTAGAAATGTCTTATTGTACTTGGAACCAGTGCTAAAGACCACAAAATTGCCAGGCACTGATAAGCACATAGGAGTTTATGCAATATATTTTCTCAGTTAGGGTAAGTTCATCTATTCTTCTCACTCCACACACAAATAAATACACCCTTTATTTGAACAAATATATAAATAAAATTACTAATATTAATGGACTACAATGAAAGGGAGAAAACTATTCAATGTTATTGTATATTGTATATAATATTGTATATTATATATATGTTTGTGTGTATGCACAAATATACAAATTTACGGATACAACTTACTTTATTCACAGACCAGCTTAAAGCTTTATGGAAGGGATCTAGAGAGCAGCCAAAGCCTGGAGCTATCCCTGATAGCAAAAATACACTATTGAAAGCCCAGCTGTTCTGACCAGGGCTGTGATAGAGAAAAACTGAGAAGGAAGTCCAAATCACTTTGATTTCTTGAAGTCAGTGCTAGAAAAGATAATTGCTCCAGCTTGCTTGAAAACAAACAAACAAAACCCCACTGTTGATTGTATCAGTTCAGATCACAGATGGTTTATAGAAGCCTAAGGACAACCTTGAAAAAGTGGTCAGCAGCTAGGAAAGACTTCTTTCTAATGTACCATGTCCTGGCGTGGACACACTCTAACTCCATTCACGTTCATTCTGTATCATGCTGCAAGCATGCCGAGGTGCAGGTGAATTTCACTGCTGATCTGGTCAATACTTGAAATGTTCCAAACCACACCGTAGCCCTCACCTGATCTTGGCTCACGTCATCTGTGCAGGATCGATTAACAGCTTTGCTGCCTGTAAAAAAGTAATTCAGTAGAGACTGCTGTGTGTACCAGAGAAAAAAACTAAAACAAGTGCTTAATTCAAATGTCAAGGACTAAGAAAAAATCTTACTTTTACGAGTGGGTGGATTACAACTAGAAGAGGTTGAATGTCATTTCTTACCCTTGTCTTCCTTTAGCAACACCACCAGCATTGCCATTGCCTTAGTGCAAAGGCTTTTTTTGGCCATTCAGTTGGATAATATTTTCCTGCAATGCTTTAAAGAGAGATCAGGATTCATGACAGCTGAAAGATTTTTTTTGGTTGTTGGAATGTTAAATTCAGTGCTTATGGTAAAGAGAACTGCTCGTAAAACAGTCCCTTGTGTCCCAGTCAGACCTGTGTGATGATTTCATCTGAGCCCAGTTCTTTCTTCTTGTTGACGTGCTTGGCTCACCATTACCCTGGGTAGACTCCCATCTGCTGGCAGACAGTAATTTACAATGGCATCTTTTTATTATTTTACTCATTTTATGGTTCTTAAGAGAATAATCCTTTGTCTGATTGTATCTCTGAAGCTGTTTTGGTCAGACAGACAGGCTCTTGCATTGCTCTAAGCTATAAAAATCTTACTAGACAAAAGTTCACATGGCAAGCAGTCAATAGTTGTTTTCCCTGGCTGCCAAGACAACTTGAGTGTGCCCTGAATATGGTGAATCAGTGCTAACAAATCAAGCAGCCAGCTCACTCAAATAAAACCACAGAGAATTGTATGATTGCGCTTGGAGAATCCTTAGCCATGATTGAGATAATGGAAGTGTTAACTTCCATTAAAGCCAAAATTAAACAAAAATATGTAAAATTCAGTGTTTGAGGTTAAGTTCTTTCTGACTTCAGAAAAATCAGTATGAAGAACACATTTCTATATAGTATCACTCCATTTTAAATGATTTTTTTTTTTTTTTAATCAAGTATAGCCTTAGTATTCTATGAAAGCTAAATTTAAAGAAGAGGAAAAACTTTTTTTTTTTTTTTCTTTTGTAGTAAAGGACATTTAAATTCTGTGATTATGTCAGAATAAGAGAGAGTAGCCTAAGAACTCCAGGATTTGTATCAATCTAATCCTATCTCTTCTTTGGTGACCCTGTAGCATTATCAGAAGCAGGGATCAAAATTTTAGGACCTGCTTATTTCGGGATATGTTTTTCACTAACCTTTGTATAGTAGCAATTATCTTTATTAAAGAGTATTTAACAAATGTGTAGATGAGAGTAGTTAGCTAGTAATTGCAATTATTTATAAATATTGGTTTGTCTTTGAATTGTCTCAAAGGAAAACTTTCTTGAAGTTCAGTTCAACATACATTTATAGTAAAATAATGGAGAGCAGGCACCTCAGCTTTTACTATCCTTTTTTGAATTTGGGCAGCCTCCTCCTGACAAAACTAAAAATATCTGTCAACTCCATTTGGCAGCAAACTATTCCATCCTATGTGTGCATGTGGTCCTCAGAATTTTCCTCCATGTTATCTGATGAAATTTCCTCAACATCTGTGAAGCACATTCCTAACAGCCATGCTCCATCCTTGGCATCCTTGGCTCAAATTCATCAAAACCATTTATATTTTTTCAAACAGCCACCCTAGCCTAAGAGATAAAGCAATTCTCTGTGGATCTGAAAACAAACTCACCCTTCTCTCACTGTGCATGAGTTCATGTGAACACTCAGTGAGTAGTCGGTGACCAGCACTGGTGGCCAGGGGTGAGCTGGGAGCCCATGGGGGCCAGGCTGAAGAGAAACAGCACCTTGGCAGTAATGAATTTCAGGATACTTTAATCAAAATCTTGCCAAGATGACGCAGCAAATAAACAGAGACTAACCCTGTTTAAAATGGTAGTGGGAACCTTTGTGTGAATGTATGCTGTGCTGTTTTGCTATAAAAGAACTTTGCCTTTTAGTGTTGCAAGGTGCTCTGCTTTTATTGTCTTATAATTATTATACAACTCTCATACAGTTTCTGCTGTTCTCTCAGTAACTTAAAGCTAACATTTGTTTGAATCAGCTAGTTTTTGTTTATTCATCATTTGGGTTTTATGATATCAGTTTTCACCAGGATGTTCCTCTTCCGATTAAGATTTTAGTTTGAGCCAGTTTGTGAAATAATTGGGCACTGTTGCACCAAAGAGTGAATCTAAGCCTTTTTATATAGTTATTTTACTAATAGGAATTTAACTCTAGGTGAGAAGTGGATGAAAATTATTGTTAGCTGATGAGTTTGCTTCTGCTTCCTTTCAAATAGTTACGCCTCCATGTAAAATAGTGAGCAGATCTCAAAGCACTGAAGCTGTCAATGTGTTTGTGATGAAATAGTATCTTCCAGAGGTGTGCCAATAAGCTGTGGATTATTCCGACCTGTTGGGCATGGACGGTGAAATGCAAAAAAGCTGTCATTGATGCCACTGCCTGTGTGACAACTTTCTTGCTGCTATGTAAGAGAGCTTCAGTGTTTAGGGCTGCTGTTTTCCTGTCTTTTGTAGATACTACATTCACAGAATGAAAAAGGAAGTAAAGTTATACCTGAATTTTTTCAGCTGGGAATGGAAGTGAGGAGCCAGAGAGCAACCCACCATCATGCTGAACGGGATATTGCACTTGGAGGTATGGGTATGATTGTCACATTTGTTAACATACTGAGTCTTTCAGCAGATATTTTCAGCAATATGATGTACCCCTACAGGCTGTGAATGATGAAATGTCATTAATAAACTGTGCAGGAATAGACTAGTCTGTTTTAATTATAGTAAGAAGTGCATGTTCATAACTTGTGTGCCTATACACTGAAACTCTCTGATTTACATGTATTGATGGTGTTCCTTTACTCAAAGGGAAAACCTTGAATGCTAGTCACATAAAAAGATAAAATTAAAAATAAGTAATAAAATATAATAGTAATAATAATAAAACCACTGAAAGTAACTGCAGCTTACCATCATCCACATGGTCAGGTTGGTAATTTTTAAAAGAACTCTAGCCTGTAGAGTGCTTAATGTCATTCTTTCTTCAGGTCATGCACAAAATATATACTCACTTCTAGTCTATATTTAAAAGCGTGAAGTGAGGTTTGTAATACACATGCCTGATCCCGTCCTTTTAACAAAGTTTGCAACGTACTGCAGGGAACTGCTGCGGGGCACATTGTGCCAGGTGACACAGTTTTCAAGGAAGCCTGTGCGCTAAAAGGAAAGTTGTGACAAAGGGATTGATCCTTCAGATGTCCCTTGAGCACCATTGAAATAAATTATTCCTTTTATATCCTTGGAACATTACCTGGTGCTGTGAGTCACTCTCCATCACCAGAATTGCTTCAATGCTGCCGAACCATACTCACAAACATTAATTTGAAGTGTAAGCAACTGTTCCCTTGCTGAATCTATTTTAATTCATTCTGTCTGAGCATTTGCATGGAGAACAAAATCCTAGTGCCCACAAGTGTGACTGGCAAATAGCTAATATTCTGTATCAGGTAGATGCGATACATCTAAATATAGCTAATAATTATAGCTGTATTTTCACATGGTCAAGGAAATTCATCAACTATTTACTGTTTGTAAGCAACCTTTTATTCTTTGGGGAAAAGTGTCTCTATATGAGCAGGAGCCTCACAATGGTACACAGATGACACCACAAGCAAATTGCACTTTGCAATTAATGCACCAGCACAAATAACAAATGGTTTAAACAATAACAATTTCTTATGTAAGACCTGTATTTATTTGTGGATAATATATCAGCAATGTTAGGACTAAATAGAAAATACTGTGCGTCTTCCAAGCCTATGAATCACAATCAAGAATATGGATAAAACCTCTTTGCTTGAACAGCAGAAAGACACCAGCTAGATTTAATCCTATCAGTTCTAATGAAAATAAAATGCTGATTAACTACCCTGATTCTCAGTCAAAAAGGCAGCAGGGATACAAGTGGTTGAAGATTCTTCAATATAAAACTCACATTGGGATTTCAGCATCCACAATTGTAGTTTTCAGTTACTGCTTTTATTTCCTACTACTGCCAAATGTTTTATGTGCCCGTCTTTTGATTTTAATAAGTAAACAGGTACCCATAAATCTGACCTTGGCAAATCAGCTGTTCAGATTTGCCATATGTTGCATGGATCGAGCAGTTTTCCAGTTATTAGTCTGCACTGTTTGTTCCATGGCAGAACTGTGCTTGCAGCTTACAAGCAAACAGCATTTCAGCTCAGCAGAGGGCAAGATAAAGACATACTTTAAAATGTGCATGGATGAAAGAAAAAAATACTTTCATTGAAAATCATGCTGCAAACAAGTTTTTTAGCATTTTTTTTTATTGTTGTTGCTGTTGACAGTTAGGTGCTGATTAAGCATAATTAATTAGGAAATGAAAATCCTACTTTAATTTTGTGTACTTTCTTTTCCTGATGAAAGCCGAGGAAATCAAATATTCTGATCACCTGAAAGTGGTGATGAGGCAGCTCCCAGCAGGATAACTGGGGTGAAATGTGAGTAGATACTACATGGTCAGGTAAGTTAAAGCAGCCATAAAACACCAGTCCATGCCTAATTTAAAAAGTAAAGAGCAATATTCTGGGGACATATCAATGAAACTGGAGGGTATCCAGGCCAGCCTCCACAGAATGAGGCTACATTTCATGCACCACAATAAATAAATTTTCTTTTACTGGGATTTTGAAATCATCTAAGCAGGTTAGGCAAGAAGTCCATCTGTCCAGGACAGATCATCTCGAAGATGTAATCACCCATATCAACAAGCACTTGGCTGCAAAACTCTCTAAAGACATTTCCCCATGCTGGAGGAGCAAACGTGTCCAGAATGCCATGACCTCAGGGAGGGAATATTAAAGCAGCAGAAAGGCAAATGTGCCTCTGCCCAGCCTTTTCTCTCCCCATCTTCCCCATTATTTATGAAGCAGGAAGATATGTACCATCAACAATGGGGCAGCTAACAATGACCGACAATTTGGCTAGGCAAAAACTGTCAAAATAGGCAGTTTTCAAAGTGACGAGTGGTGGAAGGCTCCAGTATTTTCAATACATTGTGATTAGTTTCTCCAGTAAACAATATTTTATGAATATCAGAAAAAAATGATAATGATATTGTAACATCATGTACAAGATTAAGCATCATATTTCCTTTCCAGGTAAGGAACATCTGGTGGACAGGCGTTTCCTGATAGACATCTCAGAGAAAGCCTGTGGCAGAGCCAGAGCAGGAAAGCATAATTCCTCATTTTAACAGTGCCTGAGCTTCCTTACATACTTCTTTGTAACACTCCTCTCCTCTGTCTATAGAAGTTGTTTAGCCAAAGTAGATTCAGACAACTATTTTAGATACATCCTAATTATACCATTGCTCTTAAGGACGAAGGTAGGCAATACCTTTGGAAGAAACAGAAAGAACATCTCCAGTATTGATTACATTTCACATTGTTTTCCAGGTTCTCATGAAGGGAGAGAGAGAAATGAAGGAAGGAGAGGCTGGAGGCAGAGATTAGAAACAAAGAAACTAGAAAGAAGTTAAAAACTGAGGCCATATCTGTCATGTCAGATCATTCAAAGAAATGGATTTGCTGATAAGGGCGTAGAGATTGCAGGCTTCAAAGGTTAATGCTTTATTGGTTTGTTTTGTGGTTTATTTTTGGTGATATGCCCAAACCAGCTCCTGAATCTGTCACCCAAAAATCAATTTGTACTGTGCTTACATAAGGCAATGGAGCATGATAAAGACATACCTGAATTCATGCCAGAACCTGAGGTAGTGTATGTAGCCACTTTGGCTTGATGCTGTCCCTTGAGTAGTTAGCCCTGGTTTGGGCACTTGGCCACACTAATGCAGCTGCACTGTTTGATGATCCAAGCTAAAGCCTGCAGACACTACTGTGCATGCTGTGTGGTGTCAGTTTGGGACTCCTGAGCAGGATAGTCCCACCCTGTCTTCTCTCCTACATTATCTTTGTTCTCTGATTCCCATCCAATCTGGCTTGCTGTCAAATATCTTCTGATCTCTGAGTCACCCCTGCCCCCATTCATTAGCCCTTGGCAGTGCTAATCACAAATCTTCCACATTTAGTGGACTTTGCAAATAGTTTCATACCACCTCATGCCAGTCAAAGGAGCACACAGCAGGTCCAGTGCCTCAACTTGATGAGAAGCACCCCAGGGAGCTGAACATATACAGAAGGCTCAGCAGATAGTTGTGGCACACAGGTCAGACCCTTAGTATTTCAAGTACATGAATCCTCTTCCCCACTTCTCTGTCACTCACACATTGCAGAGCTACCCATTTTCTTCCTTTTTTGGCTTCTGATTTTTTTTTTTTTTTTTCCAGAATATGAACCGTCTCCTCATTGCCAGACCAGCTCAGACAACGCCATCCCTATAGCTTAGTCCCTTTGTCTCATTCTATTTGTACCCTACGGGAGAGCTGAAGAGTAAGACCTGCTTATCTTACACCAGTTTCTACTTTCACCTCTTCTGGCATCCCACCTTTTAGTCTTGGAACTATTTCCACAGCATACATAACAAATGTCAATGCTTGCTACTCTATCCATTCTTTAAGGGAAGCCAATTCCCAGTTCTGAATGCATATTTATACGGATTTGTATATTTGCCTAATATTCGCTTTTTCACTGTCATATTCATTTTCAAATTAATATATTAGACATGATCCAATAATGAAATTTCATTGATAACCTAATTCTTTGCATACAGAAATGCTGGCAGAGAGAGAAGCATGTGGATCAGTGCTGTGCAATTGGTCCCAGCTCTCAGACCCCATAACAGTCACTGAGGGAGTTTCAATCAGTTTCTGAACTTCATGCTAATGATCATCTTGCTATGATGAATGCTGTACTTAATGGAGAATAGTTACTTATTTTAAAACATTCCCCAATACTTTGTGTGTCTGTGACAGTAGGTAATGAAATGTTCTAAAAACAACTTTGAAGTGCTTTGTGGAATGATTTTCATTTTGCAAAGACTCACCAAACACTGCTACCCAAATTCTGCTAAGCACAGTGGAAGTGCAACTCATTGAGGGTGTTGCAGGATACATCTCTCAATGCCTGGGAAAAGCTTTTTTAGAGAAGCTCATGATCTAATAAAGTTCTTATCGTTGTGCATGAAAAGGGAAGGACTTGGCTAAAGTAACATCTAATTTACGCAAACACACCTTGTCACCCCACCATAGCTGATTTTTGTGTGTGCTGAGAATGAGAACTGGCATTTTTCCAAGGAGGTGTGTCAGAGGTAAACGAACAAGGCACTGAAGTATCCTATTGTGTTGTAATAGTCTTGCTGGAGACCTGAAGGTGTGTCTCTGCCTTTATAAATACCACACTGCTTTTACAAGTAGCTCCAATCCTTCTGAGAGGGACAGGTTGCATCTTGAGTTATATTTGGCTAGCTCCACATCCTGTGCAAGGTATGTCTTTTAGTTATCTTGCTTTTGCTCTGTTCCACTTACAACAGAAAGTTATTGTCATGTCAGTATTTATATTAATCTTATTAGCTGCCATATTTCCGATAGAACTGTAAATACCACATTTCATGCAATGAAAATCTCTGCATGTATAATAAGGCATGAACCAAGTCAGGTAGGAACTATGCAAAAATGGGAGCTGCTTCTATACTGCTGCCTATGTGTTCTAGATTAATACACATATGTAACTAAAGGTATTTGCAGAGAGTTGAATGTTGAAATAGGTTCCTTCTAACATGCCTGCACATGGATTTCTGCTTTCTAACATGATTACAGAAATGTCTGTGATGGAAACATCTGAACAGTACATTTGGGGATCCAATCCACTAAATGTGGCATTTAAACCCTCTACTATTATGGTATGCTCTGCCAGAGCTTTGATCCTGACAGCTGCTTTATACAGAGAAACACCTACAGAAATAAATATACTCTGTGCCCAGTAGCTTTAGACACAGCCAAGTATACTGCAGGTGCTTTCAAAAGTAAAAAGTAGTTCTGTTTGTTTAACAGTCAAGGCAGTAAAGAATGCAGCTGAAGTTGCTTCTTGGGTGTATGAAAAAGCTACTTTTTTCTTTTTCAATAAAAAACTTAAATGCTGGCATAACTAGTGAATTAAGTCAATTTGAAGGACGCCTAGGAAATAATTATGCTCAACTTAAAACACATGGTTTCCTTTCTATTTGGCACATTTTTGAAGAAAAGCCAAAGGTTGAAGTCAAAATCGTTTATGTGACATTCACAACATAGGAGATCATGGGCACAAGAACTGCTTTATACGGTATAACATAAGATCTGAGACTGACAAGTCCCCTGGTCAAATTTGTTCTGTGACTGCAGGAGGGACTTTAGGGAACCTCAGTCACTGGGTAGGGGCATGTCCTGGGAAAGAGTCTCTTCTGTTCCACACTGTTTAGGTAATTACGAAATTGGATCAGAAGGACATACCCCATAGCCAGCTATGTTTCTCAAAAAATATATATAATTGTTATAGAAACCAAGTATCAAGCACACAAAGGGCAGAGGATCTTGCCAGTAACATCATTTTCATAGGTATCAAGGAGCAGTGCAATAGCACGTCTGAAATACTGCATGCATTTGACATACGGAGTCCAGTATAAAGTGAAAATATTTTAATACTTGTATGCTTTTCTGTTTTGAAAGCAGATAACAGGCAAAACAGAAACCATGAGAATCAAAAACTTTGGACTTCTTTGTGTGTTGATTCTGGTCTCCCAGATGCTACTAACCACCTGTGAAAGACAGAAGGAAAGAAAAAAGGGAAGACAAAGCATAGAAAACGGTGGAAAAAAACAGACTGAATCAAACCAAGAGAAAGAAAAAGGGCGGAAGCCAAAAGGAGGAAAAGCATCTCCTAAAGGCAAATTTAAAACCAAAGAAAATGCTGAGTGCACCTGGGCAGTGACCAGCATGGATGCTGCTACCATACGAGTCGAGTGCACGAGCAGTGACAGCAAGTTCTGGTGTGAGTTCTCTGGAGACCCTTCCACCTGTCCACACTACACAGCAAACCAGAAATCCTACTGGAAGCAAGTCTTCCGATCCTTAAAGAAGCAGAAGCAGATCTGTCAGGACCCCAGAAGCATCCTCAAATCCAAAGTGTGCAGGAAAGGCCCACAAAGTGCTCACCTCATACTGACACGCTCAAGCCTCCTCGCATCAGTGGGTCCTGCAAAAGGGGATGCAACCCACCACAAAAAAGAAGTGGCACAGGTCCCAGTTGCTGCCTCTGAGCCTGGAAAACAGCTAGAGCACAGCTCCCAAGACTGTGTCGAAGACGTCGATTACATTGATCAGAAGAAGGTGGCTGAGGAATACTGTCCAGAGAGTCTGCTTTCCTTCTGCAACTTTTTTATAACAATGGTGCAAGACAAAAAATGCTGAGGACATGTTTGTAAAGCCCTGTGTCATGAAATTCTTATCTCAACTAAGCGACTGCAAACTCATCCACATCTTACACTTATGTAATATAGTGTATATAGGAAAAAAAGTCACACAGCTGTATATTTATATATTTTTCTGATTTTGTTTTTACACAGCAGACTACACTTGGCATAGTTGAAGATGTATAGACTTTATTTGAACACACATTTCTACACAAGTGTTACCAATAGATGTTACGTACTCTGCACAGAGGTGTCTCAATAGTCTCTTTGCCCCTTTTTGAGCTGTGCTAGCCAAAGGGCTGAATTCAGTGCTATGCACTTCTTGGTTATGTACTATACTTTTAACCTAAAAATTATTAAGTAAAATAAACTTCAAAATGTATTCAAAATATTCTCTCTCTCTCTGTATTTAACTAGATTTTTCTATAAATGCTAAGCTTTTATCAAAGACTGACCATTCACAGGATCTAGGCAGTCTCGCCTATGAAGCAGTTTTAACAAAACTGCAGAGTTGCAGAATTCAGCTTTCTCAGCCAGAGCATGCAACATTTTGATCTGAGGGAAATACATCATCAGCAGGTTTTCATCAATGTGATAATGATGGGCAGCAAGATTTCCAGATTTTCATTATTTTACAAAGCTTCAGCTTTCCAATTTCATCAAGGGATGTCAGAAAACTTTGCAAACTTCAATCCTCTCATTTCTCCTGTAGTATGAAGCACATTTTACTCTTTTTAGTGTAGGTAAACTGAGACATAGAGACAAAATGGCTTGTCCAAGTTTGTATGCATGCCCAGGACTGGACTCCTTCCTCAAGCAGCTAAAACACTTATGCTCAGCGCTGCCTGTACTTTCTTTTGAAGTTCCATTGTCTGTTCTCTTTATGTACAGACAACACCAATAAATACTTTTCCTTGTGTTAGACTTCATCTGTATTAAAAAATAATAATAATCCAACCTCTGAAAGTAAGAACAGAGATTTTAGAAAATAATGATGATCCTTGGTAATATTTGAAACTTCAGCTGGAAGAAGTGTAATATGCAAGTTTTTATATGTTTAATATGCCTCGCTTTTCCAGTGGCACTGGTCTAGGAAGGATAATCTGCCACAGTGATCCACCTGAAGAAACGTGAGCTTTCATGAAATACGATTTCCCTGATCATTGCTAGCAAATCAAAATAGTATTTCTGTCTCTTGAGAAAATATAGCCTCTTCCCTTCTGTAATTACCTCACTGCTGCCTCCTGGGTTGACCTCAACCTTTAAAGAACATTTGTAAGATGGGTAGTTATGAGTAACTTTTTGTTTAAATCAAAATGTCTGGGGAGGACATTTTAATGTTACTCAGACTTGTTGCTGCAGTAATAGAGGCCCAGGCTGTTATTTAGCATCAGTTAGTTTTTTCTTTGCAATGAAAAATTAACTTAGCAAAAATATTTAAATTCAGATGGGAGGATTCCTCAATAGGAGAGTAAAGGAAAGTGCTACTAAACACACAGCTTTTCATTTTTAGCTTGCTGGTAGGGACTCTGCCTTCTCACATAGGGTTGAAATGATTTTGGTGGGATCAGGAAGAAGGCATGGTACTGGCTTTGGCATTAGCCAGTGTTTTAAAGAGGACTTCTGGTTTTCTGGAGGCTCATGTAAGTATGTCATATTATATTAATTTACATTTTTTTTTTTTTGCTAGTTAAGATACAGCTAGTGGCAAACTAATCTCTGTGACTAATGTCTCAAATGTAGGATGCTGCTGTTAGTCAGGCAAACTGTAGTCTCAGAAGCGTTCAACAGATCCCTCTTACTGGATTTCCAGCTCCTGCATGCCCTATGGATACAGTGGGTGTTACCAGTGTAAGCTCTGTCAGACTGATGCCCACAGCAAAGCCAAATTCCAGTAAAGGGGCATTAGCACTAACTCCTGAGCAGGCTGGAAGACACAGCCAACCTGGTACTGAGAAGGGCAGAAACACAGCTATCGGTTTCTTATTAATGTAGATCTGTAGGCAAGAGGTTTCAGCTTCTAGAGACCTTGTGTTTTGGCCTACACCACTTTGCATTGGGAGAATGCTGAGATAAGAAGGTCAGAAGATGCAGAGGAAGGATGAGCACACCTATGGCTCAAGCAATCATATGCTGTAGCAATTAATTATGAACATCTAACCTGATCTCCAGACTCCTATATATTAGTCCCAGATCAAAACCAGAGTACTAGACAAGGCCAGATTAAAAGGCTTAATTGTTCCAGACATTTTGGAAAATGCTGAATCCCAGCTGCCATTAGCTGCTGGAGTACTAATGTGAGTAGTTGGTTGCCTGATGTGTGATCCGCCCCTCTGCACTGCCAGGAGGCACTGCTCTCCTCTCTGTGGCTGCTGGCAGCCACACACAAGGAGCCAGTGACATATCCCAGAGCAAATTCCAACTGGGGATTCCAGAGCTGTGAGTTGCATCGCTGCGTGCAGGACTGTCAGCACCCAGAGCTATCTGTGGGACCTGCACTTTCTTTGTCAGGGATGTATTACATTTCTTCATCTGTGTCCTTTTTTTTTTTTTTTTTTTTTTTTTTTTTTTCCAGGACTGACTTTTATCTTCATACACGTCTCTTTCCAAGAGGAAAATGCCCAATCTTAGTATTTCCAGGATACATTTCAGCTGCGATGTATGGGGATGTTCCAGCATCCTACAAGGACAGTGTGGAGCACCAGGGAAGAGTTCACCATGTGAGAGTGAACATATCAAAACTGTCTCAATCAAAGGACTGGATTTTTAGAATTCCTTGTACATGTAGGTTGTTCATTAGAAGGGCACGTCTAAGAAACTTCAGGGAGTTTCCCTGTTTTTGCAGCGTAGAATGCTAATACATTTGGTAATCCCTTTAGATTACGGATCATTTTTAGGTGGACACAAGCACTACATACTCCTACAGACTCTCAAACTCTCACCAAATTTCAGAGAAGCTAAAAACTGTTAAATGAAGAAGAGAGAAAATTTTCAAAGTTAAATATTTTTCTGAAGTTAGTTGTCACTCAGTGACTCTTATCTAGAAGATTTTATTCTCTGTATTCACTAGGAAGTGGAGAAGTATTTTTAGTGTCTAACAAACAGCTCTGGCAATGTACTGTAACTTAAGAATCTGTAAAATTTTGGCTCCTTTAATTTTATTATTATCATTTTTTTATTCTTCTATTATTTTCTGTAGTACGGCTTCCACTCACTTTCACACATAATTTCATCCTAATGAGTTTCCGTTTCTTTTGCAACCTCCTTTATTCGTTTACCACGTTGGCAGCAGTACAGATTGCACATCTAATCTCTCGTGTTGCATGACTGCTTGTAGGAGAACAGAGCCCAGTGACTCAACCTTCTTGCTTCCAAGAGGGCCCTGCCCTCCTCTTTCCCCGAGGGCGCCAATGAGTACCCACCACCTGATATCACCTCACCTGAATTTGGCCAACCGTTGCAGAGGCTGAATGTTCAGACATGACACATTTTACACGGCTGTGCTCAAGCCATGTAGACATAGTTGAACCTAGATAAAAAATTCCACTCCCTTTTCCACCTTTACCTTATTTTTTTTTTTCTGATGCTGCCCTGAGCAAGGCAGCTCAATACTTGTTGGTAGCTGCTGCACCTCAGCCATGCCTGTGCCTGGATTTTGTTCCATTTCCATATAATATATTGTGTGTTCCTCTAGGCTACCTCCAAGAGTGACACCAATTTTTTAGCACACTGGGGCTCAATCAAATGGGAAAACCCAGCTTTGAGGCCATTCCAGCCCAATCTCATCACTAGGGCAGTGGTACCCTCTCATTCCTTGCTGGAGCACACATGGCTTCTTGCCCACTAGCACCACAGATGATCAAACAAATCCTACAGATCTCAAGACCACCCTAGGTACTCCTGTGTTTTAATGTCTTTGAGTTTCTTTCTGCTCCCTCCCTTGAAACAGCAGGGGAACTTTGAACTGAACTTGCAGTCATCACATCCCTTCAAAGAACTAGAGAGAAGTCAGAGTACAAGAAGCCTGGCAGGGTTCAGACACTAAACACAGAGCAGAAGTCAGAGTACAAGAACCCTGGCAGGGTTTCAGTTATTAGACTGTGGACACATGGTGGTTTTAAAAGGACACTTTAGTCCGTCTTCTGAAGTTTCTTACTGGTTCCCCTTGAAATAGCTGTTTTAAGACAAAGTGATAAGGAAGAAGTGGAAAAACCATGAGGACTTCCCACCAGGCTGCAGCCACCTGGCTGCCTGAGTCACTGATCATACCTGGCACCATGTAGAAACGATAAACTTAATTAACCTGAGGCTCCCTGGGACCATGGAAGTCTGACACTGATTTCCAGGCAACAAACATACACATCAAAGGGATTTGGTTATATAATGAGAGGCTGCAACATGTCCAAAACTGCCTGTGAGCATGCACATATAAGCACTTGGTGGTGCTTCGTGTATGCCAGGGGAGGGGAGCACTGCTCCAGTCAGCCAGTGTTTGATGTTAAAATGGATCTTAAAATCCAGGAATTACAGTGTTATCTGTAACAGTAATGTATTCTCTATATCCGTAATATGTGCACTAATTATATGTACTAAGTGTGCTCAGATAACAGGATATTTTTTAAATAACATGAGCTACCTCTGCATGTGTTGCCTAAAGGTGATGTGGTTTCCAGAGTCACTCCAGAGGTGGTGTGATTCCCTGGAAAGCCTTGGACTGCTTTTTACTCCACAGTGGCTGAATCCCAACAGATACATGTGCTGTGGCAGCTCTGTTCCTATTCCTTGTTCTGAAGAGCCCTATAAAGGACAACTGCAGTTCTCTGCAGTACAAGCTTCCCGCAATGTTGTGCCTTGTCTCGTACGTCTCTGGGCATGAGCATGGGCTTTGTTCTGTACGTGTGGCAGCCTACAGACCTCAGTGTCCTACAGGGAGGACTCCAGCTAAGCGTTGATCTCAGAGATTCTGCAATCCTCACGTACATTTGCAAGCACAGACGTGAGCTAAAGAGGCCAGTTTGTGGGCAGAGAAAAGCTGGGGCATTAGGGGATATTGGTTTGTGTATGACTTCAGATTGTCTCAGAAACAATCCTTGAGCTCACTAGGGGTTGCGTGTGTTGCTGCAGACAGGGTGTTTGGGTTAAAAGAACCCCATTTGTGTTAACAATCAGACTGCTGGCTGTACGGGGGTGTCTGAGCTCCCAGGTCACTGTCACTATAAGAGGGAAGATGTTAGTTGACAGTGTCCTGGCCAGAGTCCAGCTAGGTAACTCCACTCTGCTGTCCAAACCCTTCTTAGAGTTTCAATCCAGTGCAGCTTTGGCAATATGCAGTGAGAGACTCTGGGCCATGGAACTGGAGCAGTATTAATAGAAATGGCATGTGGAAACTTGATGTGGTTTTTCAAAGTAAAAAGAAAAAAATATGTGTACAAAAGAAATGCTAAGAAATGATCACATGAGATTCTGGAGGAGTGGTGCTTAGTAATGAATAAAGTTATAATTCATCGGAAAAAAAATATGGTAATTTATGTCTATTTTGATTTCAGCATACTACTGTATTTTATTCACAGTATAGCGGACAGTCATTAAAAAAAAATAATAAATAAAATCCCACAAATAAAAGAAAGAAAAAAAAAGAGAAGACATATTTTAGACAGTAATTTTATCATCAGAAGTAAACCAAAATGTTGTCATGGTTTTAAAAACAATTCTTAGACTTTGAACATGTAGTTTTTCCTTATCCAGCTGGAGTATGTTTCCAAGAAAAGCTGGCAAAGTTTAGCTGAATGCCACTGCTATCAAATGTAATATTTCTTTCTTGACTTTATGAGCCTACCCCATATCGTCATTCAAGTAGCAACTAGTTTTACAGGCTTTTGTGGGAATGAAAGAACCAAAGAAGACCTGTCATATACCAGGATCACTCCAGAAGAATATCACATGAATTCATGTCTCTTTCTTCTCTAAGAAGAACACGTGAAATATGCCAGGAATATATGGAAAAAGAAAAATTGTATTACAGCAAGTTTAGTTAGGGTTGGTGAGTCATCACAAGCTCCTGAACTTCAATAGCTTTTTGAGCCTTTCTCCCTAAAAACTGTAGACAATCAATTTTCCTAACTTTTTGGTACCTATTATTGCAGTACTGAGGTTAACTTAATGCCTCAATTTAGGTTTTTAGTAGTAGATGTTGATACAGGATCATGCTTGCATGGCTCTTCTGAATTTGCCCCTTGCTTGCACCTGTAGCTTAGTTCTGGCAAGGGTATAGCTGACATTTCCAGTACTTAGTATACTGTCTTCAGTCTTTGGAAGCAGCATGAGATTTACTTAGAGATGAAAAGTGACTCACCTTCCTATGGAGCACCAGTCTTCACATAACCCTTCCTATCTCTAGCCAAATGAGTGTTGAATTTGGCTTCTCCTTTGCATTTGAAAACATTCTACTGTTATTCCATGAGGCTCCCTGTGTTTTACTTTTTGTTCACTCATTTACATAAAAACACTGCTTTTGGGGATATGTGTCAGTATTAATGGAGCTCCTCTGGGCTTATGTAACTACTTCCTAGAAGTAAATTTGGCTAATAACGTGTCATTAGGGTTAATTTTATTCTTTGAAATAGCTACTGTAATTTATTACTGACCAGTAAGTCAGAGGTGCCCAAATAAATAACTGTTTTCAAATAGAAGTAATCAAACAACTGAAAACAAGACCAAAGGAGAAAGTAACAAAGGTCCAAGTGAAGACTGTCAATAGCTCTCTCTTAGAGTCATATCTTTTAGATTTCTTCATGAATGTAAGACACAGGAGCTACATGAGCTCAGCAAACACGCCGGGCAGTATGACCTGATGGGTAAGGAAGTTCTTCAGTTCCCCAAAACGTGCAGCTCTGGTCTCTTCATGGCTGTGAGCAGCATACTGAACTGTATGTCCAGGCAATAAATCTTTCACTTTGACAATGGGATATAAAATGATGATGGTGTTGGATCATGCTTTTCTCCTTATGTTTGACTGAAATATCTGATTTGAAAAGATTGATAGTTTTTGCAGTACATAATATTGACTTCCTAATGTTTGCTTGTTAGCTATTTACATGACAAAAGTTGTTCTCAGGTTTTTCATCAAGGGAGCTTGTGGAATTAATTCAGAGTAGTATTTGTATAGTTGCTAGATTTGTTCTGCTCAGATAAATACCAAGCTGTTACTTTTTTTTTTTTTTTTTTTTTTTTTTTTTTTTTTCTGGCAGTAGATATGACAGGAAATTTTAGAGAATGTTACAGGTTATGAATTCAAACAGCAAGATGAGAGGAGAAAGACAAAATGAGTGTTGCTGTGGGTACAATAGAAGCTTCCCTTCTGCTCAAGTTTGGATAATTGGAACAATCTGGGGGATTTTTAGGGAAAAAAGGTACACTCGGTAGAATTGACCAATATCCCCCTTTTACGTCTCTTGATTATGAAACTACAACTTCTGAATCTGCCATGTATGACAGGATTAGATTTGCCTCTTAGAAGATGTTACACAAAAATCAGCAGCATTTCATACATCTGCAGAATGCTAGCCAGGTGCTGTAATTAAACCATTTTCTGCACTACTGCCATCAGTCAAAGTCAGCAGAAAGCAAAAGAAACAACAAAATATCAAAGACTTTCATCTATGCAGAGAGAAATTCACCTCTGTGCAGGCAAACAACAAAAGGCCCAGCTCAATGAACCCACCTTGACACCTTCAAAACGATTCAAAACTTCTTTTGTCTGGGTATTTTGCAGCTTTCTGTTCTGTGGATAGTTTAAGTCTGAAGCACGGAAATACCCACAACCAAGTCAGGTAGATGAGAACTCAAACTCTGTCTAGACATGAAAATTCATGACATTCAATAATCAATGAAAAAAAATAAATGTACTAAGTTGTACAAGCAAAAGAAATGACAGACATTTATTTCCTGCTGGCAATCTTTGACTTTTTCAAGTGCAGGAGTCGAGATGCATATACATATGTGTGTGTATGCGGGAGTGCATGTGCGTGTAGACAGATTCAGAGGGAAAAAACATGCAATTTAAGTATTTATGGTGTCATGCTTCTTGTAAAAATGAAATGCCAGAACTTGTTTACTCAGAAGACAGATTTTTCTGGTTCTAATAGCTGCAGGGTTCAGAAAGTAGACTTCATGTCTTTGGGGAACAGAGGGCAGAGCCAATCAACGAATGGCTACCTTCATATTACCGAGATTATTTCTGTTTTCCAAATAGGAGAACAGAGTCAGAAGACTGAAATAACTTCCCTAAGATCATTTATCAACAGAGCGTATCTGTAGGTTGAATCTGTTCTTATTCTGAGGGCATTCAATTTTCTGGACTTACATTAAGTGTTAACTTGGCTCCAGAATTTACTGTTTGAGTGTTCATTTCTTCGGGTCACAATGGAATGGCACTTGGGAACATCATGAAGCCAATTGTCCAGGAGCAATCAATTTCACTGCAGCTTCTGATTTGCCTGTCTGAATGTACCAGTGCTCTCCTTGTAAAGCCCTCAAGACTTCCACCAGCACCTAAACCACCTACACTATCTGAGTTCAAAATGTCAACAGTTGTATTGACCTTGCAGTTCCTCCAGAAGCTAGAAGTGCTTATGTGGGTGTATGGCTGCACATAAGCAATATGAACAACCATAGAGTGGGAATCCAAACAGATCTAGATTCTGGAAGAACTCAGACCTAATGCAGAGTCAGTCTATAAAAGTAATCCAACAGCCTTATTAAAATTATCAGTCTAGCGGGCCATCCACTCTATTACTTAAATCAACCAAATAGCTTTAATTTATAAGCAAAAGAAATCAGCTTAAAATTCTTGGCAACTTAAAGTCATAATGCAGATTATATAACCAGGCAAGTGAACAGAAATGTATGAAAAAAAGGCAATTTAAGATTGTATGAACATGTAAACCATATAAATCATGTAAAATAGTTGTGCACCTAAAATTCCAAGCATATTTAATCTGGGTGGTATTGCGACTGGGATGTGCAGTTATCAGGGAGTGCTATTCCCACTCTTGGGCTGGTTGCTTGTGGTCTTTGTTGATGACAGGAAGTTCTTAAAAGTGTCATTTCCTTGCAGCCCAGAACTCACACTGATCGTTGGCAGTGAGCAATAGTCTCATCCAGTGACTCCTATTATGTCACAATATTCTTCCTCATTTATCTACAGAAATAAACAGACTTCAGTGTTTGCAGCAACATGTGAAATGTTTGTTTTCTATAGGCATGTTCCCACTAGTTTAAATGTTCTCGTTTCTGCAACCAGCAGGTAGTCATGTCCAATTGCAAGCTGCTGATCACAGTCACCTCAGATTACATCTACCAATTACAGGCGTGCAGGAGGCTACAACATACCTCCTGTATGCTAGAAATGCCTTTGGGACTAGACAACCTTGTGGTCCTGTTTTCTCTTCTGTATTTGGGATGATAGCCATGGGAACAATGGAAAGACACATTTAAAAAAAAAAAAAAAAAAAAAAAAAAAAAAGGTTCTGAAACTAAGAGAATGTGAACTTGGCTTAGACCAATAGTTTTTGCATACATCTATGTATTTCCAAATATGCATCTTGTCCTTAGAATTCAACCAGTAGGGTCTAAAACTTGAACTCTGAATGTTATAAGAAAAGATATTTTTTATAGACTCTGCGAGTCTTTGGATTTGGCCCATCAGTTGATGAGTTGAAGGTAGGTGAATTATGCTTCAGAGCTCTGATGGGGGAAGTGCAAGCGCTCCTTGTCATTTTGTTACCTGGCACTAAATCACCGAAGACATACTGCTGTTGCATAGGAAACCATGAATAATGGGCACAATCCGAGCAGTGCATTATAGTGCAGACCATTCAGGGGCCTCAGAGGCTCCAGGCTACAGCATTAAAAGAAATCTCCTTTTAATATCATTGTGGAAAAACAATTACCAGTGTTCCTCTTATTCCAAGTTGATTTATTGTATGTTGCATACACATCTGTCTGGCATTGAGCAGCACATACGAACAACGCTTTTCTTTACTCTTTCCAGAAACCAGGTTGCTCCCACTGAGATGCTAGCCACCGTTTGAGTGAAGTCTGCTTGATGAAGGCATCATTGCTGGTGAGCTGCCAGGTAGGGAAAAGGGTTTGAAAAATACTCTTTTTCACCCACAAGGAAACTCATGGGCCTTCTTTGTGGTCAGCACCTCACAATCTATGAACAATGGATGTAGCAGATGAAGCAAGCTGGCAATTCAGGTCACCATTATGTGCATTTTTAAAATGCACATGCATTGACTTCATTTTTCTGCACGATTCAAAAAGTTTCATGCCTTCTACAGCCACATATAAATCACTCCAGTCCATATGTTGCAATAAATAACTATTGTCCTTGTCATTCCTGTTGCTTTAGACTTCTAGGTGACACTGACAGCTGAGCAGGTCTGCACTATCCATCCCGCCTTAGAGACAAAACAACATGCTCCATGAAGGCTCTCATAGATGGAGGCATGGTCTTTTTGACAATACCTGTAGGTGAACCTTCCCGGTGGCTCCTACTATAGGGAAGACTTGAGTTAAGCTTAAATGCTGCCTGAATAGGCCCACAGTTAGCACAGTGGTGTACAAATAATTAATTCAAACCCCAAAATTGGAAAAAGCAAAGAGCAGTGATAATATAAGTTCAACCAGTGGTACCCACTGCTAGATATTTTGTTTAATGGCCATCCATATGGAGAGATGAATCAAACATAGAATGATAAAATTCAAACAGCCATGTCTGAGATGATCCATCCATATGGAGAGATGGATCAAACATAAAAAGACAGAATTCAAACAGCCATGTCTGAGATTTCAGTTTAGTCAAAAGCCTACAGTTATTCATTATTTATTCAATATATATCATCTGGTAATTAAGAAAGATGAAATGCCTCAGGATACATTAGGGACGTGTTTGACTGCATGTAACATACTACCAAAATCTTTGTAGTGCTTAATGGCAAGCAACAGAAATAGAGTCCCCTGACAAGGAAAGCTATTGGCATTTTGGATCAGCAATTGTAAGGCCTGGGACAGGAATTACATGCAAAACAAAGAGCAAACTGCTCCAGCACGGATCCCCCACAGGTGGCAGCTCCCCCCAGACCCCTGCTCCTGCATGGGCTCCTGTCCACGGGCTGCAGCTCTGGCCCGGGGCCTGCTCCTGTGGGGGCTCTCCATGGGCTGCAGCCTCCTCCAGGCCACATCCACCTGCTCCACTGCTGCAGCGTGGAGATCTGCTCCATGTGGGACCCATGGGCTGCAGGGGGACAGCCTGCTCCACCAGGGGCCTCTCCACAGGCCACAGGGGAACAGCTGCTGCGTTCCTGGAGCACCTCCTGCTGTCCTGCTGCGCTGACCTTGTGGCCTGCAGGGATGGTTTGCACTCCTCACTCTTCCAGCTGCTGTATCGCAGCAGTTTTCCTTTTCTGAAATACTGAGGCACAAACAACATCACTTTTTGGCTCTGCTCTGGGCAGCAGTGGGTCCCTTTGGAGCTGGCTGAAACTGACCTTTATCTAACATAGGGCAGCTGCTGGACTCTTCTCACAGAAGCCACTCCTGCAGCCTCCGCTACCAAAACCTTGCTACATAAACCCAATACATAATTGTATCTAAAATAATAATTGCATTTATAATAATAATGTGGAAAAGCAATATGCATGGCCTTGCCTGAACTTCATCTTTTTCCATCAAGAAGTGTTGTCCTGGACTTCTCTGAGAACTTCATGCATTTACTTAGGATTCTGGACATCCAGTAGTTTGTACAGAGCAGGAAGAAAACAGCACACATATAGTACGTTAATAGATTCTGGACATATTGACCTCATTTCACATGCTGCCTGCATCCAGAGGCAAGTGTAATAGCCCTGTTAAAGGAAATGGAGCACTTAAAAGTCTGCAGCAGCTTTATGATACTGTGACACAAATGCTAATCTTATCCATGCTACTTGCAACACATGCATTTGATGTATGCTATAGTCTAAGTTGACGTAGGTCACACATGGAGTTTGTTATTTCTGTGCTATTTCCACTAAGACTTACTCAAAACATAAAAAATAGCCCCTTGACTTACAAGCAGCACGTTGTCCACAGAACCTGCTGATGGTGATTCTGTCTATAGTAAATTAAAATGTTAAAGCTGAGGCTGACAGGTCAAATATCCAATGTTACTCACATGTCATTATAACTGCCAGAAAGTTACAAGTAGTACTGGCCAGTAAAAGATCTTTTACCTGAGACTATCTCATGAATTTTATAGGCAAGAGCATCCCAAGAAGACCTGTTTACTACAGTGGACAGCTGGTTCTGTTTCTGTTGGTAGCAAGAGCTTGTAACTTTGCAGAGACCTGTTTTGAGTCAGTATATCCATGGCAGAGAAAACTAATTACAATAATATAAGATCTTTAGACCTTTAGTATGCTACTCTGTCACCCTATTTAATAATGCATGCACATTGCCAATAAATCTGAAATGTTTCCTTCAAGCACTGAATTTGGGTTTAAATTCCCTGCATCTGCCAGTATGCTAAGCATCTCAGAAATGTGTCTCTTTGAAGGGCATTGAGGGGTGCTGAATGGAAAAGTAGTCAGAGAGGCTGGCTAATCCCACTCTATTCTCCAGAAGCTTCCCTAGTGCACTTATGGACACAGTGTCAATGGTGAAACCTTCTTTTCTCCAGGCATTGACCTCTACTAAGGCTTTCTTGGGGACAACCAAAAATACTAACAATTACACCAAGAAGAAAAAGTCACAATGCACGTCTCTTCACTCCTCTTCCAGGTTTTTATTTCTAGGTCTCTGATGATGGATCTCCTATCCGGCCCTCGGTTGACGTTTTCCTGCAGTAGTTCCTCTTTTCCCTTCCTCAGGTCTGAGATGCTCAAGCGGGGCTAGGCAATGGCTGATGCCCTTCTCCTCTGAGTACTCTTCCACTGCCAGAACTGCTCCTTGGAATGGTGTCCAACATGAATCCTAGAATGCCACGGACCACTGTCACTACATGAAGAGTGCCACTCCATCCACACGTGTAGGAGCTGTGCTGCTTCCTATTTGGTCAGGAACAACCCAATGCACCAGTACATACTGAAGGCCACCCAGCTGGAAAACAGCTTGTCAGAAAAGGACCTTAGGTCCTGGTGGACATCACATTGAACTAATGTTCCCTTGCCACAAAGAAGGCTAATGGTATCCTGGGCTGCATTAGGCCAAGCATTACCAGCAGGTTGAGGGAGGTGATCCTGCTCCTCTACTCAGCACTGGTGAGGCCATACTTGGAGTGCTGGGTCCAGTTCTGGGCTCCCAGAACAAGAGGGACATGAAGCTGCTGGAGAAAGTACAATGAATTGCCATGAAGATGGTGATGGGACTGGAGCACTTCTCCTATGAGGAAAGGCTGAGAGAGCTGGGGCTATTCAGCATGGAGAAGATGAGGCTCAGGGGGATCTCATTAAAGTCATTAAATACCTGCAGGGAGGGTGCAAAGAAGATGGAGTCAGCCTCTTTCCAGTTGTGCCCAGTTCCAGGACAAGAGGCAATGGGCACAAACTGGAACACAAGAGGTTTCTCCTGAACACCAGGCAGCACTCCTGTGCTGTGCAGGTGATAGAGCCCCAGCACAGGTTGTCCAGAGGCTGTGGGGTCTCCTCCTTGGAGATCTTCAAAAGCCCCCTGGATGTGCTTCTGGGCTGCCTGCTCTGGGGGCCCTGCTGGAGCAGGGGTTGGATGCCCAGAGGTCCCTTCCCTCCTGAGCCATTCTGTGAGTCTGTGAAAGGCTGGGTTCTGTCCCAGTAATCATTAACTGAAATATTCCTGTCAATACTAAAAGGAGTTTTAACTGAATTCAGGTAATGATGGTAACAAGATTCTTACCTCTGGCTAGAAATATTCTGCAATGGACTCTATTCTGGATGTATTTACCACTAAGTTCCTAGGAACTCACGGGACAACCCAGGCATTTTCTACTTTCACTGTCATTGGTATTTAGTACAACTCACACACTGCTGAAAATAGTACTGGAGGAGATATATAAATAATTTCCTACCCATTTTTAATTTACTACATCAAGCTTTATCATGCCAAGGCTCAGCCAAAGTAACCTTGCCTGAGCTAATTGAACATAATGTCAGTGAACAGAGTGGCAATTTTAGAAATGCAGAATAGAATATTTCTGCTGGGGAGCTGTATAATTTTTGACATTTAAATTAGAAAGCAATTACTTTTGCACTGACGTAATTTGTCGTGCTGTACATTCCCAGATCAAAATCAGTCGTCTTCCAATAAATTATTGCTATTTCATTTACTTTCAGATAATATTGTGAGACTGTGAGCACAAGCAATGCAAACCAAAAAGACAGCAGATCTTAAGTGATTTTTCTCATCTTCTTTGAAGTGTTGATTATCTTTTTTTTTGGCTTCAGTGTTCAGTTATATTCCACAGCCCATGTGCTTGTGCCTTCCATCTCATTAATGTATGAGTATCTCTGTTTTCCTGGGGGACTGAGTAGAAACTAGACATAAACAGGAAAGGAGAATAGAATTATGGTCATATGGCACATATGTGGCATTGGGGCAGGGCTGGGGAGTTAAAGAGGACTCTATAGCATCAGCAGGTCTACAACTAGGTTTCCTTGACTTTGTGTGCTTCAGTTTAGTACTTACATTAGGAGACATCTCAGACGTTGTTAAGGATGTCTTTAACTTGCCAGGATTGTTGTTATTCTCTTGGTGTAATGAGATAGTGATATGTTGATGCTGGTGAGGTCTTTTTGGTTTTCAGAAAAGCTAATGAATACCTTTTGATACACATAATCTGTATTGCAAGTATATTGCTGTGTAGAAATGCTCTTTCTCAAAAAGTTTGGAGTGATAAAATGACTGGATTAGAAAAGAAAAATCAACTTGCTCTAGTTCTGTTAAGCTAGAATGTTTGGACTAATAATTAACCAAGGTAGTACGGTAAGAATGTGTTTGGTATGAGATTGAAAAAAGTCTTGTCTACCCTAATGTGTTAACTGATGTTGTGTCATGAAAGAATGTGTAAAACAGATGAAATCAAAGGCACACTTGAAAGAGAGGCTGCCTTTCCTGTAGCCTTTCCTGAGTATTTTGACCACAGAGTCCCCCCACTTCTGCTGGGGCATATTAGAGTAACAACTGATTTTGTTTTCAGTAGTAAAGAATCTGCCTCTCAACTTTGCTCCAATCAACCTGTGACTTTCTGTCATCATTTTGCTATGACTCATTAGCAATAAACCCAGCAAAAGGAAGGACTGAATTTCAATCTAGCTATGTCAATCCAGCCCAATAATCAGCATGCCACAGGGGATATAAGATGATGTCTCTTTGCACTGTGAGAAGAATAACAAAGAATGTGAGAGGGTGAAGTAAAAAGTCACTAATTCTAACAAACATATCATGTTTAAAAAGTTTGATCTCTTTAATTCACCAGAAAAGAGTGAGAAGTGTCTGGATGGAGAATTCCTTTCACCAGGAGAAGCTACCATTCCCCAGAACACTAATTCCCCAGAGTCTTCAACACAGAATACAAAAAGAAGTTGTTGGAACATGAATATTGGCAAAGTTTAGATTAATTTTCAATAATGAGGCTGAGTAACAAGCTACCATGGGAAGAGTAGGTACTTCATTGACTGACGTTATCAGCAAGCACGAGGCTACTGGCCTTCCTGGAAAGGATGCATCGGCCTAGTGCGCAATTCCAGGGCAGAACAGAGGCACGATAGGATGAAACTAAAGAGCTGTAGCATTTGTAAGATCAGCCGAGAGACTATGATGACCATCGTGACTGTAAAATTTAAAAATATGATCTCATCATTCCTCCCATTCAGGCAGGAAATCTCAAATCTGGAGGTTAAATTGTTTGCCCCATGCCAAACAATTCCCTAATAGGCGTAGAAATGAATCACTATCTGCACGGTGCATTCGATACAGCTCAGAGGAAAAGGCAGTTCATTAATGAAAAAAGGATCGTCATTCCCAGAACTTGGTTAAACTTATCAAGACATTTGTTATTCTTTTATTTCTTCATGTATGAAATGTCTGTTATTACTCATGAAAATTATGAGCCTCTGACAAGAAATTGTGGAAACTGGCACTGTTTTCCTGGTTCCTGTTTTTAGCAATATTTTAGTGCAGGAACTGTTACCCATATTGGTGTTTTGTTTATTTCTGTAGTCTGTGTTTGCCTAAACCACTTCTCAGTCTTTTCACAGTTTGCCTGCCGTACACCAAGCGCACAGCCACACACTGATGCTACTGAATGTCTGTCCTCAGGGGAAGCAAGGCTGATCCTTCTGGTCACCTGCCTTTGTATGCAGCACATTATAGCACAAAAATATGGCTCTATACAAAGCATCATGATGAATAAATATTTTAACTATCCCAGTAATTGTTAGCCAATTATACACTCACTATTATAGACTCACTATTGTTTTTACCTTGTCACCCATCTTTGTGTTCTACATGCAAAGTGATTTTGTTGGGTTAGCCAGTGCATCACTGCTTTCAAACTACTTAATAGGAAAGATCAGTCCGTTAGCACATTTAATTGCCATCTTAAGCCTGTGATATTGTTATTAAGAGTTTCTGAGATGCAGCCTCTTCTCATTATCTTCCTGGCAGGCTTTCCCAACTGAAGGCTGATCTCACTTTTCTGCTCCTGCTATGGGACTCTTTTAGGTAAGAAAATGCTTTTGAGTATCAGGGAGTCTTCCCAGGCACATGCATGAAGGGCAGCCCAGGTCAGTGGAGGTGAAGGTTCTGCCTCTGGCTGATAGTCCCTGCAGTGCTGCAGCTATGCCCAGAGTCCCATCAAAACCGGTCCCTTATTGCCAGTGTCTATGGGAACCCAGATCTACTGCACTATACACTGCCAACACACGCATAAACAAAATCAAAAACCCCTCTTCAAAGACTATAGATTAGGTTACAGGTACTGCAGTAAGAATTTTGGACTCCAAGAAAGCAGGATAATAGCTTTAAAAATAAATACATAAATAAATAAATAAATAAATAAAAGGCTTTGGGGCTTTGAGGGTAAGATTTATTACCTTTCATGTTTAAATCTTTGTTTCCAGGCTTTAGCTCTTCCTCTAGACCTGTAAGGGTTGTTGTTGTAAGGGAAAGTCAGCTTAATTTCACTTATGTCCCTATATATGGGTCTTGGAGAGAGCTGGTGGCCCTGCAGGGTGACTGTGTGGAGACTGAGACCCAAGTGAAGGGTGGGGGAGCTACCTGGGGTCAGCCAAGAAGAAACACGAGAGGTAAGGACCCAAGAGGAATTCAGTCTATTTGCATTTGCTCCTATTGAGCCTTCTGACCCTATGAGAGGCCAAAATGTTTTAAATCAAACACCATGATTCGTGGTAAATACCCATGGCCTAGTAATGACTGGCAAAGAGAACAGATCTTTCTGTGTTTCATTAGCTTCCTAATCTCAAAAATAAGTGCAGGAATAGCAGGCTCTAGTCAGGTTAAGTACATCAAAGGCTGAGGGAGCACGAATACAGGGGTAATGGGGTCACAGAAGTAGCTTTCATGGCACTGTGCGGTTCTGGGAGGGCACAGTGCCGATACCACCTTATCACACAATGACTTGGGTGCCTCTTGGGTTTCCAAGCAGTGCTCTTGGCAGTGTTTGCTATGAGCCTGGGGCACCATCTAGCCCATTTATCTTGAACAAGTTGTGACAGAGGTTCACTTCATCAGGTTGAAAGCATTTTTTTCAAAATTGGACATGTTTCAAACTAGATTAGGAAACATTTCTTCCATGCTGTGGAAAAGAATGCATGCTTGATTTTTCCTTTTATTTAGGTGTTTGTGAATTTGGGCCTTTCTATTACTTTGGGAGTGTTTTGGTTTACATGTTTTCAGTGGAGCAATTGGTTTTGGAATGATACTTGCCTGGCAGGGCATGTCTGCAGGGCATGCCAGCCATGTGAGAGTGGATAAAAAAAAAAACCTTCTCCCTTCATGAGTGCAAGTGCACCACTGGGGTTCTGCCCCCTCCACCCTGTCCCTCCACCTACAAATCCACAACATTTGCAGCTCCTTTTGGCAGCAGAATAACCAATCCAAATGAAACCAGGCGATCATCAGGTCAGTTATTCTCCTAATGGTAACTGTGGTTTATTGCCAGGTTTCCCTATGAAAGTGTGGCATTTTGCACGCTTTGCAATGTGCACTGCCTTTTTCAAAAGCACAGATTTGCTTTTTAACGTTTTATTATGCAATCCCTGATAAGAACAGTAACCTTTCTCCACTAACATGGCTGAGAACAGCATATATATATATGGATATCTCTGTTCAAGATAACAACAGGATGTTTCACTTTCCACTGCCTACAAATTAAATAACTTCTCTGTACATGATGGAGGAGGGAGCAAGGGTGCAGCCTGGGGAGGGTATGTCCTGAGGCCTTTCTCTGCTTTCCTTTGCGGAGTTTCATACTTTAAGTGAATTTCTGAGTTATTTTTCCTGTGCATTTCTGGCTGCTGGGAGACATTTAGCTGGTAGTCATGGGGTTATGTTTACTCTATCTGAGCATACGTCTAACAGGTCTGTGCTGCAGACAGTTGAATGAAACTTGATCAAATCAAGACAAACCCAAGTTATTTGTTAATCATCTCCCCTTGCAGCACACCATGCTTGTCTCCTGGCTTGACATGTATCTCCTGTTCTTTGGTCACACCCAGATAGGAACAAACTGCTTTCAGATAGCCAGAGGCACGGGAGGGCCTCCCTCTCAACTCAGATCATCCCCAAGTGAGAGGCAATCACCGGAGGCTGTGCTGTCCCTGTGCCTCATCCTTGTCCCTTGCCCCTCTGGTCCCATCCCCACTCCCTGCTGGCAGGCATTAAACACCTTCTGACAGTAAATATTGCTGCAAGTTTCCATACATCCTCAATTCAGGCTAAGCCCCCACACCACCCCCGTGGAGATGGCAGGGCCATACTCCTTCATTAATGCCTGGAGGCAGCTTCAAAAAGAAAAAAGAAAAAAAAAAAAGTAAAAAGTAAGAAGTTTGGGAAGGAAGAAGAACAGAATGAAAGATTAATTCTCTTTGGTTTGCTTAGTTCTTACTCTCGCAGTTAAACATTCTGCAGAAATCCTTGTAAAATTATTCCATTTATTCTTGACTTCCACTTCATACAGAAATACCCCTCTCTTTTAGGAAGCAGCTTATTTTCATGTCCAGTCTGAGGTTAACTAGAACGTGAAACTGAATTAACAGCACTTGCCATTAGCGATTTTATTAGAGATCTTGATTTGACAGTCAACGTTTTATAGTACATCAGAAAAGGTACAAAAGTGAGGTTGAAGACAGACTCTTGACTTATAGTCAGAAATAGCCTATTTACAAGTATTATCGTATGTCTGAGTCAATGCATCTAAGCAGTTACATTGCAGAGTGCAAATAAAAATCATTTCAATTCATGTAAACATTATGGGCAAGGGCTTGGGTATGGTCAAGCTATGCCCAGTGCAGGCTCCTGTATTATAGAGCAAAGGTTTATCTAGAGGTGCTCCAAGTTATACTAGCTTGCGTGGTCACTAAAATACACGGCATCACAACCTTCTGCTTGTGAGTCACACACTGCAAGGCCTCACCTTTCACCTCAGCACCTGAGGTCAGGAGAGACTCCTTACTGCGGCAGCCTCTGGATGTTTGTGTCTATCCCAGTGGATGGCCAAGCTCTGGCCTGAGGGGCCCTTTATGAAAGCTGGGAGGCTCACACTTACTGCTATATTAAGAAAAGAATGCAACCTGAACCACAACTATGCTTCCAGTAGGGTTTCAATGGGAATGCCTGAGTCAGTCTTGCTATTTTCTCTCCCCAGCTACCCACCAGATGTGTTCTTACAGATGCTGGCAATGCTCTGAGCAGCTTCTGGTCTCCTCTTGGCTCAGCTCTGCTGTTTCCTCACCAGCCACTTAGTGTGGTGCCCATTAGAAGGTAAGAATTGCTTTATCTCTTCCATCATCTGCTTTGCCTGATCAGAGGTGCCACAGTCCCTGGGAGGAAGGGTCAGAGCCCTGCCTGGCTCTGCCTGGCTCCAGGGCATTGCCCAATAAATGAAACCTCCAACCTCCAGAGGCAGCTACAGGAGAAATCCCAGGCCTCCCTTATTGATTCCCCCGACCTGTACAAATCATTGGTGTCTATAACGTGTGCCACTGGGCAATAAATATTCCCTGCTGGGGGATATTCCATGTGCTCCTGGCATTTCCCTTCCAGCCTTTCTGAGGCAGCACACTGATCACAGCAAGTTGTGTCTCCACTGGAAACTCTCTTTGTGCACTTCCCAGGGAGCCCTGCCCCGATGCTCTGCACACAATGGGAGCTGGACAAGAGGGAAGAAACCAGAACAAAGCTTCAGCCCTCAACCATCATACAAGTCCCTGGCCCTCCTGAAACAGTACGTTTGTTTGCTCATGTGTGTACAGGAATCACGCGTAAGGTACCACCTCCTGCTACTTGGCTGTTAGTATCACAGCAAGGACTGCTGGTTATTGGCTCTGTACACCATAGCACTATTTGTCCCTCTAAGCTATGTAGCCACGTCTTTTCCAGTTTTACACACAGATAATAAAAAAATCAAATAGTGTGGAGCACCCTGTTTCACGGAGTTTCCATGCTGCTGGGGCAAAGCCTGCAGTCCTCGTGGTCAGGATTACGTACACACTGAAGGAGCTGGACCGGCCTGGGATAAAACATAAAAATAAATATGTAGTCACCACATGCAAGTACTACTGTTATGTACTATATGCAACATGAAAGTCAAAGTGCATGTTACCTCTGTGTGTTATCAAGTAGATTCCTTAAGGTAACTTGTTTTAGACACTGCTGCAGAAAGGTAACTTTGTTTATAGTCATCGGTACAAGAGCAAGTGGCTATGAGGTGTAGTGAACTCACTGTATGCCAGCAGTGCTCTCATAGCAAAAATATATGATAAAGAAGATACCTTTCACCGGCTACGGAGTTGCTGCCATGCTGGAAGTTCATCATCCTGCTTACCCTGCAGTAGCCCCTGCTGATACCATGTACAGCTGTTGCTAAAAATATTATTTAGGATTAGATGTTTTGTTACAAGTACATCCAGGTTTTTGAGTTACTTGTGGAAAACACTGCTGACGCTGACAAAAACAAGAGGTAATTATCAGCATCAATTTCTATGTGGCACGAAATACCAGATGCTGAGCTGATACAGATGCACACAGTTCTGCCTGCAGAGATTTCAGAGGAATTATGCTAACTTGTCCTGTCCATCCTGAAGAGTTTTACTGCACATGTAAATTGCTTATTTTATTATTGCTCTCTATGCGAAATAATAATTTAAAAATTGTCCATGTTGCTCTACATAGTTGTTTATGCATCTGTTAGTTAAGTGCTGCCTAAAAGCTCTACTGCTTATTCTATCTTCAAAAGCGAGTTGTGAGTCTCAGCAACATACTCTTCATGAAGTGCTGAAGGTTTCTTTGTGTGCTGCGCCATGGGGGATCTAAGTTACCACATATTTCTTCTTTCTCCCTGGTCCCTTAGCTTCTTTGAACTTAGGCTGAGATAGTTTGCATTTGCTTGCAAGTCCTGGAAGTATTTGTTAAAGACTGCAGTTACCCAAAAAGAAAGCAAGTCCATGAGCATCATGATTTGGCAGAAGTACATGCTACACCAGTGTTAGTTTTTTCACAATGTGCAAGAACCCATTAACCAGGTTCGGCAGTACATAAAAAAACAGGGATCTATCACTGCCTTCAAGAGAAAAATCCTAGCACCACGTAAGGTATTTGTAGGGCAAATGTCTCTTCCACATACAAACTTTCCCTTATTTAAAACCAATGTCATGAACTCACTTATTTATAGAAATGTTTGTTTACTTTGGAAGGGTTCTTATCGAAGTATGACTTTTTCATTCTGAAAAGCTGTTCTTAGCAGATAAGATAAGATTATAGAGCTTTATGAGTAAAACTGAACCCTGGCTGCTTTTTTAATGTCACTAAAGAACATTCTTCCTCTGTGTGAAGGTCTCTGAACCGACACAGAAGGATAAAGGTCCTCAGGCTTTTGTAACTCCTCAGCAGGCAGAGATTTCAGTCAGGTCAGAACTTGGACTGTTCTGCTTCCTGGACTCCTGTTTTTATCTCCTGACAGTGGGGAATCATACTATTTAATAATGCTTATCATGTCCCGTGTCTCACTCCCTGACAAAGTATCTGGATGGAAAGGAAGCTCCAATTATAGCGAAGGAAGTAAGGAAGGACCATCCTTGACACAGTGTGTTATCTGCATGCAGCCAGGAGGAAAGCTGCCTGCTTGGTTTTGATTATCCTAGGTAAAAGCCTGGTCAGATGATGATCTGTTGAAGGAGGCTGGATTGCTTCTTTTCTGAAGGCAGCTGAGCGTGCCCAACAGCAGTGACCTTCTGGAGTGCAGGGCAGAGAGCAAGCTCCAGCCGCAGCCAACAGGAGCTCTGCAGCACGAGTGGAAGGCCCTGAGAAGCACACAGCACACTGAAGAGGTGTGGTGGAAGCAAGAGGGGAGTCTGCTCTAGTTTGCTGTAAACCAGGAAACTGATATCAAGCAGAGATGGAGATGCAGTATTAGTTTTATGTTAGCAAGCAGACACCAATGAGAATTACCTGTAATCGTCTTCACAGGTGATCGTGAAGTTTCTCTCTTCTAAGATGCGTTTTAACCTCTGTATGGAATGACCTGAGCATGACTCACTGGAGAGAAAAGTCTTTGTTACTTGTGTTCCTCAAGTGTGCAAGAAGCTCAGCTGAATTCAGTGCCAAGTCACTTTATTTCAGATAAGATTCTTAAAAAGCAGATATTAATCTTATTTGCTAATGTGCTGTGAAGCCCATATTGGTGTGTGGTGCTTTGACTGCCATTGGACATTTGCCTGTAGGAACTATTTGACGTTCAGTTGCGTAACTTATACAAAAAGATTTTTCAGGAAGCTATCTATGGGAAGTAATTCAGAACCATTCACAAGTTCAGTGTACTCTGGAACTGCTCCAGAGGTGCTGGTGGCCTCCATCAACAGGAATGTGCCATAAGGCTCATTCAAATCTGTGGAAGGACAAAGGGATCGAGTCCTCTGTGCAATAGAGACAAAGCCAATCACAAAATCCAGAAGCTATTTCCTGAGTAGGACATAAGATCAGTGGAAACAGACAAAAAACGTGGGAGGAAGCAGGATATGGTCTCCTGTCTGTTTGGCTCAGTGCGCTGGATACTGCTACTCCGTTTAGAGAAGCGTCTGTTTCAACTCCTTTTCCATTTGTAGGAACCCCGATTTGGTTATTTCTGTTTTGCCCAGCTAATGGTGTTTTGTGAAGCTTCTAGCAATGTCATACCTTGGAGATCTTTATCTTAATTTGCTTGCAATAGCCCAAGGGGCCCTCAAGTTGCAGGGAGAGGATTGCCAAATGTCAGAGACATAGAGAGCTACCGCAAAAGACTTGTTACCCTGGGCAAAAAATCATCTCTTGCTCCAGAGTATGGGACACAAACATATTAGGACAATAATACAATACTGGGACAAATCAAGGACTGTTCCTAACACATGGCATCAGTGGAAAGCAGAGCCAGCTTTTCCTTGTTCACAAGACTTAGCATATCTTATCAGTGATTCAACACGAGATACAATCTGAAGATAAGAGGAATAAAATATTCTTGGAGTTACCCTTCCTCTTCCTTGGAAGTAAGTTGACAATAAACTGTTGTGAACTTGGCACAGGAGGAGGATGTGTCAGGAGGGCTGGCAGGGCACCAGCTTGTTGAAGCTGTTGAGAAGCAGGAATGTGATAGCTTTGCTGACGCTGGGAAATCATGGCAAAAAGGATCAAGTGCCATGTACAGGGGAACTCATGCACAGATTACATATACTTTTCTTCAGCAAAACTCTGTGCAGGGGGTCATCAGAATGGGACACCAGAATATGTCTGGCATGCTGAGCACATGGTAGACGCGTGCCTCTGACAGACACATCAGGTTGTTTGGCAGAGAAACAATCCTGGTGTCTGTGCTTTTATTAGGGGAGGGCTTTCAACGCTGGAGCTGGCACTGTCTGAGAGTGAGACTGCCTGAGCATGGGGCTCTGCGGGGTCCATACTCGTTCCTGAGGCCACCACAGGCTCCTTCCTGAAAACATTTTCTCAAAACTAGTGCCTCTGGCATGTGGGGTTAACAGGAGAAACCATAGCAGTGCATTATAACCATGTGAACCACGGAACCATGAAGACAGACAAAGGCACTGAACCTCATGCTCAGTGCTTGAAATGTGACAGCTCTGCAAGGAATCTGAACAGGATGAAAAAGGTCACTCAGAAAGGCTCAGATGTGATTTGAGGTCATTGGTCTGGTATCAGTAATTCGATAATAAGTGTTTCAACTACAGATTTATTATTAAAAATGACAATCACAGAATCATTTAGGTTGGAGGGGATGACTTGAGATCATCTAGTGCAACCACTGTCAGCTCGAACAAGTTGCCCAGGACCCAGCTGGGTTTTGAGTATGTCCACAGACGGAGACTCTGTAACCTCTCTGGGCAAGCTGTTCCAGTGTTTGAAATTACTTTGTCAAAATGGCTCTGGTCACCTGATTAGCATATTTATACTATTTCTGTGGGGGAAAAAAAAAAAAAAAAAAAGTAGAAAAAAAAAAAGGTATCTTCCAGCTGTTCACCCTTGTAAATTTAACCTGCTCCATGCCTTAAGTGCTGCACCTATAATAATGGTCTGTAGAGCTCAGTGGATTTGGAGTAATATGGAGTTATGGAACTTATATGTCATGGAACTGTTTTAAAGCAAGAAGAATATAATTGTATCTTAGATGTAAGCGACCAGCTGTAACTGTGAAAATACAAAAGAAAACAACACTAAAAGTTTTATTCTTTCCTGTAAAGCAAGCAGCTAGGAGACTGAATGCAAAGCAGTTTTTCTGAGCAGGTTTAAGACAGTGTCACTGTTAGACAGACAGTCACTCACCCCTAGTCATTTTGTATTAGTGTGGTTTACCTTTGGGGTCCACCGATGTCATGCATAAGCCAAATCTGTATTTCAGAGACTTTATCTGGATTTAAGTTAAAGATCTCAATACTTCCAAAAATGCTGTAAGAATGGGACATGAAACATTCTTAGTTAGCTAAGTAAGAAGTTCAGAGTATGTTCCCCAACTACCACCACTTAGTGCTGCTGTCATCCCCAGTGAAAATGTTGTATTTTTACTGGATTTTCATAAACTATTTAATTACTTTGTTTTCCCCCTTTTCTCCCCATTTTTATTTCACTTTCATGAGATCTTCTGAAACTGTCTGCAGACAGAAACAAGCTAAAGTTTTTCTGTCTTCAGTGTCTTTTCTCCTGTTAGTTTTATTGGCTACGGGTTTGGTTTGGTGCAAGGAAAATGAATGTGGCTGTTGTCCTGACCAGCACAGCCTTCATCTTTCTATATTATTCAAGACTACACTTCCTTCAGCTAACACGAGGAAGCAGTCTGGAGAGGAAAATCCCAGTCAGATCATAAGCAGCTAGAAGTGTGTCACTCCTATGGGTATACAAACTCAGATTTAAAATGTAATAAAGCTACTTTGTGCAGTAAGATCATACTGGAGATCTGACCCATATACCCTCAGAAGGATTTTGGTTAGAGACATTGTATAGAAGGAGTTAAGTGAATAAGCTCTACATCAACCAATGGCTTAGATCCCTATATAAATTCACCAAAATTCCACCTGCACTAGGACTTACTGACAAAGATCTGCTGACCAGCACGCACGCCCAAGAGAAATGTGGATGCCGAGTAACTACCTGCTGCTTCTGAAAGCTCCGGCTTCTATCGATCCATTAAGCATCACCTGAACCACACCACATGCTGCTTCTGCAAACTAAACAGAACAAATGGATATTACAATCTGGCATTGCAGGCAGTGCCATATCAAAATTCTTAGCTAGTAGAGAGTAGTCTAACTTCTTCGATGTCATCAGAACGAACTGACACGAGTAGAGGATCTGGCCAAGGTTCTTACATATGCCCATGCAAACACAAGCCTCTAAACACTACGGCAATACTGCCATAAAGCTGCATTAACCAGGCATAAATTGGCAATCCAAGCTTGCATGGGACGGTACAACAACTTGCTGCCACGATTTTCAGTTTTCAAGGAGGGATGCAGTTTTCCAGACCACTGGCAGCTGCAGCTGTCTGACGGGGCTGCTTGTTCCCTCAGCAATGTGCAGAAAGCCTCAGGCTGCCTTAACTTGAGCATTGAGGATGAGCCAGAACAGAGCTACCGCAAGTTTAAGGACATGCAAAGCATGCAGTACTTGTTGCTCTGTGACTCACACTCTGTGTGCTTTTGCGGCTTGGGATTTTTCCCTACAGTGGTTTTAGTAAAGCTCATCACCAAGGTTTGTTTGATTTTTAAATTACTGGATCATCTAATCACTGTTCTTTCATTCTTTAAAACTTGTGTCCAAATATTTTAAGACTATTAGATTACAACATAAAGAACCCACAGTACTCCAGATACATAATCCATTGGTGAAATAAATTAATTTTTAAAAGCTTAATATAGAATGACTGTTCTTATCAAATCCTCCAATTCTTCTTACTTATAAACAATGTGGCTCAAACCCAGCTCTCAAGAGTTACAGAAGAGTTTAATTATGTGTACTTTTCCAATGTAATAAGTATGAGTTTCAGCAGATCTTAAATTTATTTGGAGTAGAAAGCTTGTAGTTGAGCAAGCCTGACTCTGTATGGTGGTTTTTCCCTCCCAGACTCTGGAACTGTACATCAAAACTGTTTTGAGCTTGGAAAATTTAAGTACACTAGTTTACCTAGAAAACAATATTTTACAGTGAGTAGACTTTTTCTTATGTACATGAGAGCTGAAGAATACATTGAGCTTGTTCTGCACCTGGAAAGTCAGCTATTAATAGTCATATCAAGGCTAAAATCTTCTGAGACATGTAAAATTAAACTGATCCAGGAGAATATTCTTTTTTCTGGCAGGTGTGAAATGAGCACTCTGTAAAGTGCTGATACAACAAAGCCAGGCAAACTGCTTAACTCAGACTAGCAAGGTCTCATGCATGTGACTGGAGCTGGCACGTGCATATGGATGGGCACAGTACAGGAACCTTGGACAGTAACACTGTGGGAAGATGTCCTCTTCAGGCTTATGCTGGGAAAGTGCAAGGGGACTCTTGGCCACTTGGCATACTCCTGTGCCAATCTGGGAGCTGCTCTCAACACTAACAAGCTCTAAGATATTGTATTTTAGCAGTTTGGGCCCTGTGATTTAATTGAGAGGGTTAGCATTATTACCGTAAGTCTTATTTGTAAAGCTCCTGCTGTCTGCCACGCATTGTTCCAGACACTGGCATACAGCCTCTGTCCACAATAAGAATGCCCAAACTCTGATGACAACTCCGGTCCAACTTATATAAAATATGGGACCTTGGAAATACAGATTTCCAAACCTACACTTTCTGGCACCTAATGCTAAAGTCCCTTTGAACTTTTAGTATTCCACTTTTTAAGTCCAATCTGCAAACTCAGATTTTTGACAGTGCCAGCAAGTTAGTGCCTTCCAACATCCTCAGGCTAGGGGAGGTTTATTCTAGATCTTACCCTCTTGGAAGCTGTTTTCCAGAATACAGAGCCAGGGTTGCTCTCACATTCACTCCGTTTTGGACAAGATTCGTAGTTGATTCCTGAGAAAAAGTACAATTATTTATAGAATAGCTAAGACTAGAGTGAGTATTGTTATGACATTAATACAGCTTTGAAAGTTTTGCCCCTGGTCAAAGCAAGATGGCTACATGAGGAAATGGCTTTAGAAGGAAAGAAAATTTGCATGTGTCCGACGGTCTTCCTCTTTACTCACACATGTCTCAGTGAGACAGCTGGAGGCCCGGTATGCAAATAATTCTCAGAAATCTGAGCAAGGAAAACAATTTCTACACATGACAAACAGGTTGGCTCTTGGCAAATACTTTCCGATCATGTTGAAAAATTAAAATTTGCCCAACTTTTCCTGTAATTCCAGCCCAGTTTAGAACTTGCTAGCCTTAAGCACTGAACCAGGAATCGCGTGGGCAGCAGAAACCCAGGGTCCCTCCATATTACCCCATCACTGTGACTAGCCTATGGCCAGGGCCCCTTTGAATGGGATTCTTATTTTGCAGTTTGTCCTATTGAATTTTAAAATAAAATTAAAAAAAAAATAAAAAGCTTTTAAAATAAATTATAAGAAAAGACAATGTGAAAAGGGACTGTGTCTAAGTCTAGATATACAAGAGAAAAGAATAATCTAGAATTCTAGTACTCACATTAGGTTTGCAAAAAATATGACTTGTTACCTGGGGCCGAAGGGTCTCCACACCACGAAACACCATCAAACATATAACCCAGCAAGGTGTCCTCCAAGGTTAGGAAACCGTGACTGGATTTTGTGTAACGATGCGCGAGGTCGTTTGTCTTGCTCCAAAACAGTGACTGTGAAATAAGTTACAATGAGCAATGAGTGATACTTATACTAGAGCTGGTCAGCACATTTTCCTGGAGAAAAACAAGAAGTTTTTATGTTAGTGATGGAGTTTTATTTTTTTACTGAAATGCTGCAAGTTCCCATTAGTGGGTCAGTTCTTCTTTCTGCACTCCTTGCTCCCATTTCCAAAATTTTGGGGGTAGTTATTTTTCATGGAAATGGATGTGCTCAACTTCAAAAGTATTCTGAAATAGAAGTTCTGAGTAGTTCACATAGCATATATATGCAATTTGTTGTGGGCTTCTGAACTACAGATGGAAGAGCAGATTTTTGGAAGCAGCATCTCTCTACCAGCAGGGTTGTGTGCTCCTTACAGAGAACACGGATTAAGCTCTGTAGCCTAACTGGGATGACCCTGGCAAAAATATCAGTCTTGTCAACCTACAAACATCCCCAGTTACTACAGAAAAGATCCATTGCTCGGAGCACTGAGCAGACATGTTGTTTCACAGCAATCCCCCTTGTGTAGCCTGCCCAGAGCCGTGTCATTACCTTGTTGCAGGGTATGGGATGACTTGCCAACTCCATTAAAGGCTGATAATCTTCTGCGGTAGTGTTACAGGGATTCTTGTAAACGAACGCATATTTTAACGATTCCCATATTTTTAGGCAATCCGTATCTCTGCTGAAATATAAAAACATGGTTAATTAGTATTTATGAGTATTTATGATTGTGAAAGGATCTCCTGTTGCATTTAAACACTATGGATAGATTTTAAAAGAGTTCTGATCATGCTCAGGCATCACCATATATATTATGCATTAAAAAGTAGAGTATCTTCAGTGAATTGAATGTAAACCGAGGAATAAGCAGTTGTAAAACACCTCTCCCCTGCATTTTGTATTACTGATTATTGCAATACCTGAATGCTTTCTGTGTTTTTGCCCCTTAAGAGAGTGGTGCTAACAACTAGGAGATCAAATTTCTTGATTATTCATACTAAATCATGAGACGAATGTGGCAGAATATAGCAAAATGTGCCTATGAGCCTCCCTGCTGAGTATTTGACCCTACTGAAACATCTAAAGTTTTATCTAAAACATAAGAAGAGGTCTGGGTATTTTGGACCTGGTATTTTCAGTTATGGGGAGCTTGCACCTATGGACTCTACTGGAACCACTGGTGATTTGCACACGTATAGGTGAGATCTGAATCAGGTGCTAGATCCTCCAGTGGATTTTTTTCAGTCTCTTTGTGATGTTCCACCATGTTACCAGCTCTGCCCTTTCTGTTCTCCCTGGTGTGAACCAGGAATCCCCCTGAATTTACATGGGAAGAACCAGTGCATGCCAGGACACAACCACCACACCTCGGTCTACATTAACTTCTTAGCATGTTGCTTCACCAGCCCTGGAAATAAAGCATGTCTCTGCGATGGAAACAGAGCTCCTTTTGTAACACTGAGAGGAAATTGGCTGTACACTGCTGACAAGAAGTCCCCTCTCTGCACCGAAGTAGCTCCACGCTCCCTTGAAGCTGTAGCATCTAAGGTGTGGGACTGCTCAGGACATCTGCTTTCTTGTGCTTGTAGGAATGAATGAAAACTTTAGTTTAAGATTTTTAGGTAATTCCTAACTATTGTCTGCCTACTATGTGTTTTCCAGGCTGTGCCCATGGGTACAGGTCGTGCTGCTGCAAATTCAGGCCCATTTTGAAAGCCAGCCCCTGGGAGTGACAGCCACCCAGCCATTCTGCAGCTCTTTTCCCTGTTCTTACTGTAAATTCCAGAAGTTGACTGTATCATCCTGCTGTCAGCATGCTTGAATGGAGCTGTTCTGGCTACCCGAGACTCATCCTCTCTTTCTTCACTATTTGTACCCAGCTCCCAGGGTGTTCCCACTGAAAGCTGGCTGAACAATGGCCTTTGTCTGTTGTGCAGACACAGATGTCTTGCAAAAGTAGCAGGGATCAGTTAGTAGGTGACACACAGCTGCAGGCTTCATTTCCTGCTGGTATTCGGGTAACAGGTAGGATGTGGAATTTGATTAGTCTTATAAATAGTCCTGAAGGGATTAAAAGAATAGTTTGGTGGCAGTTCATTGAGGATTTCAGAGTATTTTACAAGTTAATTGTCACTACAGTTGTGTGAACTCATTCCCACTGCTTAACTTGACCCCGATTGCCATTGAGTGCCTATTTGAGCATCGGAGGGGTGAAGGAAAGCAGGCAGCTAAGCCCAGCCTGTGGGACCCAGAACCCCTTCTCAGCTCCCAGCCCTTTCCTTGCTGTGCTGGGATGTGTCTGCATGTCAATGCTCTTCCTCCCTAAACCTTATGGAGAAGAAACATCACACACACGGAAGGTCAGAGGTTTTTTGGATGTGTCCAGAAGAGCTACAGCACCACCTCGCAGTGGCAATGCCTCTCCTAGACTTGCAGCGGGGGCCTGGGCCAGTATCACACCAGCAAGGACCACAAGGGACCCACAAGGATCCACAGCAAGGTGTGAAATCTGACAGATAAAGCAGTGCTACGAGCCACAGCTGGTCACCTGGCCATTTATTCTTTCATACAGCAAAGTTTTGCAAGCTGTGTTTCAGTAGACAAAATATTTCTCAAGGAACCACCAGAAACCCTGGGTTTGATCCTAAAGGCAGAGAGGCAAATGACAGATACATTACAGAGCATTTCTGCTCCTGGCTCTAGCGATGACCACGAGAAGCATGAAGCAATAACCATGGAGGTGATGCTCGATCCAGCCCAGACAGCTTGCTGAGCCCCGAGCCTGAAGCACGGCTTTCCCAGCACTGCAGCCCCCCGAGCTCAGCACTCGGTGCTGTGCGTGGCTGCCCCGATAGCTGGGAGAAGGGCGTAACAACAAACCTGGCAGAGCTGAGCAAAGCTATGTGTAACGGCACAGCGGTGGCAGGGCTCAGCCTTCACATGAGGGAAGCTCTTCTGCAGCTGATAGTAAACGGTAAGGCATGAAAGGGACTTTTATATAAACTCAACCAGTTCAGCTTTGCTTTGCAAGTCACACCATGCAACTCCCAAGTAAAAAAAAAAAAAAAACACACACAAAACTACAAAACCTAAAGAGTATTTCGTTTTCACTACCCTTGCACATCACCGTATGTATTTTTACATCTGAATAAAAATAAGTGATTGGTTTGCTTTTGGAAGGCCATTTCTCATACAAAATACATAGCACCTGTACATAAACATGTATACCAAATACAGGTTTTACCTCGCATCTCAAGAGTTTTGACTACACCGAGTTTTGGCTTTGTCTGATACACAACAGGCACCGAGAGAGCTTTATGATTTGTTAATCCCAGCTCCAGGAAGAGATGGAATTCCTTCCAGCCTCACTGCTGATAGAGATGAGAGAAATAAAAGACAGAAAACGTGTGCCTGGAGTATGGTACTTAACTCCACTTAACTGAGAAAAGAGGCGGGCACGTGTTCAGGCTTGACACAGCAAAAGATGTTGAGATGCTCCTGTGATACCTGGTGTTGTGGGGAACTGGCATGTATCTGGCTGAAAGCTACTGAACTTGCACTTTCAGGTGGAGCAGAAAAAGGAAAACCTCAGAAAGTGATGGCTGTGATAGGATGTGATAGGGCTGCTTAGGAATTTTCTAAGCATTTTCTTTATCAGGGAAGTCCTGATCCAGCACATCTAAGACTATCATGTCAGTGATACCCTCACTGGGAAGCTCTCTCAATGGATTCATTTCCTTTTCTGTCTGCTAAAGAAGAAAGGAAGGGTGAGTGTGAGTATCAGGAGCCCATGGGGAACGTGCTCATGTACCACCCTGCTGCAGGACTCACGTGCTTTTTCTGTTTTGGGAGGTTTTTTGTGTGTTTTGGATTGCATTTTTATTAATTCTGCGTCAAGCAAATATCCTATCTTTATGTATTTATGTTTGTGTAATGAATTTCTTCCCTCAAGGCCAACTTTGTTTATACTGAATTTTTAAGGCCTTTATTCTGTTACAGAGTCTGAAAAATTTAAGCTGAGTTCAGTAACAGATAAAATAAATATAGAATAATTGTATGTGTATTTTTCCACGAATTTTTAAAATGAATATAGCTTGGGAAATGCTGGTAAATGTGAAATAATAATAATTAACAGGGAACACCATGAAAGCTGCTGTGAGCTCAGGAACTGCCCCTGTAGCTCTTTCTCTGGAAAGCAGGGACTGCAGAACTGGGCCTTGGGAGCTTTTGCAGGCGAGGGTCTGCATCCTGTACTGAGTACAGCAAGAAACGAGAGCTGAGGTACCAATGCACAACACCATTATAGCTCCATTTCCTTCTAAAATCCTAATGTTATGTATATGGCAAAGCATATCCTGCATTTTCCTTGTATTTGGGTAGAAGCTGCATTTTCTTCCAATGAATTTGAGTATTTCTATCCATTTACTTTTTTTATGAACACCATATTAATTTATCAAAAGGAAGCTGGGGCCAAGAATATTTCCATTAGCAGCTGTCCCAGCAGCCAAACTTTAATGTGTGTATTATAAAACTGGACAGCTTCTGCATCACTGTCTCCTGCATGTAAGTACATTGGCCTGGCTAACCTTGAGAGAGCACTCTTGCACTTAAAGGAATAGGATGGCATCAAGAAATCTCAATTAATATAGAACTTTTATTTTCTTTACTGTGCAATTGTATTTTACATTGTTTTTTCACTGGACATGACAGAGCAAATTCATCTGCAATTGAAATTGATTTAATTGGTGTAATAACAGGGGTGAGTTTCATCCCTGGTGACTTCAGTTAGAGCACGAACAACATCTCGTTTTCAGTTCAGCACTGGATGCTAAAAACATCCTATGAAGGGCAGTGTTTCCTTGAGCTGTGTTGCCCCCAGTTTTTCACTCAAAAATTTGAGAGAGGTGCTTAAAGTGCAAGACCCATATTAAATTTCCAAGTGGAAATGATTCGCAGGCATTGCTCTGGAGAACTCAGTCAGTTCAGCCCACATTCTCCAAACCTCCTACCAAGCATGACCAGCTTCCCTGGTGGGACACGGTCTCCCATGCGGTCAGAGGTGCCTCCCTAAGGTCCTGAGCTTCCTTTCTAACACAGAACGATGTCCTCAGGCCATAAACTGAGATTTTAATTGTGGTCTCTGTGGTGAGGCTCTGAAGGTAGAGCTGGAAAATGTCCCCAGCGGTCCTTTCTATTACTGGTCTTTGCAGGAATGACACCTCACAGGCCAGGTAATTGGTGGTTGCAATTTGCAAAGCTGGTCTGGGAGGCGCTGGCGAGTCCAGCTGGGTCTCACCTCTGGCTCCGTGTGGCCTTGTGTGTGCCCTCACCCCAGAGCCCTCCTCATTTGCTACCACTGCCAGCTAAAATAATAATGCGGGTATGCACCTGAGTGCTTAGAAACTTGGCTCTTTAACAAGTCAGTGAGAAGTTGTGGTTGTAACAAAGCTCCTGAACTCCATCAGAACGGTCCACACCGTGCTCCAAGTGTAAGGTATCATCTTCATCTGTGAAAGACTGAAACCCAGGTGTTTCAGAAGGAGACTGCACACCTATGGAACTAAATGCAGTATTTCTGCATCAGACTTTGCCTACTTATCTGTTTCCCTGCCTCTTTTAGGTGACTTGCAGCAGCTGGAGACGGCATGCAATTTATATGTTTATATTCAGTTTATTTTATCATGTGAGCTTATGAGTAGCTATGCCTACGTGGTCAGAAATCATGCAAAATATGCCTTTGTCATGTATGTCAGGCCTGTGTAACCCCGAATCCTTTTGCTTCTTTTTTTTTTTTTTTTTTTTTTTTTTTTTCCCTAAATATTTTAGGGCTGCCCCTTCCCTTCCTGCAGCCTCACCGTGTCCCACATTTTTGGAGTCGCTGCAAATCCCAGCCCAGGCAGCTGTGGTTGGACTCTCCTGCACACAGCCTCCTGCAGACAAGGAGCTGAGGCAGGGTGCACACTGCCATCCAGCGGGAGAACTCGGTGGACTCTCCGGAGCAGCTCCATCCAACCGGGCACATCTGCAGATGCCTGAGCCAGAAAACAGGTACGTGCATACATCGGATCAGATTCCTTACTCCTGTTCGAGCATCTAAAGTCTCCCAGCAGATATCTTGGTGCTAAAAATTAGGCAAATGGGAATTGTGAGAGGTCAGCCCATGTGCTGTCAGAGCTGGGGATGTGAGGAGGCTACCACCTGCTGCTTTTCGCACTGGGATAACACCAAAGGGGAAAAATTACCACGGGAAAGAATGAAGGAAAAAATCATGGCAGAGCTACCAACCTCAAAGCTTTCAATGACCACTAGCATCCCACTGCCCACTCAGCTTAATTATAATTGTCTGTCACCAAAATGTTGACAGTAATTGCTGTTTTTTAATATGAGAATGACAAAAGGTGTTTTTTTGTTTGTTTGTTTGTTTGTTTTGGCAGCTTGATTTTGTAAGTATTGCTCTCTGTTAATTAAACAGCCCAAAAGCTGGTAAAGAAAGCAATGCAGAAACTGCCTGGAGATAGAGACAGGCATCCAAAACCTTGTCTTAGAAAGACGACACCTGGAAAGGCTGCCTCGAGGCAGAGCAACTGTCCCCACAGCAAAGGTGGGGAGCCGAGAGGTCTGGAAGAAGAAGTGCAAGCTGAGATCTCTCCTGGGCGTACCTCAGGGCTGGGTACGTGCATGGACACGGACTGGGAACAAACGAGGGCTCCTTGTCATCCCAGCCCTTCCTTCTGGCAGGAAAGAGAAGGCTGCAAGGGCAGCTGAACGTGTGGCTTTGGTTTGTAACTCCTGCATTGTTTTATGTGTGGTGGGAACTGGTGCTCCTGGACAACACAGCGCCTTGCAACCCTTCCTGAAAGTGCTGGGTCAAGAGGTGGCAGCTATAACTAATGAAAAGTTCATCTACACATACATATATATTTTTTTACCAGTCAGATTTCAGCCTTCCCAGGTGAAAAAACAGATTGTTTAAGCAGGTGATGTTTTCAGCGATGCTTAATAAGCTGGATGCAGTCTCTAGAAAAACTGAAGTCTTACCTGGCCTGCATTTTGTCAGAGGGCTGCAGTTACTCTACAGTTTAAGTTTCCATTTGAGGACTATGCCATCAACAGATACAGAACCAACAAACTTAAGCTAGCAGCTTACCTCTTGATTAGAAAACATATTTTCATTATTGCTTTAATATTAACCTTAGAAAAACACTTTTATAAGGATCTAAATAAAAGTAAGTGACAGCAGGGAAACACTCAATGGTTTAACGCAGCTGCAGAACTGTTTCCTGTGACGTGTATTTGCAGTACACTGGGGTTTTTATAGCCCTAAAACTGCTGGGATGTGGCATAAATGCAGTAAGTCAGGAGAATTCCCTGCCTGAAGGGTGGCACGCGTCAGCAGGACAAGGACAAGGGCACAAACCAGACTTATTATAACACTGAGTAAGCTCCTTGGTAATACCTTACTTCGCTGTCATCTCTCGGGAAGACAGACTGCACAGCCAGCATCTCTTTTTACTCTTAAGACACTTGAGGAAGCTCTCCACTTGACCCCAGAAAGGAAAAGGATGTAATCCTCTTATCTCAACATATATAAACAAACGGGTGTTTCCCCGCAGTGCTCTGAGATGTCCGACAGCTCTGCACCAAACCTTGGCAGTGACAGCTCAACTGCGCCGTCAGGAAGCCACCCCCAGGCTTGGCTCTTCGCACTGGCAGCTCTACAGATGTACAGATCCCAACCACAGTGCTGGGAGGGAACAAGGTTTCCCTTTCATCAACAGCGAGGTCTTAGATGCTAACCTCAGATCTCAACAGCACTGCTGTACGTTGATGATGGCCCTGGAGAAAAGACACTGAAAGACGACAAGAAAACCCAAACGGAGCCCTAATTTATAGCCCAGAACAGTCAGGGAAACTTGCCTTGAACAGCAGAAGGACACACTTAAAGTGCTAACAAACACGTTTTTGTGCCTGCTACATGATAGATCCCAGTTCCCCTGGAAAGCTCAGCAGGCTGTGTTTCAGTGCAAGCACACCTCTGACCAAGATTTGAGCAGTTGCTAACCTTTGTAATGATTTCATCTCAGTTCCCCAGAAAGGGTCAAAGTCACTCCCCTACAAGTTCGGGAAAAGCAAGCGTAGCAGATCTTGTTATAAATACTGAGGGCTGGAAGAAATGAAATGGAAGAAATTAAAAACCAAACTACAACAACAGCTAACAGAGAGCAGGTATTAAAGGCAACACATTTGCATACGAAATAGGAAGGGAAATACTAAAAGCGTATGCCAAAGCACTGTAAGAAATCTTCCTACTTATCCATTTTCATGTTGGCCACCTTAACACTGAGGGACAAAGCAAAAGTACCAACAGATACCAACACCACTGCTGCTACAGACAAGCCAAGCTGTTTCTTTTCCTATTTACGTCGCTGACCTCTTGAAAGCCTAAAAGCATTATCAAAGAAATCAAAGAATAGGAGGGCACCCCTTAACATAAGGCATGTTTTCTTAACAAAAAACAACAACAACAACAACAACAAAAACAAATCTCAGGTGAGTTTGAATGTAATGTCATGGCTACATAAAATAAAGCTCAGAATATTTATGACATTGAACCAAATCATAGCTGTTGTGAAGTGCCATGCTCAACATAGAAGTGTTAAAAGTCAGCAAGCAAACGCAAGGAAATTAAATTAAAAATGCTGAGCAAGACGTGAAGGCATAACACAAAAGTAAGCATACAAAAAAAAACTGCTCTCGAGAAGAAAGGATGGTGCCAGTGCAATAGTATCTCACACAAAATCATGGTGCCATGTGTTTTTTTTTTACAAAATATATCAGCATCTCCACAGCCTGCAAAGGAATGGAAAGGAACAACGCATCCATGCTCATGCAGTCAGAAGGCAAAGCTCTCCTGAGCGTGTGCCAGCTTTTACTAAATTTAATGGAACTACAGACTGTGAAAATTTGTTATAAGGGGGATTTGTGGCCAAGTTTAGGAACATTATTTTTCCAATTGTATGTTGAGGGGGATGCCTATGCTGTATGTCCACACGGCATTTCATGAAACTCCATTTGCACCTTCATCACAGGGCTTTGCATCTCAGATGTGCAGAGATGGCTGGGTCTGCACAGCCACAGTCGCTACCTACATGGCTCCTGGTCCATGTCCCTGCTGCTCTCTCACTGGCAGAGGTCAGACAAGAAATGAGCTGGCTTGTCTCTAGCCATTTTGAAGTAGTAGGTGCTTGCAGGCTTGGCTTAGCTTGGTTGAATCAGAGATGGGTAAGTGACGGCAGATCTGGAAGTGAGGTAGCGCTATCTGGGAATGACAAATCTCCTGAACTGCAGATGTAAGGCGAGTGTACTTATAAACTGAAAAAGAAGCATTGCTTGTGTCTCCCAGATCATGACCCCCTCACAGATAATGTTTCTTAGCCCTTCCTTCACAAGGTCACAAAGTGCTAATTGCATCTGAACTCAGCCTGCCAATTCAAAGGGGCAAATCAAACCGGTGGGCTTCACAGCAAAAGGTTTTACGCTACCCCTGTAACTGCCTGTTCTCCCCCAGCAAGCAAAAAGGTGCAAAGCTCCTCAAGAACATCTGCTGAGCTCAGGGTGATGCTGCTCTGCCCAGCTGTGAGAGCCAGGCTGCAGGATCTGATCTGATGATGATGCCACAATGCAGGATCTGCACTGGCTGCTGGAAAACCACTCTGATTTCACCAGAGCTGCATCCCTGGCAATTTAGATGTGTATGCTGTGAGAACCGGAGTTTGAGAATTGCGTGTAGGTAGCCAGAAGAGGGAGCCTGTCTTCCTGGGAAAGAGGACACGAAGCAACTTGAGGTCAAATCCTTCCCTCAGCCAGAAGTGCCTTTGGCTGTTGCTCAGACAAAACTACAATGCATACCAGCGGCCGTGGCAGACGAGCATGGGAATTCTGCAAGAGTTGTGGAAACAGAGTTCGCATCTGTTGTCAGTGCTGAAAAAAACAGGACTACCAAGCTGTGACAGACTATTGCTTTAGCTGTGCCTTTTGGCAGCAGCCAGTATTTTCAGGGAAGCTGAAGAGAAATACTGCTCTTTAACGGGAACACCTAAATGCACAGCTCTGTGTGCAGGGAGTGAAACCCCTAAAAGCTGCCCCGTACCCCTAGCACTGTTTCCTAGAATTGGACCACACGCATGACGAGGAGCATTTGGTATTCCCTGCCTGTTTCTCCCAAACTTTGGCACAACAGCAGTGGTACTCTGGAAGAATAGCTGAGGAAACTGTAAACAAATGACTCTTAAGCATGATGTACACATGTGCTAGGTGAGCATCATCACGACAGCAGCAGCAGAAATACCAAGGATTTTATCACACACAGGCAGTTACACAGCCTTATCACCGAGAGGTGCTGTATGAAGCACTTAGGAGTGGCTCTTTAGCAAGCAACTGCAATAAATACAGTCCCTGAACGTTTTTATGGTTCTGGAGAATATAAAAATCAATGGGATAAAATCTGATTGCACAAGAGATGCTTATAAACCCATACCACAGACAGCAACAGTCCTTCCAGGAACCTCACTGCCGGTGGCTCCAGGCCCTGTTTCTAATCAGAAAAGACAAGAACATGAAAGGAGCCAGCTGTCTGTGTTGTGTCCAGAGCTCCACCAACGTGAGGGGGCGTGCAAAAGGCACCTGGAGGATTAAAGCAACCCCAATGATGCAGGTGTCATTCCTTGGTGGCATGCCCATGGCCCTGCCATAAGATTTATAGTACAAGGTTGCAAAAGCAGAGCTAAGTGGTGACTATAGACTCACGGCCCCCATCTGTGATGCCTAGAAGTTAGAAATCCCATATTAATGTCAACAATCCCCTCCTTTTCCCAAAACCAGACAGCTCTTCCAGTTTCAAAATACAGCATTCCAAAAGACAGCAGTAGCCACGCTCGCTAACTACTCCGATGAACAGACTGCTACTTTCAAAAAACTGAGAACGCTGTCAAAGACATAACATAGATGTCAATGGCTCCGGTATAAAAAAGTTAAAGCATGAAAACATGTACACGGGTTTACTAAAAGCAGAGCTTTTTAAAGAAATGTGCATGTTGGTGCATGAGTAGACTATGGACAGATTTATGAGGAAAACAGATTTCTAACCATGGCAGTGAGGTTTCCGTAGCAGAAGTAGCCTAAGGCTACAAAACGCCTCGCTGAGTATAGGACACAGCTTGAGCAGCTTACAAGTGTGCCTGAGCTTCTTCAGTTCCATGTTCCTACTCCGTTTCTTTGATTAAGTGCACCAAAGATCCCATGCAAGGAAAGATCCAAGGCCTACATTAGTGATGAAAGAGCACAGGATGAAAGACAGAGGGTTCTCTGATGTGTCCTAAAGGCACTGGCTTTGTTATCAGGAAGTGCTAGTGATAAAAGCAGTTACATTACAACATACACCGACCTCAGTAGGATCAGAAATGGGGAATCTGAGGTTAGGTACCCAGAAAAGGCAGCACCTAGGTTTTACTTCTCTGTGCAGGAACCTCCTGAACATTTTGGGTGCATGTAAATGAACATATTTTTTTTCCATTTTCAGTGCTCTCTCAGATTTTACGTTGTTTATTTAATAAAGTGAAAGAAAAAAATCCTACCCTAGAGATGCCACTGGAATTATTTAGCATTGCTGGATTAAGCACAGCACAAAATCTTATACCTTGAAAAAACAACCTTTTAGAAAGCTTATAATCGTGTGTTTGCAATTATTTCAAAAACATTCTTGAAAAAAATTAAGCTTATGATTCCCTTATGGTTCAGATTCAGATGGTTTTGTGAAGGAAAACACAATAATTTCACATTTAGATATTGAGTCTACCCTTTAATAAGCTGATATGAACTTCTAGAAACCTGTATGTGATTTTGCAAAGGCTTCGTGAGCTTTTTTAATTTTATTTTAAAAGAGAAGCTGCCTCACTTACACTGCAGCCACTCACGTGTTTAACATGAAGTGGGTGCTTAAATCTCTGCGTGCTCAGGCTATGATTTTCCATCTGCCCCTTCCCCTCCAAATGCTGAAAATCATTTTTTTCGTACAGCCCTGAACAGAGGAACTGAAGAGGAGACCAAATCCAAGTAAGTTATGTAGAGCTTTGTTTCCATTGGCGCAGTGTCACAAACACGAGAGGTGACATTGTCTTTTTGGAGCCCAAGAGCAGGATGGCTCTGTCACTGGGCTCACAGTGGTGGAAATATCTACCAGAGGCTTACTGAGGACACAGACAGGGTGGCTGGTGCCCCAAGAAACGATGAGAAACCCTGGCTGCTCTGAAACCTGTCCTGAGCTGTTTGGCATCACCATTGCCCACAAGGAACCCAGGAATCTCCTTACTTTGTGCTCTGCCTTTTCCTGCAGGGCTGGAGAGCAGAACATCAGCTCTCAGCCCTAAATGCTGGCTGGGACCAAGGAATCCTCCTCCCTGAGCAGCTCAGGGCGTGAGGGCACCTGGGGCTGCTCACGTTGGCCATCACACTCCTGGCACTTCTCCTGAAGCTGTGCCGGAGGCTTTGCCCCATGCTAAAAGCATCTGTTTCAAATAACCCTAATACATTTCCCAACACTCTTCTAACATCTCTGTCCATCCCAGAAGTGTGTCACAATCCTTCTCCTCCTTCCTGGGTAGCGGTGGCTGTGTGAACGCAGCATTACACACTACAGGACGTTGGGAAGGTGGGATGTACGGCAAATTAATTGCCTTCCCTTCCATACTCCGACCTGTTACAACCCAGCTTCTGTTTCAGCTGCCTTTAAAGGGGCTCCCATCCGTGTCCGTGGGCGCCTCTGGACCCGGGATAATTACAAACATTGTCCCTTCTTTAGCTCCCCACCGCCCCAAGCCCATCGGGTTTGGCTCCACGCCGCCACCACTCACCCCAGCGCCGGGTGCCGCTCGGCCAGGTAGCTGTAGCACCTCCCCAGCACGATCTCCCGCAGGTTCCTGGTGGTGCCCCTGTCCTGCCACCTCAGGGGCCGCCCGCCGGCCGCCTCCCTCCCCGGCATGAAGACGGAGGCCAGCACCACGGCCAGGACGAGGGCGGCCAGCAGCAGGGCGATGCCCGCCAGCAGCACCCCGCGCTGCCGCCTCCGCGACCCCGGCATGGCGGCGGGAGGCAGGCCCTGAGGGGCAGCGGCTCGGAGGTCCCGAGGGACAGCGGCAGCTGCGGGAAGCCGCCGGCCAGCACCTCCCCTCCCGGCCAGGTCCCTCCGGGAGGCGAGGCTGGAGCCCCCCCGGCCCCGTCCCGCTGGTTTTAAGGGCGTTGTTGCCGGCCCCCGCCTCGCCTTTCACCGCCCTCTGCGCGGCTCCCACCCGGAGGTCGCCGGGGTGCGGGGCCCAAAATCGTCCCCCGAGCCCTTGTGGCGGTGCAGAGCCCCTTGAGGCCACCCGCCCTGGGCTGGTGTGCGAGTTAAAAGTGAAATAAACGTGTTTCTAAACGCTCGGCGTTTACAGCAGGCGATTACTGACTTTGTGGTTGTCTTACAAGTACGGGGAAACTCATCAGCAACCAGCGGGGCACTTTCTGTCTGTCCCTGCAAAGAGCCAGGGCTCAGCTGGCACACGAATTTCTGGCAGTGTGTAAGCTGGGGTGTCCGAGGTTTAGGGAATAATCCGCCAGTTCAGTCAGCACTCAGTCCTTATTCTCCTCTCCACACAGCACAACTCTGCTTCTCTAGTCAAAAGCCAACATAGAAAGGCTAAAATCTCGACATCTAAACAAAGTAAAGCACTGGATGTCAGCATAAGGTTAACTACAAACCCTTCATCATTGCTTACAAAGCATAAGCTTTAATGCAAGAAAGGGCTTTTGGGACACAGCTCAGGACCAGGCAGTTCCGAAAGACCTGAGAAATGCTCTGACCAAGCCCTTCAGTCTTAAACGGTATTTAAATATATCAGCTGATCTTGTATTTTTTATTATTTTCTATTTTTTACCCATCCAGTTTTCAGAGAAACCATGCAAACTGTGGGAGGGTTTTTCTCAGAACTGAAATTTCAGTTTTGGGGCTGCATACCTCTTCCTAACATGTGTGCCATCCTAACTCCTAGTGATGGCTAGATAAGAAGTGGACAAGAAAATGCCTCCAGTTGGACACACACCTTCCCTCATCTGAAAACAAGATTGCCAGCTGATAATTAGGGAGAAAAGTTAAATAGCTATTGTGAATGTTTATTTTGGTAACTTTATAAAAACATACGAACAATCGGATTTATGAATAGGAAAATTGAATTTAATTATCTGTAGAATAATAGCTGAAGTTGCCAGGATATGACCCATGGCCCATCCACCAACTGCTTGTGTGCCCCCAGTGGATCCTATTGCAGGTTCTGGAAAAAGGGCAGGAAGCTCTATAGTAGCCAATTAAGTACAAACAAGCTCATAAAGGAAGTTTTTTTCTCCATAATCCTTTCAGTAAGCATATGGCTTTTGCTTTGGCAGTCTCAAGTTATTGTTCTTTTTTGCTCCTTGTTTACATTGATGATAATGGAAACACGAATGCCAGATATTCACATTTGAACTTTCTGACTTTTGAATAAATTATTATACACAAGAGAGGTTATTCAACTGCTTTTATTTTCCCCTTAATGTTTCTGTGCATATGTTTCCAGCTTGCTGCTCTTCAATTTCATTAGCTAAGGAAATGCCACACTGGAAAAACAAAACAGAGCAGAACAACTAGTTTAAAAAACAGTTTATGCAATAAAATTGCAATCTGTGCTTGTTCAGGGTATTAAAGATACTCATCTTCAGGAAGTCTAAAATCAGAATATTTTTTAGGGTAGAAAAAATGGGACAGATAAAAAAGTTTAAAACTTTTTAAAAGCACCCGATCTGAAAAAACTTTTACTTCCGTTCAGATGTGATGCTGATTCATTAATAAATAAATAAATAAAGTGGAGGCCCAGTCTCTCTGGAAGCTGTTCTTGCTGTTGGTTTTGTGACACCTGGAGCTACAGGAGGGATGGAACAGACGAGGAAATGTCAAGCCTCCTTTCAGCAAGACTTTGCAGCCTGATCAGTCTGAGTAAAGCGACAAACAGAGATGAGGGGGCGGCAGGAAGGCCAGCAAAGTGCTTGTGGTGTTTCAGAAAATGGGAGCTTCTTTCTCTGTATGAACGTGAGAATGTACTCGCACCTTGCAGATGTCCTGGCACAAAAGGGTTTCCACAGTAAGTAAGACGATAACGGTGCCTCAGCAAAGAAGGGATAAAATGGTATTTACTGAACGGGACAGCATGAGAGGAGCACAGAGAATGTGAGATGAGGGAGGATGAAGGGACGTGAACAGCAGTGTGTTTTACGAGGGTATTGCATCCCCTCAGGTTTGTGGGTACCCACCTGGAGCTCAAAAATCTCAAAACAGCTTCCTCAAGACAACCACCTTAACCTGCCTTTATCCCACCAGGGCATCAGGAGGTCAGCACCCCAACACAACAGTAAGGAAATGTACATTTAGGATTTTCCCTGAGATTGCAGCAAAGTGCTCACTGCATCCTTCTTGAACTGCCGTGTTAATGGCTATTTGTGCCTTCTATACAGAAAATGACATTTTTTAAAAGTGCCATGTCTGATAAACTCCAATATTTGGGGCCCTCCAAGCTATGTGAATTTCCAAGGTAAGCCTAAATTAATACTAAGTTAAGGTGTGTCCACTTCTCTGCCAGTTTACACTGAATCCCTGGGAGGATTAAAAAGTGAGTGTAAAAGATGAGAAGACAGAACTTCAGGCACATGAATGCCAGCCTCTGCTTTGATACCGTGTATAGCAGCAGGAGACTTCTCTAAGAATGGAATTGTATTATATATAATTTATTAGCTTGAATTAGCACAGCTAAGTATATAATAAGAAAAAGCAGGTAGCTTCCACTGCTACCTGGAAGTACTATTTTTGACCCAGCAAGGGATAACAAACCACCCCCCAGCCGTTCTTAAGATCTGGTCATTCAACAGCTTGATTTATCCTTTTTTATTTATTTATGTATTTATTTATTTATTAAACAAAACAAACAGACAAACAGTTTTTATTACAACTGTAGATAGTCCTAGCACCCAAAACATGGCTGAGGACACAAATAATCTTTCACAGCAGAAATATCCCTTGCTGATAAGAGGTGGTGTACAGTACGTGGACAGAACCAGTCCAAAGCAACATTAACCTGCAAACATCGGTAAGAAAAAATATGTTGTGCATCTTTTTGGTACCCGAGGTTAAAACCTGCTTCTAGAAGATGTTTCTTCCACAGTGAGTAAAAAGTTTGATAGAAATATTTTATGACTGTGTGGTTTGCCTGTGTCCTGGTTGTTCTTCAATTGCTTCCATTTCTTGTCTAAGTGTGCTCAGGTAGAAATAGAAACAATGCCACTGCCTTTAGTGGGATTGAGCTTAGTTATGCTAGCAGTAATTTTTTCCATATGATAGAAGAAAGGCTCCTTCAAAGGCTACACAGTTTATGAATCATGAAGAATCATTTCAACATAATGCACTGGATGAGGATGGTAGCATGGTATGCGGTGCCACTAATCACTGTGGACACCTGTAATTGCTAGCTGCCAGTGCTTAGCACAAATTAGGAATAAGGGAATTTGAACTGAAAAGAGCAGAAGCTGTTACAATAATTAAAGAAATCATTCCTTTCACGGCTTTTGTTGGAATAGCAATGATTAGTCTGCTCATAGCTTCCCGGTTTCACAGGGTAACTGCTGTCATAACATTTAGAGAAGGTTTGAGATGAACACTGAAAATAAAATGATAAATGGGCTGGGACACGAAGAACAGCGAGTACAAAGTGACAGCTGTGAAGAGCGGCGTGCCGTCCAACCACACACCCGCTGCTGCAAAAAAGGCATTTGTAACTCAGTGTCTCAGCACCCAGATGTCTCAGTCATGTCTTCTGCAAAAGCCGTATCCACTACCAGGAATGACTCGTGAGCTTGTTCATTGGGTGAGCAGTCTGAAGATGCTTTGAACACCAGCACTTTCTTATCCCAAATCTTTTTTTCTCAGCTGGTTGCCATTATCCAGCTGCCTTGTTCAGCCTGCTGTTATTGTCTTGCTCAGTTTGTTGTTACTTGACACAAATTTCTACTGATTGCATTTGTTTCTGCTGAAAGTTCTTTAAGATTAGTTATGATGACAAAATACTTTTTTTTGTATGTTAAAGTCTGAGTATCAGACCGTAGGGAGTTAATCTCCTCTGAACAGGATGGTGTAGCTCCCATTCACAGCAACACATACCTTATCTGTGCAGGGAAAAAAAAAAAAAAAAAAAAGCAAAACCCCAAACCATCCAAACTAGATGAATGTGCATGAGTAAAATAACAAGAACAGAAGTTCTGCAGCCCACTCCATTAGACTTTGGTTGAAGTTGGCCCATAAATTCACAAGTCTTTGGGAGGGAAGGGACTGACAGATGGAGGAATGGACAAGCAAACTAAGTGATTGCACAGGCCTCTTTTCATTTGTAAACCAGGCTCAAGATAAATTATTTTCCCACTTCCCACTTGCAACGTTGCAAAACTGTTCTGCAGTAGCATCTTTGCACCTTTACAAGTGATGCAAAGTTCAGTGTGGAGGTACAGAACAGTGTCCTGACATTGCTAACTCTGCAGGTCAGTTTACTACAGCAAGGCTCCTCCTGAAGTGCAATATAAAATCTAGCTGATGAACCAGGTAACTGGATAATTTAGTCAGCTAACCTGATATTGCAATGGTTCATCACCTTGTTTTTTTGTCTTCGGCATTTTTTCAATTATTGGAAAACAAATTGCATGCATTTATCTACCTACTTTGTTGCACGCAGAAGCTATTTGAAAATTCTTAAGCCCTTTCTGGGTTTTCCTGTGTGGTCTGCATGCAGAATGCAGGGCTCTGAGGACATACAGCAACGACACCGTCCTACTTTAAATAGTGCAGTGAGTGCAGAGATAGACTTTGCTTCCTCTAAGCAACTGGAGCTGAGGGTTTGATGCATTTATCTTATGACCTTGTTCCAATGTGTTAAATAGCTGTCTTCTTTGAATGGTGATTTAATTTGTACCTGACCTATGCCTAGGTAGATCACTTGAACAACTGCTAATACAGATGGACGACTGACCTCTGCATTTAAAGATGTGTGAATTTAGTTGCATTTCCATCTTTTTATTTTAGACACTTGTAGCTTTTCAAATCTGTAAAGTTTCAGTGACTCTTATTCTGATCATCCTGAAAAATCCTACAGAAATTAGTAGGCCTGGGAAGTGACAGTGTTGTGTGTATGGGTGGGTTCATTCATTGCTACCGAATTTTGTTTGAGGAGGTCCCCCTGAATTAATTAATTGAAAAAATCAGTAATGTCTTAATTGTCACCTTCTCTGAGTTGCTAATGGATGCTTGAATTCATCAATTCAGTCCTGTTTAAGCACCCAGGGGACATTTCAGTTCAAATGGAAACACCCTTGGATCTTAAGCATCCTTATGTTTAAAAAATATAGGACAGAAAGCACTCTGAAGTTGCTTTCCCAAGCCCAGACACCTGCATTTTTCATAAAACTGACTTTGTACTTTGTGGGTGTTCTGAATATGGCCACTTCATTCTCATTTTTGCTGTAAATAAGGATACAATCTCACGATCAGTACACCCTCAAGCACTTTTCCTATGAAGGCCGAGAGGTGTGCAGGGAGACTACTGGCATCACCTGCTGTGGTACGTGTTTTCACTGGGGGGAAAGAAACACCATATCCCATCGCTGTAACAGCTGTGGATATGTACATGTTCTTCCATACTGATGGCATGTTTGGGGGTTAGTCCCCCTGCAGCATGTAGGTTTGAACCTGCAAAGTCACCTGGCCTGCTTCAAACACAAGTCGTACCCTGGGTTCTGCGAGCCCATCGGTGCAGGCTGCTGTACCTGGAGTGTGATAAATTACCCTGTAAAAAGACATCATCCAGTAATTATTTGCACTCTGCACACTGAGGGCTTTCTGTCTCTTTCATCTCCATCACTTCTAAGCAGCCTGTTTTTTCCACATGGAAGTTACTCGTTTTGTTTCATACGCTGCTGAGGGCTTTAAATGGGGGAAATGAGAATAGTAGATCAGCCATGCTGACAAGCACGATGCCTGCCTCTCCTCAATAAAGCATTCTGCTCTCTCAACCGGAATGTACTATTTTTTTCCTATGTGTTCTCACGCATCGAGAGAGTGTGGGAGGACCAAATGTCACCACTTTGTCTTATTTTGCCAGTGACCTTTTCATCACCCTACACACACACTTGACTAGACGTAGTGTGGCTTCTTCTAATCTCAAGACGCATGTGGGAAGTTGAGGGGAGAAAAGGAAGGAAGGAAGAGAAATAAAGAGAAGGAAAGAGGGAAAGCAGTATCAATAAAATCTATCAAATCAGCTTCTGCTTTTTGTGTAAATAAACATGAGGACACACACACATGAGGGGTTCAATGCTGGACAGGATCTCAGGACAAATGTTCTGTTTTTGAACTGCAGAACATGAAAGGGCCAACACAACAGCCCAGGACAGAGCAACATCTAAAAGGAGAGATCTTTGAGACAAAACATTACTGTGTTTGCACAGCCTCCCAGTCATTTGTCCCTCCTCCCTACCTCTTGTCTCTCAGATAAAATACTCTAGGTGGGCACAGGACCTATTTGGGTTGCTCGGGGAGATCTTCCCTCCCTCGCCCCTGTTCCCCACTGGCTCTTGCCACCTTCCCCCAGTCCCTCCCTCATCCCCCACTTATACATTTTGTCTCTGTCCATGCAAAATCCACCTCCCAGGATACATATTAGTCAAATGTTCTAGTGTTGGGCACCAGCATGTGTCCTTCAGTGACCTGGTGCAGTTGGGGAGTGGAGCTTCGCCGTGTTTTGTTAGGGATGAATTGGCCCTGACAGAGTCAGAGGCCTGTTTCTAGATGTTAATCAGGAGAGTGGGGAAATTTATGATCCGAACTGGCAGATAGTCAGAAATGACTACTTAGGAAATGTTGAAAAACAGTCTTGTGAAGGAAAGAAAGATTCAGAACTGGAGATGTGCGGGAAGTTGAAGCTGTGGCAGGAGTCCGGCTTGGCCAAATTGGGAACTCCTAACTGAGCTCAAATCTTGAAAGAAAGTGTGTAGAGGGTGGACGGACTGTCTGTGAGGAATGTAAAATAATTAATTGCCCACGCTGTTAGGTTATGTGATAAGGCTCAACTGCATGGCCATTGTCTCAGCAGAGAGACAATGGTGGGAGGGGAAGCGCAAATAATTCCCTGCCCAGCTCCTCCCAAGCCTATCAGCTCATGAAAGCTTCACAAGCCTGGAGAAGCACAGGGACACAAAGACAGTCAGGAACACAAAGCAAGGACTCCTGAGGATCAACCCCCTTGTCTGGGCTCCTCCTAGGGCTGTCCCAGCAAAGCCATCAGCCCTGATGTCGAGGTGGGATACCCATTGTGCTACGAGTAGGCCTGCAGCCCTGGGGAGGGTGCCAGCAACTGGGGAGACTGGGATCCAAGGGCCAGCTACTGGTTAGCTTTCTGAGGCCTGCTGTTGAAGGAATCCATGTCACACATATGTACATGTACACATATTCTCACTAGCAGGCCTCCATCCTGCACACACAGACACGAAGTTGCTGCAGCCTCACCTTTTTGGGGCTGCCAGATCCAGCATGACATACTCACCTCTGACATGGACATGCGGGGACGGCATTAAGAGAGACAAACCTGAACTGAAGTTAAAACTAGTGAGATGTTCAAGGGTGATGCAAGGTCTTCCACAAGCACATCTACAATGGGAGGAACACCAAGGAAAATAGGACCTGCTGCTTAGTGGGGCAGGGGACCTAGCCTCAAAGGGCAAGCTGGCTTATGTCACTGCAAAGCTGCTGTTGCCTTTGAGAGGTTACTTACAACCTGTAGAAGTCTCTGATTTGGTGATAATAACTTGCAGAATACAGCCAGATCTTCTTGCTTTCTAATGAATATGTAAAAAAAAAAAAAAAAAAAATAACTTTATCAGACAGGTTTCCAAAGATACCAGGATTTAGGGAACAGGACAGATGGAAATCTAGCTAATATTTCCTTGAAGACAATACCTGAAATCAATTATCTATACAGGCAGATCTTCAGGTAGCTTAAGGTTGACTGTGAGTGCAACATGTTGTAGAATATTATTTGTGCTGCTTAAATTAGAATTTGAAGTGTCCTTGATAAATACGTTAGCTGTCAGGTTTTGAAATGAACACACCCAGCATGAGTGATTGCTAAAAATCTATGGACAGCTAAATATGTTATAAAAATAAAGCTGCCTTGCCAGTTGGGCATTTGTATTATGAAAACAAAAAGGGGATAGTACTATGTATGACAGGCCTTTCCAGAAAGAAAACACCCAGTGTTTGCTGTTTTTTGGAAAACTCACAGCATCATTGAACAATGTGGGTGGGAGGGGACTTCTGAGGTCATCTGGTCCCACCATTTGCGCAACTCACATGCAACTTCAGGCTTGTATTAGGTTGCTCGGGGCATTTTCTAGTGAAGCTTTGAAAGCTCCCAGAGATGGAGAATCCAGAACCTCTCTTGGCAAGCTGTTTGACCATCTTCACAGTGATTTTTTTTTTTTCTGATGTTTAAACAGAATTTCGCTTGTGCATTTTAACAATCATCCTTAGTTTTTGCATTGTGCATTCCTGAAAAAGAGTTTTGCTTTGTCTTCTTTAAAATGCCCCTTTACATAGTGGAAAAAACTATTCTTTCTGAATAGTTTCATGAATCTTCTTTTGGAAGATTTGTTGCTATAGCACACAGAAGTGTCTCATGGACAGTCATGGCATTCAGGCTTTTACAGTAAAGTTTCTGACATCCATCCATCAGTCATTTCAAAAATATTTTATGAAACGTGTCCTCTTAGATAACTATTTTTGGAAGAAATAGGGTGAGATTAAACAGCTACAGCATGGCTGTGACAGGATCAATTCCTGTCTTATTTTTTTTTTCAAATGATTTCCATTTAAACTGATTTATTAAAGCAGGAATGGTTGTGGGCTCTTCAGTTCCCTTTGAGTCCGAGGATACAATCTCCATCTCACCCTATTCCATCCTTCCAAAAGTCCTTAATCTCAGATGGAAGGTAAAAGAGCAATAACGGAGCCAAATATCTTCCCCTCATCAAGCAAGGAAGATAGGAAGATATTAGTAAGGAAGATAAAACTTTTATCAGTAAGTGATAAATTTTCCTTATTAGCAAATAAGTTTTCCAAACCTTTCTGATTGCCCACATAGGTAAGGTTTGTTTGTCTCTGTATGGGCAATTATTGCTGTTTGTTTTCCTGTGAAGTTCTGCAGTCCAAAGTAATAATTCAGGGATTTTTTTTTAAAGGCTCTTCTAGTTGTAGTTTTGTTAATTTTTAAAAAACCTTTCTAATAAGGAAACTCCTACTAAACACTGCATAGAAAACTAGCTCTGATCTTTTCATGTTATTGTTTCGAAAGAGACTACAGAGATAGCATGAGGGATGAGTGCTTTTCAGGCCTCATAACAGAGCTTAAGATCCTAAAATTAGTGGCTTGCTTTTTCCCTTAGTGTTGTACTCTACCAAAATGGCACTGGAACTACTCAGTTTTAAGCTGCTTCTTCCTAGGACATGATTTATGGACTCTCAGATTTATTCAGGAGCATCAAATATCCAGTGAGATAGGCTGACAAGAATGTAGATGCACTCCGATCTTTCTCAGAAGTCACGGCGTCTGTTCTGCAGCTCCATGTTTCAAACCTTGCTACAGTTTTGACTGCCTTACAAATTAACATCCTTATGATGGGAAGTGCCTTTAAAGCTGACATTCTGGGGAGGAATGTTTGGGGATAGCTATTCTTTAATAACTCGTCATACTCTATTTCCTTTCCCAGTGTGTGATTAGCACTCCTTTCTTTACTTGTTGCTGCGTGAGTTCGCCTGTAGCTGGTTGGAGTCACAGCAGCTGGGGCTGTATGTTCAGGGTGAGGCAGGGTAACAGACACTAATGACCAACATTTTTCCTTGTCTATTGCAATCAAAGGTTTCAAATGGTCTAAAATGTTCTCCCCCTTCAGACCAAGCTTCTTCCTCCCATGTCTGTGCTGGTTTCCCTTGCCAGCTCTCCTGAGTGTCAGGCCATCTGCTCCTTCCCCTTCACTTTGAAAGCTTGGCACTTTTACAGGTGCTTCATAAGCTTTTCTGCTGTCTGAAGAATTTCCTGCTGTCACCAGTGCCGCTTTTCACATTTTTCAGTTTTACAATTTCTTTTGCAGCCAAAATGGCAGGTTTTTAACAAAACAAATTCATTGCTAGGGCTTGTGCAATGCACTAAGAAATCCCCTGCATACATACACATTGCTGGTGGAGTGGACACACAAGCCATGGTAGCTCCAGAACAGCAAGGGAAACAAGTCATTTCATTCTTCTGCATCATCTTCACCTTTTTTTAATAGGGCTTTCTACTTAGCCATGTCAGAAAATAATGGCCTAGATGAATTTTTAAAAAATACATTCAAGAATATAGTCTTTAAAGCACTGATCTGCAGAGTGGGAGACGTAAGTTTAATGAATTGTGCATTCAGCATGAATCAAGCTATCGAGAAAATATTTTTTACCCAATAAATGTTTAATTTATACAAAATGGAACAGCTGCAATATAAGGGATTGCAAGAAAGGGAGAGCTATACTGAAGCTATCATCCAGGAGTTAGGGATCTTCTGATTGCATGAGCAGGCATCAAGCTTGGGGCTACTTAACAGTCTGATGAGCTTGCTGTAATTTTTTTTACTGCTTTTACTTTTCAAAGATTAGGTTAGTGCAGACTGAAGACAAATGCAGTAATCCCACCGACTTTCAAGTGTTTCTTTTCTGGCCAGTACCAATTATTATGCTGCTCACACGCTCTGGCACAAAGTACCCAGCTGGCCACCATCCCACTGAGGCGGCCAACAAAACAAAGCTGATCTAAAGGTATGGTAGGCAGGCACAGGATTGTACACATTGCAGAATTCTCCTAAAAGAACTATAGGGAGTAGGTCTGCCACTTGGAAGGGGTCCATGTGAAAGAAAAACATGAAACCTGAAAAACAAGATCTTTATTGGTTGCCATCTATTTCATAAAATATGCTTTTGTATATATGTGTTTAAATATTTGTCCAGGATTTGATGCTGTGCCTTCCATGTTTATTAGTTATTCTTACTGTGTCTTACTGTAGATTCTTTTTGTATGATGCATGCCACACACTTTGCTTTTAATCACTCTTTCCTTCTTTTATTTAACCTCATGCTTATGGGCAGTGGTGACAAAATGTTCAAGGTGACAGTCAAGTGACTTTATTCTCCTCCAAGGAAATACCAGCTCTTGATTTTCTTGCATCTTTCATTAAACTAGAGGGAAAAGTAAGAAGGAAGCATGACATACATAGTCCAGCATGTCTTACAGTTGTGATTTGAGACCACACGACTAAAATTTGGAAGGAAAAGCTACTTCTGCTCAAAACAGAGTGTGACCTAAGGAGCTTTTCTACATCATTACCATAACTTAGTTAAGAATATGCAACGCCTGCCATTTTCTTAGCACAGCTCTCTTGACTACCTGTTGCAAACAGGAAAAAGTCTTCCTACAATTTGGTGGTCCAGTGTTTGCCAAATTCTTGACTTATCATCCTGGTTTATACCTACAATACCTGACATTCCTTGTTAATTATTAATGGAAGCACTTGTTAGTATCTGATACCAGACCATATCATGTATATTCACTAACAGACACCCAGGAAAACACAATTACTTTGTTAGTTATTGTAACTTATGCTATAACTCAAGTTACTCCAGACATATGGTTCGGGAAGATCCCTTCTGTCTGCACTTTGGGAGCTTACCAAAGCATCGTGTGGAGGTATTCCTAGTCACGAGTAAAGGACTAATACTTTGGTAGCTATTAGCTAAAGGAAATGCATATTATTGAATATAATTTCCTGGTTCTTTTTCCTTTTATAAAATGTCCATTGTCATACATTTTCAGTCATATTCTGCTAAAAATATGAAATAACTGATCTGAACTGAGACCAGATTCACCTTTGCTGCAGATGGCAGGAAAGAGAGCAGAAGGCAGGTGACAAGGGGGCTGCCTGGACAAGGTGGGTGCTCTGGCACGGTGTGAGGGCAGTGTCTGTGCTGGGCTCCGAGGCCACAGTTTCCTCAGCCCCTCTGCCTGCCAGCTTGGGCTGCACTTGAGCTGTAGTGGGGTGACAGAGTTTATTGTGAGCTTGCCTTTGTGATTCACAGGGAACTACAGGAACTCAGCTACCTGCAAAAATTAGCAAATTATATTCTTCATCTCTTAAATACAATGACAAGTACGTTTAGATTGGGCAGAAACTGGAATTAGGAAAAACCTGAATATCAGAAAAACCCCTGCAAGCTGCTTGAACCACCCTAGTATTTGCCTAAATTAAGATGCCGTGCCTCCCTATACTGAGCTATTTTAAACCAAATTTCTTGCCTCTGTTAAAAGCACCCTTCTTCCAACATACACTCCATTGTTGAAGCAGAATACATCAGAATTATTTCTAGCAAATCCAGTTTTAAAGAAAATTATCATAGAAGTTCCCTTCCTCTGAACAACTGAGTACTATGCAACTTCTTGAGGTTTCGGTGGAAGTTTCACTACATTTGAGATTGCTGATCACAAACACAGATGTGTCAGCTGCATATCTCGTCAGGCCAATACGACAAAAATAAACACCAGCAGTATTAAAAGGGCAGAGAGGTGAACAAGTTGTCCTTGCTTTATTCCCATTAGCACTTACTCCAAAGCACTCAAGAGTTTGTATTTAAAAGTAGTCAGAGCGGGCATGAGCAGATGTATATGTGTGCATGCACATACATGCTGAAAAAATAAGTTATTCTGAATTAGAGTTCTGCATTTGTCAGATACAGTGACACGAACACATGCAGCAGAAACAAAAATAGGTTAGTGGAAGGGAGATTATATTTACTTGCATATAGGAATGAAGAGCGTGACATAACTGAGTTTTTGTGGTCCACAAAATGGGTGAAGATATGCAATATTTGTATCAGTAGCTTCCACAGGTCTGTCTGTGTAAGTGCAAAGCACCCCGTAATGCTATGGTGCATGATGCTTTCGTTTGCCAGGAGTAGTTGGGTATTGACAGATCTACACAGAATTGTGGTATCAAATTGTGTTCAAAATGAAATGATACAAATAATGTTTTCCTATGAAACATTTCCCCCTTGAATCATTTTCCCCCTTGAAGCATTTTCCCCCTTGAAATTCAGTTCCAGACCTGAATTCATGTCTTCAGACAGCTGTATTTGCAGTACTGCTAGTACAAATATGAATGATCAAAACATTTTGAATCCATTTTTGATCCACCCTGTTGAGCATTAGCAGGCATTTAGACATGATGCCTCCACATGTGCCACAGCTTTTACAGGAGACATTGCTAATCACAGCATTTACCAAGTGTTAAGGCAGAGCACAGGCAGGGCTCATTCTCACCACATACATGTAAAATATACATGTAAATAGCACTATTTGCATGCTGTGTAGTTGTAGAAATATAAGAGAAAGAAGGGATTCTCTTGCTCACTTTTGTTAGGAAATGACCTTACTGTTTCTCACTTTGCTTTTTGCCCTGCTAGATGCTAGATGCACTGTTCTTTCACACTAATCAAAACAATTTAAGTTAACTCAGAACTGATCCATACTCAGCTTGATATTTGCTGCCTTTGAGATCTTAAGAAGAGTACGTATCTAAAATTCTGCCTTCTTTTCCCAGCTATATTAGTTGGTGAGCTAAAAAACTTTACAGATCTTCCCAAGCTTTTCCTTCAAGCTTGAAGCACTTTATTCAAAAGGTATTGGGAAAAATAAAATGCTGGTTTTGCTGCTGAGTCGACATAATGGGAATAGAGGCAAGAATATTAGAAATAAGAAAATTCTGCAAGAGGTTTCTGGGTATGTTGGTCTCGATATAAGGTTAAACAGTAAATAACCTCAAGTCATTTGCATTGAATCTATCCTGCTGTGCCTCCTGCAAGTTTTAAAACGGAATTATTTATCACTTCCTGCAGTGTGTTCGGTACCATGCATAACTGCCAGTCATGATTGCACTGCTGAAATTGATAGCGTCCGGAGGCTGAAAAGCTCACATGGGCCAGAAAGCAAAAGTAGGCCAGTGGGGACACTTGGCTTGTGGGTGGCAGTTGCCTGAAAGGCATATGCCTTGCTGATGATATTTAGTTACCCTCTGAATCCCCCCCACACCGTGGTACACTGGTCAGTGGACAGGACAACACTAGACCCAAAGGTGGCTCAGGCACCTATCTGTGAGCCTGACGTCAGTCATTTTGCAAGTTTCTGAAACACACAAGAATCCTTTGAGCTGGAGCCCTAATCCAACTCTGACACAGGCAAATGCAGTTCTGTATGTTGTACAAATGAATTTGCACAGGAACTGATTTAAAGATTATTATGGGAATGGAAACCAGACAAATAAGCAACAACAACATATTTTAAATATTATCTTTCAAACATTTAACCTGATATAGTTGTAACAAAGACCGAAAGGATGCAAATCAACTACAAAGTCCTGAATCAGAAACACTCACATAACAGGAACATTCCATCCAAATTTCTTAGCAATCAGCTAACACAAACACAAATAAATAACACAGAAGCTAACAGAGAAAGTGCAACAAAATTCCAATTATTTTCTAAAATAACAACTATTTTTTTTCCGAAGATTTATGTGTCATCTTAGTAGCTGGATGTCCTGCTAGTTTAGATGAACATCCATCTAGAACACTTCGATAACTCGCAGAAGTAACTCAAGAGACCTTCAAGATTACAGCTGCTTTCTTCTCCATATATTCTCAAACACACTGAGTCCACTGAAAGCAGACAAATATCTGACTTGTCAGGTTCTTGTCTGAATTTGATATGCTAACCACATTGTGTTAGAAAACCTGTGGAGCCTTCTAGACCCAGTAATACTGACCGTATTATCCATTATCCAGTGGTAGGGAGATAGCCAGCTGAGGAACAGCTGTGGGGATGATGAAGCAATTGCCAGTCCATGGTAAATATACATGGCTTGTGTATTCTGTAACTATTACGTGTATAACAGTTTCAGTTAAGTTTGGCTCAAGTACTAGACTATGAAAATGAGTTGAAATTTTCCACTGTCTCGCTTATTGTATTTTGCACCAAGTGAGCATCTGAACTCGTACTTCCTGCTCCCACTTCCCCTTCTCAAAGCATAGTTTTCAAGGCCAAAATAGTAGGATTTAGTTGTTTGGGAGATGTATGGTGGGCATTGTTTAGGTTTTCTTTGTGAACTCTATGAACAGAGAGAAAGTATTATTCTCAGTTTCATTCTGGAGGATTTGGATAAGATAAAATAGCAATGGATTTCTTCTGCTCAAGAAAAGGAAATGAAGGGTGAGGCTTTCTAGCAGCAGATTTTTTATGCTATTAGTAGCTGATATCTAGATAGAATTATGCAGGGTTTTAATACGCAAGTTTGCCAGTCCCAGAACTAGGGTGAAATTGTAGTTAGAAATTAATTAAAGCCAAATTTAGAGCCAGCTAAGACAATAGAGAATATGGATTCAGTTGATTATCTCAGTACTCTGAAGCAGATCTGAATAAAAAGCCTACAAGAGAAACAAACATGAGCTTGTTCCAGCTGCCTCCTCTGTCTGAAGATATAGGTCTTCTTTGTGCTGGTGGTGCAGATCTGAAGAAAAGAAAACAAACAGGATGTTCACAGCACAAGGCTGAGTTAGGATTCTTTCAAATACCAGAGGTTTGTTGCCAAAGATGAAGTTTGCAGTCCAAGTGCTAAGCTAGAAGTTTCTTTATAAGCGCTTGCCACCAGATTCCCTTTAGCTGTCATGACTTTATAAATAGGGCATCTGTGTGCAGAACCCTGAGAAATTTCTTTCTACGTTGTTTGTCCATACTACCTCAGCCTCCTTATTGCTCCATGTCCATGTACCATCTCTGGCTTATACCTGAGAAAAGTATAGAGCTCTTCTAGAGAGCAGCAGTCCTAGAAGTCTATATTTTTAAAGTGCTTGATACAACAGTATCTGGAACCATTTCTAAGACTCCCTGACATTGCAAAAATGCAAGTAATAAATACCGCCACTAATAGGTTGCATTAGGCTGCCTCTCTGCTTATGTTTGTAAACCATCTCTGCCATCTAGTGGGCAGTTTTTTATTTGCATGTTTTCTTCAAACCTGGTGTCAAAGTCAAAAAAGGAGTCTGAATTTTGGCTCAGCAGGAATACAGTTCCTGGAGAGGAGTTGAGGGGCACTATCACTACCCAAGAAGCTCCAAGTAAACCACAGCACCTTCTGGGCTATCCCACTGCCACAGGCCTCTCCTTTGGAGCGCCAAGGTAACAGGAGCTGTGGTGACAAAAGTCTTCTGTACAACTGATGCTTCTGAGCTCGGGACATTAAGCTCTAGGGGATGAGAAGCCAGCTATCAGCATTGTAACAAACAGCCATAGTGAAAGGGGATGCAATGAAGCCCGCATGCCTGTGGTCAGTATTTATTGCTGAAGTATGAAAATGTCCTATGTGTACACACAATGCAAAGGAAGCCTCTCCTTAACAGATGTCATAGAACCATAGGATCATAAAGTGATTTGGGTTGGAAAGGACCTTAAAGATCATCAAGTTCCAACCCCTTGCCATGGGCAGGGACAGCTCCCACCAGACGAGGTTGCCCAAAGCCCCATCCAGCCTGGCCTTGAGCACCTCTGGGCAGCCTGTTCCAGGGCCTCACTGCCCTAAGAGTGAAGAATTTCTTCCTAATACCTTATCTAAACCTACCCCCTTTTAGTTTAAAGCCATTACCCCTTGTCCTATCACTACACTCCCTGACCACGAGTCCCTCCCCAACTTTCCTGTAGGCCCTCTTTAGGTACTGGCAGGCCACTATAAAGTCTCCCCGGAGCCTTCTCTTCTCCAGGCTGAACAACCCCAACTCCCTCAGAGAGGTGCTCCAGGCCCTTGGTCATCTTTGTGGCCCTCCTCTGAACTCATTCTCATATGTCCATGTCCTTCTTGTGCTGGGGGCCCAAGAGCTGAATGCAGGGCTCCAGGTGGGTTCCCACGAGAGCAGGGCAGAGGGGAGAATCACCTCCCTTGACCTGCTGGTCACACCACATTTAATGCAGCCAAGGATACAGCTGGCTTTCTAAGCTGCAAGCGCACATTGCCAGCTCATATTGAGTTTGTCATCAACCAACATCCCCAGGTCCTTCTCCTCAGCATGGTACCTTAGCATAGTTTCCAGAAAGATCTGCTCCATGATCTTGCCAAGTACAGAGGTGAGACTGACTGGCCTAGTAGTTCCCTGGGTCTTCCTTTTTTTCCCTGTTTAAAAATGGGGGTTGTTTTACCCCTCTTCCAGTCAGTGGGAACTTCACTGGATTGCCACAACCTATCACTTAGGATGGATAGTGGCTTAGCAACCACATTCACCAGTTCCTTCAGGGCCTGCAGATGTACCTCATCAGGTGCCATGGATTTGTGCACCTTCATATCCCTTAAACATCCTTGTGCTGAGATACATGCTCTTAATAGTAACACCACTACTGACCAAACTGTTCCCATGTCAGCTAACTGAGCATCAGAGAGGGAGAATCCATCTACAGAGAAAACAGATCTAGAAGATAGTCATCAAATAATTTATCTAACACCTGCTTAAGGCTCTTTTGGAAAGGGCAGCTAATTTCAATGAAGATGTTATTTGTTGCAGAGAAGTGATTCGGGGAAGAGTGTAAGTATTCATTCGTGTTAAGTGTTTCAGATACTTAAATTTCAGAGAGCTGCAATAATTTTTAGCATGCAGATTGGGAAGCTCTGTCTTGATCAGGGATAGCATAGATACGAAGTGTATTAAACCTATTGCATTGCCATGCACACGAGAGGGAATGTAAAACTCAGGAAGAAAAGAAGCAGGGAAACTTTTCCTGATGAGGATGAAAACAGCCAAGTCCATGACATCTATGAGCAAAAGCCTTATAATTCACTGACAGGACAAGGAGACCCTGTTTAATCCACTATGCAAGTGGTATACACTAAAAAACAAATGCCTCAACAAGCCAGGAACAGGTTGATTTTAATATCTACTACCTAAAAGGAGTCTAGAGCTCTCAGTGATTTCTAAAATGCTGCTGTTTTCGTTGCATGTTTATAGGTTGGTGCTGGGATATAATTTGGATGTAAATGTTGTCACGTGACAAGACGAGTAAAAATTTTCAGTGACCCACAGAAACAGAAGAGTACTCCTTTTCTGTAGGAGTGTATTAAAAACTGAACGCATTCTATGGGAAGCGATATACATCTCCTTTTTTGTACTAAGTGAAGCACTACTGCCACACAACGTCCATTCAGAGGCAGGCAGAACATATCCAAACCTGAGCACAGGAGTCATGTGCTGCCATAACCAGGGACAGCAAATCAGGTTTTTGATAGCAGAGATAATCATCGCAGTATTACAAGGGTTTTAACATACAAACGATTTGCAAGTGCTTGAATTAGGGTAGAAAGGGCAGTAGAAAAGATGTGGACAAATGTATGGACTGTGAATAAAAATAATACAACTAGAGAACAACTTCTACACATTTATGTATCCTGCAAGTTTCCAAATTGTGAGGAAGTTTTCATATTCAGATGTTCAAGTATCTTATGTGCACCTATACATGTAACAACATACAGTTTAAAACACAAGTGAAAACAGACCTCTTTCCTGTAAAATTAAATGAAATACATAATAAATTAATTTAATGCTTTTTACACAATATATATATATTATACACAATATATATATTGTATATATATATATTATACACAATATATATATTGTATATATTGTATATATATATATATAGGAAGGGTAACAATTAAACCTAGTGGGGGAGTGACGCTTGCTAATTAAAAAAGGTTTATCTTGGATTTAAGCTGCATTTTCTGCAGACAACCTACTGGACCAAAGTAAATGTATTAAAATGTAGAAACTAAGCTTGCATGCAAAATGGAAGATTAAAAAAACTTTCTCAAAATTTGGAACCAAAAGTTCCAGTAGCTGGAGAAGTGTTCTTTAGTTCTATTGTCATTTGACATACAATTTCATTATTTTTGGATGAATATTAATGAAAATAATTCAAAATTTTGAGTATTTTGCATTAGAACACTGATATTTACAAACTTCATTCATACCATTAGTGATACGCAGTGTGATTGTGTGATCAAAGAGAAATGATTAATACCTAATTTGCAACAGCAGGAACTCACTGAGATTTGTGCACAATTTCTAGATAGAAATTATTTACTTAATACAAAGTAAGTAATAAACTTAATAATGCATATTGCTTATGGATGCTATATAGATGGTTGAGATGGAATCTGTTAATTGTTGACTTCTGCATTATTCACTTGGCTGCAATGACACTGGTGATGGATTGAACTTCTTTTACTTACGATGACAGAATACAGTTAGAGTCATCAGGATAATCCACACAGAGCAAGAACAGTACAGGCCTGTGAAGAGATTGTTTTATTTGCATCTTTCAGACAGAACACCAAGGAAAACAAATGAAGAAATGAAACAAACTCCAAAATATTATCATGTCTAAAGCTTCCCTTCAATGATACTCTGAATAACTAGAGCTGTGAATACTGCTGTTAATAATTAGTAATTCTGCAGACATTTAACACTTTTTCAACTATTGCTTAGATTTTTGGTTCAAATACACATTCACTATGAATTGATACATGAGGACATCTTCTGTGTCTAATACTGGGTAAGTATAATGTTTCTCTTAATTATGCAATTCTGCAATAAGATGCAGTGTTTTGCTTAATTCATTGCTGGAAAATGTTAAGTCTGTTGTACTTAGACACTTGTACTTAAGTCTAGCACTTAGACATTTGAAGCTAAGCAATAATTTAATATAGATCATTTGCTTCTGCAGATACACTGTATTTATGAAGGATTTTCACTTACTTGTAATTGTCAGTGCAGGTGACATCATAGCCAAGGGCTTTCAGTCGGTCTTCTAATATCTTTACAGTATTTTTTCCACAGGAATCTCTGTGAGAAAAGATTGTAATATTATTGCATGTCTCTCATCATGCAATTTCTTTTCATTGGACTTGATGGAATTAGTAATATAAATCCCCATTACTTTGTCTCTTCTACGCTCCTTAACATACATAGAAAACTGATGCACATTGCTATTTATAATGCTTCATTTGCTTATAGTTGTTTAACATTTTATATTCAGTTTGCAGAGACCGGAGATTGGTTTCAGCTTCTACAGCATTTGCAGATTCCATTAACCAACACTCCTATGTTTCTGAGATTTCACTACAGAAACAAGAAAAAAAAATAATAAAAAATAATAAAGACTTTAATTTTTAATATTCTTTGTCAGGTGTTTAGCTGGTGATGGAGTCGATGCTGTCTTTACAGAATAAGCTGGTTATAACAAATTTGAATTATTCTTGTTGTTAGAAGCTTGTCCTCTTTCTTGAATACAAAGCAATACTAAAACAGGAGACAGAGAAAAAAAAAAAAACACAAAACAACCCACAAACAGAAATAATCCTAAATGCTGCTTCTATATCTAGCATCATTTTTTTTTTTTTTAATTTGGTCAAATTAGCAAAGAAAGCTTGGCATAGTATAGAACCTACTGAGACCTCTAAAAAGTGAACCAATGTCAAGTAGTAAGGTTTGTCACTTACCCATTGGTCAGTAAATACTCATTACTAAAGAAATCATAGGTTGATCAACAAAATCACTGTGAAAAGCAAAACTGCATGTGCTATGTCATCACTTAAGGTTTGAGATCCACACATACATATCTCAAACTAACTGAGTGGACTCCAGAACTAATATGACAATTTATTTTTATTTTCTCTAATTCTCCTATTTATACAGTCTTTGTGAATGTCGGATTGTTCATTCTGTGTTAGTGAGACCATCTAAAATATTTTTAGTTTAATTGCTATGCAATTGTAATGAAAGAGAAAACTAGGGTAAAATTTTAAAGACTGGTTGAAAAAGGAGAAGTGAGTTGTTTTTAGATGATACAACTTACCTATCTGGTCCTTGAATATCATCCACAACCCAGATGACAATTTTTGAGATCTTATCTTTCTGGAGATTAGGTATTTCATAATCTGCAAAAAATCTGATTCAAAAAAAAACAAATTATTAGAACTATATGGAACAGGAAAAAAAAAAATCCCTTTGCAGTCAAATCTCTTTTGCAATCAAGCCACTGATCCTGCTGTAGCACATGAGCTTCCTTGATTTTACATTTATATCTTCTGATTACAACCAGACTCAACACAGAGTTGAAAAAATCTGATTCACATTCTGAATGTCCAAAAAGTCAAACACTTAATCAGAGGTTTTGTTTTTATATTCTTATTCTTAGAGGGTCTCAGCTGATTAAAGTTGTAACTTAAAGGAGAACCAGAGTGAACTGAACTTTAAAGTGCAAAACCAAACAAAAAAGCATTTGATATTTAGTCAGGAAAGATCATTCTTGTAGTTAATGCTCTTAGAGACAACACAATTCTGTTTAAAATAAAATATAACAACAGCCACGAGACAAATATATTTTTAGATATGAAATCACAGAAAAAAATAACGAGGTATTTGGTCTAGGAATACATAACACTGTAAGGGAGAAACTTCTAGATATGTCTGTCCCTGGCAGGAAGAATCTTCCACTTTATTGCCTTATGTAAATTTACTTTCCTAGGTAGTTGTATAACAATTAAAACAGGATAATAAAATGACAACTAAATCTTCTGACATCAAATGGGAGATGCCAAGTCCAGTGGATTATTTTAATGTCTGTAACTGATTTTCTTGTGAGATGCAGGTATTTAAAAGCCACAGATTTCTAACCCTTCCAGCAAGGATGTATTGTAATGTTTGCTGACCCTTTCATGGTTTTCTTTCCTTCCTCTCACGGAGCTTGTAAGGGCTGTGTTTTCATTGCACATTTGGTGCGAGGCTGAGCCTAGGTGTGTGCCTTTTTTTGCCTACCATTTTAGCATGTTAATTTAAACTTTCAGAGAAGTGGGAGGTGGTTACCAACAGTTGCCAACTTTGGTCACATCTGTGTATGGCTTTGGCTAACCAGAGGTCAGTAGCACCAACAGGAGGTTTGCCCGTCCAAGGTATTCAAGCCTGTCTAAAATACAGAGGGAAAATGTCTCTCTCCCCCCCAAAACAAAACAAAACAAAACAAAACAAAACAAAACAAAACAAAACAAACTTTACAGTTATTTTTTAACTCTTTTGCTCGTTCATGCATATGTGATTGACAGCCAAAAATGCATCTAATGAAGTGAGAAACACATCTTAATTTAAAATGGTTACAGGTGACTTAATGGTGACCTAAAATGATTTAAGAAATGATTTAAGTGTACAAACTAATACAGCATGAACTATTGATGTTCCTTTGAAATAACTGATGGAAAATAGCCCAGAGTGATATTTAGCAAGACAGGCAGATTTATTTTTTTTTTTTTTTTCGAATTACCACCTGCTATTAGTTATTCAACTTTAAGCCTCTTTCAAAAAACACATCTTAAAGAAATTCAGTCATAAATGGTCTGGATAATACATAGCGAAGAACACAGATGGAGTAACTGGCTGTTTGTTATTTTTTTTCTTGGCAGGCTGTGTTCCAGAGGTGGAGATTTCACTGGCCAGAATACCACCAGGTAGGTAACTCAGGGAAATGATGGGAAGAATTAATGCACGTGTAAGAGATTTCTGAAATAGGGTCAGCATCTATAATGGAATCTGGGCATTGGCCTGCTGCCAACTAATATCATCTGCAGAAGATTCAGTTCTGGCTGACCACTTGACCAACTCTAGGGAACCATACAAGTCTTCTTGATTAGCTGAAAGCTGTGTACAGAGGTGGAGCCCTTGGGGGAAAGGGATAAGTAGACAGTAGGTGTTCTGGAACAGGTGGTAGCTCTAAGAACTTCTTGTTTCCTCCTACCTGGAAATAAAATTAACTTTGCAATGACTATCAGTCTTCATGGACATGGTGGAGTCACCATCCCTGGAGGTATTTAAGGAAAGGTTGGACATGTTTCTTAGGGACATGGTTTAGTGAGTGACATTAGTGGTATGGGAATGATTGGACCAGATGATCTTGAATGTCTCTTCCAGCCTTAGTGATTCTATGATTCATTTGGTAAACAGGAGTAGGATATGTTCTGTGCTTTAAGATATTTTTTTTTGATCAGCCTTGAACAGGATGGCTGCTGAGGTAAGGAAGGATGTATATTTCACCAAAGACAGGCAGCCATTACAGCCACATACTCAGTAAAAGTTCTTAGGGACTTATTTACAATAGATCTCAAATACAAGCTTAGATGAACTTCTGCATAGTGATAAACTTGCAAATCAGGTAAAATACATCAATTCTTAATATAAGCAGGGAATAAGAAGAGGGAGTTAATGCTTTCCATTATCCTTCTTATTTTTTCTTACTTCAATGATAAGGAATCTCAAACTACTTTATCTCTGTCACAGAGAAACAGCAGGACCAAGCACTTTCCCTATAGAACTTACCAGTTTGCTCCTAGACCTGGCAATCGCTACACTCCCTATAACAATGTCCTCTCCTAGAAGATATCCCTGATTAAAAAATTTGTAATGCTCATTTTTCTGAAGACACGCAGAGGCTATAATTTTGCTGCAGTAGGTTGCTTGACTTGAATGAATGTGGCTTTCAAAGAGACTTTATCCTACTTGCCATAGCAGCTTCTAAAATGCAAGAGGATTGCTTTCATCCATTTCATGTTGATTCCTACAGCTGGGGATAATTAACAGGTGTCCCCACAACTTAACAGACTTCCAATCCTTGTTGTGGCAGAAGACCCAGACAACTGGGTCAACAAAGGTTGACCTTTCTTTGCATGCATCAGACCTTGAATACATTATTTTGGGTTCACACACAGTTTTCTTACCCTTTGACTGGATAAGCTCCTCCTTCTGCAGAACCATTCAACAAGACATGTATCACCCCAGAACTGTGCTGTGCATACTGCAATACAAAACATTTTTTTTTCACAACTCAGCTTACTGATTTGCTATATGACTTGGTATTGTCTTGCAAGCAAATGATGACCAAGGAGAGCATTTTACCAAGGAGAATACAAGAATTGTGAATATAATATCAAACTAGCATCCTAGGCTGCTCACTTCAGTAGAGAAGACAAGAACTAAACAGCCAATGCCTTAATTCAATGTATCTTCTCAAACTATTTTTTTCAAACCTATAGACAGCTTCTTCAGTATTAGAATAAAGCATTTTGGCACTCCTTGTTGGGCTTGATCTATGAATAAAGGGTTTTCCTCAAAGCTGTCAAATGTCACTTCAGACCTGTATTCTTTAGATATTTAGCATGCTTATTGTGCTTAGTATATGCTTAATATATATTAAGACAGCTAACAGTGAATGTGAACACATTAGCTAGGTAAGATGAAAGAGTTGGATTCCTCTTGCTAAATTATACCCAGCCTAGAAAGGATTATTTATACCAGAGGAAAAAATCTACCCCTATTATAACTTTAAATCTTTTTTTGATCCAGCAATGTTTCTTGAACTTCCCAGGACATACTCACTAATGCACAAAGTGAGCATTAATGCACTATTTACAGTGATTGAAGCCATCCTCCAGAAAGAATCCACTGCATTGTTTTCACATTCTTCCATGGTAGGGCAAGATTCATAGTCCAGTCCTGTAGGAAGGCATGTGATATGTACTGTTAAAGAGATGATAATGGCCATAAAAAGTGACCTTAGAAAGCAATTACTAATAGTCCTGCATTACTCACTGAACATACACGATGATCTGACATAACGCAGGAAGCTGCCAACAGTATTTTTTCTAGCATTTTCCATCCTCTGCAGTTTACACAAAATATGACTCTTTAATTTGGTTAAAGCAACTAATCCATACCTAGGATGCAATGAGCGCCACCAAAGGACCAACGTTTATCTCCTGTGCAGCACTGCTTAGATTTCTCTGTGTTAAATATTCACACCAAATAGGCAAGAATGAGACAGTGAAGCTGCCCTGATTTTTCGTGGGGTAAAATTACCTCCTCCAAAACACAGCAGTCCATTATGGTTATATGGAAAGACGTTTAATATAATATTGTCTTACCAGTGCTGTTGGTCTGCCCACACCAGATTAGAAAATCTGCAACGAAGCCAAAGAGAGCATCACTCAGAGACATGTAGCGACGAGCTCCGCTGGTAAAGCTCTTGACTAGCAGCTGATTATTTTCCCAGAAGAGAGACTAAATAACAAAGGAATACAAAATGCAGAAGAAATGAACCATCACTTGGGTGTGGAAACAATGAGATTATGGGGTGCTGAAAACATTTTAAAACATATTTTGGCATTTCTTTCAAAATCAAGCTACTAATCGGAAATGTTAGCTATCTCTTTACAGGAATGAAGTTTGTTTTTACAGTGGTGTAAGTTCTGATCATTAGAGGCTTGAGGGATATTTTCACCATGCTGAGAATGGAAATAGACCCATATTAAATATAATTAGGCCCAGCTTTGCCCTCCTCGGCAGACATTTAGGAAAATGAAGAAAAGGAGGAAACATTCATAATCCAGATATATCTTAGAGAATTCTCTCATACTACTATGCTGAATTATGATCTGAAAAAAAATCAATGTCTAGCTGTTATTCTTGTGTTTGCAAAATGAGCTCATGAATGAAGTTATGTTGACAGGAACATTTGTTAGTTTAGCTTGTATCACTTAGAGATAAGGAATAATTGTGTGCACAGAAAAACTGCTTTGAAATACAATCTTTTAGAGGAGGCTAAAGCACACATTTAGATGGGATATGATGGCACTGTATCTCAATTCTAGTTATGCTAGTTTTAATATGTTCAACATGTCAAAGTTGAACATTCAGTGCCCTGAGACCTGGTGTGGGAGGACTGGGAGGAGAAGGAAGCAGCCAGCAGAGCTCCTAGCTTGAGGAAAAGTAGCTGTGCAAGTTCAGGGACTGAGACAGAGCTCCTGGCATGGCAGGAAAAACAGGGGACCTTTGTAGCATGAGAAGAAAGTAACACCAGTAAGAAAGGCACACAAATGCCAAGTTTTCACTGCAAAAGGAGTGAGGATGAAGAAATGGTAACATGCATACAGAACCAACGTGCACCAATGTGGAGCTGCTGGTACAGGGGCAGGAAGAGACAAAAACCATCCAGAACACCTGAGGACAGAACTGACACGGGAACAGGGTCTTCTGCACAAAGGCATGGAGTTGTAAAGCAGTACAGAAGGTTACAAAGATTACTGCATGAGCTACTGCACAAAATAAATGAAGAGATACACATTGAAAAGTGCCATCCAGCTTGAGCTTAGTTTGTAAAGTGCAGATGGGCCAAAATAATGAATCCTTATTCAGCCACAGAATGACTCTTGGTCCATTTTGAGCTACTATGTGATAGAAGATCTGCTGGATGTCACAGAACTGTTAACGTTAATAATCATTACCTTGTTAGCTGGAATTGTGTGAAATGCCAGTTTGATAAATAATTCATAGTCCTTAGGTAGAATGTTGCAAGGATCCTTGTTAATAAAAGCATTTCTGAAAGCTTCCCATAACTCCGAGCAATTCTTCTCCCTGCAATCATTGAAACGAACAAATAGCAGAACTGTTTTTTATTTTTATTTTTCAAAGCAGAGCAAGAAACTCATTTGTTGACAATCTCTTTCAATTCAGTCCCCAAATGAAAAACCTCACAAGGCTAAGACAGAAAATTCACAACTCAGGAAGAGCCTATATCTCTTTTCTTTTCCCTGTTTCTTACAGCAGCACCTATCCAAAGAGATTAGGAAGAAATGAAATGCAATGAAAATACTATGATTTACAGTGTGGGATTAGAATTATACGCAATTCGTAAAAACTTTTATAAGGTATTCATAGTGAGGTCTGATATCCAGCACTGTAGAAATGCAGCGTTCTTAGAAATTTGGGGAATTTGAAAAGCCATTTCAATTAAAACATAGCTGAACATGCAGAGCTATTGGAATGTAAATTTACTCTTAAAATGTCAGATTTGAGGCAGAAGGAAATACCAAAAAGTTTTGATGGCAGAATAATGGTTTTGATGAAGAAATGCCTTCCGATTATGCAGGCCCTTGGATTATGGAGCTGTAACTTGCTGGAGTGAGTACAGTGGTTGTATGGGACAAGTACTGTCACTGTGTAGTAGCTGCAAGAACACTGTAAGGATTCAACATTTAAACTGCTCATCAAGACGTGGTGTGAAATGAGATGCTAGGTTGTGCACTTAGTTCTCTTCTGCCGCTTCTGCCTTGGGGACAGTCATCTGCAGAAGGACAGGACTTGTCATCGAGGGATGGAAGTGTCCTAAATCTCTGGATTGGCAGGAGCTCATCTGTGAAAGCTCTGAGCCTGCCTGGAGGAATTAAAAAGTGAACTGCTACTTTCATCACTTTCCCACAGTGCCTTCCCCACTTACACTGTGACAACATCTACGCTGGGAACACTCTGCAGAACAGAATAATGTGTTTTATTTGCATAAAGCATTCCTTGTGTGAGTGGTTGTAATTACAAAGCCGTAGCTTGAACAGGTTATAGTAGTCCCTGTAAGTAAACTAAACCTTGCAATTAGCATTTTGTGCATTGAATGTCATGCATACACAGCAGGCTTTCTGCTGGCACTTCTCCTCATGAGATTCTTTAAGCAGCTGTTTTGCGATGCTGCATGTCCCAGATCATTTAATGCTACAGGACCCCTAATGATGAGCTAAACAGCTCCCATGCAGGAAAGAAACCGCTGAACTTCTCACAGTAATCTCTGCTCATGCTTCTGACACCTAGTTAAAAAATAGCTTTCCAACACCTGTTTAAAAAACAATTTATCTTAAGCAAATACGGGTTCTTGATCTGATAATATTCAGTGGTGCAATATGACCCTTGATCAGCGGTTCCAATATTTAAATAGTCTTACCTGATAACAAGATTTGCACACTATTTCTAATTTCAAGCTCTTTAAATTCTCAAACTTTAAGCTCTCAAACTTTAGCTTCTGACACCTGTATATATTTATGTCTTGTTCTGCTAAAGAGCTGTTTACTGTAAGCACACTCTTCATGTTAGTACTTGTAAATTATCATCAGCTGAAATCTTTGTTGACAGTTAAAACCAGCAGTAATTTTTTGGCTAATTCACTAGCATTTTTTTCCTCATATCATCTCATCTCAGGTTTGAACAGCTAGTAAATCAAAAGGATTATTTCTTAGCTTGCAAAATACTTCTTAAACTACTGAGTGGGAAAGGACTGTAGTTCAGGACAATTCCTTCCAATCTTAATAGACGCTAGTAAGTTGTATTAGATTTATTTCATAGTAGTCAGTTATTTTCCCCCCAAAACTTCCATTATATACTACCTGTAAAAAATATAGAAGAAATGCACTATAGGAACAGTTGTGTTTGTGTAATACAGCATAGTCCTATTAAAAAACTTAAAATATGATTTTCATTCAAATCCCTCACTTTTGTAAAACACCTCTTTTGCAACTTAGTATGTTCTGTTTTAATGTAAGGTTTTCCTTATGTTTATATAAACATTTTTAGGTTTTAATGTTATTGCAGTGTAAAGAGGTGTTTTGCCAGCTTCTTTTTTTGTTAGTAAAGTTTTTTATTTTATTTTATTTTATTTTATTTGCTCATAAATTCAAAAGCAAAAACTATCCAGGTGGCTATGCCTCTCTAAAAGCTAGCCTGGGAGCAATTAAGAAACAGACAGTGAACAGAAAGGATAATAAATAATTAGAGTATCTGTATTGCACCTGTGCTATATGAAATTTCAATATTGTTTAGATTACAGTATTTGCTTATAGACCTAAGGGAAAGAGAGTAAAAACACATAATATGAAATTAATTGTGCAGCTGTTCTTTTTATAAAGCCAATCTGGACCTTAACTCAGGAAAGCAGTGCTAAGGTCCTGCCTTGCTTTATGCTGTTCTAAGTAAGAATATTTCGATGAATGTGTTCAGACTCCTCAAGTTTACAATTTACAATAACTATCCTTTAGGTTGCTCATTTTAGAGTATTCTGTATTATTAATTATGCCTTTCTTCTGATAAAAAGGAAACGACATCTATTAACTGTAATGGGAACTTTACCTATCTAGAGTATACTGCAAGATAAGACTTTAGATATGTAAACAACTGTTAACTGACTTAAGTTTTTGTAGTTTATATTATATTCTAGGTGTGTAGAGATGTACAGTTAAAGTTTACTGGCACCTTCTGCTCTGACGTGTTTATATATTTGCCAAGCTTGAGTTGTTTAGATGAACTTTTAGTACTGTGTTATTTGCATTAGGATGATGGATTCTTTCACGCAGAACTTTGAGCAAAAGGGTTCTGATAGGGTAAGAATGTTATTAGGAGGAAACGTGTCATTTTGCCTTCATTAAAGGTCATAAACCTGTTCTCATGACAAGTCTACATCTTCCGGTTTTGCAGGAGGAACTGAAAATGGGAGGTTGGGGGAAGGTGGTGGCATTTGCTACTATTATGCAACATAATCTAACTTTATATAAGACTACAAATTAACACTGCAGAGACCCAGCCATTCCCCTTCTCCAAATACCTTCAAACTATCAGAAAAAATTTTGGTGACAGAAAAAAGGACTGACCCCAGTGAGACCGCTTGTAGACTTCTCCTTTTTACCAAAGCCAAAACAATGTAAAGAAGAATTAAAAAGTGGTCATTTTAGCATAGTGTGTTACCTCCAATTCTGTGCAGTTGATGAAAAATATGACTATGACAAGATGATGAACAGGTAATAACACTTCACCAGTTGATTTCTACTTGATTTCTCAAGTGGATAAACTAAACAGTTTCTTTCAGTAGCACACGACAGCTATGAAGTGTGGTCCTTTCCCTCTTACTTGACCTGACCTACAACACATGCAAAGTGAAGCTGGTATTCCCAGGAGTATTCCCAGATTTGGTGTTTCAGAAGTAACATCCCCACAGTTTCTGTGCAGCACCTTCCTCACAGAACACTGTATTATTAGGGTAAAAATGCGCAATATGAAGTTGAAACATTAAAAATCTTGCCTTATTTACACCGCTTGTTATTACAACATCTATCAAAGTTCAATTTTTGTTTCTAGAAAGCTACATGAATGTTGGCTTCAATACTTTCATGGCTAGGAATGAAACATCAGACTTTTGATTACTGATCATTTCATACAGAACATAAAAACTAATCCAGAGACATGCCAAAACTTACCCAACAGCAGGATTCACAATTCTGATATAGTCATAACACCTTCCAATGAAAATACTTTCCAAGTTCTGTGTTGTACCTTCACCTTTCCATTTCCTTCCTCGCACTTCTGAAAAGCTGTTCATAAACAGAATAGAGACTAGTAAGAGAGACAAAAAAAGGCTCTTCATCGTGAATTCTTGACAACCCATGTTCTTACAAAAAATAAATTAAAAAAATAAAAAGGAGAGTTAAATGATACAAATTCAGTGGAAACCAGGAGGCTTGACATTTAATGTCTTCAGTAGCGGCTGTAGTTCTCTATACAAATGACAAAGTTGGGCAGAAATCTGAACCTTGTCAGAGAATGTAATTGCACTGTTTCCTGGAATGAATGCAGCAACGGGATACATCACTTCCTTATATCTAAATGTTCTCTACTTCAGAAAACAACTTTTAGGGTTATGATGTTGCCACCTGGTGGTAACTGGGGAGAATTAAATTATACTTCTGAATTCAGGATACATTTATTACATTTTGTATTTACAATGCCTTAGGTTTGTTTTATTGCCATGCTTCAGCTTCCTAAAACACCACAAGTGCTTGCAATTTCATTTATTTCTAAGAAAGGTCTACACTTTTTTTGCATAGATTTCTGTAAAGGCAGAAAATAAATGTTGAAATATGTATCAAGAACAAAGAAATTGAAATACCTAGGTGCTGATCTCCTAAGAACCCAAATTCCAATGTGATCTTGTGTCACACACATGGGTAACATTAGTCACCTCTTTTTCTCCTTCTGCCCAGGGTACTTACAGCAAATTTTTTGATGTGATAATAGTTGTTTTTGAGTCTTCTTTGCGAAGAAAAATGTCTTGCAGGAACAAATATGACAGCCAGGAAGGATTAAGACACTTCCTGTGCCCTGAAGAAATATCTTCAACTTGCGTTTACTTTTATTCTGCCTCCCATTTCTTCTTGCACGAGTACTTTGTTAGAACATCAAGTGGTGTACACGAAAGCACTTTCCATTGTAAATATCCTGTGGTATACACTGCTGTAAATAGAGCCAAATACTTTTTCCTCTCTTTAAAACAATTATTATTATTATTTTTAACTTGAGAGCAATTTTTGTTTTGCAGATTCACGTTTCTGAGAAACGTACCCGTTCTTTTTCTGTTGAGCAGTCTCCATGCCTCAGTGAATACACACACCTTTATTATTTCTGTACTTATTTATATAGTGCTATAGATACATGCTAGTTAAATGTTGATGCACCAGTTCTCACTTAATGTATATTGCTGAAGGCAAAATCTTTCTAATCGTTGAGTAAATTGCTGATGATGGATTTCTCCTGCAAATGTGATAGAGAGATAACAAGTTGGCTTGTTATCTGCAGGAGATTCTTTAGGAAAGCAAGACTTGCCCAGAAATAGATTTGCAATGTTGGGCTTACTATGGTGGAGACACACCAAATGCCGTACTTCACTCCGGTTACTTCTTCAGTGCTTTTCCTCCCTATTTCCCTTCATAACCTCTCTGAAACATGGCCATACTGATGGGGCATGTTAGTCAAATGGTTTAAAGTCTACTGCTTTGGATTCAGGATTAGAGAGAATCCATGGAAGTCAAGGAATTTTTTTTTTCTTTACCATTGATTTCACTGCAGACAAGTTTTGCCCAATAATTTCAGGAGAGGTACCAGAGGCATCACTGATGGGAACTTCTATATAGAAACAAGCCGAAATTCTCAGTAATTTTCCATTAAGACTAAAATTTCTGCTTAGAAATACACAGGTTGACTTGAAAAGATGGATACAGGGTTTTACAGTGGCTCTTCTGCAAGGACACACGAGGTTAGGGCTCAACAACTTCCCTAAGAAAACCTGGGGGCTGCTCAGTGGTGGTGTAAAAAAGAACGTGAACTGTCATAATGTGCCAGAGGGAATGGAAGTGGATTCAGTAATTGCTGGGATCCCCACCTCATCTCCTGCCAAGCTTCCTTTCTTCACTGGCCACTTGCATGAATACAACATCTAGCCAGATGGACTTCTGATCTGCGTCAGCACAGCCATTTCTAATTTATGTTAGCTTTGATTTAAATACTTCATGTGATGGCTGATCTAACACACCTCCAGGGAAATTTTTCCCACAGTTAGATAGCCTTAAGAGTCATACCTTAGCTCTGGCCTGAACTTGTTTACCTTTAGCTTCCAGTCACTGGATCTCATGATGTCTTTTTCTATTATGTTAATGAAGAATCTAACCTCAGAAGTCGTCTCTCCATGTAAAGTCTTGTAGAAAATGACCAAGTCTCCCGTTAAGCTCGTCCATGAAAAATACACATTTTTAATCTTGCCTCCCACACTCTGGCAGTGCACACTGGATGGAGATCACTGTCCCCTGCTCTCCGTCCCTCTCTCCTAGAAGAGAAGTCTGCCCATGAACCAGAGTCAGCAAAATTTACAGCACATCTGCCTTGGAGATAGTCTAGTTCACAAACCAAATATTAACTCAAACTACCATGAAATTCAGCAAATATTTATGTTCTGAATCCCTGGAAGATGAGGAATAGACACGTTCTCTCTTGTTATTTCTGCCACATGGGAGTGGTAGCTTCCAGCAGAAGGGAGGCAAACAGGTGGGAGCGTTAATCCCCTACTATTACTCAGGCATTAACTGCTGGCAGAATAACCCCAATTCTGTGTGATTTCCTGTTTTAGGCTTTGAAATACTACCTTGAAATTGCCCACATTGCAAGCTCCTCTAAGCAACAAAGTTCACAAGCCTCTGTTTCTTGAGGGCTTGCATCTTTGGTTCATAAATTCTACCTACAGCAGTAACCCAAGTCTCTCCCTGCTTTCTTGTGTGCTATGACATGCTTTGCAAGAAACTCACACACCATCTCAAAATCAGAGCTGTGTTTACTAGCCAAGAAGGAAATGCAACCATCTGCTGGCTGGCCAGCTGTACAATGCCTCTGTTTTGCCTTACTTTCTTTCTCTTGTGTAACTGCTATTTTTTTTTTTTTCCCAGAGTTGCACAAATTTAATCTTCCAAGATTTGTGCACCTTTGTCAAATGTGACTAAGTAGGTCAACATGCTCAAAAGTTCTTGGAAGCGGAAAGGATGAATGGAAAAGGAAACACCCAGTGCTGCAATTGCTTAAGCATCGTTTCCGTAGATAAAGAGATAAAAGGATTATGTGTGCTGTGTGATCTAGATAATCCTGAACACGTGATCTCTCCTCATCATCTACGAGTTTTACCAATGATTTCACATTTTATTCCTGAGCATTAGTACAGTGAGGAGTACTGGGCTAAGATGTATGTGTGCCTTTGCTCAAAGTGTTTCAATTTGCTTACAAATAGTTGCTTAGATTTTTAACCTAGCCAGCTTTCAGTCTATCAAACATACGCCACTGACTTTGTATGGAGGAGGTTTCAGCCAGGAAGTTGTGCTGCATGTACTGTATGGCTGAAAATGCATTTTGGGGACGTTGGTTACACGCTGGCAGGTCGTTCAACAGTTATGAACACCTTTTGCTAAATTAACGTGTAATCTCCATTCTGCCCAGCATTCCTGCTTCTTTTGTTTTGATAGCAGTGAACAAGCACCTAAGGCCGGTGCTCCCGCTCCTTTTGCCTCTGACACGAAGCAAGGAGAAGCAAGGACAGCATGGAGGGCTGCGAGCTGGCACCACTGCCAGGGGCTGGGAGAAGCTCCCCACAGCAGCCTGGAGGGGGATACGTCCATCATCTCCCAAAACACCGATTCCTTTGCGGACACTTTTCCTTTCCTTACATACGGACATCTGGTCACCCACTCCATTTTGGGGGGGGGAAAGACGGGGGGGGGGGGGGCATTTTTATTCATCGCATGTCAACGCAGAGTGAAATTTCTCCTGCTCCCCAGTTTAACACAGTGTTTAGCAGGCACTGTGCCTCCAGCACAGGCACCCTGGGGGTGCGGGACAGCCGTGCTGTGCACACAGCTCCCCACACCCCACACACGAACACCCTCCTCAGCCCCCACCACCCCCCATGTAAGGGGCCGGGCTGCGCTCCCCGCCTCACACCGCCGCGCCACCACCACTGCGCATGCGCGCCGCCCACCCCCGAGCAGAGGCAGCAGCGGGGCGGTGGCGGCGGTCACGTGGCACCGGGCCGCTCCCGCCTCTCCCACCACCCTTCACCCTCCCTCCCCGCGCATGCGCGCTGGGGGGGGTGTCGCCGCCGCCGCCGCCGTTAGCGCCGCCGGTGCCGGCGGGGCTCTATGGGGAGAACATGGCTCCCTTCCCCGAGGAGGTGGACGTCTTCTCGGCGCCGCACTGGCGGATGAAGCAGCTCGTCGGGCTCTACTGCGACAAGGTAACGGCGGCGGCGACCGGGCGGGGCCGGCCTCTGCCCTGCTCCGCTCCCCGGAGGGGTTTTTGGAGAGTGCGCAGCTGTCAGCGCGCCGCCTCCCCTCAGCGCCCCCCCCTCACCCCCCTCAGCCCCGTCACGGGGGGTCGGTGCGCGCCCTCGGCGCCTCCGGGGTGCTTCTGGGGTGTGTGGGGGGGGAGAAATAAAAGAGTTTTTCCCCGGGTTTGTTGGTGTTTGTGCGCTTCGTGCTGGGCAGCGCGGGCTGGGGTGGTGCTGGCAGGAGAAGTTTGGTGCTGTGAGGAGCTGGGGGTGTGTGGTGTGGGGAGGAGGGGGCTGAGGGGAGGCCTTGCTGCGCCCGAGGGGAAGGTGTGGGGAGCTGGGGTCGGCCCCTTCTCGCAGGTACCCAGTGACAGGACCAGAGGGAATGGCCTCAAGTTGCGCCAGGGGAGGTTCAGGTTGGAAATGAGGGGATATTTCCTCTCAGAAAGAGCAGTCAGGCGTTGGGACGGGTTGCCCAGGGAGGTGGCGGAATCACCGTCCCTGGGGGTGTTTAGGGGAAGGTTGGACATGGTGCTTGGGGACGTGGGTTAGTGGGTGCTAGTGGTAGAGGGGTGGTTGAACCAGATCATCTTGGAGGGCTTTTCCAAGCCTAAAAATTCGATGAAAGGCTATAGGCAAATACTTCAGAGCCAACACCCCAAGGAAAGAAGTAGTGCCTCCCATCTGTGAGTATAAGTGGCTGTTTGCACACCCAGGTGGGCTAGCAGGCGCTTAAAAAGGAGGCAGCAGTTACACAAGAAGCAGTGCAGCAGTTTACTGCTGCAGGCAGGACGTGGGAGCCCTCCCTTCCCTTTCCCGTGCCCCCCTGTCCTGCCCCGGGGCTCAGCGGGCCCCCCTTTGGGCCTGTTTAGGTTGCTAACTCCGAAGGTGTTTGTGGTCAGGGTTGTTTTGTTGGTTTTGGTTTTAATCTGTGGCTGCACAGAAGTCTGATATCTTAGCAGAGGGGACTTTGCACGAAGGGAAGCGAACACATGGGACTCTTCTCCCCTTGTCCCCTGCTGCAGTATTGAGCATGGTGCTCACAGTGGCTGAACAGGGTTTGCTTGAAGCACCAGGTACTGTAGTCACTTGCTGATACTCTTGGATTTCTGATCCCTAGAGAGGCTTGTCTGCTACTTTGAACCTCCCACAAAGTTTTGATCAAATTTACCATGACGTTTTACTACGTTTTACTTGCTGAAAGTAAAACTACCTGGGCAGGAATTCTAGCTTTCTTAAATATTAGCAAATTTGATAAAACTACCCAGTCTGCAGTAAACATAATCTCTCATCTTTCTAATTTTTTTTAACGTACAGGAGTCTGCTTGCTTCCTTTTTCTTTTCAAGAAGCGTAGCCATGGGGATTTATGTGTGCATGTATATTTTTGAAGTGTTCAATCTTGCATCCTTTAACCCCGTTTCAGAGCTTGAAGGCCATGCCTGGCCCATGACCTCTGTGTTTGAGTAATGCTAGCTTTGCATCAGAAAAAAATCTGTGATCTGTTTGACTTCCCTCGTGTGATTGAGATGATGTAATTAGATGAGACATTAGTTCTGCTTACATGTCAATTATAATCTGTAAAGCCATGCGCTTTGTAAATTTAGTTTGCCCTTGAGTGGTCTTTAATTTTGTGAATTATATATTACCTACCGATCCTCATGTGCCCTGTGTGGTGTTAAATAGTGGCTGTCAGGTTAGTTCTTCAGTGTAGTAAATTCCCCAAAATGTTAATGAGGGTGAGATGGGTGCAGTGGTGCTTTTCAGGGCATCAACTCTAAGGTTTTTGATGGGTAGAGTAACCAGGTGCCTTAAATATTAGGTGAGGAGTGAGAGCTGCAGTTCATTTTGTTCTTCCAGAACTTGGTGTAAGGCAGAAGAGGGAATCAGACACATTAAGAAGTTTGATGTGTCTCTTTAAAAGTTATCCTTGTCTCTTTACTGGTGCTAGCAATGATTTCTTCCTGCTTTTGCTGCATTCCTACATGCCATTTCAGCTGCATTGAACACAGCGCCCAGGACTTGCGTAGTAAGAATAACCAAAATTCTGTTTTGTAAGGAAACCCACAAAGCTCTCGCGTCTGTCACGTGGCCTGGTAGGTCCTTGGGGAAGCACGCCCCTACAGGGAGAGGAGTGCTAGGGTAACAGTCCCTACAGTGAAAATGGTTTTCGTAACGCCTGACATCATCTTTGCTACAAATAGAGCTGATAGTGTTTGCCTATCTCTAGTGAACTGCTCTTTGCTGTCAGGAAGGTAGTTATAAATCGTAGCCACGGCCCCCATCGGAGTTACCTGCTCTCTGGACAGCAGACCGAGGCACCCAGCCGTATGTGGGGCTCATGCTGGCTGCCCCTCAGCGAACTTGTTGCTTTTGTCAGCTCTCCTCGCTGCTGCCCGCGACACTGCAAGCTATCTGGCTGCTGCTGAGGCCGTGCCTCCCTTGCTCCCATCGGCGCTTAGTGACTCACAAAGGCTCTAAGCTGGCAGAAAACATTTTTTTTTTTTTTTTTAAGCAGGGTAATTTTTCTGCTGATGTTGTGTTGCCAGTGAGAGCTTGTCAGATGAGCACTGAAGCCAACGCAAGGCAGAGAGGGTGGGACCGTGGCAGGCAGCAGCTAGATTGGCGTGAGCTACTGGGAAACCTCAGCCTAATTACGTCTACTTCTGCCTGAAATGTGTTGTGCAAAACGAGTTGCTGCTGGTGTTGAGTAGAGCTGATGCGTGTTGGATATGGTGCTCTGCAGTCTTTTCTAATAGCTGCATGCCTGCTTTGGCCTTCCCTGTAACCCCATGCCTGTCTGAGAACTCTCAGATCCGTAGCAGTTTGCAGTTATCCCCATCAGCGTGTTGGTGTCCAGCAGAAACCATTTCTGTGGCTGTGTTATGACCTTGTGGATGCACCACTTGCAGATCATGTTTTTAGCAGCTTTCCCCCTTTCCACGCCGTGGCTGAAAGTATCCTGTCACGAGGCAGCAGAGATCACTGCCGATTAGGTGTTAAAAATCCCATTCTGCTCTAGCTGTAAACATCAGTCGCTGTTTTCAGAGCACTACTGCCAGGTGCTTGAGCTGCCATGCGGTTTCCTGTGCGCTGTGTTAGTTTGCTGAAAGGCTGTAAAGCAAAACAAGCTGCGAAAAATAGAGAAATCATGGCCTGTAATGTGTATCATATCATCTTCCTCCTGAGAAGATTGGTTATCTTACCAAAAGGAAATCAGATTCCGTACTGAAAAAGAATCTGGTTGTTAATTCAAGTTCCAGGCTACTGAAATAGCGACTGGTCTAGATGCACACTTGGAATAAAATTTTGGCTGAGCCTACCCCAGATGAGACACCTGGTATCGCTGGGTGGGATTTCAAACTGTTGTCTCCTGGTGGTTTTGCAGCTGGAGCATGTTTTCTAAGCAGAGGGTGCGTTCAGGCTTTCCTGAGATGAACCTGATAAATAACCCAGCAAACTCAGGCTGTATTAGTGAAAGGAAGCATAGTCATGGCCTGAATGCTGTAATGCCGTGGCACTGATGGGTAACTTGCTCTGAAATCTTTCTCACTGCCTCACAAAATTAGCGTGAGATTCAGTACAGTGAGCAAATGGAGGTGACGGCTAGCTGCTTTGGGAAGGGTTAATTATTGCTTGTCTGGCCCCTTGATGAGCAGCGAGCTCACCCAAGCGAAAGGCAGCTCAGTAAAACTGGCTCGCTAAGAGGTCAGACGAGCTCCAGAGCCAGGTTGGCGGTATGGGAGGAGAGAACAGGGCTCGCCCTTGCAGGAGTAAACATCTGCTCCAGCAGCTCCGCTGCGTTGTGCAACCTTTGGGTGTTGGAGCAGAAACATCTAGGGTTTTTCCTAGGTTTGCCTGACTTCGGTCTTCTGTGATCTGCCCTCTCTGCAGAAGATCTCAGCTGTTACTTCTAATGGTTCAGTAATTGCTTTGGCTGGTTCTTCTGGGAAATTTGGGTCTATTGTTTTGTTCTGCTGAGTTGAATACATAGAACTTATTTCAAGATTTAACTAGTCTTTTTGTTTTCTAGCCTACATTTCTGACCATTTCTTAAAAGTTAGTTTCTGTCAATATAAATATTGTCTGATCTTCCTTCTGAAGGCTACAGCTAAGATGACAGTTTTTCTGTTGTCATCTTTCTGCCTTTCCTGTTAAATCGTATGTTTAAGTGTATAGATGGTATTAATTTTTTAAAATCTGTCTATATTGACATTTTTGCTGTTCTTTTTGTGCCCTCTGCTACTTGTGAGTCCTTATTTATATTGTAAATCCTGTTCTGTTACCAGCGGTGTTATGTTCTTGGCTGGTTTTGTAGGATTCTTTTCTAAACGTCTCTATAGCTAAAAGTTCCTCTCTTCATTTCCTAATAATTATTCCTTTTGATAACTCCAATTTCTTTCACCTTTTGTGTCTGTTTCAATAGCTTTCTACCATGCTTCAGTCACTTCTCTACTTCGCAAGTTTGGGGCTCTGCTGAAGGGAACAAACCGTTTTTAAATGTTGTATTTGTGATGTTCTTACAGTAAGAATATTACAGATAAACCATTTGGGGAGAGGAAAAATACTCCTGGATTAAGTTGAATTGATGTTGTAAAGCATTGATGGGGGAATTAGGTGACCACACAAGACTGTGCTTTTTATGGCAGCAGGGGGGCTGAAACATTAAACAATTAACATTTTGACTTTCCATTTCAAAGCCAGAAAAGTATTTCTGCCAGATATCCCTAAGAACAGAATGACTGTTCCGTGAAGACAAGTCTGTTTCTAATAAAATAATAATAATAGTAAAGCTTTTGGTTTTTCTGAAACACTGAAAAGGGATTTGGATACATTGAAGGAGTGGTGGAAAATGAATGGCAATTAGTGTGTGTTGATTTAGAAATTCACAGTATTCAGTTATTACCAATTAACGTTGTGATGCATTGGGAACCTGCTTTCATTCTTACCTAGATTTAGAACAAGTAAATGGCTAATTAGGATGGTTAGTGTTAATAAGTTGCAAATGGTCAGTTAGCTGGGCCTTGCAGGCAGGTGGAAGGAAATTAAGCCTCCATGTTAGCGTCCAGAGATGTGTGAAAAATTTCCTGTCCATGCCTTGAACTATTTCATCAGACTCCCCCAGCCCTCTTTCTGTCCTAGCTGTTAGATGCTGAATAGTTCGGTAACTTCGTGCTATGTCTACTGGGAAATAACAGCCTCGGTCTAATTCTTCATGCAGAAGAACATTTTGAAGATGGATCTGAAAATGACAATATGTTTTAAATAACTGCTTTTAAAGCAAATGCATTTTAAGTAAAGTGCCAAAGGAGATTTAAATGAGGGACATCTGTGTTTGGAGTTGAAGTGAGTCTTTTCAGGCCTGAATAATTTTACTCCTCTTTTAGATCCTGCTGCTTCATCAAGCCCTTCTATCTCTATTATTTCTTTAGTGAAAAGTTTTTTCTTACCTCTTGGATGCTTCTCCTCTTTATCTCTCTCTTTCGCTATTATAAGCTATCCCCAGATGTTTTCTTATGCCAGACGCAGTAGCAGGTTTTTTCCCCGGGTAATTGCTTAGCACCTATTTTTGCCCTCAAATTGTAAAAGAAAGTTTTCTGTTCACCCTTCATGTGTAGCTCTGATCTTTTGTCCTGTGTTCTAGCCTGCTGTGGAGAACAGCAACAACTCACCTTTGTCCTTCTCTGTTTTAAGCAGCAACAATTTTTTCCTTTTCTATTCTGTGGCATCAAAAAAAGAAAAACAAACAAAAAAAAAACACACCCAACCAAAAAAAAAAAAAAACACAGGAAAAAAAAACACAGAAAACCTCAAACTGATGCCTTAAAAAAGCTAGAAACTGTAATTAGTATGTGCCGGTGTTCATACAGGTGGCATGCACTTACCTGAGGGTATGCTTTATAATTTCTGAAATAGTTGATTAAATATAGTGTAAGCTGTAATTCTTCAGAGAGGGATGGCTCTCCTTGTTTTTGCAGAGTATACCTAAAATGATTTTTTTTTTCAGTGCCAATGTTCGATTGTGTTAGGACATTGCAGTGAGGCTGGTGCAGAGAAGCAAAGGTATTTTTGCTGTGCCTGTGGTTTGAGTTACTGCAGTGAGGGCATGGAGGGGAGCCTTGAGGCTAGCTTTGTTTCACCCTTGGGAGTATCTGAAGTCCCAGACAGACGGACAAAAGGCTGTGGCTAAGTAGGAATCTACCTGTGTGAGAATACAAAAAAGGAAAAATCTTGCAAGAAATATTAAATGTGCATGAGAAATGCTGCTACACAACTGAATAACATCATTGCAGGTGTTGATTGTACTTTCATATGAGGCACATGTGTTTCATGTCTTCACTAGACTTTTCTTTGGTGTTTCTTTGGGTTCATCTCTGCAACCTTGATGAATACCTGAATATCTCATCGTGCCTGGTAGAGCTTCTCTTGCGGAAATTGCTCAGATGATCTTACCTCTGCTTCCCTGGCCATGTGTTCTGCTCGAGTCCCTGAGGAGGTCTGACACTCATAGCAGCTGCCTCATTGAAAATTCTGGTGCAGTGCTGCACAGTTGCTTAGGTCTTTGTGAAAAGTCCTTCATGAGCCCAAAACTTTCCTACAGGTATTCAGTGGCAGAAATTGATTGTGTCTGTAACATGAGAGAGAGGTAGAAGACCTCAATAAAAGTGAAAATGTTTCAGTTTATTTTTTCTAGATCCACTGTTCTCTCATGCTTGGCATTTATCAGCTTGACCACAGCCTTTCAAAATACAGAATATAAGACTTTACCTGTGCCATTGCTAGTGCTCTTGGAGGGGAAAATTATCCATAAAATGACCCTTAATGTTTGTGGTAATGCAGTGGGTCCCCCAAATGCTATTTTAAGGTTTTCTTTAAGCCACAAAACAACTGATGAGATTGCATGGAGGACAGGATTACCTAGAAAACAAGTTAGGAGCTTTTGGAAGTTTTAAATTTCTTCATGAGTCCCTCCACGGGCTGGGCCAGGTCCTGGTCCTGTCCTGCTGTACTGATTACTCTTAATTTGGGTAGACCCACAGCTAAGAAAAGCACCCAGAGTTTAAAAAACAGCAACGAAACCTGTATGAGTCTTCTGATTTAAGGCTTTATACATCAAAAAAGCTGGATTGTGAAGTAGTTTAGCTAAGTTCAAGAACCGAACTCCTTGTGGTCTCAGACAGATGTTGATGTACCTGGATGTCATTGCAGGCTGTCGCTCAGCCTAGAGCCCTGACCAGGTGAGAAAGGAACCTGCTGAAGAGGCACAGTGCGCTGCTGATGGGTAAAGTGATCAGGTTCATCCTGGAGCACATTCCAGGGAAAGGGTAGGGAGGTACGGCTGGAAGCATGGACAAGGCTGCTGCTTCTGGGTGTTTCTTCCTCCATCCCACCCCCTAATTTGTGGTGGATTAAGTATAACCTGAAACCACGTGCTCTGTGTATTGATACAGGCACACCTTGTTCTGGTCTTCGACCCTTCATTTTCTTCCTCATAAAACAGAGATAATATCTCCGCAGAGTCCAAGTTGCTGTCCTTTCAGTTTTAGTGCTATTGCATATGTGAAATGGTAATACCTAAAAATGCAGGAGTGAAAACTTGTGGCTGCCTGGTAATGTTGTGCTGCTCTTTTTTCCCCTATTACTTTTCTGTTTTAAAAATGTTAGCTTTTAAATCAGTGGTCTGTCTGCTGAACAATGAAAATTTTACTATATTTAGTGAGTTTTTAAATCTGAGTGGTAGAAATCTGCTCTGCTTTGATCATCAGGAATATTTACTATTTTTGTATTTCAACACCAGAGCCAATCGGCTGTTTCTATAAGTCTTAAGCACAGCGATTACGCATGAAAATAAAAATGTATGGGAATGGGCTATTAAAAATGCTACTGTGGTGATGCATGAAAAAGGGGAAAAAGACTAAATCATCTCTTTGTTGTTATTCCCAACTGAATTGTTAAGGTTAAAGGTTGTTGAGGAGTTTTGGGTACTGATGGGGAAAGCCTTTGTATGAAACTGTGTTTTGTGAACTTTTAGTTTTAATCTTAGTAGTTCTACCTCAAATGTGTAAAATCTTTGGGCAGAGTAGAAAGGCAATTTGCCCTTTCCTGTTCTTTCTTCATTTTTTTTTAATTTTTTTTTTAATTTTCCAGCCTGTAGTTGAGAATATAGCAAGATACTTGTAACTTGAAAAGTTTGCACAGAATATAGGCTTTGCTTATCATTGGGCTAGTCCGGTAAGAGCAGCGTACTTCTTACTTCTTCCTGTTTGCTACTTTTCTCCTTACCTGTTGATCGTGTGCGTGGATGTTCTTAAGGAAGCAAACCTCTGCTCATTAAACATATTTTTGGCATAAATATTAGGAAATCACTGTTTTAGCTAACTTGCAGTAAATTCACTTCTCAGAAATGTGAATTTTCTTATAGGAAGACACCTTTGTGTATTTATTGATGAATATGTAAAATGCTTTCAGGAGGAAAATAAATACGGTGTTTTGTTCAGTGACAGTTACTGTGCAAATGGAGTGGTTCTGAGCCTATTTATTCCCAAGATCCATCCATTGTGGCTGGAAGTACCTTTGTTTTCATTTGACAAAGTGTTTTTTAGTGAAAACCCTCGAGATACAAAAGAGGTGCAAGAGTTGATTGTTGAATTCCCTTCAGTTGAGTGTTGTGAACATGAAGCTCCGTATAAATAGCAATCACAGTTAAGCTTGCTGGTATCGTCATCTTGTTCTTGGAGCACAAACACGAGATGGCAGCTTACTGCAAGGAAGGGCGTTTGTTTGCTGTGTCTCTGTGTGCTCATCTTGAGTGTGTTAGTGGCTCTGTGGGCTCAGGGAGTCGGACTCTTGCCTAAAATGTGTGCCTGAGGTACAAGGATCTCTACCACGTGTGCGATTCTTTGAGTAATTTAAGGTTTAAAAAATTAGGTTAATTAAGTGATCACATAATTTAGCGTTAATGTCTTCCTGCAAAGGGAGGATGGAGTTACCCGGTCTTGAGTTGATGGCAGGAAGTTTTACATTCTACTTTTTCGTAATCTTAGTACACATCTTTTTCAGCATCGCTGGAAAGCCTGCATTTCTGATTTTATTTCAGTCATTGTTTTAAGTATCTTACATTGTAAAAAAAACATAAATTGACAATTTAGATACAAAGAACTTTAGAGGAGAATACCGCTCTTATGTTAGCATGTCTGTCTCCGTGCTGTGCTGGGATTTGGAACAGATTAAGTCCGTTTTGTGACGCCATGCTTCCTCTCACTGCTGGCACTGCAGCTGCCCTTGAATTACTGATGCATCTTCCACAGTATTCAGGAAACAGAGGTGATAACTTGACAGATCTCTTTTTAAGAGCTTGAAATTAAAAATCAAGTTTGCACTTAGTTTTTAGAGCTGCTGGCTGCTCGTACACTTAGAGCAGAGTGAACTGTAGCAGAGGTGGCAGTGACTGGCACTGTCCCTTGCTTGTCCCAGTGCTCTGGCTGGTGGCTGTCTTCTGGAGCTCCAGGACGAGGCCTTGGGAGGCACCAGGAATTTCTCTTTGGTGTCTGTGATACTGCTCCTGAACTAGCTTGTGTTGCAAACCCCATATCAGACGTGCTGTTGGCTCAGTCTAAGACTTACAAACGTGGACTTGTTTAAATGTAATGTCTTCGGAAGGACAGCAAGCTCCCAGATAACCCTAATACCTGCAGCAGCGCTAATCAGTTTAGTGGTGCAAGTCAGCTCAGGGATCTCACACGTACTGTGCTTTGTATCTTTATCCAGTCAGCAAATATAATACAGGCCATGTCCTCCGCCCTGCTGCTCCCTTAGGATTGTCTGCCTGAGCCTGGGGAGGCAGTTTCCTTCTTGCACTGCACAACTTCTGCACCGCTTTTCCCTCGCCTAGAGCTGGCGAAATGTGGGCCTTGGGGAGGAGCAGCTGCCCTCTGCTAATGCTCTTGGTGCCCCTCGTAAGACTTCATCAGGCCTGGTAATGAAATTGCAGATCTGACCGAGTGACTTTGTTGCTAGGCTACCTGGCCTCTGAAAAGCCAGCTTTCTTCAGCTCCAGCTGACCTTTTTAATGTACCAGTTGCTGATTCAAGTAGAGTCATTAAGCTTTCGACATCCTCTCCATAGTTCTTAATCTCTTGGCTATCTGCTGGAAATCCCGGTAGCAGAGGAGCAGGGTATGCAGGTATTTCACGTTACAGCGGCTTCTCTAACAAGACACTTATGATAGGAACTCTTAAATTGAATGCACAAGTGGATTCTTTGTTTATTCTGAGTTTGCTGATGATGGTGAATAGGTACAGCAGAAGTATTTCTGTTGAAAACGTTTGAGTCAGGAGTACAAGAAGATAACTATTTTGTATCAGAACCAAACTTGTGATTTTTTTTTTTTTTCCTGTACCCACCAGCAAAATCCATTTATCTCTAATCCTCCTGCTGCACACTTCATCAGTCTTGTCTCAGTGTTTACATCAGTCAAAAGGCTAAGCTTTTGGGAACAAGTAAGATTCTTGGGGAAAAGGGTGCTTGGGACTGACTGCAGGTATTGTGCATCCTTAAGGGGTGAATGAACAGTTTGAGACAGTCCTTAGTGAAGGGAAATACTGTATCAGAAAGCAAGCTGCACCATCACTTAAGTCAGAGTGAAAAAATGGCTGAAGGTGAGGAATATATCCAGACACAGCATCACAAACAGAAAGGTCAATCATGACCTGTTGGTAGCTGGTCTGAAAGATACTGAAAAAGATTTAATTTTACCCTATTTTTGATCTCAGCTGAGGCTAAGTCAGTGCATTTTCCTAATGGCTGTTGCTTTACTTGTGTGCAAGTAGAGCACGCAGCAGTGTACGGGCAGCACGACTGCTGGGGCATTGTGTAAGCCCTGGCGGGTTTCCAGCTCTTCCCTGCCACTGCTGTGGCTGCCCGGAGGTGACGCTGTGCTGCCAGAACGGGTCAGTGCCTTCGTTTGGTCTGTTTCCTGAGTGATTGGTGTTTGGGGAGTCACAGCTTATGGTTAGCATTGAGGTATGAAGGTAGTATATGAAAATGTGTGTCTGTTTCCCATTTCCAACAAAAATCTTAATTTTGGGATTTTTTTCTTTTTGTGACCAAAACACTTCTGGAATACTTCAGTTGGTTGTTTTCTGAATTGAATTAAAATATTTTTGCTTGTAGAATGCTTGCTCTGTGTACTGCTCTGGGCTGTGGTTCTTGAAGCCACACACAGAATAAGACATAAGAATGGAAAAATACCAAATATTTTTTTTTTAACGTTCACCAAAGGAAAACACAGTTTGAAAATGCAGTTTATGATGACTGTGTCTGCATGTGTGTATGTAAAAACGGCTACCGTGTAACTTAGGTCTTTGTGCTGTCTTGATCTGTTGGCTCTCAGTCCATGGGAAACCTGTACAAACAGCTAATGCAGTTTTTATGCCCCGGCTAAAACTCAGTCTTCCTTCTGTGCCATACGTAAGGTGAACTCCAGGGCTGATAACAGCCTTATCAGCGAGCACCTGCACACAGACCTCGGGAAGTGGCTGGGCCTTTTGGTTAGCTGCCAGGCTGGGGAGGTTGCCTTGATTTCTGCCAGGAAATCTTCCTACATCTGTTTATTTCAGGGTTTCCCAAGGTTGGTTTATGTTCCTTAAATACAACTCTTGCTTCCTAAAATTAATGCTATAATAACATCGCTCTTTCAAGGATAATCTTCCCTTTTTAAAAGTTACCCTGCTACTTAACTGCAGTCTTAAGCTTTCTGTATCTCTGTGGAATGAGAGGGTTGCCTTCAGCGTTTTTCTGGTTAAATGTAATCTGCTTTTTGGCAATTAGAAACTCTTCTCAAAGTGTACATTATTGCATACATTATGCCTTGTGAAACTTCTGCAGTTATCTTGTAATTAGTTCCTTGTAATGTTTCTGAAGTTTATAGCTTCGTTTTTTTTTTTTTTTTTTTTTTTTTTTCAGAGCCTGTAGTGGGAAATACAATTACGTAGTTGCTGCTGGAAATCAAAGAATTGCACAATTAAATCCCTTAGTTTACTTAACCTTATTCACAGAGCACAACATGGTAGTAAAACCGTTTGGGTAGCTTACTTTGGGAGTTAAGAATTGACTGTGGATGGCTTACTGTTTTAATGAACTGTAAGAAGAAACCTATACGTGAAACAACCATGTGTAATGAGTTTTTGATTTAAAAAAAAAAAAAAAACGAGTTTGAGGGTTTTGCATGAAAATCTTGTCAGTTCTTGTTAAAAAATAAAAATGACAAGTCAGCCATAAAGTTTAAAATACTTAAAAAATTCTCTAAATAGTTCCCAAAGTCATATTAATACATGGATGTTAGAAATCTTTGCTAATCTATTCAAGTACCAGTATTAATTCTGCCTGTGTCTGGAAGAAGTTGTCTTAAATTACATTCTGTTGCAACAATTAGCTAAATTATGGGGAAGTTTTTATTAAAAACGATGTGTTCCTATATATGTACTTGAATATGTGATCTTAATCTCTTGTGCTTGAAGATTGGAAGCTTCAAGAGCATTAATTACCCTAATTTTTGATGTCTTTGAAGTGACTTGCTTGAACTGCTCACTCAAATCTCATTTTTGACATTTTCTTTATAACAGAAGGTTTTCAGCTTTTATGTTGAAAGTAATGGGAGCAATGAATAACAGGATCTAATACCTGTTCTAATGGTTTAACTTGACCTTGATATGTTCTTGTTCGTTGATTTTTATGAGCTCTTCTTTCTCCTAGCTGTCCAAGACCAACTTCTCCAACAACAATGACTTCCGGGCTCTTCTGCAATCCCTCTATGCCACGTTCAAGGAATTCAAAATGCATGAGCAGATTGAAAATGAGTGTATCATTGGCTTGCTTCAGCAACGGAGCCGGACAGTGTACAACGTGCACTCGGACAACAAACTCTCTGAGATGCTCAGCTTGTTTGAGAAAGGGTTAAAGAATGTAAAGGTAAGCAGACTCTAAGAAGGATTTGTCCTAAGGAAAAACGTGCTGTGATTACATGTTAGTTTGCCTCAACTTTTCTTAATTTTCTCTAAAAATAAATTAGGAAGAAAAGAAACACCTGTTATTACTTGATTTTCCACTTGCTGACTGAAATTCTTTTGCCATTTACTGCAGTTACTAAACCTCTAGTAAAAACTATTCTCAGGGATCTATTTTGTGGCATAGAGATAAGTCCATCACTGCATAACTGGAGATACCTTGGAGACAGAGTGAGAGTTTCAAATATGAAGACTGCTCTGCTACTTGGTGCAACAGTTTAACTAGAAACTCTAGTTTTTATTAACTTGTTAGGAAAGCCTGGATATTTTTTCTGGGGGGCACGTAGAACTGTATTATTGTCACAAGTGGAGATCATTACAGGACCTAGGGAGAAAAAAGTGCATTGTTTTATTCTGTTGGCAAGTAATGCACTCCTGCCAGTAATCCGTTGCTCCGTAATGCTGCTGGAGTTCCAGTCCTCGAGTAACTCCACATGTTCCTTCTCCAGCTGGCTTTTTCATGTTGGAATCTGCTGGAGAGGAATTCATCTTGATCATGTTGTATCATTTCTCTAGGGTACACAATTCAACTCCCCCTTCCTTAACTCTAAGAACTACAGTCTCCATTAATAATGTGGTGTTTAGAAATGTATAGATGTTCTGTATTTCAGTAAGCAAAATAGTAAAATGTAATCAATCAACAGCATATTTGATATCCAGAGTGGTTTTTGAACTAGAATCTTGCACATAATTTTTTTCCTTGAATATCAAACGTTAAAATTTGTTTTGTTTCCGTTAATGAATTAGAACATAAAGGAATGTGAAGGAGAAAGAAAATGAACATTTGGATTTGTGTTATAGCCTCTATAATAGGGTGTTAGTGTTATTCTGTTGCTTGTATTGACTTCTTATATGGAAAAAAAGACTTTTTCTAACTTCCTTTAGATATGTTAATTGTCTAACTTTTTTTTCTGCGATTAGTTTGATTTAAAGTCATAGCTTAGGATTTTCCTGTAATAGGGTTTCTTAATGTTGTAGAAGCTTGAAAAGAAAAACTTACAATGTTTACTGTAAGAACTATGAGGAACTTCTGTATGTTGCAATTATGGGACAGGCTAAAGAACCAACTTATTGCTGGCACAAAGAACAAGCTAACAAATTGATAGATGAGGTTGGAAGAAATTTAATATTAAAGTCACATCTCTATTTTGAAGTTCTTTCCACTTCAAAAGTAAATACATGTACGTTTACATGGAAAACCCATAGGACTATAATTTATGATTATAATTTTGAAGCTTGATAGTAGAGTAACTTATGTAAAATATATGCAGTTAGAAGATGAAATGGAATTACTATATTCTGGAAGAATTCTTGGGCAAAATATGCAAATATTTAGATTAGTCTAACTACTTTGAACTTCGAGTTTGACTGTAGATTGGCAGGCTTCAGGTCTTTGCTCTAAAGTGAAAATATGATTAGACAAGCTAATTCATATCTGATAAGAAAATAAACTGGAATCGGGCAGGAAAGGAATACTTTGTTCTGCCTAGAAGCAGATCAATACAGACTGCCAGCTTGTCAAGAAACTTAAAGTTAACGCATTCTTACCACTAAATACAGCAAACAGCATCACAGAACGTACTGCATACATGGTCTTTGTGTTGAAATACCAGTTTGTCTAATAGTTCAACCCCTGAATGGATGGACAGGGTTAGATAAGTTAAATCTTTTCTTTCTTTTCAGAATGAATATGAACAGCTAAACTATGCGAAACAGCTGAAGGAAAGATTGGAAGCCTTTACCAGGGATTTCCTTCCTCATATGAAAGAGGAAGAGGAGGTATGTAGTTCTCAAATAGTACGCTGATCTTCCTTGTGGTTTGAAATGACTGTGCGGAGACAAAGGCCTTAAGAGACTGGCATAATAATTAAAACAGAATTGTGTAAAAAACAAAAACAAAACAAAACTCAATTTGCATTCAGAACTGTGGTGTCATTGTTGTGTTCTGTAAATGGTATGTGACACATTCTAGAACAGTGAATATATTGAAAGTTTATGGTGAAATCCTGGTCCTTCTGAAAGTTGGTAACAAGTCCACTGGGGCTGGAATTTGTTCACAGCAGGTGTAGCTGCTTACCAGGAAGTTACTTGACACATGGTATGCTATTGCCTCCTTTTGACTGATGGTGGTGGATTAAAATACTGCTGAAAAGTTGAAATGATTATATAATGAGAGGGATAATCAAGGTTTGTGTTACATACATATGTATACATGCAATTGTTTTTGTTACAAATAACCTTTAAGCAGGGGTTTGGTTACATGAAGTATCCAGAATATCACAGTAGGGCTCAGGTAAAGAGGAACAGCATCAGTATTAAACATGATATTGCGCTTAATTTGTTTCATGATGTTGTCGTACAGATGGTTTAACAGTATAAAACAATCCATTTATAAGAACAGATGATGTAGTATTAAGGTGCCTGAAAATTGTAAAACTGTGGGAACAATAAGTAAGAGAAACAGAATGCATTATTGTAAGTTTGGTACCATTATTGTGACTTGCTAGACCTGTGAAAATATTAAAAAGAAAAAAAGTCTTCCTTCCCTTTTCTTTAAAAAAAAAAAAAAAAAAAAAAAGGAAAAAAGCTTTAAAATACTATTCGCTCTTAAAATTATGGTACGTGTTTTATAACTTCTAAATGTGAAAGAGTATAAGTCCAAAAGAAAGTGCAATTGTCATATGGCCTAGCAAAACTTAAAAGAAGTCCTACAAACCAGTGCTTCATGACTCAAACTGACACTCCCAAACAGCCTCTGACCTATATTTGAAACATAAAGACTAGTACTGCCAGTCTGATGATTTATGGGTATCCAAAAAGTGGGAAGCATCTTCTGGAGAGAACAAATCTTCCGAGGTCTAAGAGAAATCTTCCCTCATGTTTTTTCTGCCTTGCCACTTTGCATTGCGTGTGAGTACATTGATAAGTTGCTTAGTTTAGTCACTTCCCTTTTCTGTTGGGGAAAACAGGTAAACAGCGTGCCTGAGGCTCTTCAGGGACCCATTGGCAAGCACAGGGTTAGAACTTAAAACTGGAATGAACCTAAGGACAGGACCATCTACGTACGCCATGTTTTGCTTGGGGAGGAATGGAAACAGGAAATTTCTGTCTTGGTAGATCTGTGTCAGCACGGCGCTTTTTTTTTTTTTTTTTTGCTTTAGGTTTTTCAGCCAATGTTGATGGAATACTTTACTTATGAAGAACTGAAAGATATTAAGAAGAAAGTAATTGCACAACACTGCTCACAAAAGGAGGCTGCAGAATTCAGAGGTCTTAGTAAGTGGAATCAAGCTGAAGAGCTTCAGAAGGTCTTTAAGTATTCTGTGGATGAGAAGGCAGATCAAGGTGAAGCATTTAATTAAAGTGAAAGCAGTTTTTGCCTAAAAAGCCACACCAGTGGCATATCTACCAGTACAGTACTTTAGTTAAAATAATTTTTGTAAAATAGAAATTTCTTCAAAACAGTTTTGAAACGTGAAGACTTATTGTATCATACAGGCTTTTGGCAAACGTCACTGTATCTGATACTGTTTATCTTTTCTCAGACTTCTTCCCCTTTCCTCCCTCCCGTGATAATACTTGATACAATAAACAGGTAGAAACAACACTTAAATTTTAATTTCATGCTCTCATAAAAATTATGTTTTCTGTTTGCAGACCCAGCCTTTAATAGTTGTTTTTCAGGCCTGTTTTGTAAGCTTTTTTTTACTGATGGTTTAGTAACAGAGAATAGTTAGTCAACTAACGATATTTACAGTTAATCTGGGGAATCGGAAAGGAAGGAGCTGTGTTTGTGGAGTTAGTGCAAGGGTATGAATCTGTACAGTGTGTGAGTAGGTCAGATGAAATGTGCATTCTGAAAGTGGATGTTTAATTTGCATTCATCTAACTCTACCTTTCCTGATGAAACTTAGAATAAATGCTACTGATGTGCACTTCAGGCTTGTATTCTGACTGTTGAAACAGCCTGCATCCTCCATGCTTACTGTTCTCACTCTTAACAAATGAAGAAGAGTTAATGTACCAAGGAAGAAGGATTAATGTACCAGAAGTGTAATACTGGGGTGAGACTGACAAATAGCTTACTCTTTGGTTTTGATAAGGTGTGGTGCTCTCATCAGAAAAACTCTGTTCTGGAACCATTTCTTTGATGAAACTTGACTTTTGAACTACTGAACCGGTTATTTTCTACCCTTCAGGTCAAGCCTTCAGAAAACGTTGCTGTTTATGGTGTGAAATACTGTTTGAGTCTGAACAACTGAATAGGACAAAAGTAGCTTTATGGCTTTGCTTGCTATTATGTCTAGCTGGAATTGCAGTTTTGAGACAGTACCAACTCTGCAACAGCTGTGTTCTAGACTTTAGGGAAAGTGGAATGTATTTTTCCTTCTTAGAAAAGGAAGAAAATATCACAGCTGTAGTGTGCAGTTGTAGTGGAATTTTAGTGTGAAATTCCCTGTAGTGTCTGCAATGACTTGCCAGGTATCCAGATGAATACATTGATTCATCAATTGAAACTGGAGTTACACATCTTTGTTTTTGAAGTAGTAACAGATTACGATAGGGCAAATTATTTTTGTTATGGTTACCTTTGAAGCTTTTCTGCAAAGAAGAGAAACCTGGTCCGTGTCTCACAGTAAAGTCTTACAAATTAGGACACAAAGTACGTGAAATCTGCTATTTCTAAGGACTCCTAAAAACATTTTGGAAATATTTTTTTTTCTCAAGTAATTTGACTTTGTACAAGGCATTGAAAAATCTCTAAAACAGCAAAAAGAAACAAAAACCCATACCTAGCCAAAGCACTAAATATGTTAGTTTACAGATCTTTAGGTACCGTGGCAATACAGGAGAGCTATTGGAGATGGTTCCTGCTGTTGTCCATTAAAGTATAGGTTATAGTAGTTGATTTTTAGTGTCTGACCTAATATTTAGTGCCACCTTAATTGCTTATATTTCCAGTTAAAGCTTGAAATAAAAAAGACAGCTACAAACAGCTAAGTATGGATTTCTTGCTGTGTCCCAGTCAAGAGGTTGAGTGCTTTCAGTGAGAGTGGGCCCAGCTGGCAGACTTTGTGTGCTGATACTATTTATTGGGAATCTGGCAAAGCAGGTATATATATCATGTATGACATAAGGCATATTTTTAAAGCTTTCCAGTTATGAAAGCAGTATTTGCTATCTTGCTGTGGTAGAGTATGAGCAGTTTATTTTTGTCTAGGGCTTTCTTGGAGTCTTGTGGGATCGGAGTTGCGGGGCGGGGGAAGAACTAGCCAGTTGGGAAAATGGCAAACAGAAAACTAAGCTTTTTTTTTTGAAGGTGGTATTAAAGAGGAAGCTTTTTAAAGACAAAACAACACCTGTTTTCTTCTTTTCTTTTATCAAACAATTGTTTTAAATACTTTAATACGTTTTTCATTGATGTAGTCAAAATGTAGTTACATCGTTATTATTTAAAGCTATGAGGATTTACTTAACACAAACTTTCTATATTTCAGAAACTGAAGTAACAGGGCACACCACAAATATTACTAATCTTCCTCCTGAAGTAATGGTGACCATTTTCAGTTACCTTAACCCCCAAGAGTTATGTCAGTGTAGTCAAGTAAGCACTGAATGGTCACAGTTGGCTAAAACTGGATCTCTTTGGAAGCATCTTTATCCTGTTCGCTGGGCCAGAGGTAAGTTAAATTTAATTATTTCTTTGAAAGCATGTCAATTACAGAGTTTGAGGCAATAGCAAATAATGTTTTATCAGCTGTCATGTCATACAATGATCCTGAAAGCTGAGCGTTTCGGAAAGGTTGCACGCTTTTTGCAGGGGGGCTGTCTTGAAACTTGGTTGAATTAAAAAAACAAACAAGCAGCATCAATAAAAAACAACAACAACAAAAAAACCAGCAAGATGGAGGCATGAAGAAAAGAAACACTGAGTTGGTCATCGCTTATGAATAGCTCTTACATGCAAACTGTTTATTAGTTTTCCTGAGGGTTGTTGTCTTCAGTTAATGTTAACAAGCATGCTCACTAGTACCACATCTTAATTATAGTGTAAGGGGTTTTGAGTTTTAAATACTGCTACTATTTCAGTAATATTTTCATATTATTGTGTTACTAGGTAGAGATAAAATATATTTTTGTCGGTTCCTGACTAGTATGTTTTCCTTGTATGCCTTGTGACTCACACCTAACTGCAGAGTTGAAGTTCAGAACAACAGAGTTGTAGCACTTCATTGTAACCTATTCTTGCTTTTTATATACAAACTTCAAAGAAACTGCATATGCTAGCTTTATTATTGGTTCTTTAAATATCTTACCTTGTACTGCAGTAAGGACTAAGAGGTGGTGTGCTCCAGCTTCTGTTCGTCAGACTTGTGTTCTTTAAAATTTTCCGCTGAGAAACATAATGTTTGCAAAAGCACCTGTTCAAACAGACAAAATACTCTGTATTCTGTTAAGGCCAGTTATGAGAGACATCGGGGTGTATCTGTAGCTTAAAATATAAATATTAGTATTTGTCCAGACGTGTGTGAATATTAAACAATCACTGGAGTATAGCATTGCAGGCTACACAATTGATGCTGTGCCTGTGTTTGAGCTGAATGTGTTTTTTAATAAGCAGTATTTCATGTCTTTTAAGATATTAATAAAGTTAGTTTAAAACTTAAATTATTGACCTAAGAGCTAAGAACTCTTTTTTTTTCTCTCTGTACCTTTATGGCTTCTAAAGTCTGTACAGGGCAGAGAGGAGTTAAATGACTTTCTGTTCGGAATTAATTTTTTTGGCTGAATGAATCTGACTTACAATAATAGATTGGTCCCAGAGCTGGAGCGGGTATGTGGGGGGGGGTTTCAGAGTTCTAATTCGTTGAATTTGCACCTGAATCCTAGTTAACTTTATACTTACATGCCACACAGAAGAGATAATTGGCATCTGCTTAAATTGGCCTGTTCCTGAACCTGGTTTTGGCACAACAGGAAGCCATTCCCATGACGTACTGTCTATACTTGCTAATGCAGTCGTTTGTGGAGAAGTGCTCTAAACTGGGTGGAAGCTTCTCAGATAGGAATTACTGCTGGGAGGGGAGGGGGGTGTTTAAAAAAATATATATTTACAGGCTTGGTTTAATTTTTAACTTTTTTCTCACACAGGCAGGGTTTTTGAGGCTTTCTCTGTATTTATTACGAAGGTGGGATAAAGCAGATGAGAAATGTCACCAAAGCCTTTTCCTTCAGTTGGTTGACAAATAGTTAGGATTTTGTTGTCTGTGTTGTTCGAATAAGAAACTATTAAACAGGGGTTGCTCTTTTTTGTGGGATAATAGGGTTTCCCACTACCTCACTAGTGGGATAAGCTCTTCCTGTCTCAAGTATACCTACACTAAGGGAGGCAGCAGACATACTTATCCCGAGCCCAACACTACAGCATACCCATAGCTTGTGCCTGTGCAGTAGCTCTTGGTGATAATGGGATTCCCTCACAGCTAAAACAGAGCTGTCCTGATACTTGTGTTCATCCAGATGTTCTAGAAAATGATTATCTATTGATTAGTCATATAGATTATAATTGAGTTGTACAGCTGTTGTAAGTAGGCTCCTTCTGGGATTTGGGGTTTGTGCTCATGGAGTTGTCATGTGCAGTGACTAAAAACGGGCTAATAAAATACATTCTGATGGGCTATATGGTTGTGAGTTTCCCAAGGAAAACAGAAATGCCTCAAACCCAGTGCTAAACAAGAAGCTTGTGGTTAATTTAGTGACCATAAAGAACTTAGCACTTGCACAATCCAGATACTCCATAATCATTTTTGTTATTTCTGCAATCATTGGTCCCTTCTAAGGAAATAAGGACAGAAGGCATGTCTCAGGAATAGCATGATAGGCAATGATCTGTGTAATGGTACTGCAGTTGTTTCAGGGATCTCTAGCTTTAAAATATCAACCAAACATGACTTATGTCCAGGGTCAGGCCAACCTTAGTTGAGACAAGTGCAAAATTTTTTTATTTCATATGGTTAGATAAGTCACAGTATACTGAGAAGTTATTGCTGTTTTCTGCTCTAATGAGAAAAGTTTGTGTTCATCTCTCTCTCTTGGTGAGTAGGTGATTGGTATAGTGGTCCTGCAGCAGATACTGAGACAGAACCTGATGAGGAATGGGTGAAAAATAGGAAAGATGAAAGTCGTGCTTTCCAGGAATGGGATGAAGATGCTGACATAGATGAATCTGGTAAGTAAATTCTGATTTTTAAGTTCTGAAGTTCTTAGACCTTAGTTCTTTTCTGAAGTTCTTTTTTTTCTACAGATTACACAGCTATAATAAACTCATAAAATGGAGTCTCCTCGTATAAAATCAATTCCAACTACCATTTTTTTATAGTTGATTCTATGTACATGGAATCAATGACAGATACAGCAACACTTACTTTTTTATCTAGATTAAATGCTTTCTTAGCCAAGTAGATTTATACGGTAAAAAAGAAGTTTTGTCTAGGAACTACTTAGTGTTCCTGAAAGGAGTGCACTTTTTCCCTATTTTCATCCTGACTCTCAGATTGATGAGAATACAGGGGAGACATTGACAACAAAAAGGCAGCTGGTATTGATGTGCTGAAATAGCTCATCTAGGAGGTAGCAACCATGAGCACAGGTGAAAGAAGAGTTATGGGGATACTTCTGGAGTTAGGAAGGAGGTAAAAGACTTTATCTTCTAGAAAGTTTGGGTGAATCATACTGCATCCTAATGTGTTCTAGATTGAAAGTAAAACTTGTCATAAGCTTTTACATCATGGGATGTGAAATGCCCCATGATGTTGTATTTCAATTCATTAATCAAGTCAGTGGAAATAGCTGCCCCAGACTGCTTTGAATAGTTCATAGTCTGTAGTAAATGTTTCTCAGAGTCCTTAAATGTTAATTTTCTGTTAAGTCTTTTACTATTTTTACTTGCTGTTGGTGTTAAAATCTTCAGGATTGTTGGAAAGACCAACAAGATTTTAAAGATGGGGCTGACATATGGAACTAGAATTCAGCAGAAGTTTTGATGTAGGGTACTTTCTGAAACCTAAGCCCTAAGCTTTGTTAGGCTTTCTTTGGTTTTCTGGTAACTTCTGTAACGTAAGCTGACAGTGTAGATTCCAAATGACTTACAATATTAAGTCTTCCTCTTTTTTTTTTTCTAATTTTTCAGAAGAAGCAGCTGAAGATTCACTTGCCATTAATATAGCACAAATGGAAAAACGTTTGCTTCATGGCTTAATTCAAAATGTCCTCCCACATGTAGGCTCCTCAGTGAAGACATTAGTACTAGCCTACAGTTCTGCAGTGTCTAGCAAAATGGTATGTAACTTGAAACCAGCATTTAATAATTGTGGCTGTGCAGCCTGGAATTAATAACCGTTGTGCCCGAGTTTAAAGCACACTGGTTGTGAAAACAAGTTGCAATTCAAAAGAATGTAAATTCATATGTTGTCTCTGACATTGTTTGCAACCTTGGCTAGACTTTGCTGATTATTCTTCCTTTTCCAGGTTAGACAGATCCTGGAGCTTTGTCCCAACTTGGAATATTTGGATCTCACTCAAACTGATATTTCAGACTCTGCATTTGAAAGGTTAGCTAATGGTTGTTTTTTAAAAATAAATAAAAAGGGGGAAGACATTCAAGTGTGTCCTTACTCCATTGCCAGCATGAGACCGAAATAAATCGGTCAGGGTTCACACAGAACAAAGGACTAGACCAGAGCAACAAATGAATGAAACGGCCATTACCAAGTTCTGCTTTGCTATTTACTATCTTGTCTTAACTATTACAAATTTATCAACGTATAGATAACACAAAATTAAATTGTTATGTATAACATTAACAACTTTAATTTTTTCATAGATTTAATTTTGGGAGTTAATTACTGTAGTTTTTGGTCCGATACAGCCAATAGCATTTGGAATACTGCTTTTTAAGTTGCTGATCAAATGGTGGGGAAAGTTCTAGGGCCTAGGTGTATTACTGTGGACTCCTGAGTTTTACAAAAGTCTGCAGAAATTTCATTAAAACCAGTGGGATGATGCATAAATATGGAGCCAGCACAAACGAGTCTTAACGTGATACTGCAACTCAGTGGCTGTTTATGTGCAGCAATTTAATCATACAGTGCTCTCAAGTTGTGTGTGCTAACAACACAAAATGTTACCGGCATGGTAGCTTGTAGAAGATTTAACTGAAATAAAGGCCTTTATGGAATTTGCATGCTTCAGAACTTGATCTTTTTGTGTCAGTCTCCCATGAAATTTAGATTCTCGGTCCCTCCTTATATCTGTATTTCCAGCCTTAAAATGTGTAATTTGAGAAAATGGATTTGGTTTGCTGTAAATGAAAATAATCATATATGGAAAACATTAACTGTGAATAGGCAAAGGTTAAATCAGCTATATACTGTTGTAGTTAATAATGCAGCAATGGTACTGCAGATCTAATTTCAGTTTCAGTTGAAAAATACAAGGCTGAAGGGGTGAGTTTGCATTAATGTCAAGGTCTGTTTCCATAGCAATCTAGGAGTAATCACCTCTATGGGATAATTAATAGCATACACAAAGCATGCTTCAGGAATTCAGCTATTCTTTCTGAAACAAGTGGAAAGTTCTTGAGAGAAAGACATAGGGTCTAAGTGCACTGATACTTGAGTATGGATAAACAGGCAATCTTAAACTCAAATAGGAAAGAAGTATTAAAATACTTTGAACTGAATACTACACCTCACGTTTCTTTTCTTTGTGGATTTTACTAATTCAGTAAGTTAACTTCTTGGAAAGCTGAAAAAAGTGAACTGTATGATCTCTCTAAGTTACTTGGCTCTTGGTACCAGCATTATGCATGGCAGAAACTGCTTTTTGAAGTTGTTGTCCCATATGTGTTTGGTCTGCTGTATTTAAAAAATTACTACATGTTGAACAAATACGGACTTCTTTATCTAATCTGTGAATTAATAAATTATCTCCCTTATTTAATCTTTTTTTGTATATTTATCCATAACAGCTGTTTCTGAGCAAACATAAGTCATTTGTTTCTTCTGATTTCAGTTGGTCTTCACTTGGTTGTTGTCAAAATCTTCGCCACCTTGATCTGTCTGGATGTGAAAAAATCACGGACGTGGCAATAGAGAGGATTTCCAGAGCTCTGGGCATCATATCAACTCACCATAACAGGGGTTTTCTGAAAGGCTGCAGAAACAGGAATGCTAAGACCTTGTGGAAAAACAGAGAGATTACTCTGCAGTCCAGCAAGAAGTATAATTGTTTGCATGAAATCAACAACGAAGACTTTATTGAAGGGAGAGACAGTGAGCATCATTGGACTGACCCTGACAGCTCAGAAAACTTCAGTTCTGCGTATGTGTGGATGCTAGATGCAGATGATTTAGCTGACATCGAAGATGCTGCAGAGTGGAGACACAGAAATGTTGAAGGGTTTTGCCTCATGGAACCAACATCCCCCATTAATTGTTCTGCATCTTGCTGCAGTAGAGACATTTATGGCTTAAGGACTAGAGGGTGGCAGCAGCACTGTGCTTCTACTGACTTGATTTACTGCGGTCACTCATTTTGTTGTGCTGGGACGGCACTAAGAACTATTCAAGCACTTCCAGAGTCCTCTGCACTGTGTAGGAAAACAATAAGGACTAAACAGTCAGAGAAAAAAGACTTAGCATACTCTGGGAGTGAAAAACCAGATGAAGAGACTGCACGAGTTCTTCAGTTTCTCAGTCTGTCTGGGTGTTACCAGATCACAGACCGTGCTCTCAGGTGAAAAGACATTTCTGAGCTATTTCGCTGCAGTAGGGTTTTTATTGGTACTTGTTGCAGTTGGGTTGGTTGCTCTGGGTTATATCGGCCTAGTTTCAGTATAAATATTTTTACTGAAAAAATCTGGTAAGTCTTAAGTGATCTTTGCATCCATTTCAAAATATTTATGGTACCAGACTTGAAAACTTTCTCCAACTTCACCCTTGAGTAAAAGGATTCTAAAAAGCTTTTTTTGACATCTTCCCTGGAATAAAGTACTTTGGTAAATTCATTTGCAGTAGGCAAATGGACAGTATTTATTTATACTTCTGTATTTGATTTGTAGTAATTTCTTGTTAGGAAATTCAGCGTTGGTTCACTCTTTTTCCATTATGTCTGCTAAACTTTTTAATACTCTTGAAACTTTAAAAACAAACTGTAGTAACATCTCATTTAACATGTATGGCTGGTGACATAACTTTTTATGTGCATAAGAACACATAAAACTTCATATAATGTATAAAGCATAGAAATTAGTTGAAGTTAGCTTGAACGTTGAGCCAGCTTCACAAGTCACAAAATTTGCAATGTGTGATATGTAATTGATATTTTACATTGTGTCAGCAAAGTGCAGTTATTGCTTCATAATGAAAATGGGACAAGACTGAAATACTTGAAGTCACTCGCTCAGATGTGTGGTAAATAGCTCTGGGGACTAATTAGAGCTGCTTGGAATGTGAAGGCTTTATGCCTACCTGTACCGTATGCCGTAGTCAACAGAGAATACATGGGGCGCTGCTGGCATTGATTTGCCTCTCCAGAGGCTTCATCCCCATTTGATGAAGAACTCAGAAGTGCCAGCTGTTCAAATGTCTCTTTGCAGCTCTTTTGGTAGTTAAGCTTTCACTTCAGTTAGCTGTGCTTTGTCTTTGAGCCTGATGCTGTCCGAGCACTGGAGCAGCCTGGTGCTGCTGAGTGTGGCTCACTTGATGAGGAGTAGGCAGTGCTGCATGTGGCTGGCCTTCTTTTATGGCTGCATCCTCTTGCACCAAAGTAATACTTGATCCTTGAGTCACAGGAAGGGTTTAGTTGTGGTGCTGGCTTCTCAGTGCTTTTTGGATATGAGGGAATACCAAGAATTGAGACTGTATTCTGCAGCAAGTGTTTGTTGCACTTACCAGGATAATGACATCTCCTAATACTATATTTGCCAGTTCATTTCATATAAACTGCTAGTTGGTTCTGCTATTAGCAGTTCTGTTTCCATCTTCTGATGGGAGAAGGTTGTACACCCGTGCTCTTAGGATGTGAAACTGAAAATGCCTCGGCTTGAATCTGATGCATGTTGGTTCAAGCTTGTGGTGTGGTGGTATTTTTTTTTTTTCAGATTAACTTGCTTAGCTGTCCCGTGAACTCCCAATGAAACAAGCAGGCTGGCACAAAGTGTTTGGTCAGATGTAATATATCTGTGAGGCTGCTTTATCAGCAACCAGTAATTCTTCTTTACTTGGAGGAAGAATAGCAAACTTCATCAGAGTAATGTGGTGGTGTGTTGGCAGACTTAAAAGATTTGGCAGACTTAAGAAAATACAAATTTGGTTTCCAAAATCACTTGAACCAAAAAGTTATACTTAAGCTTTCGGAAGTGTTATGCACCAAAAATTGCGAACATCAATTCTCTATTTCCGTTTTCAGGATGGGTTGAGAAATACACCTCACCTTGGAAGACTCACCAGAAATCAGTAGTGTTTTGGAGAAGCTTGTCATGCCAGTTCTTTGAAATAAGTGGTCATCTCTGGAGTCATTAATGAACAATGAACAAAGTGATTTCCCACTTCAGTCCATTTCTGTCAAAGGAAATTGTTACTTTCTGTAGGGAGTGGTTCATTTTTCAGGCCTGTTGCGCAGCTGCAAGGGTGATGCACCTCATAGGGTGCCAGACTGCCAGATTTAAAGCTAAATCATTCATTAGAGGTGTGCTTTTGTTACAAGCTGCTAGTAAATTGGTGACTGGTGACATAGTGGAGTACAAGTCAGTCTAGTGCTGTGCAAACTCTTAATGCCTCTCTTCTGTCTGTTAACAGGGCGCTGACTCTGGGAGGAGGACTGCCACACTTGGAACACCTCAACCTCTCGGGTTGTCTCACTGTCACTGGGGCAGGCCTGCAGGATTTAGTTGCTGCATGCCCTTCGCTAAACGATGAACACTTTTACTACTGTGACAACATTAACGGTAATGTTTTTCGTGAAGATGTGAGGTTTTTCTGGGGGGTGACCTTTGGTTTAGGGACACTTGAACAGACAAATTCATAGAATCATGGAATTATAGAATGGCCTGGGTTGAAAAGGACCTTAAAGACCATCTAGTTTCAACCCCCACCCCTGCTCTGGGCAGGGTTGCCAACCCACTAGATCAGGCTGCCCAGAGCCGCATCCAGCCTGGCCTTGAATGCCTCCAGGGATGGGGCATCCACAACCTCACTGGGCAAATTAGAAAATGAGACAAAACAAAGAAAAACATGCAAGAAAAAATTAAAAAAAAAAAAAAAAAAACAAACAAAAACAAACAAAACAAAAAAAAAACAAACAAACAAACAAAAAAACAACTTTTTTCTTGGCTGCGTAGCACTGAATTTCAAATATTGATTACAAAATCACAACTGTTAAGTCAGTTTTTTGCTCAAGTCTTTCTAGTACAGTTCTGTATTACCTAGGAGGACACTTCTAGTCCATATATCTCTTAATTCAGGTCAGCATAAGTAACAGAGACTAGAAAGGAAGTCTCTTTATAGCTGATAGACCCTCTTCCTCTCTGTCTTTTTCCTGTAAATCATGTAGTTGTATGTTTTCTTTGTGGCAGTAACTTGAGAAAGAGGCTTAGAATGGCACTAAAATTACTGTTTTTGGGAAAAAATGATGTGTTTTATGTAAACCTCACAAGTTACAGTGGGTTTGGTGTAGAATACCATCATGTGTCCTTGTAGATAATGTAATTTAGTTGTTCTGGTTTTGCTTAACTTACTAACTTAGGGTTGGATCTCAGCTGGAGAAGGATCTGGATAAATGCATAAAATACAGTTATGGTGGAAGGCTTTTCAGTGTTTCCCACACTGGAATTTGGTCTGTTATGTCAGGTCCAGTAAACATTCATAGTGTTAGAGATGGAACCATGGTGTGATTTGTATTCCGTGTGTGAATTTATAACAGGTAAGTGCAACAGAATGGAAAGGAAAAAAAGGATAACTGAGGTGACAGTTTTAAGAACTACAAGAACTAATTGTGTGTAAAACAAAATTATATTTCCCTGATAGTTCATGGTGCTTATCTCAATTTGCATCTATATTGAGCTACAAGCACAGCAGGGTATCCCTGCTATATTAGGATGCTGGAGCTTTGGAACTGCAAAAAATAAAACTTCACTGACATTTGGGAATTCAGTACATTGAAATTGATGTAGGATGACGTGCTTTATTGGATTGGATTCTAACGTTAGAAGTTCAAGTATTAAATCACTTTTGCTTCCATAATTTTTGGACTTCTCTGTGTACTTTTTGGCAGATTTTTATTTCAATGCATTTGTTTTTTTGTTACCTACTTCCATTCTATTTGGACTCTAGCTTTTTAAAACCTCCTTGCATTTCAATATGAAAATTAAGGTTCCTTTTTAAAGTCCTTCTCTGACTCTCCTTCCTGCACCGTGTTGAACTTAACGATGTCTTCAAAGACCAGTTAAAAGCCTTTCGCTTTTACATCTTTATTCTTTGCTATTTTTCTTCTGTTTCCACTTGTCCGTAATACCAGACTCAATATTCTGGTTTGTCTTTAGCTGTTTCTGCCTCTCCCCATTGTTCTAGTCCCTAAAACAGTGTCATCTTAGTTCACAAAGTCAGAATCTCTTGTGCAAGTCCTCCACCACTTTAAAGCTTGTCTGTTCTGTAATATCCCAAAGAAATTATTTGTATTTAAATAGAATAATTTCTGGAATAACTCTGTAAAGGTGTCCTGATCCTCTTCCTGTTTATTTCCTTTCTTTTACTGACTGTTGGAAGCTGTGAGGCTATAAGCTCTGCTCTGTAAAGCATCTTGCATACTTTTGGATGAATGATTCTTCTAGAGAGAAGTCAACAGGAGAGAGAGGATGTAATGGTCCAACTTCCTGTATCTGTTGAGAAGTAGCATCTTTTTTTTTTTTTTTTTTAATGAAAGTCAATAAAAACTTAGAGGTGTCCTAGCAAAATTTGGAAGTGGGAAATACCCTTTCATAACTGAATTCTTTGCAGCTTTATCAGGATACCGTTCTGTGTATTTTCACCCAGGCCTCATGGTGATAGTGCTAAACAAATGCCTTGTTCTCCTCTGTCGGCAAAAGGATTCTCCTTGAACAATTTCTATATTATGTGGAGTATCTAAAGTTATCTGTAGGGAAAGTAAAAGCCATTTTATTTATATCAACCCATATCTGAAGCTGTTTACATTTCTTTGCTCATACATAGATTGTATTATTAAGTGCTGTAAAAGATTTGTAAGGATGTGGAGAATAATTGCATAATTTTCTTTGCCCACCAGCTTATCAGGGATTGTTTTCGGGAAAGCATATTCTGGGATCATGTTGGAAAACCGTCAGTCTTGCGGAACATAAATGGAGCCAACAGCATGGAATTTAGCAGTCTTTGGTTTAATAAATATACCATTTTGTTGTCTTTGACATAGAAGGGCTTTACCTTCACCTACAGCCTGTGTTCAGATTTCTTGTTGTATAAACCCAGAGCCTAACGTGCGTGGCTTCGCTGGATATTCTCTGGAGATCTGGCTGGACTTGTTTGGTAGGCATGTTGGTGACTTTCAGATGTTCAAGTTGGATCAGTCACAGCTGTAGTACAGCAATAACATGCTGCAGATGGTATCTGAGCCCACAAACCTGCACACACCTCCAAATTCATTTTCTATTTGTTTATTGTTAGTATGAGTCCAGTTCTTGGTTTGTGTAGTAATGCTTAGTTCCGAATCTCTGCCTGCTTTGCCCTGCACTGGAGGCTTGAGTTAGGCAACCCTCAGCTGCAGGTGACAGCTCTGGTATACTCCCCTCCTAGTTGCTGGTCTTGTGCAATGGCTGAAACATTTGATGGAAGAACACTAAACTCAGTAAGAAAGTTTAATGTTTAAACTTTAAAAAGTTTAAACTTTAAACTAAATTCTTAAGAGTTACAAACTTCTTAAGTTGCAACAGGTATTTCCCCACAGGCAGCTTAGTCCAACTGTGCTCAGTCTCCTTACTGCACTGCCAGTTTAAAGTCCTGCAATACAGACAGCTCCAGGCTCCCTGCTTCCTGGAGCAGCACATCTTCGCAGCTTTTTAGCATCAATTCAATTTCTAGATTTTTATTTTTTTAAGAGTAGTCCTCAGGTGCGGTAACTAAAGGAATAGGGCATTAATAAAATGAAGTTGTGATCCTGCTTCACTCTTTTCTTCTGAGGTTGGGAACTCATTGTTCACTGTTTGATCTGTCTTCCAGCAATGGAGTTGAGAACTTTGAAATTTTTGGTTAGAGTATGGACTCCCGTGTGCAGATTTATATGGGAGCACCTTGTTGCTTTAAGGGTTTGGACTCTCCCTAGGTTCTCCAGATACACAACAGCCACTCTTTATGAGAGTGTCTTGGTTAACGTCATCAAAGGTTAATAGAGGGTAACACTCAAACAGAGATTTGAAATGTATATTGGCTTTACATGTTTTCAAAGGCAGTGCTTAATTTGATCACTTCTTTGTAATTCCCCTGTAAAGTGCTGCTTTTGCTATGTGGCCATCCAATGTGGTATGTGCTGTTGGGAGTGAAGGAGCCTCTTGCTGAGCTGGAATCCTCAACCTTTACAACTCATTTTCCTTGCTTTGGGCTGTGCCTTCACAGTGGTGGCTATGAAAATGAGCAGTCCTTCCTTCCCTGCTGTCCTTCCTGGTGTTGGTGTTAGCCTTTCTGTTCCTAGTTGATAAACCAAACCAACAACTGGGGGAGCTGAAGGCTTTTTTCGTCTCAGATGGGTTGGGGATCCATTCTGCTGTATATCCACGCGTATTTCTGCTGCCACAGGTGAGAGCTTGAACAAGTGGCTAAAGGGACATGGTGGCAGCAGGCAGGTGTACCGGGCTGAGGGGGCTCTTTCATCATGGTCCTGGTCTTGGTTGGCATGGGTGAAATGCTTAACTGCCTCTGGGAGATCTGTTACGTGTATTAGTGAAACAAAAACTAATGGAGATATCAAATAGCTGTGCTCCTTGCTTAGATTGCCAGCCATGGTTGTATTAATATTTGAAAGCCTTGGAGCTGTTCAGCAGGAGTAAGCAGACCTCTCCTGTGGGTCACCTGAAGTGCCTGAGTAATCAGAACTAGATTTAAAGAGCATTACCATAATCCAGTTTAGAGGTAACCAAGCCAGCAGCGCAGCCTGCGGCAGGTTAGATGAGAATCCGATTAACTCTGCTTCCCCAGGTGAACGACCCCAACACTCACTGAACCCACTTCACTGCCAGCACCGAGCTGTCAGGAGAACAAGAGGGGCCCTTCTGAAAACGTCAGCCCTGCTGTAGGACCTAAAAAGATGATGGCACTCACTGAACTGTATGCAGCTCCCTTGTTACGGTCTCTGTATTGCTTAACCTGGTGCTTCAGCGAGGTGGAATGAATGGGAGCCCTTGAATGTGGAGTCCAAAAAAAGATAATATTTTTCTGGCATTTCCTCTCATTTAATGGCCTCTTTAAATAGAGACGGTTTGGAAACAGAGTCCAGTCTGAGGTCAGCAGCAAAAAGTGGAGAAAACAGAAATTGGGAAGGCAAAGAGTTGTAAGGACAGTCAGATGTAACAACGTTAGGAGAACAAAAATGGTCCCGTGACTGCCAAAAGGAAAGGTAGCGAATGTTGCTGTCTGTGTCAAATGCAAAAGAACAAGCTAAGGAGGACTGGGATACCTACAGAGGAGATGCATGACCAGTGATGGAGGAGATCAATTAACCTTTCAAAACCTAAGAATGAAATGGCAGTCTTAACCAAACAGACTTGCTGTTAAAACAGTTATTGCAAGAAGGTAATAAATATTATTAATAAGCAGAAATATCTTCGAACTGCCTGGATGTGCTCAGAAACAACACAGAGCAGCAGATCTCAGCTGTGCTTTGAAACCCGAGCATTGTTTCGTCAGAGCTCTTTGTTAGAGGCGCTAAAGGAAATGCAGAGTTGTCAGGAGGTTTAGATGTGGGACAGGAAATGCAGCACAGGAGGAAGCTTTCACTGTGATGTGGTTAATGTAACTTGTAAGTCAGTGCCTAATAATTTAGGAGATCGTAAATTTTTGAGATGATGCAGTTTACTTACAAGTTTCAACGTTCTTAAAGCAGTCTTAAAATCATAAACTTGAAGACTGAAAGCTAGTGAAAGGACAGGAAGAAGGGGTAAGGCTTAATGGTCACTGGACAGGATCTGGGAGCCGATGACTCTCCCTTGCCCCCAGGAGCTCTGTGCTGGGTAAGTTCTGTTCAGCACTTGGGTCATTTGGTGCGAGAAATGGAATTACTTCCAAGTTTCGAATGGTACTCAGCTGCCTCTAATATTGATGCTGGTGCTGAAGATTTCCACAAGGACTTCCTGAGATCTTCAGTAGAGCTGTATGTGTGGCCGTATGTCTGGGAGCAGTGCAGTAATCAAACTGATTGCATGGAACTGAATTCAGAGCTGGCAGCTGCAACTGGAGGAGGATTGCAGAGAGCTGTCAGCGCTAATTCTGAGATCTTTCCTGTTTGCAGCAGCAGCCAGAAGAGCCAACGATGTTTTCAACTCTGTGAGATCACAGGGGTGTTGAGAACAAGATAGAGGGTGTCGCTGCTTGTTCCTGGAAGCCTCGGGGCACCCACACTTGGAGCTGTTGCGTGCAGTGTTGATCTTCCTGTCTGGTAAAGTGTAGGGACTGGAGTTTCAGACAATGTGGAAGAGGTCTACTAAGAAGAGTTAGGGGATGGAGCAGTCTTGCAGGGAGATGCTTGAAAGGCTGGAATACTTCAGAACACTTCAGTCCATGAATGAGAAGGCTGAAAGGGAGATGAAGGTCTGTGAAGGCAGTGGATGATGTGAACGTGCAGCAGCTTATTGAACTCTGCAGTACTGCAGCTCAGCGACAGTTGTTACAATGAGTAGGTGGTTGATTTAAAACAGATGCACGATGCAGTGAATTTCTAGAACTTGGTCCTGTGGGGAACTGTGAAAGCAGTTTGTATCAAAGCATTAAAAAGGGGTTAAACAAATTCCTGCACGGAGAGCCATAAACAAATACTGAAGGAAATGAGCTTCAACATCTCGTACCCCAGTACTGAATGCTGTGGGCAACGGGAGAGGTCTGTACAGGGGCTTCTGTGACTGCCCTGGACAACACTTGCTGTTGGCAGTGCCAAGTTGGCGCTGGGTTGGATGGACTGCTGGCCAGCTCTTCTGTTCAGTTGCTAGCACGAGGAGAGCATTCTTGAGGTGAGCAATGAAGTGATGGAAAGCATTATTAGAAGTGTAGTGAGTGACGCTGTGCCTTGGGAAGTTGTGGTTCTGTAAGTTTTGTCACGAGCGTTGTTCCTAGAAGTGGGAGTTGCTTCAGGACTGCTGATGCGCTGCTTAGCTGTGGCAGGGGTGAGGAGATTCAGCCACGGCTTGGGAAGTGCTTCTGCCCACAACGTGCTCTGCGGTGTGCTAAACCACCTTTTCAGAAGCACCAAGTCTCCTATTTGAAGGAGTGTGGAAGAAGCTTTCAAACAAAAGTTTCGAACTCTAGTTCGTAAGCGATGTGGAAGAGCGAAATGTAGCTCAGGTGAATAAAAAGACTTGAAAGGGAAAATAAGTTTTTCACCAAATGAAGACATTGCTGATTTGCATATTGTAACCATTGTCCTCCATTATAGCTTCAGGTTTGTTTTATTCAGTCTCATGCATGTTAATTTAATTATCTTGGAGAATATTGCTCACCGGTATGCAGCACGAAGCAAAAAACTGATTTCCAGAGAGAAAGTCCTGGGAAATTAATTGAATTATGACTTCAAGCTACTATTCAAGGGGGAAAATCAAGCCAGACGTAGCATAGTGCTCTTACTCATTACATTGTTTTGGTAATCTTTTCTAAATGTATTAAAAACACCTTCAATAGTCTTCGATTTACTTGAAGTACAAAGGGGAAAAGATGGCTTGTCCTGGTTAGCTCCTGACCAGCTTGCTGTGGGCAACTGTGAAAGTGTGCTGCTGAGTTACATTGGGTGCCAGAGCTCGGCCAACCTAATGTAAATGTTTGTGTCTCTGAAGCAGGCCTGTGGCTGCAGGAAATAAAATCCTGTACTAATAAATCCAGTAGTTTCTTGTCTTACGATCACTTTAACATTTCAATTGAAAGGGATAACAATGTGAAGGTAAGTGGAGGTGGGTAGAACCACAGCATTGGTTTGTACTGTCTGTGCCTCACAGCTTTCTGTTTTGGATGTCTCCTTTTTAGCCTTACAGCTTCGGGTAATTGTAGGGATAGTAAAGGTGCTTTTCTTTTCAGACTGGATTTCCAGTCAGAGTACAGGAGGTCCAGCCAACTATGAAATGTTCCTGGAAAAAACACTTTACAGGCTAAGAATTGTTTCTACGTAAATAGAAATAAATTTAGAGCTTGTGGCTTTTTTGGTAATACCATGATGTCATCCTCTAAATTTGGAAAATGGGACATAAATGTGCATTGTGAAAATACACCTCGGTTGTGAAAGGTAGCTGTGAGAGCTTTTTAAATCTTGCTGATTTAGTGTTGCTTATCCTACATCTGTGTCATTTTTGAACGTTACATTCATGGGACAAAACTATCAAAAAAACACAAAACCTCTCAAAATAGCTGTTTGAAGTGAGGTGTTAATACAGTGACGTTACCGGCAGCCTTTCAGACTTTCACAGTGCTGAATGAAGCTTTGTGTTTAAAAAAAAGACACTTTCTTCTAACCTGGTAATTCATAATTCTGCACCTAAGCGGCCTATTTTCTTCTTTTCACATTTGTTCTGTTTTTGTGCAGGTCCTCATGCTGAAACCGCCAGTGGATGCCAGAATTTGCAGTGTGGTTTTCGGGCCTGCTGCCGCTCTGGCGAATGACCGCTGACTTCTGATCTTTCAGTCTACTTCATTTAGCTGAGCAGGCTTCCTTTCATGCACTTTACTTACAGTCCGCATCTTGTGTTAACAATCCTTGGAGTGAGATTTGTTATACTAGCCTGACCCTCCCCACGACTTCAACATCTTAATTATGAGTGTACTGTACAGTGTTGTAACAATCTCACAAAATCTCATCTGGTTTGAAGGGTGTTGGGTTTTATCTTACTTAATTTGGGAAGATGGGAAAACATTCAGATTTTTTTTAATGCCACTTTCTTCCAAGTTTGGCACTTAAATATACTTTACTGGATTATTTTGCGTTAAGTGGATGTTTTTTTTGTTTTTAATCCATAAGTACAATATAAAGCTCTGCAGGTAATTTCAAATGTATTGTTTGCATTTGGGTAACAGTAAGACATCTTTAGGAGCCTTGTTTCTCCCCCTTTCCTCTCACCCCAAGTTCTTTATCTGGCAAAATTAGGGTAATTCCCACCTTCCTTTTGCATTTGGTTTTGTATTTGGGCTTGAAAGACGTACTCAAATAAAACATTCCCACCAACAAAGCTTGCTGTAGCAGTTGAGTATATATGCTAGTAAGGTGTGGTATCTGTGTACAATACCAGCAGGCTGCAGAGGTTCGGCGGGGGTTGTATGGTGGTGGCAGAATCTCCCATGTATGCTGTATTTCCCTTCCCTCAACAACTCAATGACTGCGTTAAGATGTATTTTGGAGCAGCTTCCAGGGGAACGAATGATGGTGCTGACTGCAAAAGTGGCTGCGTGGGCAGTGGGCGAGGAGACCATCACAAAAGGGAGGCAGCACTGCAGCCCATGGGGAGTGGGGGACTTGGTGGTCGCCTGCTCCAAGTGTTGTGGCTGTAGGGTTTTCTCTCAGGTGAGTGAAGGGGTGTAGCTGGCAGCCTTGTAGAAGTCAGGCATGTTTTACCCCACCCTGCCTAGTTTTCTAGGCTGTTAAGTCAAACTAGTAATTTTTACCAGTTTTACCACTTAGATACATTCTTTATGTTAAGATTTATTTCAGAGGACAGCAGTCATGGTGTATGTTGCTTTCAAGATTCTTGAGTGGAGGGAGTGAGCTTGTAGGCTTAGCTGGAGATAACTTCCAGTTTGTTGATTACCAGCTTGGCTACCAACTCTTGCAGGGTTTGAGAGCATTTTCTTGTTCCCACCAATACTGACAAGGTAAGGAAAATGGAAAACTCTTGAATTTATATTAGCGCAGATTTGGTTGTTCATGGTCAAAATCTGAACACAGGATCGAGGAAGGATGCGTAATGCTCAGTTGGAAGCCTACAAGAGATGTATGAAAGAATACTGTTGTTTATAGCAATTGTTGCTTCAAGTGAGCTGCATTAAATTTACTTTGGTGCCCAGTGTTTAGGTTATTTATACGTGGCCACTCATGCAGTGCTGGCTAAGGCAAGACGAAAGCAGTAACAAGGTTGGTAGTGGGCTTTTTTCTTGCATTTGTCTTGTTCCAGAACTCTTGTTCCTCAGGAGGTGCAGCAGAGGTTCATCTCCTTGCTAGTAGAAACCGTTTTCTGTGTAGACTGATAGAGGGTTGAATGAGCTGCAGAAAAATGTTTATTTACACCATGTTCTTTTCTACTCCTCCCTGAAAGGATGGTGCCCTTGTGAGATATCATTGTTGAGCAACACATCATGTAATGACAGTGCAGTTACTTGTCGCTTCATAACAATTCTGTAGAGGTGCTGTTTTGTTGATTATAGAGGGGAGTGCTGATTATACCTGTGGCAACCCCTGGCACTAAACCAAAGGTTTTGTCTAGCATTTATTAGATGGAGTGAATCTCCTTTGAGTGAAGCTTAAGAGCCTGAACTTTGATATATGTTCTAGTGAAATATATATATATATTAAAAAAAAAAATCACATCACTATTACTTAAACTTAAATTAGCAAGGTGTCTGCAGAAGATGACATCAGTATTAACAGTTAACACCACTACTTACATATTAATGAGCTAGTTTGATTTTATAGTAAACCGGTTTTTGAATCCTCATCTAGTATGATTACTTGCTTGAAGATTTCACACTCCAAAGTGATGTAATCAAATTCTAATATAAAATAAGTGAAAGCTCATTTAAGTTTTTGGTATAAGTATTTATTACATATGTAGTGTTGAATCTATAAAGAAAATGTCTAAAGGCTCCTGGTGTGATACAGACCTGAAATACAAAGTAACATAGCCTTTAAAAAAATAAAAGGTCTTCAATGGTAGCTCTTTGGTACCTGAACTGTATTCAAGGTCTTTATGCAGGAGCTTGGGTACTAACAAACTAACTATTTTGCATGACTGTGACTGTCTGAGTGACAGTGTCTTTAAAGAGGAAGAAGGGCTGTTGATAAACCAGAGCAACTGGAAAGTTGAAAAGTCAGTCTTTAAGGCATAATTCTGGGAACCAGATTTCACCTCAAACTAAGAACAAACTCTGCGCTTTTAACCTGGTCACTACAGGTGTGCATTTATAATGCTTTTAAAAGTAGAACATCCCTCTGGGAGCTATAAAATACTGTACAAAAATAACAGCTGCTAGAATGTTATAGTGTTGTCTCCTCTTCTGCTGTATCCAGTCTACAACCACTGAAGGTAACTTATTACAACTAATGCATTTGCAGTTACTAAAAATGAGGTTCTCCCTCAGTTTTTGAGCTATGTGAGATAGCTCACATCAGCAGTGTGAGAAAGCTTTCTCCTATGCCAGCAACTTCCTTGAGGTATTGAGAAAATTCTGTGCTACCTATTCCGTACAAGTGAAGCAACGTAAATCCACACAGAGAGAACACTTTGGGGGTAAGGATGAATATACACGGCTAGAGCAAATTCAACATTGGAGACATCAATGGTGTGAACTCCAGTGCTGTGTACAGCTTCTACTAAAGGTCTGACTTCAGAAAAGGGCATGTGAATAGGAAATCCAGAGACCTGGGAAAAGAAGGAAAGAAAAAAACACGGTAACGCAAGAAGGAAAGATAAAGGCAGATCAATAAATGCATCTTAAAATGTTTTATTGTGCCTGTAACTTCATCTCCACTGATGACCTGAGGAGATGCAATGAAAAAGCCCCCTTTATATTTAAGTGCATCTCTCCCTTTCCCTTCAGGTAGGTTTCTGCCATTTATCTCATTGGTTTGGGTTAAGTTCCAAGTGAGGTTGTTTAGAAATCCACTAGAAAAAAACTTATACTACTGAACACTTACAGCATAATATTGCAGCTTTTCTGCACTTACCTAGTTGCAATTCATTGTGTTCTCCTCTCTGTGTTACCTGGGAAGTTGAGGTGGACATAACCTGTCCATAAATACATTTCAGGTCCAATAGGAACTGGAATCTCAACTCCTTATGAAAATTGTCCTATTTGGGTGTAGTATCATTGCGATCTATGTTTTACATGAAGGGCAGAAGGACTTAATTTTGAAAACAGCCTTGAGGAAGAATGCCTGGGTACACTGCTGGCCATGCTCTTAATGACAAGACCTGAGAGCGAAGACCTGAGAGTGAATGTCCCAGTCAGCCCATGAGCAGCTGCTGTTAAACTGTCAAACTTTCTGTTGAAAGCTAAGTGGGGTATATTGTTCTGTACTGCTGTACCCCACCAGTCACTACCTCCACAACAGGAGATTACACTTGTGTTTATATCAATCTCCAACACTTTCACATGAACTGGAACAGACCATTGCTACTTCACCCTGTAAATATTACAGGGGTTCAACATTGGTATAAGATTTACCTTGACTTTTGGGGGGCAGAAGGCATACAGTTCTATGCCAGTGGGGGTGATACTAAAAACGTGTGTGTGACTTAAAGGTCCCTCCAGCTCACTACTATTTCCACTCACTACCATCACAGCACAAGCCATTTATGTTAAAAACTTTACCCTGTAGTCTCCAAGCTGTTTTTGCAGCTCTGCCTGATGGTCATCTTCTACATCTTTGCCTTGGTTTTGTTCCAGCAGGGGCAGGAAGTTACGTAGGGTAGAGGTACAGTATCGGTTCCAGCGAGTTAGGTGCCTGGGTCTCCATTCCATAATCTTTTCTTTTAGTATTTTTTCAATCCTGCAATATAGTACATCCAGTATTTACTGGGCTTCTGACCTGATCTCCCTCAACCCACTTCTTATCACAGCTTCTAGGGAACATAAATGACCTCAGTGAAACTCACCATACCTAAAAGCACAAAATCAATGCCAATGTAGCTATATTGTCTGCATGTTCAGTACCAATGGAAGGCCAGGGGTTTGCACATACTTTTTAAGTTTACATTTTCTCAGCTCCCTTGACCCCTACACTGTTTTGGTTTACTAGAAAACCATACAGCCATGCTTGATCACTTAGAGATTATCATACAAAAGGAACTGTTAAAAGAGAAACAAAGATTCTTCAAACTACCAGTTCTGGTTTAGGCCATTCTCAATTCCTAGCATTCAAGGCATGTTTTGGGACCATAGATAAGAATACACTGGAAAAACACCAGAAGGTGCTCCCCCTGTAGTGAGCAGTCTTCATGTTGACAGCATTTGTTTTAGTGATAGACCTACCTGCCCTGTAGTTCCATTGCAGCAGCCTTGTCTGAATGCTGATACACTAATTCTTCAGGCTAGAATTAAGTAAAACATTTCCATATTAAAAAGCACAATCTCTTCTAGCTGTACAGCAATATAACTGCAGGCATTACTACTCTGGTAGTACGCAAAAAAAAACCCACATAATTATGCTAAAAACATTAGGTAGAGCTTTGTATGTAATGCTGCTGCTTTTTGTTGGTTGGTCGGCCTTTTTTTTTTAGTAAGCTTCAACTGTTTACAAATTTGATTAATTGTAGAGGATTTCCTACTTGTTTACTAAGAACATATGCACAGCTTGAAATGCCACCTTTCTAGCTGTAAGACAAAAGTTGATGTTTTCTTTATAATGTCAAGCTGATTTTTGGAGATGGCTGTGTTAAAGATTTGTCCCAAGTACTTCACCATTGTCCTGAGATCTTAAACAGATACTCAGAGGACCGTGGATGTGCATCGTTCTGTATAAAAAAAAACACAAGTACTTTTCAGTATTCCTGATTTATTTTTTTTTTTAAGGCATGCCTGGGAAGGTTTTATTAAAAGCAGGCCTATTACAGAAATATACGTAATCCTGCTTAATATTACATTAGATAGTCCAAAGCACTTAGTCTCTCTTCCTCTCTACTAGGTCAGTGATCTCTCAACCCCTTAAATTGATTATATATATATGTGTGTGTGTGTGTGTGTGTGAGTACCTGAACACTGCTGAGACCGGGGTATGGCAAGCTTCTTGAGAAGAACGGCTTCCAAAGTTTTGGTTTGCTGATATCAAAACTTATCCTTACTGGGGAGTCGTGCTCTTGGATATTAAACCAAATCTGTAAGAAAGCAAGTTCATTTTAACATATAAACGAAGTTACAGAACACATTTTACTTACATGGCAATAAAATACTACAGAATCTGGACCTCCATCTACGCCAATTACCAGTACGCAGTAACGTGAATCAAGGCACTCCTGTAGCGTTACAGCTAACCTAGGCCATTTTTGCATTCTTGCACCAAAAGGGAGGTTGTTGGGCTATCGTGTTTTATGCTTTTAAGTATGTGCAGCAATCAGTGTATGCCCCAATTACTGTCTGCAGCTGGCACCTTTTCCTGCTGAACTGAACCCACTGCCTACCATGGCAATTTTTCTGCTTTCAGCAGCTTTCTGCCTTCACCATCACTCCAGTACCACACGATGCTGGGTTACAATACAGGCAGTTTCTCCTGCCCTGAGCTGCAATCCCACTCCTTTGGATTACCACACAAGTCTCTGCTGAATTCTGATGAAGTTCTTCCAACAGCACCATGCAGCTGTGGCTGGGGTTGCTGGTAGCCTCCTGCACCCCAGCACCATGGGCATTTCAAGCTTATGATGCAGAATGTAAGTAGGTTGTGCAGCCACTTCACTACTAAATATTAACAAACCTACTTCAGGTTTAGTACTAAATATTAACAAACCAACTTCACCAAGCTCCGAAACACTTTCAATGAGAGAATGAACTGACACTTTCAAAATTAAATATTAAATGTTAAATTTTCTTCCAAATTCATTGTGTTCAGAATTAAACCACAGAAGATAAAACAAATCAACACAACAAAACACACATCAATGCATAACACTTCAAAGGACCTCTCCAGGTATGTTTTTGATACAGAAATAAAAACAAGCATTTACTATATTTTAGTATGTAACGGAAACCTGACTCACTGTTTTCTTATAACAGTTTCAAAAACCTGACAAGCAAGCTTTTAAAATCCTCTAGTTTCAATTCAAATAAAAAAGTTTTGTTTTTTTTTTTTTAAGCTTGTGTTATGTTTCCTCAGTCTGAAAGTTTTGCACATCTCACCTCTCTGCTGTCCCTGCGAGTGTCAGCTTTCAGCCAACCCAGGGAGTGACACTGGCAGCAAAGTGCCCTGGGGTTTCTGTCCCTTCCAACGCAGGCTGAGCCCTGTGTCATTCTGCAACCTTTGGTTCATCTTCCCTGAGCTGAGCAGCAATTCCTGCTGCCTTCTCTCCCCCACTGCTCTCTCCCAGAGTGTTCCCAGTCACACAAGAAATAATGCACCGTGAACATGCACTAGTATTACTCGTAACTTAGACAAAAAATAGACAGGAGGGCTTGATGCCAGGCAGAATATCAATACAGTTGTTAGACCTTGTAGTGCCAGCTCTGTGTTAGGCATGTTGGACCACTGAGGGCTGTACCCACCCTCATGTATGCAATCCAAATGACTCCTGCTATGCTTTACTTTTTCATTTTTAAATTACATTTTAGCTGGAAACCATTAGCTTTGCTGACTTACTGCCCCTCAGCTAAGCAGTGGTAAACTGAACACAGGCTATCCAAGATGGAAAGTAAAACCACGTTAGTTTCAACATGCTTTTGGTAACTAAAACACAGTAACGAATTTTCTATGGACAGATGTCATGATCTACCTAATTCATGATTTAAGAAAAAGGTAAAATCTTTCTATATGTATTTAATTAAAATGGCTGAAAAACCTAACTAAGCTTGAATAGAATCATTAATAACATGACTGCATAAATGTAGTTAAACTGATGAACAAGTGATGCAAAAGGCCAAGAAAAATGTCAAATTATGAACTTTCATGAGTACAGAAATATGAAAAGCCCAGGCACACTTACGTTATCACAGCTGATGAGGCAGTACACATTTTGTAGCGGGCAAAAAGTATCATACTGCCTGTAAAAACTTCCAGTGCTGGGATTCCAAATTACATACTGACTTTGCTCCAAAGTTAATACGTATGCAGTCTGTCCCTATAAAGAAAAAATAGGAGAAAGATGTTTTAAAATGGGCTTCAATGACAGTAGACATTATATTGTTTGGAATTCTGCATTTTTAGTATTGAGATTAGTAGTACATTTTTGGAAAACTGGAAGAATGTACAGGTTCATTGCAATTCAGTCACCTAATGCTTACCTAATAATGTGTGCTCTTCTGTGGCAGAGACATGTTAGACATGCAGCTTTGAGCCATTTTTAAACACAGACCCTGAAAGTCCTCTTAGTTCAGCCAAGAGCTGATGTTAAAGTCCATACACAGGAATATTTAACATTTGCCACCTCAGTATCAGCGTGTGCTACCTGGTGACTGCCATCTAGGCAGCACACCTGGCTCATCCATCAGCCTTCCCTCAGACACACAGAACATAAAAAGATTGCTGGGAAATCCCTAAACTTCTCTTCAACGTGTTATCCCCCCTGTTCTCCAGGTACTTTAACAAATAATCTTTCTCCTCACAGCATGAAGAAGCTGAATGCATTGTTAAGGACCACCCCCACCATCAGCTGTGGAGTGGAAGGCGCGTAACCGAGTGCCTGCTGCTGCGGCTGCACTGTCTGAGAACGTGTTAAGGAAATTAGTCTTGACAGGGGTTTTTACTGAAATTCTCTTCAGCAAAACTTTCCCATGTGCTTGTTAATTGGAGATGCTAATGGTGAAAATTTGCATTATAAACAGTCTTACCCTCTCAAAACAGCAGCATTGATTACTTGGAAATACAAGTGCTTTAATGAGGAAAAAATAAAAGCATCTCCTAATGGGCAAAAGAGTCTCAAAGGTTTAGTTCTTAGCCAGATTACTGCTACAGGGGGCTCACACAGTAGCCTACAGCAATGCATTACTCTTGTAGCTTTGCCATCAACTGGACAGAGAATTTACTTGCTTCAGCAAGCCTCCAACCCTCCCCTGCCACCTCTCAACCTGTGCCAATCCCACCCTAATGCGGCCACAGGCTAAGAATGGACTTTCCCCATGACCTGTTTCCAGGACACCCCATTTATACATGCCCAAGTCCAATCAAGGCTTATACATATTTTGTAACTCATAGGAACCAAAGACTTATACTATACTTATACTGTACCACTGATAGGAACCAAAGACTTCAGAGAATGAAAGTCGATATTCAGGCCAAAAGAAAAAATCCTCTTACCTCAGGAATAGCATTCCCAATGATAAGCCAGGCTTTTTTCCCCATACCAAGGAAATAATTACACAAGAGCACGGCATGTTCTTCCTCATCTCCCGCCAGAAGATCAAGAAATTGCTAATTGAGGGACAAAAAAAGTTTGCATTAGTAAAAAGTTTCCATTTCTAACATTTAATAATATTTTCTAACACTTCTGAAGCAAAAGAATCCTCTTGGATCTTTGTAACTGACCTTTATTGTTTATTAGGCACTGCTTCAACATGCAGAAAGCACATAGCAAGAATGAATGCTGTGAAAATCCATGAAGCAGATCTGAGATTTTTCCCTAAGAACCACGTTTTTTTGAGTTATTCTGATTTTTCCACTGTGCTGGAATAGAGCTTATTTTCTTCCTTGTAGCTGGTATGGTGCCGTGTTTTGGATTTAGTGAGAATACTGCTGATAACACACCGATGTTTTTGTTGTTGCAGAGCAGTGCTTACACGCAGCCAAGGACTTTTCAGCTTCTGATACTGCCCTGGGTGTAAGGAGGCTGGGGGTGCACCAGGAGCTGGGAGGGGACACAGCCAGGACAGCTGGCCCAGGCTGCCCAAAGCGATGTCCTACAACATGTGGTGTGGTCCCATACCATAAAACTGGGGAGGAGGCAGCCACTGCTCAGGGGCATCAGTTGGCTGGTGGTAAGAAATAGCAATACGTATCTTCCCCTCCAGCCCCGCTTCTTATTCTTTCTTTCCCCCCCCTCATTAAGCTGTCTTTATCTCACCCACCAGTTCTCACATGTTTACCTTTTATGATTCTCTCCCATCCCACTGAGGGGGAGCGAGCGAACAGCTGCGTGGTGCTGAGCTGCCTGCTGGTTGCACCACAGCGTGCACAAAGGCTCCGAGATGGTGCAAACATCATCTGGGATTAACCTGATACCTGCTCCTATTCCATGGATCGTATTCGCATCGGGCAGAATGCTACATCTCCCATTACTGCTGACAATTACAAGCAGTGTTTTTCTGTGGTTTCTTACAGTGATCAATTTTAAGTGTAGTTTTAAAGTCTCCATCAGTCAGCATTCTGCCACTTGTGCATGACTAGCTATTTTGGATTGTTTTGTAACTGAAAAAAATGGGAAAAGTTTCAAGGCCTCAGTATTCTTAGGCTCAATTGCAACCTATCAAAGATAAAAGTTTTGGCTCATATTACTATGAGCAACTTTTTTCAAGCACTGGTTTTCCTCTGATAAAGGAATTTTGCATTTTTTGAAATAAATGACTTACAAAAAAAAAAAAAAACAGTCCTCGCAATAATAGAATCACAGAATAATTCAGGTTGGAAGGGACCTCAAGAGCTCATCTAATCTGAACTCCCACCAAAAGCAGGGGCTGGCTGGATGTTGCATCATATACAAGAAGATAAAAAACCCCTCACATTTAATACATTACTTACATCTGATGTACTCCACAAATCACAAATTCCAGCAAATGACACACTATCTGGTAAAAAAGGAATCAAAGCAACATATCGAGCCACCAATTCCTGCAAGGAAACAAAATATAGCCAGTCATATGTCTCTACACAGGCATATAATGAAGGCATTATTATACTAGACTTGCAGCACAGTGCTGTTTCCAAGACACCAATGACAAAACACTGACTAACCCTGTTATAGCAGCAGCTAGCTCGTTTTAGAACTTACACCACAGACTGATACAATTTACTCTCACGAGGCTTGATATAACTTTATATTAATGAGTATTGGCTATCAAAAGACACTTAATTTTCCAGAGAGGACAAATACCCTTTTCCAGCATCACTAAGGGTTCACTTATTGTGTATCACACATAGTCACTACCACTTTATTTCATATCTCCTTAAATAAACAAAGCATAGCTATACAGCAAACACATAAAATGTTACATGCCTACGTGCACGTGCATGAACACACATTCCGAAATCTACATCCCAGAAACTTCGTTATCTTTTTTAAGTACTTACTGCCGTTGTCTGAGAGCTATCAGGGCAGGCATCAAGGAGCTCCTGTGGTGGGTTCAGAGGTTTGACATATCTGGTAATAAAAACTGTTTTCCCATTGAGGTCAATTACGGTTGTTAGGCACTGGCGGCTTGGAAACTTTGATGTACATTCAGCTTCATACTTTTCTGCTGCCTGGAGCAATTTCTCATCTTCCTGGGTATCAAACTTCAAAAGACAGTAGAACTTATATAAAAATAGCTTTATTTATAATTTAGGGTTGTCTTTACTATGTTTGGCCTTATTTCGCCATTTGCTGAAGCATAAAAGGAGTGTAAAATTCCTTCCTAATAGCCCTTTGCACTTTCCTTGCATTATGTACTTTGGCTCAAGGTAATAAAAGCTCAGGGTAATGGAAAAGCAGGCAATTAGATTTACTTATGAATGCACACGGTGACCTGTATCTATAGTTGGCTTTATTAAAGCACTAAAAATGTAGCGAAAGCTATGCCAAACAAAGTGCAGGGATGCCTGTGTAACATCACACATTAAATCAAAGGTGAACAATTATGGTTAGGTACCAAAAGAGTAATCCTACACGCTACTCATGTAACACTCACTCCATTAAAACCACAATCGAGGTTATGCACAAAATCCCAGCAATGTTTATATAAACATTACTGGGACAACCCCGTACAATGCCAAAATATTTGCAGAGAAGGTCCAAGACATTTTTTCAGTGGGTTCTTATTTTTCAGACTTCTCTAAAATTTTAAAGCTTTTAGATGAGCTTTTCCAGATGCAAATCTCGGACTGAAAAGCATACGTTATGTAGGAATGACAATTATTTGCTCCTCTGTCACCTAAGATGTCATCCTTTAAAGGTCTTAGGATCAAAGTAATTTGCATCTACTTAGAATCCCTCGTGTAATTCTAGTGGTGCTGAGAATTAAAGCTCATACTTCATAACACTTATTTCAAACTAAACCACTTCATCACTTGTAATCCTTCTTCTTGAAGTAACCAGAGATAGAATGGCAGCACCTTGTAGCTAGACCTCCAAGTCAGAAGAGAACACTCATAATGGTGACTCTTCTTAACCACAATTAATGGCTGAAATACGAAGCCTCTGGCACTTTTTAAATTTTGTTGTAATAATTCACTGCAAATATTATGCAGAAATAAACAAATATGATGTTAGTCAAAAAGCATAAAGTGCAAAAAGATTGCTGAACCAAGCTAAATCTTAAAACATGGAACAACAAGAATCTCTCAGTTAGCTTAATTAATATTTTACCTTCTTAAGCATTTCATTCATCTATATAGAGATTCAGGAAGGACAGGATGAAAGAGAGGAAAAATAGATAAAGAAAAAAAGATATTGTAACATTAAAATAAAATTACGCTTAGCATCCTGAAACAGTACACAAATATTTCAAATCACTTCGCTACAGCAGGACTGGCTAGGAATAGGAAAAAAGGACAGAAAAAAAAATTTAGTTAATTTTTTTGTCATTTTATGCTGATCAATTTCTACAATAAGTATTTATGCTACACTTGGGGAAGTGCAGCATAGAGTTATTACTTTTCAGCCAAGGTTAGAACACAAGCACTTGCCACTTTAGTACAGATCTCCTTAGAGATACCACCTAAAATAGGACAGCCTCTTAATTAATTTGGTTCTGCTTTACTGAACTTCTAATATGAAATTCTATTTTGTTTTCAATTTATATTGATTTGAAAAAGTGATTATTTGAAAATCCTATACAGTGTTTACTAAAACAATAACTTGGTTTGTCTTAGTATCGAAGGTAAACAAATCGTCTGCTGCTAAGTATAATTTCTAGAAGATACAGAAAAATCTCTAATGTAAAGAGAACGAGAATCAGGCAAAACTCCTACTGATGAACTCACCCCAACTGTTTTTTCACTGTTCCTCAAATTTTATATGAGGAATCATCTGTACCAATAGTTTTCCTACCTCAGTAAGATTTTCCTCATTTTTGGTTTTACTTTTAAGGTACTTCAGTGACAATGCATGCTTTGTTCCAGTTCAGCTTTGGTATGCAGTATTTCGTGCTACTTAGAAGAGGACTCATTTCCCATGTTGTGATTTACTGCACTATGATTCTTTGCTGCATCTTCAGAATGGAAAACACTTTGGTCTCTTTCTAGTTCTTTATGTCTGAATTTTGGTAAGGGGCAGCTACCTACTCCTGTTGTATTTCAAGTGAAATAGAACTTATGACAGATCTATGACTTATGAATAAAATAAGATCTATGACTTTAATAAAATACACTTTTTTTTTCCCCTACCAAACTGTTCAATTCTAAATATAGCTACCAAACTGCATAACTTTACTAAGCATTAATACAATACATAACATTTTGGTAACCAAGCATCAAATTGCATCTAAAAAAATACCTGAATATTTGTTCATTGTTTAAAGAAGTCAAGTTTTGCAACATCCAGTCCATAACACTTCACAGGAATCTTCCCCTTGTTTGAATTTCTATGACTGGTCTTCCAAAGCAGTACATGTCTGTTTCCTTTCAAGTTCAGTACATTTTTTTTCCTAGCAACTAAGTATTGTATGTGAAGGTCGTGAACCTCTTGAATAATGTCTTGTCTACTAAAGATGCTTCAAAGGCTGTTATATGCGTTTTTGTTACTTAAAACCCTAGTGATAATCTTATCATTCAAACTAATTAACTTTAAAAGACATCCATGAATCCACACTGCTCATTTTCTTTGTTTTCAACAGTACTCAGTTGTAAAAACTCCCACAGTATTGCATAAGAGCAGAAAAACCCACCCATATGACTGGGTAATTTCCAAATGACCAATGTAGCACTGATCTGCAAAAACAACTGCTGCTGTTTGTGCATGAAAAACATCCTTACTGAGTAGATCTCAAAATCACTGCAAAATGTGACATAAAACGGCAAGTGGCGTATTCATTTTAACTACACATTGCTGTTAGTGCAAGGCGCTTCTGGTTTAGTAAAATAATCGAAAAAAAATAACAGTTGCTGCTTAGAAGTAATTATCTTCAAGATCTGGAGACATGCACAAAGCACTAAATAATGAATGCTGTATTTGAACACTGTAAACATAAAGGCAAGAATACTGTGGATGCACCTGCCAGCTTCTTTTTTCCTCTGTTCACAAATACTCAAATGAACACTTCATTGTTTACAGAAGTAAATGAGAAAATGATATGCTCATAGGCATTAAATACAAATTTGCTTTGTACTAACCTTAGAACTAGATACCTGGCAGAAATTATTTTTCGAGCATTAAGTGTCCATCTCACTTAATGGTGAATCTAGTTCAATTGAACTGAGCTACATAATGTGAAGTGGAACACTCAGGATGTTATTAATGTCCTTCAGTACTTGTATTTGTGTCCTTCAGTGCAGTAAGCCCAAGTATTTGTATGCATCTCAGGAACTGCACCACGGGAAACAAACAGCAAGAACATGATTAATTACTGGTAGTTACCTTTTCTCTGACAGACTCTCCAGGAATGAGCTGCGGCTCAATGGTAATGAACAGTGTTATATAGGAGCCCTCGCTCAGATTGCGCACAGAATCGTAACCTCTCTCCATTCCCAGGTTCTTCTCTTTGCTGTAGCCAAGCAGCACTGGAGGAATATCCACCTTGAATGTACCATCAATCTACAACACACAGTAGCCCACATATATCAACTGTCTATGATAAAAAAAAACACCAATGAAACAATTCTCATAAAAGCAAGACTTCCTTCTCAGATACGTTTGGTATTGGTATTCAGGTACTTTATTCCTTCGCTTTCTGTATTATTCTGAGCTCCAGAACAGTAATACAAGAGTATGTGACATGTACTTATTGCCTGCGGGGAACCCATGAGACATTTCGTTGTCAAAGGTATTAGTTACTATTTGATTTCAGTCTCTTTTGCTTATTATGGGCGTTAATATTCAATGTAATGGAAATCATACACCCTAGTTCTTAGAGAAAAAGACTGCCAGCCTTTCACTGTTTTGCTTTGAAATATGCATTATTTTATGCATACACACCCCAGAACTCCCCGTGGAACAAGTACTTTAAAAGAAATAAAACATGCAATTTTTTACTTTATTTTTATTTTATTTTTATTTTTTTTTAAGACTAACACCATACAGGAAGGAAAATGTGTACTGTCGTACTGCACTACCCACAAGAAACACTTATCCACAAGCTCCTTCCTCACCAACAGCTAATACATATACTGATGAGGAGGAGTCAACATCTGGTCTCTGTACTGCAATCCTCATTCTTTAAGTCTTTCAAAGCTGCTGAGTGGGGAAATAGAGGACAATAAGGTATGAATGAACATGGCTGTAAACTGTTCTCAAAGAAGACTGACAGGCATGCAATTTTTCAGCTTCAAGTGCTTTTCTCTGTGTATTTTCAGACTGTTGGTAAGACTAAGCAGCAATCTCCACATGGCACTATTGACCTGGAAAACGTGACAAAATGGCAAAATACAGGTTGCAGGACAACCCTTCTGAAGGCAGCATCACACCAATGTGCCTTTGCCTCTGAGCAGGATGTATCTGTGAGATGCTGGAGCACCTTCCATGTAGAAACTGCTGATGTTTCTTGAGTGCAATCGGAACCAGGCCCATTCAGCCAGCTTCTCCATGGAAGAGAGCTCTGGCAGACTCATCATCCCTTTGCACCTCCTTCTGTCACCACAAACAGGAGAAAGCTCTTCCTGAAAGGTCATATCAGAAAAGAGATGGCATGCCCTCCACTTGCTAGAACAAGACTCAAAAAGTACACAGCTCTGAAAGAAAAGCAAGAAGATTAACCTGATTTGAGCAGAATTCAGATATGGCTTTAGGTAAAATTTAATGCTGTTTAGGTTATGCTGTATATGAAGAATTGGCCATAAAGACCTGAGTCTTCCATCCTCCTGGACAGGATGACTGCTGACAGGAAGGACATCTTCCTGATGAAGACGAAGAGATGACTCACTGGGCTGGCTCATCAAACATTTAAGAGCAAAATTAAGTTTTCATGAGGAGAAGACTAAATAAATCACACAATTTCTGCTGCAATATAGCAGAACAGGATGAAGAAATGCTTCATTGGCCACTGCAATTTAATTGCTAGAGGCACCTTGATATAACTGCGGGACTGATCACACTTTTTCAACTTCAGTAAGAAATCCTGCTCATGTGGAAACAATGCTGAGAAGATCTGTGCAGCCATTCACACTGTGCCTCAGGACTCTCAACCAGTAACACCTCCTCCAAAAGAGAGTCAGGAGTGCATCTGACAGCAATCCTGGAGCTAGTCTGGTCCTACAACGGAAAGGCTGACACAACAAGAAGTACCATTATTGTCAGTCAAAGATGGATTATGGGTTGTCTTTCACTACATATTGGTATGCAGTCTGTAAAAATGTCTAAGTCTGTCAGGGCTGTGAGTAGACACACTTCTCAGGTGAACTTCATCCATTTGGTATAGAACATTTTCCTGAGAAGAGTAAAGGATCTTGTTCTTTCCTGTTTGTTGACCTATAACAATAGCGGTCACGTTAAATGACATTGTTTGCACAGGATGTCCCAAGCCTTATGAAAAGGAGGCTGGAAGTTCTTACTACTTACCTTTTCTTTAAGTCAATGAGAACTTCATTCTTTCTACAGGGCAGCACAACCCTCAAGCACGCATATTCATTGATTTGCCTCACAAGTTGATGAAAGCATATTATTAGTGATCTAACAGAAGGAAGTGGACAAACACTACTTAGATATGCACTGTCCAAAACTTGTCAGCAATGAGAAGAATGCCACGCTTTCTTGAATCCCATGACAGTTATGTTCTGTTATGCCTTGCAAGAGGATGGCCCAAGAAAACCCCTTTGAACTCCAAAATTAAATTGAGACCCCTCTACCCAAAGAATCCAAGAGGCTCACAAGATGTTTTAAAGCCTTTATAGTTCTGACAAGTTGTCCATATAGCAAACTAATCTCTGTCATTAGGTATGTAACTGATGCCAGAATCTTCATGAAGTAAGCAACTGAGACTTGTGGCATGACAGCTTGATCTACACATGAAAGCAACTGCCCTGCAGAACAAGAATTCTAAAGCAGGATTATGAAACAAAAAGGCTATTGATGTGAAAAATTAGCTGCTTTAATCTAAGTTCAGGATGGGTGGCTGGACAAATAAAATAATTAAAAAAAGCCTGTCCTCTATGAAGAAATGCATGTTATCCTAACACTCCCATGACTAAGTGCTGATATCTCCTGAAGAAAGCTTCTCTTGAAGTATTCTAAATACAGAGGAAAGAAGGGACTGGGAAAGGCAAAGGTGAAAACATGGTGATTCATCAGACGTCTGAAAAAAGAGTCAGGTCAAATTTCTTTAACAACTATCTAAGCAATGCAGTATCAGAAATCTCAAAAGCCACTGTCAAAACCACCTAAAGAATCTGTGTTAACTTCATTACTGAAGGAAACCAGGCTGTGTTATTAGTGCACAAGTATGCTTGTCTATCTTTTCTCCCTTTGAAATGCTGAACGAACTTACTAACAAATACACACCAAATGTGACAAAGGACAACACTTTCAAAAATATTTTTAGTCAGTTCCATAAAAATAGACTGAGAAGTACAGAGAACATAATTAAATCTGACTACCCTAACCCTAATTCCTTCCCACTTTCCATCTTTTATTTTAGGAGATATCCTCCAAGTTATTGATGCTTACCTTTGCTTGAAAATATATGGTAGTAAATGGAATTTTAACACATCCCAGCCAGCGTCTCTCAACACAAGTGTGGATACCACTTCTTCTGTCACAATCATCCTATTAAGAAGTTGGCCAACATAAGAATTTGTAAGACAATTTCATTTTATTTAAATTCAATCAATGGTTTCATGAAGACAATTATTAAAACAATACAGGATTTTTATCATTTAACTTACTCCAAATGTAAATTCAATTACTACTATGACAATTATTCTGCATGCTTTTCAAGAACACCAGATGCTGAACAAAAATGTCATGGTCCTTGACATGATGAGCTTGCATTTCAGGGTGCAAGTCCTGTATGACTTGTGATGGAGATCTCAAAAATCTGACAAAGAATCTACAGGAGTCTTCCCAGACTAAGTAAATTAAGTGCTCGTCTTCTCATAAAATGTTTTACTCGAATTTCAAAAAAGCCTTTGAAGGTAAAATTGTATGAAAATCTAATAGCTGTGGAATGGAAGCGTTGTTTTCACATGTATTGCCTCAGTGATTTCCAAATCTAGCATGATCAGCCTACAAGCTTAAAAACCAGAAGACTTCTCCAAATGCTTGAGTGACATCTGAGTTTCAAGACTGTGCCTTTTTTCTTCTTTTTGCTTCATCAAATACCATTTCAGTTCTGAGGGCAGAATTCTGTTCTCAATGAAATGTGTGCATTATTTACTTTTTGGTAAAAAAAAAAAGTAAATACTTTTTATTTTTATATTTTTATTTTTTTATTAGTAAACACTGAGGGCTGCTATTTTTATGCATACTGAGTTAACTGGGAAAGCGTTCATTGACTTGAACAGGGAAAGGACTTATGCCAACACAAAGAGCCTACTTTTCACCAAACAGCTTGTAAAACAGGGTAAGACAGAGCATAAAAAGGTTAATAAAAGAATACAGGAACTGGGATAAGTCACCTGGAATTTAGTGCAAAAAAAAAAAAAAAAAAAAGAAAAAGAAGCTGATTAAGTTTAGGAGTAGAATTCAGACTACTATTCATGTGTTGCCTCTCAATTTTATTACCTCAAGTATCATTAAATATCAGTAAAAGATTACATAGACATGTTGAACTCTAGTAGCAGACTATATACTACAACCTTAATTTGTACAAACAAAGGTTAACATTGTAAAGACTGCTCCTTTTTTTGCAACAGTATTGCAATATTGACTAGACATAACAAATGACAAGGTAGAGAAAAGAGAGGCTCAGGAGGGTGAGCCAAAACCAGGACAACTATTACACTGAGAAGTCTTACTCTGACAATTTCAAAAAGTTCACAATATTCTGTAAAGCACACTGACTTTCAATTATGAACTCACCTCTGTAACATCATGAAGTACTTCATCAAAAACATTAATGAACACTTCATCCTTCACTGACTGCAAACTGTGGGTGCTGTAGTCACCATTAGGAGCTCTGAAATTTTGAATAAACACAAAAAACTGTGATTTGAATAGAACCGGGGAAATTGAATAGATCTGTATCCTCAAACTGATTTCTTACTACTCAGAAATAATTTGGTTTCGTATTGCTATACCTAAATGGAAGCTCAAGTTCCTCATTCCAGTTGGGGTTTGGACCTTCTGCTGTTGTTGTCCGGCAGACTGTTCGCTGAAAAGAAACTTCTACAAAAGGACGGACTAAAACCTGTAAAAAAGATATCAAAAGAAAGAAAACAGGCCTCTATAAAATGCCTCATCAGAACATACTAAATTGCATATTTTCATGTATTTAAAGAAAATAAGCATATGCTTCGTGAAGGTCACACTGGTCCAGTCCAGACAAACACTTTTAATATAGCTCAAATATTGCACTTTCCAAGCTTCTCTAAGCATTTAAAAAGCTTTTTTGTTTTGTGTGTTAACATTTTCAAAAAGGTGATGTGTACCCAGAATATGTCATATATTGTATACACTAGGAAAGCCACATTTTCCCCCAAGTCTGTAAAAACTCCTGGCTAACTAATCAAAGAAGGAAATGGAAACAGGTGATCCAGTCACTAGTGCCCTTGTATTCTCTTATCTGTAATCCAAGAATCCTACTGCCACAGCCCTGGCTGTCTCTGAAAATGGTCTCTATTGCAGATAATCAACTTTTACTAGACACAGCAAACCCCTAACGTAATTAAAAATGCATTAACAGAGCATTTCATTAGCATTCAAATGCTCATGTCAGAACCATTTCTACATTTCAAGGAGCTATAATTTTGAAGGAAATCCTAAACAAATAAACAACCCTTCCATACACCACCACCACACAAAAATACCCAGAACAAACAAAAACCCAAACCCAGTGGATTTCCATCTTCATTCAGAAGGATGCTGAACTTAGTTTTCAATAGCAAGCAAATGTAGTTTCAGTATCAGTCATAAGAAAGGCTCTGCTGGTTTAGACAGAGAACACAAGGCCCAAAATTCAGACTGTGAAAATGGCTACGAACAGTCATACAGAAGAGTAAGAACACAGCAGCAGGTACCTATATTTTCTCCTGTTACTCTTTCAGGCTTCAGCTGTCTTCAGACGGAGGGACTTTCCTAAGCCTGTAACAATTTTTCTATTTGACAACTCCCAATAGATCATTCTTCCAAATAATTGTTCAATGTCCACTTCAATGCAAGCAAATCAATTTTGTCCACAATACATACAGGCAACTTCTCTGAGCACATAGGAACTGCCATATCAAGAATTACAAGCTTCTTTTTTGAACCTAGCTTCTACCAGCTTAGTTTGATGACCCCTCATACTACTGAACGAACCAGTGAACAGTCAACTGTTATCCATATCACTCATTGTTTTATGTTTCTCTATCATATTCTTCCTTCTCCCTTACTCCCAGTGACTGCCATTTTGGCAGAAAAGTCCAAACATTTTTCACTGTGCAGTAGCCAGTCTAGATTTCTGACATCTTTATCATCCTTCTCTGAATCTTTTGCAGCTCAACTATCATTTTGGAGATCCAGGAGTGGGCAAGCTAATGTTACTAGTAAGATATCTTTCCGACATGTATGTGAAAAGGGAGAATGCTCATTATTTCATGTTAACAAATGATTGCTATAATTTTCATGAGTTTTACAACATACCTGGTCAAATGCCCAATCTACGCTATCGGTTGGGCTCTGGGCCGATGGAGAGGCTGCAAACATCTCGTTAAATGACCTTGAAGATTTGGATGGCTGTTGAGGTTTGCTATGAGAGGAAACAGACAACATCATCATGAAAAGACAGAGAACCTATTATCAAATATGAATCCTTCACATCATACATTAACCACACAAAGTTCTCAAAATGCTTCTGGTATCTTTATGTTATGACTTTAACCTAGGAAGGATAACTTCTCAGTCAAATAACAAGAAAAAACATGCGAGAGTGGGGTAGCAAGTGTATTGATCTTGTAAGCTTCATTGCAAAAGTGCTGTGTGCCTTGAGGCTCTTCCTTCTGAAGAATTTATAGACCCCATATTTTTATTTTATTTATTTTTTTAAAACTTCCCCTGGACAATCTATTGAGACGCATCCTTTTCAGTTTAAGGAGATGAATCCCCAAAGAATTCATGAACTGTGTAGACTTCATGGTATCTAGGCAAAGCCTCTCTGACAAAATTAAACCCACATGAAGTTTACACTGTCAGCAACTCATCAGTGAAATAAAATAAATGATAAATATGCTTATTTTTATAATGTTTCCAAATAACTTTTTCAGTACTAAGCAACGGTAGATATTATAAAAGGAAAACTATTCACAGAAAAAGCAGCTCAAAATAAGATATCAGATTATCCAAAATATTGGGAGGGTTTTCAGCTATTTTTGTTCTACTGACAGTAAATTCAAATTCTCATCTTTTCCTTCCTGTCAACATATTTCTTATATGAATTGCTTCTTTCTCCATTTGAACTTATTTACAAAAATCCAATAGAACTTTTTTCTTTTTCATTTAAACAATAACCAAAACAAGCAGAAGATCCTAGCAGGATGAAGATATCTCTGATTTAAATGTAATGTATATTCATTTTGGAAGAGCAAGAGCGAGAATGCTGCTGCAATACACCACTTATGAAAGTGCACCAGACTGCTCAGGACACAGCATCATGCAGCACAGGCATTGCCTTAATACGCCTGAAGATCTCACCTTCAAAGTTAGTAAAAGCCAAATAAGGCTCATTCCATTCCCTTAAATGTCCAGTTCACAGAGTGCTTGAGAAGGCCAACAGGCAACCCTCAGGAGATACAGTAGGAATAACTGGAATTTTGTAATATATATGTATTTTTTTTTATATTTAAGATATTATGAATTTAAATTGCCTTGAGTATAACTAGAAGGCTTGTTTCAGATGTAATTAATCCAATATTAACATTGTTATAATGTTGTCAAAGCTACAAGTTATCTTCCAGGTAGCTTTTTCCTCAAGCAGATGTGTAGTTAATAAAAAACTTTTTGAATTTAGCAGGTATTAATAAATGGTTATATTATTCTAAAAGCTTGAAAATAGCATTTTTTATTATTAAATAACAAGATAAATCTATACATGCTTTAAACATGAGGATCAAAACAACACACGACTGAATTTCAACATCAGTTGTTTCAGCTATCCTCAAAACAGTTGAAACTCCAATATGAATCTGGATTGAAAACAAGCATTTAAACATACCTCATCACTGGTTTTCTCACTGGAATATCAAAAGCTCTAATGACATTCACCAACAGTTTTATGTCTCCATCTGATAAATTCTGTGCTGTGACCTTCTTCCTTTCTTTTCTTCTTGGCTTTAATGGTCGTTTTGGTTCTGCCAGTTTAAAGAGGCCAAGTCCCAAAATACTAATAATCAGAAAACAGACATTCAGTCATTTTTGCACAGAATCCAGAATTCCAGTGTCTCCATGACACACATGCTAGTTATGCACTAACAGAAAAAGGAAATACACACTGCTAGTGTCATACAAACCTCTATGAAATGTCAAAATGTTATTACCATTTAGTACTATGCAATCCAGTTGTCTTATATTTCATAAATTCTAACTTCAATGTGCAAAATATTTTTATTTTCTTCCCTCCCTCCCCCCCAAAAAAAATACCTAAGATTTAAATAAGACAACTCAAGATAGATCTATAACTACAGTGCTATAAACAAAGGATCTAGTAGATAACAACCTCTCTATGAAATACGTAAGAGATTACACAGCTATGTACAATTACACAGCTAATTACACAGCTATGTACAATAAACAATAGGCTATAGAAAGAAAGAATAAATATGCCACGACATACCCTGGACCCTCAGAACTTATAACCCAAGGCAAAGCAGAACCAAAGAAAAAAAAACAAAACAGGAAAAGAATAAAAAAGATACATATTTTTGCATATTACTGATATTAACTGCAAAAATACCTTGGTGACAGAAGACATTCCAAAATCTACTTTAAAAACTGATAGCCAATAGCATTACTTCCTTATATATAAAAAACAAATAACCCCTTTAATTACTTTTAAGATAAATCTGAGTTACTGAAATCTCAGTAAGTAGATACCTTATTGGTGTTATTTTAAATTCACTAACTATATTAATTAGCAAATTGTATCCAATTTGAATCCGTATTCATGATAAACAAAAAGCAAACCAAGCATTTAATCTTAAACAATTTCAAAAGCTGATTATAGTCTCAACTGGATTTTTCCCATTCTGAGATGTGAAAACAAACTGAAAACCAGGATGAACCCTGTTTAAGAGAGCAAGTCTCTGTATCTCCAGCAGATGGGACTGTTTAGATTTATACCATTGACTCAGAAAGTGTTAGCTGTACTTCAAGTGTGTCACACTTAGAATGAAGACAAGCAAATTTCTTTTAAAAGAAAGAAAAATATCTACCATTCACAACCTGTTTACTTACACAGATTTCCAGTGAGCAACACTAATTAAGAATCATCTATGTGGTGATGACTCAAATGTCAAAATCAAGAAGTATGAGATTTGGAACAAAAATTCAAAGAAGGTACATAAGGAATAAAACAAATAATAACCGTACAAAAAAAGAGAAAATATTTCCCAAATCAGCAACATTTCTGAAAGTAAACAGCATAGATATTTAGCAACAGCATACAGAAACAGATGAAATGTAAGGTAAACAGAATCATGAAAATATACCATGCTAAAACTTATTTACATGCTATCACGTTATTTCTAGCAAACTTAGCTGTTTTCCTCAAAAAAGTTTTTATATGCTTTGTGTATCAATGCTCTGTCTACACTGGCAGAGGGGTATATGGCGACAGGAAAACAATATATTACACTGAACATCTCCTTGGCTGCTCACATCAGTACAATTTGCAAAAAAGGATCACAGACAAATTTACACAAATTAACTTTGAATCAATAAAGATAACTGCCTTACCCCAGGCTAGGAATCTCCTCTTCATTGACAAGATCAGAGAGAAGGAAATGGTGTTTTGCTATTAGGAAACGGTTTATTACCGATTCTCGAACCTGTGAATGTGGAGAAAGGGAGGGAGAAGAGACAAAATTACACTTTTAATCCCAAACCACTGCAAACACTTGCATTTTGTCTATTAAACACAAACAAAAATTTCAAATATAGATTCTTCATTTTATCCCTCTTTTATATGTCATATCAATGTTCTTTCCACCAGATATTTATTTGGAACATAATATAAATTTATGTTATGAATACAATGATTTTCTAGAAACATATAAGCTAGCCAGATGTAAACATATGAAAACATACATCACAAGAACAGAAAATCAAGTCTTATCTAATTACAGCCCACCATCAGAAACAATCACTACAATAAATGACCCTGACAGATATTTCTTTTGGGCATCTAAATGAAGTTACAGAAAGGACTGTACAGAAATGTATATAGTATTAACTACAGGGACTAAAGGCAACGCTTTGGACTGCCGGACAATCAGCAAGGCCTGTGTTACTACTACCATGACTTAAAACAAATGTTTAAAAATCCTTGGTTTCTTTCATTTCTATGTTGAGGTCACAGACTGATGAAAGACTTCCCTCTTCTCTCAACAGCTATATAAAAGTATAGAAGCAGACTGACTGAGAGCATTGTCTTTTTTTTTTTTTTAATATTTCTTTTTTGTCTCCTACTCAGGCTAGTGATGCCTTTATATGTGCTGTTCTATTACAAGATCAGCTGCAGAAGAGCAATAACAAAGTTTTATACCATACATCTCCTTTCATTATTTGTAAAAGTTTTCATTTAAGTTATGAAATCTTTCACTGTGCTGAGGTGCTAGTCATATAAAGATGACATTTCAGAGTGAAATGAATTGCAGCCCTGATGTGAGCAATCTAATTTTCAAGCACATCTGACAATTTATAGAAGTGTAAAATATCCAAGTGTTATTTTAAAAAAGACTACTTTTATTTCCTGTACAAGAGTGACAAGCAGTTAAATACCATAAGGTATTTAACTCTGTACTACAATTCAGCGCACTGCATAAACTGTATGTTTGTATATGCACATGAATATTATGCAAAGCATATAGGGCCGACACAGATGTGATAGATCTGTTCAAAATAGTTTTTGATATTATCATACTGAATCTGGGTTTTGGTACTTACCAAGACTTGCCTGGAGGATTCAAATATTCTCCATTGTCTTTAATTCTTTTACAAAACATTACTGCTAACAAGCAAGTTGTTTTGTCCTACATCATATCAACCTAATAATCACCCCAGATGTTTTGCTGGCTGGCTGGGATTTTATCTACCTTTGATATTTCCAGTACTAGTAATAAACTGGCAGACATGTGTCTCATTTGTTACTTGCCAAAATACTCCAAAATTGCTAACTTTTATTCCATATTCAACCAATGTGTGTGTCACATACACACACCAAGGATTAAAGAGAATGACACACTAACATTAACAAATAAATAAATAAATCAAGGTAAGGGAATATTACTCTAATGCAACAATGAAGGTAATGTCATATGCCTGCTACCTTTGGCTGCAGGACAAGACTTTTTGTGTATCACATTAAATGATTTTTAACAGTGGTTAGGAACACTTTCATGGAGATAAATTCTTAGTAACACAACTTACAAGAAGGAAAATGGGGAGAAGGAAATCAATGAATACTTGGGACACAACAGTACAGATCTCTGGGACACTGGACCAGAAAAGGATTTATAGTACTCCTCGAAAAATCTGTTTTTGTGGTCATTTTCTATAATGCATCTTTTTGAGGAAATACATCTTTTCAATTAACATTTTATCAGTCATTTACAAACCTCTACTTGTTTTATTAGACCTGTTTCAGGCCTAACTTGGAATTATAAAAACATCTGTAGGTCAAGTTTAGTGCTGAATCATTTTTTAGTATGCCTGGAAACCAAGCATCCAAGTGCAGCAGCAACAAACGGCTTAGAGAAATACGATGGATCCGCATATTTTGCCACTTACCTTTTGTAGATAGTTGGCAACAACTGCTCTGCGTGCATCTAGGTAATGCTTGCTGTCAATCACATTCCTCTCATGTAGTCTTTTCTCATAGTCCTAAAATATTTACTAGAGTTTGTGATTTGATATATAGCCAATGCTTTACTACATACAAGAAAAATGGTAAATATTTCATTAATATTAATGTATGGATCAAAGTAAACCAAAACAGATGTCAGAAGTTCATAAAACTGTTTTTAATGCTAATGTACACAGCAACAGCACTGCACAACTTCCCTGAATAGAGAAAAGAATTCCATTAAGTTCAGGTTCATGTGGTTTAAATTACTACGAATAACTTTATTTCCCTCTCTTCTTTTTAAAGCAGGACTCTGACCTGCTGTTGTAAACTGAAATTCCATTTCTACTGGAATTGGTTTGTGTTGCTGCAGCTGCAATAGGATGAATCCTTTATAAAAAGGAGTGATATGTTATTCATGGAAGACGACCTGATATTTGAACTGCATTTTAAAACATAACTAGTTTTCTTAGTGTCTAACACCAGATGAGCCTATACTTACTTGTAGGTAATTTTGTGAGAAACTATTACTGAGCTATTTTGAATCTGCATTCAAGAAATAAAGTAATTTAATAGTATAATAAAGTCACTAGTTGCACAGTGAGGAAGTGGATGCACTGTTTAAGCATCCAGAGTGTGGAGATTTTGCTTTGCCTGATATTTGATTAAAAAAAAAAAAAAAAGAAAAAAGCCTGTAACACAACTGATGGGCTGAAATGAATACCAGTTGCCCTGTAGACGTTTTGGGAGTTCTTTGCTGGAGTTCTTGGTCCAGTATTTCAGTGTCTTTCTTGCACTGGACAAGAGGTTCAACTTAGTCTGGTGAGGAAAAGATTAATGGGCAATCCATTATCTGCCCACACCTAGCTGAGGGACAGTTACAGAGAAGATAAAGCCAAACTCTTTGTAGTGCCAGACAATATCACAAGGGAGAACAGCCATTAAGAACAACTTGGAAGGTTTGGGTTGGACATGAAAAAACAAACCAACCAAGAAAATAAATCAATCACTGGAAAGGCAGTGCAGGACTGGAACAGGTTATCCAGAATGGGTGTGTAATCTCCTACTTTTCAAGACTTGGCCAGACAAACAACATAGCTGGCCTCACCTAGTTCTGACAACAGCCCCATCACTTCAGTGGAAAGCAGGATCTCAGGAAAGCAGGAAAACATTTCACCTCCAGACAATGTTTTCTGAACAATATTTCCACAATTCTATGAGTTTTCTGATTTCTTTGCCAAATAGCTAGTAAACCAACTATGAAAAATACCACTTTTAAACTTAGTTTTGAAGACCATGTCTTGTAACATGAACTTGGAACAAGCAATTGTGGGTTTATCCAAGTTACCCTTAATGGAGGGAGGAAAAGAAAAGAAAAAGAAAAAGAAAAAAGAAGAAAAAAAAAAAACAGAAAAAACATTTCTTAAACTGTGTTTTTTTGGCTGATAACATGAAATGAACAAAGTTAGTCCATAAAATCAACTGGATCAAAAGCATATATTTAAAGCTCTGGTACATCTTTGATAGCAGATAAAAAAACTAATCTAATATTTGAAAAGGATAAATGTTTACTATGAAGAGCCAGATCTGAGTTAATAAGTGTCTTTTAAAAAGATATAACCCAAAAGGAATGGAAGGAAGGAATTGCTCAAAGAAATTTATACAAGGCATAAAGCAGCAGTTGCCAAAATCTGACATGATTCTGATCCTGAGAAGGCAATGAACACACTGAAATGCTCCTTAAATACACAAATTGCTAAAGAACAAAAGAATGTGTGACTTAACAGTAAGAGTGGAATTGAATATAACTAAAGTATGAACCAAATAACAAATGCACACATTGCATTTTGGTAGGGTAATTAACAGACAAGGACTGGGTAAGCTAACTGGAATATTGTACAGAAATAGAAATAACATAGGCTGTAGTAAAACACTAAAAGGTTTTAATACTCATTAGTGTCATTCCTCCTACCACTCATCACAGAAAAGGTTCAAAAGTTAATAAGCCTAAGCCTTTGCATTACCCTCTGTATTTTAAATCACCTATAAAAAAAATCTCTTAGAAAATTCACATCTACAGCAGCTGTTGTGTTGTATTTTTCCACTTCCATGGCATAGCTGCATAACTGTTTCCTTGCGGGGAAGCTACCTTAATTATACTAAAATAACATCAGAAAAGACTGATGGAAAAATTCTGTTTTTTTTTTTTTTTTTAAATGTCAGTAAACCTGTATGTTCTTGATGAGACTAACTGACTTTACTGCAAGTCAAATATTATCAGCAAAACTAGAAAAGAAATATGATGTTTTACTAGAGCATGCACTCCAAATAATTTCAGATAACAATCTACCTGGAATAGTTTCTCACTGATTTCTCGTTCATGCAAAGGGACTTGCTTGTAGTTTCGGAACTCTGCCACCTCCTCGTTTCTGAGCTGCAAGAGTTGGAATCTCTTTGATCTATTAAATTCTTCATCAGAAACAAAATTGAATTCTTGCTGCAACTGTTCCAATCTGAAGAAATCAGGAACATGTGCCTCGCCACTAGTGGCAACCTAAATTAGATAAAAATTATTAAACTTTTCATACCAAGGAAGAGAAGTCTACAAAGTAACTTTTGTTAAGTCTTAACGGCACATTGCAAGAATGTTCATTTTAGTTCATTTTAAGCAGAAGCAGTTAAAATGGATCAAATTATGATTGAAACATTAAATGTTTTAAAGCAGATTCATGTTGAGCAAAGCGCATGAGAACACTGAATTTTACTGTATTCTTAAGTGTATTCTATCTCCCCTAAACATAAACAAAACATTGAAGAGCAGAAAAATGTGATTCTTTTATGTAACTTCAACTATCTGAATAGCATCTCAATTTGATGTCTAGAAAAGTCCCAACAACAAACTACTTTGTGCAGACATCACTAATGAGCATCTTCCTATTTAATACCATAGGAGTACACTGGGAATAAGCCTGAATTTTAAGGAAAAAAAGAAGTTCAAACTTGTGATTTTTTAATACGTAATTTAATCAGTTTGCATATTCCCTAATACCTTTTTTTTTTTTTTTTACCACTAGAATACTACTGAACTAATGGATTAATAAATCTTACTTTTTAGTAGACATTTACTTCTTAACATTCACCCAAGCATATCCGTGATAAAACACAGCTCCATTAGCCCTACAGCTCCGAAAATAACACTTACCATAATCATCTGCATCAGAGCTGCATTGTTTGGGTCATTTGGATCAAGTTTTGTTTCTGCTGCCCACTTGGCTAGTTTCTTCATGTCATTTAAGCCTGATGTGCCAATGGATGCAATAGCATCAATATTTTTTAAAGCACTAAAGAGACAATAGAAATAACTGATAGCAGATGGTTCTACCAAAAAGAGATTTGTTGTAGCAACATAAAAGAAATTCAAACAATTTTGGAAAAAAAAAAAATAAAATAAAATAAAAAAAATCTGTAACATGGAAAGTAAATTCCACTACACAATTCTCAGTACAAACCTTTTGTTGCAGGAAATATTGCCATCTGCCCCCTCTTTGCTCTTTTCCACCCTTATGCCATTTTTGCCCTCAAAATGAAGCCATTCTTTCTGTCAGCGCACTGCAAAACTGTGGCCTGAACTGAAGTTAATTTAAAAACAAAACCAAACCAAACCACTCTCTTCAAACAGCTGTTATATGGAAGAAGTTAACCTCTCCAAAACCTGCCTGACTTCTGTGATTCTTCTTACAACACATGCATCTCTCCAAATTGCAGTTATGTAACAAAGGAATGATGAATTGCAAAGGAAAGCTGGGGGAAATACAAAGGAACTGCTGAAAGCAAACTCTTATGCAAGCTTTCTCATTGCAGAAAACATGCAGTTACAGACTTCTCTGAAACCCTGAATTTGACCATGTTCCTACAAAGAGAAAACAAGGTTTTGCACGCCTTCCATGAATTAAGTGCTTATTGATTCGAACGTTTATCATACACCTACTCTTTATCCCATGTTTCTGATTATTAAAAGAATGATTTTTACGTTAAATTGCCTCACAGAAAGCAAATTATAGTTTTAACAATACATACTGGAAGGAATTTCCCAGATCCTTACTTGAGCTATGTCTTAAGTCCTGTCTTCAGTCTGTCTCCTGGGTACTGTTTCTGGATGGACTCTGGACCTGACTCATCCTCTCACCCCGTCTGGAACTGCTGCCAGTGCCCTGCTGTGCCTGTTATGTTTGGATCCTGTAGGACTGCGTGCTGGTTGGCACTGAGTGAACTGTGCTGGTTCACTCTTGGCTTCTTCTGTCTTCCATAGCAGCCCTGAAACCCTGGGAGGCCCAGCTCCTAGTCCCATTCCTTATCCTTTGGATGCTCTCACTTATTTGTATTCACAGCAGTCAAATTATGGTAGGTGGTCAGGAGGACATTTGTGCAATGATTTGCTGGCCTGAATATGCAATTTCATTACCCATGTACCACAGACTGTGGATGGTGCCCCTTCTCTCCTTAGGGGTCTGTTCTCTACTTAGAATCTGAGTATTTTCAAGAAAGCTTTAAGAACTCCTGGATATTTCTCAAGCTTGATTAGAACCAGGCAACATATCCAGCAGTTACTGGAGCAGCAGATAAAGCAGTGATATCAAGGCTGTATCTTTAGGCAGTCTTGAACAAACACATATGGAATCACAGTTATGCTGAAAAGCTCATGGGAAAAGACTAACTTTAGGCACAAAAATCATGTCTCGGGCTTTCACAATAGACAACGGAAAGTCACAGATGGTTGTTCATCTCTGGAGGGAGATTCAAAGAAGAGTTTTACATTGGACACCCTTTTGGAATTCCCCATTTTTCCATTTGCTACAGCGAGAGACTACTGTAAGATTAGTCTCCTGAGTCTGAAGTTAACCTTTGGGATTTGCATCCTTATGTTTTTATCTGATGCTATTCTAGTCTCATTGAAGTCAGCAAGTTACTCCTATGCTGATCAGCAAATTACTCTAACGGCTGCAGCTGGAGACAAAAATACTAAAAGGGTGATGTGGGTGCCAATATTTAGTCTCTAAATAAATAAAAATCCAATGAATCCAATCAGTTGGAAGAAGTACTGGCTCTATTTAGTAAGTATGGGGAAACTCTTAAGACTTTACAGTGAAATTACCTGAGGTCATTACAAAAGCAGACTTTGACTTTACTGGAATTATACAAAAGTGATAAATGGACAAATGATCTACAATGTCCAACATGCAGTCACAGGACAAATTAGATCTTTTTTTAATGGAATGATAATGGAATGGAATTTCTTTGGCTCAACAGGCTTCTGATGGAAAAATAATCATTAAAGAATATTATCTCGGAATGATGTCACATATCTGAGTTTTTTACTTCTCAATTCACAAACAGCATTAAGCTCCCATACACGCTTCTAATGTTTTCATACTGTAATTTTTGTCATTAGTTACAGAAAAGGTAACAAAAAAGCATATGTCCCAGTAGCACTTCCCATATGCACTTTGGATAAGAAAAAGCTTCTGTTCTTAGCAAAACAATTACAGAAAAGTTCCTTGCCAATATAAAGCAAAATCTGGACCGTACCTACATCTTCTATTGGAGTACCATAAAAATGAGTTAATCAGCTTGAGCTCTGTTTAACTTCAATATTGTTTATAAATAATAAATAATGTACTAAAAGATTTTCATTAGAAATTCTAAATTTATGAAAAGTGCATACTCTAAGATACCTGCAGAGGGTTAAAATGCAAAATAAAGTATCTAAACTTAAGGAAAAACAGTACAGTAATTCTTTATTATGAAAGTCATCTACTCTTTTAAATACTGGTATAATCACTTTCCCAGGAATCACTGAGAATTCGTATCATATTACCTTGGAATGCCTGTGGTTTGCTGAGATACTGGAGGAATTAGGGGGATTCCTTTTTCTCCAACTGCCCAGGAGACACTGTTGGATACTTTCCCAGAGGTCATTAAAGTCATTTGGTTGCTACCATCAACTTCAAAGGAAAAGGACACATCTATCAGGGGGAAAAAAACAAATTAGTATATTTTTCCATTCAAGCACAGTGTCCAAACCACTTTAAAAATGCTTCCCAAAAGTAAGTAGTCAAATTACCCCTTTAATATAAATGGACAGGTTACACGAAACAAGCTGACTCTGCTGCATGCTGCAGGGAAGGACTTTGCTCTACAACAGAAGTGAAAGATTTTATTCCAACTAAAAAAAGCTTTCCATTTGGGACAAATAAGAAAGGCTACATCTTAAAGGCTATGCCAAGACTTTTTTTTCCCTTCACAGGAGCATACTATTTAACATTTCCAGTAATTTTCAGATTCTGCATATTGCTAATGAGACAGAAAATCAGAGTCAGAATTATGCATGATTGAAAAGTCGGTCTTAAAGCTGTGATACACAACTGGATATACAGTCATCATGGTCAATGACATTTAGACACGAAATGTGTTATAATGATTTTGTTCCACATTATCTTCCTCATCAACTTTTTATCTGTTCTGCTCTATCTGTATTTTACATACTGAAAACTCATGCAAATCAGTTATCTCATAATGCAATTCAAATATTATATAGACTTAAAATATAGACTGTATGCTACAATATATTATTCTTGTTCTCCTTTCCCTACCTCTCTCTCATTTTATTTTTCTGTTTGTAAGTCCCAGGGATAAAATTTTTGACAGAATTTCATCAAAACAAAGATGAGGACAAAAAATTAGTCTGTATATGCATTTATACAGCCAGTTCTTCAGTGGTTTGAAATGTTAAAATCACTGGAACTGTACTGATTAATACCATCTGCTTACTCTGCACTATAAGAGCCCTGATAAAGTACAAAACAAAAGAAAAAAAAAAAACAAAAAACGAAACTCATGACTTCTATAGTTAGTAGAGCTCCAGTAACACTATAAGCCCACTAGTAAATATACTCATTGCTGTTAATTGAATTTACTCTGAAACTTATGCCAGCCTGTTACTTCTACATGGTTTCAGCAAAATAAAAAGCATTGAAGCATTGAATTTAGAGTCCTTACCACTCCCAACTCCTTCGTGGTCCAGTACCACACGCTGATTGCTGCTGAACTCTATTTCTTCCATAGGAGCGCTGCCTGTCAGAACTGTAGTCTCAGGTACAGGTATGAACACTTCAGCCAACAAGGTGGTACTGCTCATACCCGTTGTTTCATAGATCTAGAAAAATCCATGGTAACAGACAGTTAAAAAAAATTAGTTCTTCACAATGTATCGATAAGAAGTTGAAAGCATATTGTAGGGTATTTGGACTAATGGTTTTAAGATGACTTAAGAAATAATTAATTTAAAGCAATTATATTGATTTCCTTTTTAAAATATCTAATTAGCAGACATTTCACCTACTAGCAGATCAGTCTGAGTTCTTAAAAGTAAATCCCCCTCACCCTTCTAATACAGCTATATTAGAATAGTATGACAAACTTCAGGCTTTAAAGAGTACAACATGCAGCTGCTTGTCACAGTGACTGGTGTCGGTGAAGATGCTGGAGGGATTCTGGCTCACTAATTCCCCTTTACCATGAAAGACTGCAAGGCACAGTCCCAGTTCTGGCAGTACAGCCTGCTGCTTTCCTCGTGCCCAGCTAGTTTCAGGCACAAAGTGATTTAAGCAACTTCTCCTCTTAGTCCCTGTTCAAGTGTTTATAATGAAAGCAGATGGTATTTCTTGTGACTTTCAGTTATGTGTTTTGTAAGTGGAGCAGGTTGAGGGGCGTACACCCTCCTCTGAGCTATCTGTGTCATCTAACAGGAAAAGTCAGCTAACAGGAGAAGCAGGATCATGACCATGTTTTCCTCCTAAAAATTTATCTTATTAGCTCTATAAATTTGTCACTCATTCATTAATTCAGATTTTTTTTTTAATTATTTTTTTTTCTCACTTTTGGGCTTACTGCACTTGATTTGATCAACAGTGCAACAATGGAAATTACTAGCACTAAATTTCTTTCCTCTCTCTCCCAACAAACATTATGATGCTATTACTCTGTGGACAAGAACGTTTTAAGAAGAGTATTCTGGCAAGTTTATCTGCAATATAAATCAGTTATTCTAAAATTAAGAGGCTGCCCTACTAAAAAAATTAATCACATCTCAATTAAATAGTCACCCCCATGCAGCTTGTAGTTGTGTTATAGGCTTGTTATAGACATGTATATTATTTGTAAAATGTGCATATGTTAGAACTTTAAGAATAAATGAAAGCAGTATCAGTAAGATAAAATAAAATCTTAGCACAAGTACCAGAGATGTAGCAGCAATGTTGAAAGTTTGCAAACAGAGAAGCAAGGAAGGTGTATAAGATAGTTTGTACAGGGTCCTTCACAGGTTTTTCAGTCTTTACAACGCCAATGTAAAGCAAAACATAAGCATTCTGGGAGGAACCACATTTCACATTATCTTTTTTTAAAAAAAACTATGATAAATCATTATTTACCTGTAACTTCAAACTCTCTGGCCAATTGAATATTTGTAAATTGAAAATCTGTCCAAAGTGCACTCTGAAATCTGAGCTTATTGGTCGGGTAACGGTCCTTGATACTTCCTTGGAGTTAAAAAGGACTTTTATAAATACCGAGCGTTTCTTCACGTCTTCCCGTCGCAAAACCTCTGCCCTGCAAATATGTTAAACAAGTGGTCATATCAGTTTTAATAACATTTGTAATTTTTGGTTATTTTTAATAAGAATCTGATTCCGCAATAGGAAACAAAGGTCAAACAGCAAAAGATATTATTCTAAAAATGTCACTATATAGGAGTGACTTAAGAACTATTATTTAGCAGCTATTTTTATCTTCTCATGGATATAAAATTATTTAAAAACAGGTCAACATGTCCACCTCCATATGAAAGGAACTATTTAGGGAAACAAAATTTCTTTCTATTCCCTTCCACCAAGATACAGGAAATGATACACTGAGTTAAGATTCTTAAGATTTCAGTCATTGGGAATAGAACAGTCAAGCACTATCCTTTGATGAGGCTATTGGCTAAGTAAAGATGAAAGGGAGTTTCTGAATGACTCAAACTTGCTAGATGTACATTAAATTGTGTGTGTAAGTGTGGGAAGTAACACAAAAGAGTATTGACTTTATCCACAGCGAAATCTCCAGTTAACTATGATTTCTTTATTTTCCCTTTCTTTGTTGACTATACCACTTGGTGCAAAGAACTAGCTAGCGAGAGCAGTACCACCAGAAGTGGCCCAGATTTCACCCTAAAAACAGTTTCTTTACATATACTGCTGTCCTATGAATATGCTCAAGACGGTCTATAGTGAATATGTAGTTATGCATTCCCCAAGCCCAGTACATACAAGGTTACATGTGACTTGAAAAAGAATTAAGTTATGTCAGCTTCAGAAGCAGAAGTTTAACATTCTATTACTAAGAATGATGAGTGCACACTTTTGAAGTTGTGCATGTAAGAATCAAATCATAAATAACAGCAGAAGATCACAACAGAAGTGTGTTACAACAAAACAATTACAACATTTATCTTACCGAGGACACAGCTCACTTGGAGTTATGCTGCCTGACAGGACTAGTTCAGGAATTAAAGCAGGCTCTCCAGGTTTCCTTCTGAGGTTGTCAGCTTTTTCTCTAACCTGCTGCTCTATTTCCAGGTTATTGACCATTTTAGGTGGGATAGGCTTTACAGGTTCCTCGCCAAGATCACAATCTTCTACTGAATCTTCTTCTTCTTGAAGGTCTTTTTTCTTCTTTTTCTTTCTGGACTTCTGTATATAAAAATAACAATGCACTATTTCAATCAGTACAGCTTTTTTCCCTTGTTCACTTACAAGTGATAAATGGGTATGGGTAATGACTGTACAATTTTAAAAATCGACATTGAAAGAGTAGATTTTTTCTCATTTTATAGGACTACTTGAGATTGAGAATTTAGCAATGCATTCCATTGATAGGCTTCAAGAATATGATGTGCTTCAAACAAAACATTTATTTAACCTTCCCAACCAACTTACAAAGCAACTGTTTATTGAACATTTTGGCTAGCAGCTGATTCCTCATTCAGAGTTACCACGTGCATTCTCTTAGGACTGATGGAAGATTACTCAACCAGTAGCTACAGTTTTTCAAGATGTATTGTCTGCATGCATGGACAAAGTGAATCCACATGTGCTACAAACTTTTTAGCTTAGCAGTGTCTTTATCAGGACCAGAATGATCCCATCCCTTCCTTTATGCCAAACACAAAAATAAACAAACAACATACAACATGGTTTTCAGTAGTTTCAGTAGACAACTGCAAACAAGTTCCTCCTTCTGCAGACTTACAGATTACTTGAGTGTATTTTGTATTTTAATTCTTACAGATTACTTGGGTGTAGATCTTACTTGGAAGCACCAACCATTCATGAACCACGACATCATTAGCAAAACAGAAGATGAGGAAAGCATACTTTATTCTAACAGAAGTACTTAGCCAAACAACTTGATAACATATTTTTATTAAGAAACATATTTTCTTAATATGCTGCATGTGCATGAAACACTTTCTATAAAAGTATCAGCAGATGCACTAGATTCTTGAAAACTGTATTTTAAGATTTTCTTTGAACTTTATTTTGCTATGATACCTAAAATGACTAATGTTTAAACAGTGCAGTGATTACATTCAAGTAACCATTATCCTGAGGCATGCAGGATGAAGCAACTCTCCGATGATTTTGCTGGCACTGCCACAGGCTATTTCAAAGGTCACAGAATCACAGAATTTCTAGGTTGGAAGAGACCTCAAGATCATCGAGTCCAACCTCTGACCTAACACTAACAAGTCCTCCACTAAAACATATCACTAAGCTAGGTCATCCTGCTGAATTCCATATCACTAAGGTCATCACTAAGGTCATATTCCATATCACTAAGGTCATCCTGCTGAAGTGTATTATTCTAGCTCCTGTTTGCCAATATCTTCTTGAAGCACAACTGGGACCTTAATGGCAGTCCAGATTATTAGTAATAAAGCCTTTCAGAGGTTAAAGGTTCATACATTAACTGTGTTTTTCTGTTTTGGGACATTTCTGAACATAAATTTACAGGAGACATCAACTGCTTGTTCGTCAGAAACAGTCCATAACTATTTAGCTTTACCACTCACACAAACACAAAAGTTAAACTTAACAAAAAAAAAAGGGAACTGAAGAAAATAAATAGCAGAAAGATAACTGCTCCATAAAAAGAAAACCAACAGATTTGTTAATTAATAATTAATTTACTAACACATTCTAAGTAGACAGAATATATCCAAATACATTACAAAATTTATTCATGCCTACCCTGAAATTGATTATTCTGTACTACAAGGACAAACTTTGAATATACTTAGTAATAATGTACTTTTTGTGAAACAATGATTCAAACAAACCTGTGCCTTCCTCCAGGATTTCCACTTTTGTAGCTCAGTTCTGTACTCCTCCATTTTCTTATCATATTCTTCCATATATTCTTCTATTAATTCACTTATCTCAGCCTGGATTTCTGCTTCATATGCTTTTTCATCTGACCTCTGATCAACTTCTTCCCTTCAAAACAATTGTATAAATGTGTTGTATTAATGTGTTAGAATTAAGTTTATAAAATATAGCATACGTCCACTTTTCTATTAATTTATAGCAAAATTACCATTTGCTATAGCAAAAGCACATCCTTTTGAAAAATATTAACATAGTTGACAGCAGATAGCTACCATCCAAAATTAATATTATTACTTTTTATTTACTCATTAGACTTCAGAAATTTCCTTCTGCTACAGTAATTATTTATTTTATCTTTCCTTCCTCCTCATAGTCTGGCAGACTCAACCAGTGCCAGACATTACTCAAATCCTTACGTTTGCACCCTTCATATCCCAAATTGACTAATCTCATTAAAGCTCCCCTACTGGCAAATGAAGTACAAAGAGTTACCAAAACATACTTTCTCAAATAAAGCTTCATGGGTGTGTTGGTAAACTTCTGAAAGTCACGGAGGGATTTCATTTGTTTCCAAACTTTTATAATAGTTTTAAGCAACATTCTGTCTTTCTCTTGTTCAGCATCACGAAGTCTTCTGGTTTGCCTAGAAATATATATATGTATGTACAAAGTCAGAGTTATATAACTCAGTGGAACAATACAGTGAAAAGTTGGGATACCAAAAGCCAGTGATGTGGTTTTCAATTTGATTGACGGCTGCAGTGGTTTAAATCCAAGGCACATAAAACCCAGATGAACTTGAAGATGACAGGATTTGGTCTCCTTCACTATCTGTATTCTAGTCTCTTGAATTTCAGACAATCTGACTTGAATTACGGTTCATTCTCTAGAGATCTGTCTTCTGAAATGCTTATTACAGCTGTACATCATTAAAACATTTTAAAGTCAATGCATGTAAACAACAGCCCAGGAAACCGACACGGCTGCTATGAAGTAATGGTTATTACAATCATACATTACAAAATATGTTTTAAACCTAACATGCTTTTAGCTCCACTAAACAAAACTTGTGAAGATGAAGTAATGTAGTAAAGTATGAAGTAATGCAAAAATTTTGTAGGGTTGTGAAAGGACTTAAACAAAATTAGCAGGGCTCTTTTGCCTCAGAATTAGTATTTCACATTTCTAGTCTCTAATCTGTTTGTAAAACAGATGTTCATTAGCACCTTTAATGACCAACACAGACTTTGATGTCTCGGAGGCAACAACACAGACTGCTTTCAGCAGTGTCCTGGTAGCTAAACATGTCTAGTGAAAATAATGCTATTTAAAAAAAGGAAAGATGAAAACAAAAATATTATTCCTTGTAATATTCAGAGCATGGAAAAAAGGAACATCAAATTACAGCTCAGAGAAGCAATACTTCACACATTGTTTAAAAACACAAGCAGAAGTAGTAAAAACAATAAAGAAAGTTGAAATACAGGCTTTCCAGAAAGTAAGATGAGTAACTTCTTCACTTCATTAGCTAACAGTCTGAATATTAGTTAGCTTAAAAACCTTTTCTTCTTTGTCAAATGAAGCTACAAGATGAGAAGTTTAAATGCAAGAGAAACACGCAGGTCAGTAATTACGCTCATTCAATGCATTCTACTTGGAAGCAAGACCTTTTAGTAGAGAATCACCTCTGCTGAAATACATCACCCAGAAGAGCTAGAAACCTGAAATCCTCAGCATGCATTGATTTCCTCTTCAGCAAATAGGGACAGAAGGTCTGAAATTGCAAATTTACAAAGGTTTTCTGCATTTAGATGACATTCCTTCCTCAAACCAATAGAAAACTACTGCTCTGATATTTAGCAAAGAGAACACAACAATTATGTTATTGGAGGGTGGAGGAAGTAATTAGAAATATTATTTTCCATGCTACACTTCCCTCACATCTGTAATTTCTCATGAGTGTGATACATTGACCATAAGGGAAATGCAATGTTAAAACAGAGACAAGGCAGGTCAGATGTTTTTACCCATATACATGGTCCAAGTTAGGATTAGACACCACGACAGTAAAAATTCTTGCACCTATCTGAGCCTGATATGTAACAGCTTCCAACAACAGAGTTGTAGCCAAGAAGAATTATAGATATGAAAAGCCCTTGAGTAATCCCAGCCAAGCTCATCTCACATTACTTACGCAACACTGATCCCACTGATTTCAGCCAAGTTTCTCCCGATTTGTAACAGTATGACACTAAATTAAAGTATACAAGACCTAGAAAAACACTTAAGATATCCAGGATAACAAAGCAGGCCTTAGGGTTGGTGCCAGAATCCAAGAACCTCCCTTCTACCGTGAGTCCTCTCATTACTATTTATGCTTTCCCTGGTGACAACTCCTGTCTCTGAAGCACTGCATGGTAACTGCACACCTCCTCCATCTAATCCTCCACTAGATGTGTTAAAACATTAATAAAAGTTACTCCTCCTTTGATGGAAGGAAGACACTGTCCTTCAGTAGAAATACCACCTTATAGACATAGCCTAATATGTCCTGCATAGACACCAATACTTGACAAGACAGCATACGTGAAGGATGAAAACCTGAAGAAGCAACTCTCCAACAAGAGCAGTGAGTGAATGTGTAAGTGTAAGCTCCCACAGGTTCCAAGGTTGAGAGTAGAATTTGGATTTTTTTTTTAATTGTATTCTAAACTACTGATGTTACACAGGTTTTCATAAATGACTTGAATAGAGAACTAGAGGGAGTTTTTTGTAAGTTTGCAGATTCCACTACATTGGGAAGAGCTGTTGACTCTCTCAAAGGTGGAAAGGCTGTGCAGAGAGATGTTGACAAATTAGAGAGCTGGACAGCCCCCAACAATATGTTTAACAAGAGCAAGGGAACCGGGAAAGGGGCAACTCTGGCTACATGTACAGACTGGGGATAGAAGGTTGGAGAGCAGCCCAACAGAAAGGGATCTGGGGGTTTTGGTTAAGAGCAAGTTGAACATGAGCCAGCAGTGTGCCCTGGCAGCCAGAAGGGCCAACAGTAGCCTGGGGTGCATCAGACACGACGTGGCTAGTCAGCCAAGGGAAGGGATTGTCCTGCTCTGCACTGGTGCAGCCTCACCTCAAGCACTGTGTGCAGGTTTGGGCACCGGAATATAAGGACATAAAACTATCAGAGAGTGTCCAAAGGAGGGCTACAAAGATGGCAAAGGGTTTACAATAAAGACGCATGGGGAACAGCTGAGGGGAGGCCTGATGACAGTCTGCAGCTCCCTCACAAGGGGAGCGGAGGGGCAGGCACTGAGCTCTGCTCTCTAGGGACAGTGACAGGACCTGAGGGAACAGCATGGAGCTGGGACAGGGCAGGGTCAGGCTGGGTGTTGGGAAAGGTTCTGCACCCAGAGGGTGGTTGGGCACTGGGACAGGCTCCCTAGGGCAGTGGTCATGGTCCTGAGCCTGCCAGAGTTCAAGATGCATTTGGACAACACTTTCAAACATGGGGTCTGATTTTTGGGTGGTCCTGTGCATAGCCAGGTATAGTTGATGATCCCTGTAGGTCCCTTCCAACTTGGGATATTCTATGATTCTATGACCCAGTACATAACTACAGAAGTTAAACTAATTCTCTGTTTATTTAATATACATTGCCCAGTTTCACAGTAAGTATAAACTAGCTAAAAGGCTGTTCAGCTTAGTTTTTATTATACTACTTACACACTTATATTTACAGATCACCATGGTCCATCTGCCAAAATTAATACTAACCTTCTCTACCAAGCCAAAAACAGGAAGATACTTTTACTATCCAGTTACTGTCCAAGAACAATAATGGTAATCTTGTAAAAGAAAATTCTACCATTTTGTATGTATTATCCCATTGGCAAAAACATGACCATCATACCTAAGAACGGGAAGTGAATCAAGACTTCTGATGCCAAGTGTCTTGTGTAATGAGGAAGAGGAAGATAGAAAAAACAAACTTTGTTCAAAAAACTATAACTTGCAGTGTTGTGTCAGTTGACATTTATTAAAACAGTGTTTTATTTAAGCTTTAATTGTTCAAAAACATACAGTTACTAAGCAATAAGTAATCAAATTAGACCAATTTTGAATTAATATTTCTCCCCAACCTCTATTTTCTTCCTTTTTTTTTTTATTACTCCACTTATCAGGAGAAATTCTTCTACGCCTTCAAAATCCAGAGCCATTTACAGCAGAATTTAAAAGCCTGACATGACTTATACGTTGTACCTGCACAGAAAGGAATACAGTTTTGAAAAGCACTGTGTCAATGAATCTGTACCTACCTGATTTCAAACTTGTACTCAGGTATGCTCTGTTGTGCTATAGGACCAGGAGCACCAGCATTACCACCGCCTACTCTACGTTGCACAGCATTCCTCAAAGCATGAAGCTTAAATTAACAGGCAAATAGTTAACAGATAGTGTAGCATTTATAAAGCATACAGTTTAATGCACCTCAATATGAACAAATTAGTTACTACATAACTGAAAAACTCTGAATTGTCTCGCTTCTGTCTTCGCAGGATTATGCTTTTGCCATGTCTGCAAGGGCCACTAGAGATAAGGAAATAAAGGAACAACCAAAATGAGTGGATTTGATGAGTGTGTTCCAGAAGCTAGGCACCTGCACCAACAAATTTAAGCATAACATATAGCATGTTACAATTGGAAGAGAAGGTCTAAGGACACGACCGAGTTCAAATGCACTTCTGAAACCATACTGTAGAGATGAGAGGCCACAGCTTCAACTAACATTAGATGATATACATCAAATGAGTACAAAGATGGACAACTAGTTTAGGAGAATGCAAAAGATATACATGACTGTGAAGGCAAGAGGATAAAAACAAAGAGCAGTATGAAAGGAAACTAAAATGTTAATTATGTTGCTGTGGTTTCTCTAAAGGACAATACTGAATGTAAAATCAGAATAGCTAATGGATCTGCAGGAAATGAAAGCAGCTATATACTAGAAGCAATGAAGTCACAAATCAAGGAATTTTTTTTTTTTTTAAAAAAAAAAACAAAAAACAAACAAACCAATAAAGCTAGTGTTACCATATAACTGGAGAGCACTGAGCATATAGTTGAAAACATACATGAGCAACTACAAAATGAATCTCACTGGTATTTAAAAAAAAGATTTTGAAAGAAATTTTGAAAGAGAGAATAACTGAACCCAAAATGAGGACAGAAAGGATAATTGTTTTAAGATACCAAGAGCAAGCATCAGAAATAGATGACAAGGAGTCCACCAGAGAATGCCAGGGAAGAGAGTGGGAGGAAGAATTGTTAAGGCTGAAGAGCAATCTGGTCACAACAATCTAAATAACATCTGTTAGAAGAGACAGGTTTTAAAATTGCTTGTCAATAGCAGAATGGTGGATAAAAAATATCATTAAAATCACTATGAAAAATGTATCATGCAGTTGCCTACAATATTGTCAAAGTATTCTGGAAACACTCATGAAATCCCTTCCAGGCCTAGTTCCTGTGATGCAGACAGAACATCAATGTCCTATGCCACTGCTTCATGGAAAACTCAAGCCAATCCTTCAAATAACTCCAGACTGGGTATACCAAGGAATTATTTTTATACACTTGTCCAGCATTAAAACTGAAACCTAACACTATATACCAAAATTCATATATATGTATATGTACAACTACAGACCCTAATTACAATATAATAATAATACGAGGATTATTTTTCATTACAATAGCCCTTAAGGTGGAGAATCATCATCACCTTTAAATTATGAAACTCTGAATTTATATCCATGTACTTAACTTCTTAATAGTTAAGAAACTAATTCTTAACAAAGGAACATGGAAATGGTTTGTCAGTTTTTGTAGAATTCTGCAAGTCAAACTGCTTCATCTCACTTTTAACCAACAGCTGAAAATTAAACTTCAGTAACTTCCCTCAAACCGTGAATACAGCTTGCCTGTCAGAACCCCTGTACACGATCCTGTAAAGTCTTATCTGTCATTCACTGGAAAACAGTTTGGATATTCTGCAGAAGTAATAATATATAAAAGTTTTGTTTTCTCTAGTTATTACATTCCCCTTACCTCAAAGCCTATATTGAGTTAATTTTACATAGATTAAAGAAATCCATAATCTTATAAAGACAGTTCTGCACTGATCACACAGCAACATAGATGAAATAATTAAGTTTCTCCTATTCTGACAAAACACTGTACATTACAATTAAAATCTCATCACTCTAAAGAAACAAATTCAGCTTTTACCTTAGACTGTCTTATTATCTCAACGACTTATGATGAAGCAATAGAAATACCTTGTCTGTGAGAAGTTTGGTAAGATTCTTCTGTTTTCTTGCTAAATACTGATCATATAACTGAGCCAGTTTAGCTGCTAACACATGCTCACGGCTAAAACAGGGATGATGGGTGAATATTAGTCCAGAAATATCAATATCCAATTGAAATGGCCCCTGAAAATCTCCAGGTCCAACAAGATACTGATTGGCAGCTGTCATTTTTATTGCCTGAAAGAAAAAAAGAATAAAATGGATTTATTAGCTCCAATAAAGCTACCATGCAAACAAACCCTGTGACAGAAAGTGAACCATTTCGCATTTTCTACATCTAACTACTGAGTCTTGAACTGTAAAGACTTCTGTAGTAACCTCCTTTGCTTTATTGACAAGTGGATGGCATTATACCTCCATAGGCATTCTGCAAAACAGAATTTCTATAGCCCATATGAGACTGATATAGAAAATCATCTGCCTTGCTGAAGATTTTACTTATGCTGAGCTGAGCAAAGATGACATTGCTGTATTGGAACAGGAAAAGCATGCTAGTTGTCTTTTTACCTGTTGCATTGTAATTGCTTTATTATTTCTGAGAATTCAGCTGTAAGAGAAACAGAACAGCTCTCTAAGAACAGCTTTTGTTACAGATAAATTGGACTGCACGGAAGAGGGAATCTGTTCTTTGTTTCTCCATTCTAATGTCAGGGAAATTCACATCAATAAGGCCCCAAAAGAGCTTTTAACGACAAATCTTAGAGACCCTACTTCAACTCTGCAACCTAAAGGCCATCATGGCTCATATCCTCAGGTAACTGCCATCAGGAGGGAGTTTGCCATGCTAGTAGACTGCTCCCCGCCTGATGACTGCTGATCCCTTCTTAGGGCTCTTCAGAACAGGTTTAAATATTCTTATAATGTGAAAAATGAAGTTGTTAGGAATGTGCCGACTGCTGCCCCTTCGTAAGACCTTGAAAAAGGAAGACTGAGTGGGGAGTTCAGCTATTGTATCGCTCTCTTACAGGACTGGTATAAATGCCCATGAAAAACATTCCATCTGATCCTTCAGCAGTTTCTCATCAGATTTTTTTAATGACTTTAATACGACTTTTTTGGAGGACTTTCACCAGGATAAAATAACTATCACTCACATGCTCTTCTATTTTAGTAATGCTGCAGAGAACACATCTGTCCTGATCATTAAGTCTGCCAGCTCATACCACGAGGAACTGTACAGATATGCTAACACAGGGACTACCCTACTTTGGCATGACAATATCCAAGGCTGCTTCACAGTGGCCTTTTAGCGATTCACAGACTTGAAGCAGTTCATCATGCACTGTAACCTCACTATTTCACTAAGAGGCTAAACTCTTCATTCTTCTGTATGTGTTATTTTTATGGAAAAATACAGGTGGAATATGCCTTAAAAAGTGGAACACTTTTAAGGAGCAGTTGTAGAGCCCAAGAAAGCAGCACACACGGCTCTTGCTACAAAGCTCTTCAGCTCATCAGTGCAGAATGGACATATAGTGTCCCAGTAATAACATATTAAATACACCTACCTTTCTATACACTGTTTCAAGTTCTGGTGCAATGCCTTCTTCCAGTGAAAATATTGGAGGCCTAGTAGAAGATTGTTTAATTGGATTAGGCAATGCTAAGATTTTGCCATCATCACCAAACCACTCTTTCCCCTACAAATAAACACAACATTTTATATCGTTTCTTACTTGATACAGAAATGATTTGCAAAATTATAACTCTTATGAGAAACAACTACAAAAGAAAAGGTGACTATGAATTGTTTGTGACTAAACTAAAACTTTAAGACAAAGTGAAATCTTTAAATATATTATAAGTTTTGAAACCACAGGACCACAAGCTTGCTTAAGCTTTAAATACACTTATTACTATAATTGCAAGAATTGTAGTTTTACACTAGACTGCCACCCGTATCTTCAAATTAGATTATAAAAATCATAAAGGAAAGAATTCTAGAGCTAAATGGCAGCTCAGAGAGATCATCTATCTCAACTTAAGTAGTCCACAACCTGAACCAACTAAGAAGATATCTTTGAAAGCAAATGAGGTGTCTTACACACTGATTGCCATCCATGCTTCACAGGTTAAACATTGACTAATTCATCCCTGTGCTCCCATGAACAGGATTTAAGAGTACCTTAAGCCAGCGCAGCTGCTGAAAGATGCTGGGCTGCCCTCTTATGCCCAGACCTGTTTTAAACTAATCCTAGAACCAGAGATGCAGATGTGGTAACACCGAAGAGTAACTGGGTTGAAACTGGCCAGTTGAAAATTTTAGACCTAATCTGATTCACAAAAGTGCCCTTCCCAGCACAGGAGGAAGTCAAAGAACTTCATGAAGAAGTGGTCAGGGCACCACGCCTGCCAGAATTCAAGCAGCGTTAGGATGATGCTCTCAGACATATGGTTTGAATTTTGGGTGGTCCAATGTGGAGCCAGGAACTGGACTTAATTCTTGTCAGTTCCTTCCAACTTGTGATATTCTAGGAACCATAATATAAAGGGCAACTGCTGTATACTAGCTGAAATGTATACTAAACATTACAACTACACACCTTATCGTATGCAGGACAAGAGCATGGTAAAAATATAACCAGAGCACCCTCTCAGCTGTTTCCATAAGCTACTCCTGTAAAGCTGAAAGGATTCTACAAGATCTCCAAATAATCTGTTTCAATATTTAATTATGCCTACATTCTGATCACTACATCTCTGTAAAGTACATTACTTCACATTATCTTCATGGACAGAGATGTCATTTCACATTGCTTACTTTTGTTACGATCCTCTAGTATATGACAGTGCCCAACTCTTATTTTCAGTTTTTACACATGTCACAAGCTCTCTTCTTATGAACAAAGGAGTTATTACCCCTATTCTACTGGAAAATAAACTGTGGCACGGAGAAGTGATTTGTTCCCCAGCAGGCTATGAGTACAGCCAGGAAGAAACACCAGTTTTCTAAGCCCCTGTTTGGTGCTCTAATTATTGGGATACACTAAAACACACACCTATGAAAATACACAGATCTTCAAGTCCAATACTGTTAAACATTTTAAAGACAAAAGACTCATATTACCATGACTGTTCACCTACTTAACTGTAACAAAATACTAATAAATAAGGAGTGAGAAAGAGACAGCCAAGAACATAGGAGTAACTTACTTGCTCCTGTCTGAGAATTCTGTTTTCTACAATATTTTGATTAGATGGTGATACAAAAGGCCTTTCTCCTGTGTAAAGACCCTCATCCTCAAGGTACCTAGGCTGCACATTTCCAGGCATCTTCTGAGAAGTGGGCACTAATGAGAAATAAATATAAAAGCACATAAAATATCTTAAAACTGCAGTTTTAATTTATTAATTCTGTAGTAGCCTATGCTATTCTTGAAACGAAAGGTATTCCGTTTTAAGCATGCTGTCAGCAATATTTTCCAGAAAAGAGAAATTACAAAGTCAGAACAAGTCCTTTTCTTTATCAGGACATATCCTGAGTTTAATTCTATCCTAAGTGTCTCAGATCTTCTAAACAATTAATATTTCCTTACCAAAATAAATAAATTTTTAAATAATTTAGCAGAGTTCAGTATTAATGCTTGCTTGCATAACAGAGTAAAATCCTTGTGATCCTTTAGCAACAACAACTGACTAAATGAATGTTTCTAAGCAAAGCCCATATAAAGCACAACTTCAGTTACCATTACGAGTTTGCTTAAGGCAGTCACGTACAAAATACGGAAACGTATAAAAAGTTATGTTAGTCCAATAGCAGTAGATGGGATTCTTTTTTTCCCCCCACTGGCACATAGGGGCTCAGTACTTTTTAGGGAACGCTCTCCTCCTACATTCAGAGAGTGATTGTACTAATAAATACAGTAACAGTGATCCCCCTGAATCAGAACACAGTGGACCACACTAGAACGAGTAAGAACTCAATTGCAAGATGTAAAAAAGGAGAGGAACCAAACATCAATATTTTGGTATTCCATCCTAAGCTGTCCTGATATCATTCTGGTAACCTACCACTACAAAATTTATTTCTGTTTCTTCCACTTCAAATATTAAATATCAAGTGATATGATAAAGCTTTTATTTTATTTGTATTTATTTTTAAGGGCTTTGCAGTTCTATGGGAAGAAGGCAAAAAAGTCAGAGACATGATCCATGCTGACTATTTCCAATTAAACAAAACGAGTTTTGGGAGAATGGCCCCTTACATCACAGAAATCCTAATGCTACTTACATGACTTTGGCAAACTTGCCATATGGAAAAAATTACAGCTGTGGCCAAGTGAAGAAACATACGTTATATAGTGCATGAATCACTCAGTACCTAAATATGTGTATGCTATAACCTGTTGCATAGGCTAAACAATGTAAGAACTAAATTCCAGTGAAAAAGGGGCCAGCCACCTTGCATTTGCTGCAGAAGGCACTAAGATATACTCCAGAGCAACCAATGTGCCCTGAGTTCACTTGCTAGCATACCAGACTGTGACCTGCTAAGGTATGCATATTGCTACTTAATCCATTTTGTAAGACTTTTTCGGACACAGCCTTAACTGGATGATAAGTGGTGGAGCACAGCAATTAAGTATCTCCGTATTGCCAACCTGATACAAGATTTTTCAAAAGATCAAAGGGTGGCATGCTATGCAAAATCCAGGAAGAAAATGGTTAAGCACAACCTTCATACCTGTTAGCCTGCTGGGGATGAAGAGAAATTCCTTTTCTTTTTGCACTTGTTCAGAGTAGCTTTCACAGTCAGCAGGCTTCATAACTATAAGATCTTCAGCTGTTTGCCCTATATTGAATAAATCATCTTTAACTAGGCGTACATCTTCATCCTATAGTTCAAATGAAAACATCTCTATTAGTTCATCTGTTTCTTAAAGTACAGATCTCTAGAAAGCATACTTCAAGAAATTTTAAGGGAACAAAAGCTGTCATTTCATATTAGATGGTTAAAATTAATTCAAGAAGTCTGACTACGAGTATTAAAATTTTTTCTACAGCTCACACCGTTTCATCTTCCTCTTGTTCTTCCTCATGGGCTTCTACATATTCTTCTGCCTCCTCTTCTTCGTTTAATTCACTTATTTTTTGTGCTCCAGCACCATTCTCTGGTTCAGAGTCAAAATTGAAGGTAAAGAAATTATATGCTTCTTCAGTGGAAGGAAAATCATTCTGGACCTATAAAAAGACACAGATACTTTTATATGACATTTATAATAAATTTAGGGCAAGTCAAAGTATCTTTCCATTAATAATAGGAATAACAGTTAGCATGTACAAACACTTGTCACTGGATATTTCATCTCAAATAGAGCTCACAAATGCTGAAATTAACTGAAACATTTTTAAATGATATAGCAACAAAAAATCTCATATCATTTCATGAAATATTTCTTGCAATGCTTTATAGAAAAGAGTCTAGTTCAACTTTAACCAGCTTATTATTTTAAATAAACAATTTGTGAATGAGAAATGCCAAGGTTTAAGTTCTGGCTGTAATACAAATATCATTATATAACAATAATGCAGATGAATCATATGAGAAGAAATTTATAATAGCATATTATAAATGTGCCTGGTCCCTGAAGGACTTAGGCTCCTTTGAGTGTTAGGATCAATGTTCTAATAGGAGAATTAACAGTAGCATTTTGTGACTCTAAGCATCTTATGCTCCTTTAACTTCCAACTGGTGACATCCAGCTGAGAGGAATTAAATAGAAGGAGCAAGTGTCCTTCTTCAAGTTCCATTAATTGTGTACAGATGGGCTTACATTTTTTTTTTTTTTTTTTTAAAAAGTCACTTATATTTGATGAAGGTTTAATTTTCACATTTCAACTGTAGACATATTCTGTTTATGAATTTTTAAATTAAACAAAACCCTCTTCACTGCTCAAGACTGAAGCCTGCTTGCTTATTCAAGCAGAATCATGAAGCCATATAAAGTTTAAATAAAATTACTATCAGTTACTGAAATGATGGAATTGGTACTTACTGGTGACTTTTGTTTCATTTTTTTGACAGAATCACGAAACTTTACTTTTGATAGTAGGCGGGATTCATCCTCTTGCATCTCTCTAAATTTATCACTATCAGACTGCACAAAAATATGAGTCCGTCAAAAAATAAAGACAAAAGACACAGAGATTAGATGTTGCACTTCCATATTGAAAACTTAAGAAAAAAAGAAAACAATCACCGTGATGACAATTATACTGATTTTGTATTTATGTTAAAAGGATACATTTATTAGTTAATGCCTTTCTCCTTTAATATCGGTCAAGAAATAGACTGCAGAGCATCAAGAAACAGTTCATTGCATAAATGCATACATTCTTCACTACTGATGAGCTCATTTCTGCACTTCTGAAAACAGGCACCACATTCTTATCTCCACAAGGGGGAGAAATGGGGCAGCAATGAGAAATCTTCCAGTCCCAGAAATGAGACAGATGAGAGACTGGCAGACAGCACCAGCCTGGCAGCAGTGACAAGGGTGCTGCTGGCAGACAGTACTGACTGGGAAGGGAATCAAGGAGCCAAGAACAGCTACTTCTATAGTCCCTGCTGAAAACAGGGCAATTATATTTGTATTATTCAAAAAAGGTACTCTCCATTGCTTGGGTGCCTAAATACAGACTTATTTGTTTTGATCTCTCTCAAGTAGTTACTGCTAGGCTGCTCTGAAGTTCCATGGATGATGAAGAAAGGAAATAGCGTGGTTATCCTCTTCCTGTTTTCTGAAGCCTTATCTGTCCCCACAAACAGATAAGACAGATCACTGGTTGAGGTTAAGTGCTTCAGATTGATTTGCATCAGGCTCAGCCAACATAAAGAAACCTAACATTTTGTTTTTGCTCTTTGTAGCACGAATTCTTAAATTAAAGGAAGATTTTTCTTTAGTCAAAGTTTACCTCTAGTCAATTTGAACTTCAAAATATAACAATAAGAAAATCTGGCAAATCCAGCAAAATAAGAAATTCTGTCAATCTGACAGCCACTTATTTAACAAAACAATACTTTATACATGTGTAAATAAGTACAGGAAACAAAACCAGCACGTGGAAGGGTGTAGGTATGCCTTATATGAAATATCCACCTCATTTAAGGACATCCCTTCCATGATTTCCTAATAAAAATGTATTAAAACAATACTACTTAACTGACCACTATGACAACTACTTTTTCTAAGAAAATACTGGCAAAAAGCCTCCCCAAAACCAACGTAGATAGGTACTTCTAGCCCAAACAAGTAATTTAACCAGGCTTAATTCACATTGTTTGCAATTCCAGACAGAGGTGTTACTGCTACATGTTATTTTCTGGGCATACAAGTTCTTTTGAACACATTTGCTAGAGGCAAGCAGTCTCTGTGAATTCTGAAGAATATCCATGCACTAATTCTACAGGCATAGCCCTTGTTATTTATTCAATACAGAATTAATTTTCTAACAAAGAATATGCTTATATTAAAAAAATGAATATAAAATAGTGTCAAGGAAATATAAATACAGTGCAATGAAAAGTTAATATACAGCATTTAGCAATTACACTGTGCAAATTTATATAGAGCAGTCCTTTCTGTTACAGTAACTTAAATGCTCCAGGCATCTTAAACAACACAAGTCATGAACCTGAAAATGATGAGTTTCACATAATGTCTGTACTGTAGGTAAAGAAAATGACTGTTGTTAAATATGTACATTAAAAGCAATAATTGGGGAGGTTCCTGATAACTAAATCAAACAATTATATCATTCTGATCACATTAAAATAAATGAAGCTGATCTTCTGTAGTCTTTGATTTATTTGATGTTTCATATTCAGTCTCACTACCAGGATAGCAAGACCTAGAGTACTTTCTTACCACTTTATCCAGGCTGACTTCTGTTTTTCTTTCTCTGATGTTTTTCAAACGCCTTGGTTGTGGACTGTGGTCATCTTGAGATAAAGTGACTTCTGCTTTTGCCTAGGCAAACAAAAAAAATAATGCTTAACTGTAACATAAATGTAATAGGACCAAAGCTACAGTAAGTCCCAGGAACTCAACATCTTATGTGTGCTTGTATTAAGGACAGAATCTTTTAACTATGTAATCAGCTTAAGTGCTTTTACAGACCTAGATGTTAATACCCCTTATTAAACTGCACAGTTAACTTAATAGCAAATCAATTGATTTCAAAACAGCATGGTAATTTTTTTTGATGAAAACAGAAACATCTTGTAATGATTTTAAATTTTTCTTATAAAAAAGATAAATTTTATAGTACAACACAACTGAAATGTAAACTTCAGGAAAATACAGCATGAGAAAGACACTTGAAAATAACTGTACTGATGAACTGAATTCTGGCATTAGAATTAAAAAAGCAAATATCCCAATCAGGTACACACACCACCAGGAAAACAAAATCAAGCTGTCGGTACTTCTAAGAGTACAGTCAAATGAACAGTATTTTTGAAGGACTCTCACCCTCGCTGCTTTTATTTTCTCTCTCATTCGCTCCCTGACAGAACGTTCTGCAAAGCCTGCCCTTGATGTAGATGGAGCAGGCGGCAAGCCTGAAACAGAGAGAACACAGCAACATGTTTAAATTGTATTGTAAAAGAAACTTAATTATGTAAAATAAGACTATCCCACACAGAATCCCACATCCTAAGAGAATGCATGAGGAACTGTGAAGGAATCAAATGTTTTTTTTTTTTTTTCCTCTTTTGCACAGTTTGAACTTAACATACTATTATTTAAATGCCTTTAGTTGCAGTGGATCTGGCTTTCACAATAAACTCTGAACCACCGTAAGTAATGCACACACATTTTTTTGCTATTAAAATAGAAAAATAATTACCTGGCCTTTAACAAGCACTTAGAGCTTCCAGACCAAATTTTGAGTGGTGATGTGCAATAAATCCTGATACAGATCCTGACTGTAAGAGTACTTACAAACTTGCTTCCTTTTCCAGTTTAGGGCTATCTGCTTTTTGTGGTGACAAACTATTAACTTCACCAGTGGCATTTTTGTGCTATCGTTCTAGCACAACCAAGAGAATGAGGTGAATTTTACCCAGCCCCACGTATGACTGACAGCATCAACTAACCTTCACTAAAAACCATTTCACACACAAGCTACTTGCAGCTCTGCTGGTGCCAACCTTGAATCAACAGATCACCAGCTCTCCAAGCAAAGGAACATGTTGTCCCCAGCTGCAGCAAATCAAGAAAGGAGGCCACATGGATGAAAGAGCTGACCCCAGGAATAAAAAGTTAACTTACAGGAGCTGGAAGCAGTCACAGGTGACCAGAGAGGACCATAGCATTGTCCAAGCACACAGGGTTTAGAAAAGCCAAAACCCACCTGGACTTGAATGGATATGATGTGCAACAAGATGAGAGCTTTTACAGGGGTATTAGCAGCAAAAGGAAGACTAAGAAAATCAGAGACCCACCTCTGAATGGGGCAGAGGACATAGTGACAGGGGCCACAGTGAAAAAGAAACACAAGTAATCAGTGCCTTCTTTATCTCAGCTTTACTGATAAGATTTGCTACCAGGAATACCAGGCTCCAGAGAGTCTGAAATTTACCCTTCATAGAGGAAGATCAACTAAGGCCACATTAAACAAACTGGGTGTACACAAATCCATGGAATGTAAAGGGATGCTCCTGTCAGTGCCAAAGGAGCTGATGTCACCTCAAGGCCACTCTCAATTAAAAGACTATAGTGATTCAGGGAGGTTCCTGGGGACTGGAGTGAACACCACTCCTGTCTTCAGGAAGAATGGAAGCTGGTCAGCCTCACCTTAATGCCTGAGAAAGCAACGGAACAAATAATCCTGAAAAACATTACCAAAAGTATTAAGGACAAGAGGATAGTTAGGAGTCATCATTACGGATTTATGAAGGGAAAAACCAACCAGACAAAACACCTTACACCTGACCTACACAACAACTTTATACGATGAGATAATTGGGTTAGTTGATGAAGGAAAAAATTATTGGATGTTGTTTATCTTGACTTTGAGACTTCCAGCACTGTTTCCTCTTAGTAGTGCTAAGCCCAGCTAGAGGTCATCACCAGAGGGGTATACCCCAGGGGATGATTTAAAACAACCAAACAAAATCACAACCCTACTTCCATTCCCAAGAACTCATCGAAACCCTACATCCTTTAGGATCAAGTATTCTCTGCTGATCCTGTGAAATCTACAAAATTGAGTTTTAAACGACTGGCATACATTTAGATTTCTGAATAGTAACTACCCAGGTTGGGACACCAACCTGGGACTGTGTGGTCATGGACAAGGACAACTACTGCTTGTTGCAGCCTTTAAATTGGTGTTCCCAAAAAGCCCAGGCTTTCTTTTTTTTTCCAAAATTAAAAGTGAATGAGAATTCATATTTAATAATAAGAGTTATCATGATCTCCTTTTCATTTGTTGGATTGATGGCATTCCTTCCCCTTATATCCCAAATTCTCTCAGATTATGATTTCTTCAGGTAGATTCAAACAAATAATGGTAGTGTGACCCCATACACTATTGCATTCCCCAATTCCAAAATAAAAAGGATGAAAATTATTCAGTTCTTCACAAAGAAGCTACAGCATTGGGGGCAAAAACGTAAAGGAGTGGATACCTACAACCTACCTTCCTCTCATAAACTGAAATAAAAAACATTGTGTATATTATGAGTGAGATTGTACATATAAGAAAATGGCAAAACTTCCTCCAGTTTTATGTATTAAACACAATTACATTTGTATTCTGCATAGTACTGTGAGTTGGTACCCATCTTTCTTCTACTGGATTGCATGATCATTGTAAAAGAGTCAAGTTTATCCTCTTTACAAAAGCTTCCAGAAAAAGTTTATCTGAAAACATAGTTTTATATACACCTAGGAGCTTAGAAAGCAATCAGTTAGAATCTTTTCTTATTCAAAGACCTAACTAGTTGTCTCCCCATCTGCACAGATCTCTTCAGTCTCACTGGAGTCCTGGAGCTCACCTGGAAATTCTCAGGAGCTTGCTGAAACACTATTGCATGTATCAGCTATGCAACTTTTTAAAAAGAAATGCTTTATATCCCTTCTCATACATGGAATACTCAGATCTCATTTTGATTTCTTTTCTTTAGAACTTGTTATAGTGACGTTTATTTCCAGAAGGAGCTGTATTGTTCCACATAGGACACATTGGATCTTTTTACTGGAAAAACTGCAAGATATTTAGCAGGAGAAAACCAGCTCTCTTCACATTTGTGTTTTGCAGTGCATGGCTTTTTAATTATTTTTAATCTATGACCACATGACATTCTAAGCAAATAAGTTTTTCTAGTTATCTCTGCTTATATAATTCTAACACTTGTCAGCTCCTTGAGCCAAGCACTGATTTGTTCTTTGTCCTTAGGAAAGAACACTGTTTGCCAAGGTCTAAGTAAAGGGTGATTTCAGGCTTATATAAGGCATTAAATTCATGAAAAGGAGATAAAACAGCAGAGGCTAAGGGCTTAGGAATGGTAATGTCACACAACATACATCACATTGCAGCTGATTTGATGTGATTCTGAGAGCTTTCCTGGTGGCAGAAAACACTGTATTTGGAACATACAACTTAAGCATTTAGAGGCTAGCAACTATACCAGAGTGCAATCTGATTTCTAGGACGACCACTAGGATAATTTCTAGGATAATCCACTGTCATTTAGAAATAAAAAATATTAAGATCAAACTATGCTATCACTGATTCTACTTAGAAACAATGGGCTTAGGTGTATCCTGATCTTTTCAAATCACACAATTTACTGCCTGTATCTGTACAAAGCTTTCGTTGTATCTGGAAACTTTCAAAAGAAAGGAAAAAGCACAAAGTAAGTATCAGTAGCATAAGACCAAGAGAAAAGAAAGCATCCAATGTCCATTTCCTTACTAAGGAGGAATACTAAAGAAAGAAATTAGTAAGCACTCAGCAGAGATGCTAAGAGATGACACACAGGAAAGCCTGCCTGAATTTTACCTTTTCTAAGAAGGAATGCAGTACCAGTAAAAACAGAATGAGAACTAAGAACAAAACAAGATCTACACAGATATTCATTAGACTCAGCTAACTGAAACTCATCATTCCAGAGCATCCAATGGAGTGGCTGAAGTAACATCAGAGCAGTCAGTGATTCTGAGAAATGATGGAGAATGGGCAAGTTCCAAAACCCTGGGCAACTGCCTTTTCTTAAAAAGGGGGAGATAGAAAGAACCACAGAAGCAAGCACAGGTCAGTCTAATTTCAATTCTCCTAATAAATAAAAATCCTATTTGTAAACGTTTAAAAGTCAGCAATAAACAACAGCAGGCCCAGTTTAGCCAAGTTTTCAAGATCTGTCAAGCCAATTTAATGTTCTTCAGCATATATTTCACACAGACTGTTAGCAGTCTGGAAAAGGTATAAGCTTGTGACCAAGTACTACAGGAAGTGTCTCATTAGGAAATATTTTGATGAAATTACAGGAAGGGATAGGAAAAAAAAGAACGCATGCAAGTCACTGGAAAGCCACATTTAGAAACATAAGTAACAGTTAATACATTCAAAACAGATACTGTATAGGTATTTTCAGGCTCTGCCTTAATCTAATAGCTTTACAATACTTATTAATGGTTTGAATGATGATATAATGTATATCCGTGTACAAAATGTGCAAGCAAAGCCTATCAGAAGTCACATTTGGAGAAAGGCTAAGTTTGAAGAGTTTTTGGAATAGAGGAAAAAAATGCATTTCTAACAAATTCAAGCTCGCAAAAGGTCACTGCACAAAGAACAGCACCGTGGGCCTGCTGGAGATGGAAATGATGAACTTGAATTGCTATGAGGAAGGTGGTTACACATTGGAAAAGGCTTTTAATTTCTGGGATCTTCTAGCATTGGACTAGTCCCTGAAGTCAGCCATTCAGTCTTCATCAGTGCAAGCTTTTAAGTTTAAAAAAAAAAAAAAAAAAAAAAAAAAGGTATCAAGATTTAAATTGAGTCGAACCTACTTTAGGGAAGAAGATAGAAGGGAAATCAAAAAGCAACTTATTCTATGACTTTTTTCCTGTCATTGTTTTCCATACAGTTGCTCTGTGAAAACATTCTACTTGACTGGAACATTCAATTTCATTCCAATTTTCTGAAAACTAGAGAACAGATAAGTGTCTGCTTTCAATCTTCTGGAATACTCGACAATTCCTTGTAAATGTTTCCAGACAAGCACAGTGAAAGCAAACTGCGTAAACATGCAAAATTAGCACAGAAAATCTTCCATCACTTTAAGCACCTCCAGAATTGATGCTCATTATGCTGAAGAATTTTTTATGAATGAATTAATTCCTTGTGACATAGGAATGACGCTTTCTATACATAATGAAGAACATATTAAAGCTTTAATAGTTGTGGTAGAATTAATTCAATGCATCAATTACTGTGGGATCCTGTCATTACTTGAAAAGAAGGACCACTTAATTATTTTTTACTGCTTTACTTCTCTTCTGTTTATGCAGCCAAGTAATTTATGCTTAACTTCAAGATATATATATGGAGTAGAATACAAGAGACATCCCTGAGAGCACTACTTCGCAGGATCACCCCTTCAGGCCTGTATAAAAGCAGCTCACACCACATTTTATGTGGGAAGCATCATTATCCTGCAATGTCTCTGTAGTTTACTTCAGGCAGACACAATGAGCTATCTGGATAGTTAAAATGAAATTAAGCAGAACTGAGAACCTACAAACATCATCTAATAAATTTGTCCCTCAATTTCCTCTGAACCTGGTCTCTGCACTTACGCAGACCCTAAACTGCTGCAAGCATCTTGACACCCACCCCATACATGAACAGGATGCAGAAGCCAGGCACGAGGTAAAGCACACAGACCAATGCTTATGCCATGACCAAGCACCAGTGGTACCTAAAATAGGGAATGACAACTTCCACCATGGGTGCTAGAAACACCTTTGTGTTTTTCATGGAAACTGCAACACTGTACTTGTCCTGGCATCTCACTGTAGTAAGTATCAGATGCAGGCTTTTTTTTTTAAGAAAATCATTTTTTGCAATTCTTATTTGTTATTCTGACTGACACAGTGCCAAATCTTTGGATTTAAGTAAGGTCTAGAAGCATCTAAGCACACACGTACAGCTATCAAAGGAAAACAGTACTGTTCTGCTATCAGAGTGCATAAAAACGGGTAAAGACTGACCGAGCCTGACTGAACACTTGAAGACTAATGGGGAAAAGCAACATCTGCTGTGATTATGAAGCAAAGAAATAGCTAATGGATGTGTTTCAAGATAAGCTTGCCATACTGGGACCAGAATGAGAAAGTGAACACAACGCGACATGAAAGAAACCAAGCATTTGAGGGACATCACAAACTGAAAATGCCAAAAATGTTACTTACTTCCCACTTGTATTTAAATAGTTCTCTTTTCATAGGCGCGTGCATGCGTCTGTGTGTATTTTTCACACCACATATTTGTTGTGAACAATGAACTAATACAGTGACAACCATGAGAAATTAAAGAGGCATTGGAATAGAGGCAATGTATTAGCACAGGTACTAAAACAAAACCCAAGCATGCTAGCTATGCAGAACTTCTTTACTGAAAGGGCTGTGAGGCATTGGAATGGGCTGCCCAGGGAAGTGGTGAAGTCACCATCCCTGGAGGTCTTTAAAAGACATTTAGATGTAGACCTTAGGGATATGGTTTAGTGGAGGACTGGTTAGTGTTAGGTCAGAGGTTGGACTAGGTGATCTTGAGGTCTCTTCCAACCTAGACGATTCTGTGGTCCAAAAGCTTTGTATATACAAAATTGTATATATTGTTCTTTTCTCAAAGCACTGCATCACTGCCCTGTTTATCCTTGGGAAGGGAGCTGCTGTGAAGGAAACCTGCCATCACTAGCAGGTGTCTCCTGATTTCCCCATGAGACCCCCTCTGAAAGGTGCTGGAGTCAGCCAAGTGCGTATCACCCCGGAGCACGAGCAGGCACAGTAAGGCTCGAAAAAAAAGGAAAAGAAAGGCACAAAGATCTTGTGAGCACTGGGAACATCTCTAAATTGTGGATGTCGAGAAAAAACAAGTAGTGTTTTGAGAAAACGAGCTTACGGACAATACAAATTTCGCTTGGATTCTGGTGAAAACCCGAATGTGTCTGGTGTGTTTGGGGTTTATTGCCCGTTTAACCCTACAAATTCGCTCTTTTTCGCCCGGTGCAGCTGAGCCCCCGGAGCCGCGCAGCTGGGCCAGCGACCTCCTTCCCCCTAAACGTGCCGCTAGGCCTCTGCTTCCGACACCACACCCCCAGTAGCAAACCCACGCCCAGATTTCCCAAAAAAATGATAGTTTTGGGCAAAACCAGCCGGCAGTTAGCTGCCAGGACCTCGCTCACTGCACCCCCCCCCCCCCCCCCCCCTCCTCCTCAGGTCCCGCCCCCCGCCATGACACCCGCCCCCTCAGGCGGGCCCCGCCCCTTGGGGCCACTCACTGCGCGGCGGCCGCGGGGAGGCGGCGGCGGGCAGCGGTTCCGCCATGTGGGGCCGGGTCCGTTCCTCCATCCGGGAGGGCTCCGGCAGACCGGGGAGGGTCCGGGGGGCTCCGGGCAGGGCTCCGGGGGTGGCAGGGCGGCGGCGAGGCGAGGCGGGGCCCGAATTTATCGTGGCGGGAGGGAGCGCGGATGCGCAGTGCTGCCCGCGGGGTTGTGCGCGCATGCGCGGTGCTGCTTAAGGGGGGGGGGATTGTGAGGGGGCTGCCGTTGGGTGCGCGGCTCTGGTCCTGTGAAGGGTCCGGTGAAGTGATGGCTCCTCACGATTTAAACACTGTTTCTGAAGGAGTTCTGCAGGTGGAAGAGAGGGCAACCGTGTTTTCCTAAGCTACTCGAGTCGAGCTGTTTTAGCTAGGAATTCGGAGAATGTAATCAGCTAACTCGCCTCAAAGTAAAATAGAATTAAAAAACATTTAAAGTACATACTTAACAACATACGGTATCTGTATGCAATGTATTTGCACAGAAATAATAACCATGCCCACCTGTGTTATCACAGAATCATTAAGGTTGGAAAAGCCCTCCAAGATCATCTGGTCCAGCCATCCCCAATGTCACCCACTGAACCATGTCCCCAAGCACCAGGTCCAGCCTTTCCTTGAACACCCCCAGGAACGGTGATGCCACCACCTCCCTGGGCAACCCGTCCCAATGCCTGACTGCTCTTTCTGAGAAGAAATGTCTTAACCACAGTGCCTATATGGATCTAGGGAATAACACAAGGCTACCAGACACTCCAGTTATTTATACTTTTCTGTTACACATAGGAGTAATTCCCATAATTCTGTGAAAAATGACAATAACTGTTTTCTTCTCCACTAAGTGGACACTGACCTCCATGATTATCATTTGGGGCTCCACACTGAAGTTCATCTGCTCAAAGGCTGGCATCTGGCTGTCACAGGCAACGCAGGAATTACTTTTAGGCAGTTACTGTACGAAGGGAAAGGTTTTAATATGTGCACACTGATCAGGAGATACATCCATGTAACCTTTGCACCCTGAATGCTCAAACAAGATACCCCTTAACATAGAGTCCTATTATTATTTTTTATATTGAATGAGTCAAAATATATGTATCTGTTTAATTATTCCATGTAACTGAATGATGTAGGCCAGTATACACTGCATGAAGAATACATTGCATTTTAAATACATATATAAATAATCCACCCACAGTCCATAAAGTAAGCATCAAGGTTCGGATCACAAAGACACATTCAATCCCTTTTTTCACTCTCAGTGTTGGCTTTGGTTGGCTGGAATCTACCAAATCACTTCAGCTTTGTTTCCACTATGAGGTTGCAGTATTTGATTACAAATGTTTGGGGAATTTTCAGAGTTAAATGATTCATTTCTACTCTTACTTCAGGTTCCTGCCTTTCTTTACCTTTAATTGTCAGGACAATAAATGCAGCTCTATGTGTTCCCTACAAAAAGCTTGCACCAGCAGTGCTGCACCAGTGCAAAGCACTCACAACAGCATAATTTGTTCTGGATTTTAAAATTCCTGTGAAGCAATTCACAGGAATAAAACGCTTTTCCACACCTTGCTACACCTCCTTTAGCAAGAGCGCTAACTGAGGCCTGCACAAATCATCCTATTTCCCCATCAGCTCTTTGTGCTGGGTAATGGCTCCTGTGTACTTGCCTTAAAGACTGCTTCCAGCCCAGGAAGGAGTGATCTCCACATCCCTCTTTAGCTCTTCGAAGACACCTATTGCAAAAACACAACAAGCAGAGGAGGAATAACTTTGTTATCGCCTGCCTAGGATTAGTCCTTACTCTCCCCAAAGGATTTTCAGGTTGCTGAACAGCTTCCTCAGGTTGCACAGAGAAGTGAACTTGCCCTAAACAAGTGGTTTTAGACAAACGTGACTGTCTCCCAAACCACCTTTGCATTCACCTCAGCACCTGTTCCCCAATATCCTGCACTAGCCCTAAGGATGACGTGCCCGGGAACTGCAGCATTTCCTGGCTGCATGCAAGTTTCATCAAATACCAGCTTCATGACACACACACAAAAAAACATGCTGCAGCTTCTTGCAACGTTATATTACTCAGCACATAAAACTCTTTTTCATATTAAACTTTATGTATCACATTTCAACAGTCTTTCCTACAGGCAAACGAAAATGGAGAGTGCTGGCAACAAACCAAACAGCCCTTATGGCCACTTTCTTTAACAATTTGCTAGCATTTCTTGAAATTAAGTAGTAGGGCAGGCACTAAAACAAGGTAATAAACAACTGAGCGCTAAAGCTCTCCATGAGCTCAGAGGCTGGCTGTTTCCAAAGCACTAAAACCCCAAAACAAACACAGGGAAGTTTCTTCCAACTCCTCTTCACAAAACAAATTATGTCAAAAATACATGGGACGTCATTTTAAGGGCCTTGGATTCTTAAATTTGTCTCATCCGTGAACACATGCAGAACACAGTGACATTTAAACAGGCCTGAAGGAAAATATTTGTTTCCTACCTGGGCTTTCTGTTGCAGCAGCTTTAGGACTGCAGGCAGCAGCCTCCCCTAGCAACAGGCTGCCCAGGGAGCCTCTGCCTCTGGGTGTTAAAGAGACAGATTCTCCTCCTTAAGCTGCTAAAGCTGTCCTGTAAGATTTTTTATTTATTTATTTTAACAGTTTCTTTTACATAACAGGGAAAGGAAAGTCGCGAATTATCTGCAGGAAAGATAAGAAGTGATTGCACCTCCCGTAGATAGCAACTTACCCCAAGTACTGCAGTGACTTGAGAAAGGAATATCCATTGCATGTTCTTGCAGGATCATGAATGGTTATTTCAGATTGAAATACAATAAAGACAGTCACTCTCCCTAACTTTCAGTACTGAGCTTTGCTAAATAATCAGATCGATTTCTGTGTACTTCCTCTGTAACTAGAGGAGAGGCACAGATGCTCCTTGGGCCATGTAAGACTCAGAGCAGTGAAGTTATATTCCTGACTCCCTCCCTCTGAGGACTAAAGAGATATCCTAAACCTCTAATTTAGCCTATATGCCAACATTCAAACAAGTAAAACGTTTTTAGATGAGTTCCACTCTTAAAAAATCCCCGACATTGGTCATGTAGGGATAAATCCTTTAAGTGAGCCAGTTATTTTCCAGGCTCTGTTCTCCAGTGCATGAAAGTTCTCAGAGTATTAACCAAAGCTATATCGATGGGATGACAATGTATTATCCTTTACAGATGGTCTTTACAAATAACAGAAGCTTCAGCAAACTTCTTAGCATGTAACTTTTGAGAAAAGTAGTGGGAAACAGCACAGTAAAAAATAAAGTGTCACCTCTCAGCAGCTGTAATTTTCAGAAAGGCTTTTTATTTCATTTTTTGTTTTGTTTTATGGTTTTGTTTGTTTTGATTTTTATTTATTTATTTATTTATTTTCACCAGTCCATGAATAGAATAGGCATCAGTTCCAAGTCTGAAGAAGGCAGATTGTGAAACTGCAGTAAGAACACAAACCATAACTTTATTTAAGAAGTTACCATTATACTTTAATACTTCTGTAGCAGAACAGAAGAGGCTGCATTATCAAGGCTGCATTAAGATTGTTCTAGAGACTGCTAGAAGGGAAATACAGCCTTAACCCCTGGCTGGAGAGGCAGCAGAGGGATGACTTATCTGCTTGTTAAATGCTCACAACCAGCTTGTCTGGATAATTGGAATGGCAGAAATCTGTCAGCAATTCAGTCAGTTTGTAAAAATGTGGATTGTCTTATATACAGTTCGTAATTTTTATAGGAACGAGGCAATTTATAGTATTGCTATCAAATCTGAGGAGGTCTTTGCTGCTGCACCAAATTGCTAAAAAGTAATTTTGTATGTTAGCATTTGTATCAGTACCTTAAGTACAACCAGAATAAACAACATTGCTGGTACTAAATGGAGTTGTTACTAGACCAATTTATAATTGTTCCCGTATAAACAGCCCCTATAACATCTGAAGGTCTGTTACTGCAGCATTTTAATAGCTGGAATCACATGAAAAGAGATGGCTGAATTGTTTCCTATATCTGAACACTGTTATAAAAAGGAGATCATGGGAAGAAGTAAACAGTCACAGAAGATAAAAAGATTGGGAGTATGCATGTTTGATTAAATTAAGAGGAACTATCACGGATGGAAAGCACTGACACGACAACAGCTTTCAAGAACGGGGCAGAAGTGTTACCAGAAGCGAGTTTTCTGGAGGTGACACATAGGGTACACAGTCGCTGGTATCTGCTAAGTCTCATCGTATCTGCGACTGTGGAAATAAGCGATTGGGCGGGTGAGCCTTCGTACATACTTTGGCAATGATTCAGGCTGAACATCTTGTTTTGCTAATAAGCCTGTGTCCCAGCAATCTCTCCCAGTCTCAGGAACAGTTGTGCAAACAGCTGAAATGATGGACAAATACGAGCTGCGTTATGGAAGGAGCGTTAGTATCGTACCCTAAAGGAGCAGTGGGGGGCCTCTGCTTAACAGGATGGAAAGCTGCAGGATGTGAAAACACATGTCAGGACAAGACTACACTCACAGGAGAGAGACAAAATTTAAGCCGTATATGTTTTCTGCAGCAGAAAGCAACACATTTGTCTCAGTCGGTGTTGTAAAAACAACTACAAGCCCAGTGTCTTTGAGTGCACTGGACAGCAGATAAGATGATATGAGAAACTCCCCTTCTGTAGGTGCCATGCTGTCACCGCTGGGCATCAGCTCTTAGTTGGTCAAGGATGGCCTTTGGTGCAGGCAAGGTAGCTCCAAAACTCTGTATCTTACAAGATATGCACAACTTCTACAAAATAGAAGTACTTGTGTCTGTATGATTAGAATAACAATTTCAACTGCTTTATGCAGCTCTGCATCGATCTCAATTTCAGAGAGCTTAGAAAGAAGGGAGAACATACTCTGCTCAGCTTAATTATTTTAAACTGATTGCAACTACTCCAGCATGACAGAATTCACAAATAAAATCCCGTGAAATTTGTCACACATGGAGGGGAAATCAGTGTTCACTTACCAGAACATCTGCAAGAAGATGGGTAAATGTCGGTGGTGTGGAAAGGAGGAAAGCCTGCTGCTTCGACATCAGCATCAGTGATAGACACACTTTCAGATGATTAAAGAGGTTGTTTTTCAGCCCAGAGTTATAAATTCTTTCCACTGTCTTCCAAACCTAGGAATAACAGTTGATTGAAAGTACAGAATGAAAAAGCGCTGCTGGTAAATTTCCTTCATGCAATTCACTCAGTTCTAGAAATCTCATCTGCTTCTTGCTAAGAGTTCACATTTAAAGCCTCCTGAGAAACATAATTTGTTTGTGTCTTTCAAGAATTCAATATTTCTTGTGCCTTTGTTAACATGACAGAAGCAGGGCTATTATTTGACAGAAACAATTTTTTGAACATGATGTTATGTCTTATATTGTGTTTAAGATTCTGACAGGTGCTTTAAAGTTCCAACAAATTTGTCATTTATTCGTAATTCTTAAAAATCCTTAAATATGTTGAATCTGGGGACATGTGTGAGTTATCTAGCCCACCTTCAGATACCGTAAAATCTTCTGGAGGGCAGCCAAGTTATTGCAGTGGAGGTTGTCCCAGGAGGACCTGGAGCAATACTTTAGGAAAGGTCTGACAGAAAGTCACCTGCATTATTTTATGAGTACTTCTATGTTCTTCTCATCAATCCGCACCTTCCAATTGTGAGGCATATAAATCTCCATATTAAATTACACCAATTCTTCGACTAACAGCAGAAGTCATACCTAGTTTTTGCCATCTCAAAGTTAAATGCTAACCTAAGTTAGTCACATAGTTACGGATAACGTGAAGAGACAGGTACCTCCGGATCTTCTTAAAGCAGGTGTCACATACATTGTCCAAACTGAAATTTACCCCACCTAATTTCTTTGTACTGATGGCAGAAAAGCTAACAACTAATTTAGGCTAGGCAATGAGCTTTTAGAGATTAATGTCAGGTAAGATAAATTTCACACTAATGCCTGCTGCTGCAGGAACAGTCTCCATATAGGAAAGACTTCTTTGCAGGTCTTCCAGCAAGTAGCTCCGCATTGTACCAAAATAATTACATGTGGAATTGAGGAATATATATCAAATGCCAAGTAATCCAAGGTACCTTTTTCTTTGTATGTATTTACTATTAAAATATGAATGTCTTATATATCTCCTTATTTTTTCTTTTGCTTTAGGTAGTAACTTTGATGAATTGATCTGATGTGTGGACAAAACCAAGTGTCCGAGAAACCAAGAATTTCAGCAAAATGCTTTGATCTTTCTTTGTGCCAGTGTCAGGAAGAATCATGCCTCTGAAATTCAGAAATACTGACATAACCTTGGTTTGGACTGCTGACTTAAGGAGCTACATGGAAATGAATATAACCTCTAAAAGCTCTGTAAGCTGGAGTCTAAATGGTTTGCACTGAAATGAATAAATTGCTTCTTGAAAGCAGTGTATTACTCATTGAGAAAGATATACCTATTGAATGAAGCAGCAGCAGTGCAGCTCAGCAGGTGAAATATCATCAGGCTGTTGTGATACATTGCTTTCTCAACTCTATTTATCTTCTATTTACTCTCATGTATTATTTCTTGGATGGAATTCATCACCTACAGAAATAAATATATTAAATAAGCCGCATTTCCACATAAAACTAAAGTTCCTACTGACTAAATTGCCTAGTGTATCAGTGTGGTTATCCTGAGTATGAACTACGTGCCAGTGGATAAATTAAACAGATTAGTGAAAAGTGAATGTTTCAGTAAATGTCTTAGTGAATGAATATGATCTGAACCTAGCGGGTGACCTGTGGAAGGTAAGTAAAAATAAAATATTATATGAACTGCACCAACAATGGAAACAGACTCAGTAGGGAATGAAATAAGCTGCTTTTCAGATTTTTGTATCTTTGCCTATCACCAAAACACAGAAATGCTTTTAGGCAGATTTATGAAGATTTGAGGAATGTAGATAATACTTTGAATCCTGACATCCATTAGTAACTTTTTCCTTTGTATTGTGTGAGAATTGTGAAAAATTATTTAGGACTAGTTTTACTTATTGCCTCTGAAATGAATTTATAGTAATGTAAACCATATGAAAACCAGTAATGAGAAAAGTGAAGGTATTTATTCAAAGAAACGTACTCATATCAGTTTGAAGATGAAGTTTTCAACACAACTAAAATATTTAGTTAGTTATCTTTGTTAAAAGTGTTCAACAGTGGAACATGAAACTGACTTTGTCACTCTACCAGGTCTAAAGAAATTTTGAGAGATTGTGGGGGCTATTTTGTTTCAAATAACTTTATTTTTATTTCTGTATATTTACATACATACATACCAAGTAATTTTATTTATTTATATATGTAAATATTTATATACATATTTATATATCTTATGAGTCTCATGAACACCAATCTTCTTAATGTTGTTTGAGGGCTTCCTTGTGGTATCAGGTTTGTATGAGTTCTTGCATCCTCCTTCAGAAAGCCCAAGAGCTGGTGCTGCAATAAAGACATGCTTTCTCCTGGCAATTTCTCCTGGTGATACTAATATCTCTTTGCTGACGGTAGACAAAGTGTAGCTGATTAACTTAGTCCAGATGCCTAACTTCATGTGCCACTATAGCATGTATGGAATGCCATATATACTGTATAGAAATCTGATTAATTTCAAATTTAATCCTAAAAAGATTCTGGTCTTTGTTATCCTACAACATCTTGAAACCAAACCAAAGCAACCCCCACCTTATGGTGTAAATACTGGAAAGACTTCAGCCCAAGATATTTTCACTATAAATTCAATTTTAGTCAGAGGGAATACACCTAATGAAACATCATGTCATCGAAGTTGATCTATTTTCAAGTAAAATAGCAGTAATAGCAATGATTTATTTAGGAAAAAGTCTTGAGATCCTGAATGAGGGCAGGGACATACGCTACTTGTATACATACATTGTCCATACATGCAGTAAAAAGATTCTTCTTGCCAAAACCTATAGAAATAATTCATCAGAATTATTTGTTTTTAACAGTTCCTGCCAAAATATTAAACTGTTCAAATTGCTACATAATCCAAATGGGAAAACTTAGGCAAGCTAAAATGACTTTTCTATGACTGTACAAAAATAAATCTAAAATTATTAAGTAGAGGGAGGCAATAACTCTTGGTTTACTTATTCCCATGATGTCATTTTCAACATAGGTGTGGTTAAAATATCTCCTTTATTTTTCATTCATTTTTACTAAATTATTGCAGGGAAGCAGCTTGATTTAAGTTAGGATGGTAGCCAGTAGCTTTTCATTACAATGCCCCATTTTTCTCTATTCAATGGTGAAAAATTAGTTTTGTCTGAAAATTTCCAGATTTATGATAAGCCACAAGTATGTTTCTCTAGAGCCTGAAGAAAATCAGTCATGCTGTTTTCTCAAGTATAGTTTATAGGAAATTTTCTAACTTGAAGATGTGAAATATTTATGAGTGTTGCCGTAATAAAAACTGATTTGTTAGTCCTAATATAAGCTCCAATATGAAGTCCAATGTTGTAAACCTATTTCTATGTTATTTTCTTAAATTAAATATGTAATGAAATACTTTTATTACTTGTGTTTGTTGCATAATGCATGTTATGGGCCCGATCCCACATCTATTGTGTGTCCTGGATGTTACGGGCCTGCTGTGATCCTCTGCTCTCTCCTGTGGAAATTCCCTGCGGGTAGCAGTGAGCACTGCTGAAGGCCTTCGTTTGTGCCTTGTGCTGTCACTGCTGGCTGTGAGGAACTGGAATAAATCATTGGTATAAAATGGTGATTGGGCAGAATTTTGCACTCATTTCGTGCTTGATTTGCAGATGTATAAATGGTTGTACAGCACAATGATGAACTGAATCTTTAAGTGTTTTCTTCCCTATTTTTCATGGGAAGCAGCCCTTGTATAAAACTAATAAATTTGATGTCTAGTTAGAAAAATAATCCCCTTTAGTCTTCCACCACACCATGAAATAAAGTGAGGGTTATACAGGCGTTGCCACTTTGATTTGTGGGCAGAACTGTACACCTGTTCACTGCATAAAGCAGCAATCACGTACTCAAAGACACACGTTAATGCATGGGGAAATGAGGGATCAGATGCAGGGGATGTAGATTAATATTCCATATATAACTGTACTGCTAACATTTCTTCATTTTGCAATCTCAGCAGTATTTTTGTGAAATTTTGTTTGATTGCAACTTTCTTAACTAAATCAAGAAAACAAAAAAAAACAAACCAAACCAAAACAGGACTGAAATTTCCCCCACTTTGTTCATCAAAGAAGTGGGAGTAGGGATTGTGTAACACAGACCACTAGCATTTGAAATTCTTTGCGTAACTGCTAGAAATAACAGATTTCTGTGTATCTGGATCTAATAAAAGCAGACTGTAATTTCTTGCAAAATAAGTGCATCTCTAAACGTGAAATAGAAGGTGGCCAGTCTTGACTTGAAGGTGTTGAATATTGAAGGAGGTACCCCTAGTTAATTTTTACAGTCCTTGATTACCACCATTGGTTAAAGGTGTTCCTCATTTCCAGTGGGAATTTTACAGTTTCTAAGTAGCGGGTCTTGCCATGCCCTTATCTGATGGAACAAAGTACCAGCTACTACCAGAAATTTGCAGACTGTGATCAGCTCACCTCTTAACCTTCCCATTGACAGGAAAACCAAACTGACATCGTTAGATCTCCTGTGGAAGAACTGCATCTCCATGGGTAGAACTGCAACCATTTTTTTTTTAAAGAATTTTCCAGTATGCTTGTGAAACCTTGACATAAGTAGTAAGTTTCATAAGTAATAAGTTTCATAAGTAATGCTGCTCCTTATACCTACTTGTATTTCCAGTGGTCATACATCCAAAGCACTGTAGCAACAGCCTACTCTTATGACTCACATTAACTGATTATCCATGATGTCCCATGTATCTTTTCCAAGTTCTCTGATTTCCTGAATGCAATCTTCCATCTCGGATTTGACCTACATTTATTTTATTGCATTTGGCCATATTAGAATACAAGTAAGCCTACTTTAGTGATGTGACTCAGTTTGTTCCATATAATTTACTCTCATTACTGGTTACTGCTCTATCAGGCTTTTGGCATCCATAATTTTTCTAGCAAAAAGTTTTTATTTTCTTCCACATCTTTCACAAAGACATTGGATGGCATTGAAATAATAACAAAACCACTTGGAATTACATTGAAAATACCCAACAACATACTGATTCTTTATCTGCAAGTTTTCAGTTCTCTCAGTTTTCAATTATTTTATATGCTTAGCAACTTTGTTCTGTTCTTTTAAGACTGTGATCAGGCAGTCCTCAGCTAGTACAAATCTGCAGGCACTTTTTAGGAGGTTAATTGCTTAGGACTAGAGGGAATGGCCTCAAGTTGTGCCAGGGGAGCTTTGGGTTGGAAATCAGGAGACATTTCTTCTCAGAAAGAGCAGTCAGGCATTGGGACAGGTTGCCCAGGGAAGTGGTGGAGTCACTTTCAAGGAAAGGTTGGATGTGGTGCTTAAGGACATGGTTTAGTGGGTGACATTGGTGGTAGGGGGATAGTTGGAGCAGATGATCTTGGAGGGCTTTTCCAACCATAATGATTCTGTGATTCTATGAATGTCTTTTGTTGGTGTAAATATCAGATGAGAATGTGCTTGTGACCTGTTCAGCTGAATTCTGAAGCAGACATTCCTATTTTATTCCTTTAAAAAAAAATCTATATATATTTATGTATATATATATAAAAAATATATATTTTTTTTCTGTTTTTAATGCATTTTCTGTCTTAAAATGACCAAAGATGATATTGCTGTCAATTGTTCAATTTTATTTTAATATCATATACAAAATATCCATTCTACATTCCAACTTTATATATTTTATATAAAATCCAATGTACAGTATCTTAAATTTGTTTAAATATTATTATCAACTAACTTTTGAGAGCAGTCAGTCCTGGAGCGATGCAGTCTTTTATTAATTATTGTTCCTTTAGATATCCCTGCTGTTTGGTAAAGAATCCAGCTTAGATTCTAGAAACATCCATCTGAACTCAGATATGGTTCCTGTCAAAGCAAAAATCAACTCTCAGATTGGTCCTTCTCAGCTTTGTGTCCCACACCTGGCTAGATAAAATCCTGTGCTGAAGTGTCCAGTTTGCGTGTGATTCGATGTCATCTGATTCAGAGGTCATCTTCGTCTGATAAAGCATCAAGATAATCTGTATCGACATATAAGAGAAATCCAGAAAACAAGCTGTCTGCCCATGTCGGATCTGAAAAGAGACCGTTTTGGTCAGCATAGAAGATCTCGAGCCATACTTCATCTTCTGGCTGAAGGTAGATGACCGTAGATCCAGAAGCCACATCGTGGTTTCCTGTGTTGGCATCGAATGTCTTTATCCGGTACTTCCCATTGTGAACCAGCCCGATCGCAAGGTGCTTGTTTGCCAAGGTGATATCATAAGAAAAATAATAAATCCCTGGGATGGCACAAATAAACTTCCCCGTGGAAGGGTTGTAATGCTCACCCTCATTGAAGAGGACTTTATTGAACACGATCGGTAATCTTTCCTCGGGGTAGCTGGTGGTGATGCCAACAGAAAAGGCAGATTTCAGCACGATCTGTCCACACTTACAGACCCCCGGTGCACCTGGCTCTCCTCGGTCTCCTTTATCTCCCTTAGGTCCTGGTGGTCCAGCTGGACCTACTTCACCTTTGGCACCAGCCAGTCCTCCAGGTCCTTTTTTACCAGACTGGCCTTGGTCTCCTTTCTCTCCAGCTGGTCCTAATAGCCCAGTTTTTCCTCTTAAACCTTCAAAAACATTTCAAGTTAGTTAATCATTGCACATATCATCTCAGTAGGTGATTGTGTGGGCTACTGGGTTTGTCTGGACAAGCCAAAAAAACAGGGTCAGAATTTCAAAATACTCCAAAAATACTTTCAAAATCTTCTAATAAGTTTGTGAAAGGAACAACAGGTTGGAACAGAGCAATGGACCCCACAGCCCAGGAGCCCCTTTTTTTTCTATACACATCCTTCATTTTTCCCAATTTTGTTTTAGTATCCATGCATAGGAAAGTTATGCCTTTACATTTATTTGCACATATCTCACTATATGCATATTTGGCATATCTAAAATATATCTTTTCTTTCTCTCAACACATATACATGCATCACACTTAAGCCCACACAGGCACGTGCACCCACTCATCACATGCACATATAACAGTGATGGGGAAAGGGTTTATTTTGTTGTACTACGGTGGTAGTTTACACAAATATTCAATACCTGCACTCCCTTTTTCACCTTTTTCTCCCTTCCTGCCATCTCTACCGTCTCTTCCAGGAAGACCAATGCGTCCGTGTGGCCCTGGGGATCCGTTAGCTCCGGGGGGACCCACGGGGCCTGGCAACCCGGGGATGCTACAAATGTATTTGGTGTAGTAATTCTCTCCTTTGAACTGGCTTTGAAGAGGTTGTTCGCTTGTGTAGATGGCAAAGCTTGTAACGTAAAGCAACACAAACATCCTTGGATCTGGAAAAAATGCATATGTGTAAGAGTTTGTGCACATCATGGCTCTCTGATCGCAGTCAGATGCTCTGAGTGTGCTAACAAGCATCACACAGTGATGCATTATGCGCATGTACATGCACAGGGAACAAACGGGCATTTCCAAGTCAGCAGGATCCATGTGCAAGGCAAGAGGGAAAGCCTGCCATGCTGAACATTTTTCTGCTCACAGTATATGCTACTCTATGTCTTCCAAGTAGCCTGTAGGCTGACATAGTGTAACTTGCAAACACCAGCTTTTTGGACCAAATTTTGACATTTACAAAAAAAGAATCTTGATTTTTCAATGCCAAGCCCTTTGCTGGCATGTTTTATTTTGTCTTTGTGTATTTTGACCTGTATGTTGTGTGTTTATATATTACAGAGAATATAAGTCCTGCCGGAGGGAGCTGTACCTATGCCAGAAGGATATGCCAGTGGGAACAGCCTTTTCGAGTGAGGACAAAGCTTGCACCTTCATTTCATTTTGAAGCCCGTGAGATTATAAATGGATCTCCAGCCTGATTACCCATAGCAGAAACTCGCTAAGTCTGCAGAAGGGGCACCAGTAAGGGATTACAGCTTCAGTGCTTGGTTGTACACCCTGGTGCAGTCGGTCAGGCGGAACCAGACAGCTGCCCTGTGCAGAGCAGCTGCAAAGGGGATGCCAGCCAGGTTTTCTCTTTAAGCCTGGCTTGGGCTGTCACATGACACAAACTGAGTCACAATATCTTAAAATAAAATTCTTTGAAGTATTCCATATTGTGGTTGGATGTTTTCACAAATGACTCGGAGTAAATTGGATTTCTCTGTTGCACAGTATACACTGAGGGAATAAAGAAAAAGCTCTGTACATATAGGAATGTGCTGAGGAGTGGCAGTACCTGATACACAAAGGTGTTTGAAGTTAGTGTTGCACTAGCTGAGACTCAGTCATGGGTCAGGTGCGATTTTGTGAGTCAAGCTGTTTCTTCTAGCTCACTGTCTGGATTCTCAGAATGCGTCTGTGGGGGGTTTTGTTTGGGTTGTCCATTCCTTCAGAGCTAATTTACAGCACAGAAGCAAATCAGAGTCCACTGGTTTCTGTGGGATGAAAAAGAAGATAGAGAGTGGGGGACTCAGAAAAATATCTTTGTGAAATGCCACCTACCTTTATTTTACAGTGAAGATCAGATTCATTCTCAAACTCATTGTTTAAGAAATTACAAAATGATTCAATAAAGTAATTCTTCACAGCCCCTTCTCAGTTATATGATTGGCACTGACTGATTGATTTAAACAAAACAAAACAAAACAAAAACATAAACAGATAGATTTGCTTGCAGTTCATGATATTTCCTTGGCCATGACATAATATATGGCATGGCCAAATCTATTCAGCACAGCAAAAAAACAGCATATTCACACTCACATGCACATACACACTCTTTACCAAGAACAGGAAATGTGAGGCTGCATCTTGATATTGAAGCAGAAAAAAAAGCATGAAAAGATTGTTGTTGAAGAGAAGTAAGTGATGCTCCGAAATTATCTTCAGTGGTTTATATTCTGCTTTTCATATTAAGCATCTTGTATCAAACTAGCAGAAACCAAGCTATTAATTTTGCCATCATTTGATAAAGGCTCACAATACAGGCAGGCACAACAGCTTCCAAGAGTGGATTAACATATGAATGTGTAACATTACAGGAGAAGAGCAAATGATAACTCCAAGGCAGTAGTTAGCTATAAGCACAAACTTCACAGCAACATTTGCTCTGATGTTCTACTGAGGGTACCCAAATAAAGCTCATGGATTTTCATGGGACTTAAATTGGGGACAACAAAGCTCTTTGCAGAGAAGAGTAATTTAAAGCAGTTAGACAGGAGGGAGCAGGTTGGAGGGAGCTGATGCCTTAGGCTGCCTGTGGATTTTACACAGAGCTGATGGATAAGAAGCAGACACAACCTAAGGATCAAGGGCTGGAACAAAAATTGCCCTTTGCCAGATGAAAGTCTGAATCAACAGGCTTGATGTTCTCACATCGTGTTGTATATAAGCCAGGCAAAAATAATATCAACAGCTGCTGGGTTTGCCTAATTCCAGGGTATTCTACAAACCAGAATGGGAGCTTGCACACAGCTGCTTGTCCCTGGCTGGCCAGGAGCTTCCTGATGTGAGAAGCTGTCTCCAGCTCCCAGACCTTTCCACCTGTTCTTCTCATGTGCCTACAAGAAATTAATTAGTCTGGGACACGTGTCTGCTAAGGCCATGGAAATAATGTACTTTGGGAAGGGTTTTGGAAAACCCCTCCCAGATCACTTTTTCAGGAGTCACCTATATTGCAACAAAGCACTTTATCACATAGAGTTAACTGATAGGCTGAAAATGAGTCAAATATTAGACTTTGCTTCTTGTTTCTGGTTGTTCTTTTCAAAAATAGACACTTTTGTCTGTAAGCTGGAATAGGAAACAATGTCATTTATATGTGCCAAATACTTTTTGTTCAAAGAAAAACAACTTTTTGAGGAGTTCATTCTTTTATCCAAATCACAAAGCCAGAATAAGCAGATGGTATTCTTGTTAACAGCAATAACAATCATCTTCACTAGAGTCAGCACCAAAGATAATAATGATATGATTCTAACACAGGATTAGAACAATGTTCCTCCAGGTTTAGAAAGTAGCATTTCAATAGGTACCAAATCCAGTAGGCAGAGTAAGAGAGCTCGCCAAAGCTTTCACCGGAAGACTATAGACATGCTCATCACTTTTAACATACAGCAATTTCTGGAACAGCTTTATTAAATGAAGGTGGCATGAGCAGCATGATCACAGCCCTTGTCCATGAACCTAAAAGATCATTTAATTTTTTTCAATATCAGAAAAATATTTTCAAAGTTATTCTGGACCTAATATGCTACAAATCTGTTGACATGACAGATCTACATTGGAAAATTGCTCCATTCATTGCATTCCTATCAAAGCTACATACTGGGTAACAGGGTCGTTAGCATCAAGCCTCTAGAAAATCTCGCTGCATTTTCAACACACTCAGACTGTACTCATTAACATTTTTTTAAGCTTAAGAATTAAGGGGTATGTAGCAAATTCCCAGTTTTGAGACTTCCTGGTATATGACCTAATTGTCCTCCCTTGTCCAGCTATGCACATCTTAATTTTAAAATTTACTAATTGGCATTGTTATGAAACAATCACAAAAGATTTCCCATCAATCTTTTATAAATAAAAGCTGGGTCAAAAGCCAGTAATTGTTAGTCACAAGCTATCCTGGCTGTATTCCTGCAAGCTCTGAGTTCACTTCCAGCACATATGCACAAACATCTGAGAAGGAGGGGAAAATGTATTTAACTTCCTTGTGAAAAAAAGATGTAGATGAGAAGTATTAATACTCCTGGTCGCTTTCTATCTGCAGCATTGGTGATGGCAATGGCATTGGCAATGGCTTAGCAGTGCAGAACATAGTAGTGTGTACATATTGTGCCTCTCGAATAGCAAAGGCCCATACTGCTTCACATCACTGCACCTTGCATCCCCACTGGGGGATGTCCAGGCCTTCTCCAGCTCTCCATCCACAGGAGATCTGTGGTAGAAATGAGGCAGAGAAGGAGGTAATAAGTCAGGATGTGAAGGAAAGAGAGATACTCTTGACAATTAGCTTGGATAGACAAGCAACTGTGCTTGTCTTTTTCTGGTCCACATTTCCCCCCAAGCCAGTTGTGTCTTCATGTTCAGACTACCCTATAACTGCCCTATATAGCTTCAGAAACCGTGTCATGGAGTCTAGGATGCCAAGCACTGCTTTTTTTTTGCATGGAATGATTTTTATGTTATCTAAAACAAAAGTCTTCCCTGTTTGTTTGTTTGTTTGTTTGTTTTTTTGTCTAGCCATTTTATGTTGGCCATTCACCTCCAGTTGAGCACAGGCTTAGGGATTTGCCAGTTTTGTTTTGTGTGACAGAGACTGTGCTGGACTTCCAGAGCTCCACAAGTGCCTTGCAAAACAAGAATCAAGCCCACAGGTGGCCGTTGCCACGCTCGATGGGTTAGTTTCACAATCCAGCAATCCTCACGTAGTTTCACATTGTCTTTATTTCCCTTAAGGGGGATAGAGTGACCTGAAACTTTCTGAGCACTCTGAACTTTTGATTCCCAGTCCTAGAATGACTGATCATGCCCAAAGGGATCAGCTAGTGGAAAAGAACATTAGCTAAATATTTCTGAGAAAACAATCCATAAAGGCCTTATTAGCAGTGCTGACATTTAATGGTCTCATTTGCTTCAGTGTGCACTCAGTCATGTTTGAACAGCCTCCTTCATAACCACGTTGAGTGCAGTCAGATTCTTCAACCATGTCTTCACAAAAAAATAGAGAGCTTATAATCAAGACCAGAAGTTCAATGCGTTTGATTTTTAAAATATCAGAGCAGTGAGAGTCATTTCATTTCTCAGTCTCTGACTTGAAACATACTGTCCCTTTCTGGTTCCAGCATTTCTTATTATTTACAAGGTTGTTTTTACTAAAAATGCCCTAGAATCTGATCAAGGCATGTATCAGTGAGATAGCCTGCCTCAGCTGGGGGGAATTTTCACATGCGGGCTGGCAAGCGAAGCAATTTTGCCACTAACTGCACCAGAACACAGAATGAGATAAATGAAACCTGACAGAATTTATCTTGACAGGCAGCTGAGAAGTTAGGCCATTTGCTTACAGTTTGCAGTGTGGGGACAATAAGTTTGCTTGCAATTTCTTTCTTACTGAAAAATGATCAGTATTTCACTCTGGAAGACTCAGGATCCTTACACCTAGGCTACAGACCTTTTCAAAAGGTTCCTTTATTTCCCTAAAAAAAGAGAGAGAGAGAGAGAGAGAGAGGAGCCATAAATCACAATAGGCTGGCTTCAGGGATCACTTGCAGTTTGCAGGTTTAATTATGAATCTGATCTGGAGTCAAGATGTGGATGTTTGTAGGCATCTAAAGATGTGGATGGAAGCCTAGAGCACTGTCCATTTCCTGGGGAGGTCCCTTCAGTTCAGGCAGGCTTCCTTGTACTGATTCCTCCCCAGTTTTGTCAGAGTTGATGACAATTTCCATCTCCTATCTTAGATCATTCAGATTTCCAACCTTGTGATGACAAAAGTGAAATGGAGAACAGACTGGGCAACCATTTTGGATGGCATGGAAGAGCTAAAATAGCCAAAAAAAGAAAATGTCAGACTGCTGGGCACATAAGGACAAACAATGACAAAATTCATAGATTATTGCCACACATCATAGGGGACTTACTTCCACTGCCTTGTGCTCACTTTCCTTCACACCTGGCTTTTGTGAATGAAAAGTGCATAAAAAGTGCCCAGGGGTGAATGACAGCTGGCAAAGTGAGCTCAGGACACAGAGAGCAAGCCCAAGTTAGGGCACTTCACTGGATTTCTGGCTAAATGGTTTCTAGACCCTGGGCACAGCTTAATTCTCACCCACTCAGGTAAATGTCATTTGTTACACACAGGCACCTCTGAAGTCTACTTCTCCTTCACCCAGTTGCTCCCTCGGTGACAGCATATTGTACCAAAGAGCAGTGTTCACCGTCTCATCCAGAGAAGGAAGCTTCCAGACCCCAAAATGGACACTCCTCCCCCAGCACATCATTGCCTTCTGGAAGCCCATCAGATGATATCACCCAGGCACGAAGCCTTTCCGGGAACCCTGCGGAAAAGCAGGCACCCAGCCAGGGACATCTCTACATCAAGCCCAGCAAAGATTGAAGGAGCAATTTAATTGCTTGGTCAGAGCTAATCCAACTGATTTGCCCTAAATTGGTCAGGGGAAGGCTCACACAAACTTGTCTGCTGGAGGAACAGTGGAAACCATGGTCTGGGGCAGGGAGCAGCCGAAAGTGGTGATCTCCTCCCCCTGTTGTGCTCTATATGGAAGAGGTCACCTGTACAGGGCTTGACAGGAATGATTTATTTTTATTTTTTTTCACACTGCAAACGCTTACAGTTATGGTAGCAATATTTAAGTGTACAGAGGGTCCCTCTGTGCTGCTGTTATAACACAGCAAGGCATTCACTTTTCCAAGAGGAGAACTGGAAACTTTGCCAACATGGGCAAATCCCCAACTAATGCTGGCATGGCAGAAATGGCTTGCTAAACACTATTTGTTGTGGTCCCTTGATTTCATGTGATATTGTAAATGGTCTCTAACACACTGGTAAGTGCAAAGGTATTACAAAGTCTCCTTTCCCTTCTCTGTAGAATTAAATTGTGACACCTTAATTTTCTAACTCAAAAATTTGGATAAGTATGCATGTCTGACAAGACAATTGAAGACTGATTACTTTTTATTTATATGACACTTAGAAGATGGAAGACATTGCAAAGTTCCTACAGTCTCAAAATTTTATTCCTGAGAGTGTATGTGTAGCCACACAAAAGCAGGAATTTCTGGAGTGCTCCATGCTGGGATACAAGGCGGGTGCTGCCAAGCTGTGCTCCCATGAATGCAGAATGGTGCATACCAGCAGGGCTCAGACAATACAAGCCCTGAAAAAATCTCATTACAGCTCTCAGGTTTCTGCTTGAGAACCTTCACAAGGTAACTACAGCATCGTGTGTTTGAAAACAGATGTAGCAAACCTGTATTCTGGAATTAGATGTTCCTGAGTAAGAAGTAACTTCGAGGTGCTGAGACCTTTGGGCTCATTTATGAAAGTTCCCCGAAGTTCCAGTTTATAAAAAGCCTATGTCAGACCCAGGCTGCACAGGCTCACAGAGCTCAGTGCCTGAGCAACGTGTAGCCTCTGAATGCTGCTAGATTTCTTGCAGGACTAAGTCTGCAGGGCACTACATCATCCACTGCCCAGACTTAGCCACACTGTCTCCATCTTCTGACCTTTGGTGCACCATTGTCATAGCGTCATAGAATCAGAACATCCCAAGTTGGAAGGGACCAAAAGGATCAACAAGTCCAACTCCTGGCTCTGCACAGGACCACCCAAAAGTCAGACCAGACGTCTGAGAGTGTTGTCCAAATGCTTCTTGAACTCAATGCTCAGGAACACCAAAGGGAGAGTCTCAACATGAAACTTACTTAAGCATGACTTTACGGAGAGGTGGTGGCTGTGAAGCTGAACCTCTCAAAGATGCTTGTCTCAGGAGGCCATGTCTCATCTACAGAAATGATAGATGCATTTAAAAGCTTAAGCCTTGCTCTAAACCAGTGGGGCTAGAACTTCTGAAAGACTAAGGAATTTTGAAAATGGCACCAGTGCTTTGTAACCTTAGGTGCTTTTCAAAACACCACCCTGCAACCTGAGTGAAATCTCCTGACATAGGATCATGTTAACAGGTGTCCAAGCCTCTGAGACTGCCAGGCTGCCACATTCTGTGCACCCTGAAGGTCTGACATGGGACTTGTCAATGTGTGAGATAAAATCCTGGCCTGGAGATCAGCGTAGTTTCCTGACAATTAGTGGCTGTGTGCAGAAAAATCCTGGTCTCGTGGAGTGAGCCTACCTCAAAGCTATTACTTCAACAGCATTACTCCTATATTTACACTGGAAAAGAAAAAGGGGAACTTGGCCTGTTTCAGTCGCATTTGTGATTGTTATGGTTAATGTCAGATCCCGGAGATAGGAGCCAGGAAGATATAAAAATAGAATGAAATTTATGTAATGTCTGCTTTTGGGTAATAGCATGTTTTTTAATTACACTTCTTCCTGATTAAATCAAATCTTTAAATAACAAGTTGATTTTCAGTGAGATTAACATCTTTGTCTGTGAGACTGAAGGACACGCATGTTAGAAAGATATCTCTAAACAGTTTTGAGCCATAAAATAAATTAAATGTCAACCCTATATGGCGTAGTGCATTCTATTGAAACAAAGGCTTGTGTTTCTGTACAAGAGCAGAGAGGATGATGCATCGTGCTTCCCATCACGCTTCACAGAAACACCAGCTCCAGCCAAGCCCACCCTCTGGCACCCACACAGCGCCTGCATTTCTAGTTTATGGGCCCGATTTTCAACAACCAGTTGAATCCAGTGTAGGTGTGTGTATCAGGGGAGGGCTGGCTGCTCCCCTGGGAACACTGGGGGCTGCCCACAACCCCAGCAGGGAGCAGGCTGTCAGGAATCGCTGTGGGGTTGTGTGAGGCCTAACTGGGACATCAGCCCATGGGTAGTGGTCAGCTGGGCTGAACTGGGTCCTGGGCCATGGCAGGGTGGGGGACAATCCATCCCATTACTGCCCTCCTGGCTCTGGAAGCAAATTGGAAAAAAAATAAAGCGTTATGATCCTGATCTGGCAGCTTGAGCCCACTCTACACAGAGGGAAATTATAATTTTCAGCAGAAGGCACGTAGAGATCTGTTTAATTCCGTATGGATCCGTGCCCCTCTCCCTGCTGCGGCATTCACCGTGCTGCATGGCCGACTGCTGCCCTTCAAGGTTTGCTCTTTCTTTCATCAGCCTCCTGAGGAGAACCATTTTTGTGGGCTGTTTGGATTTCCAGGCCCTCAGTCTGAATTATTATTATTATTTCTGAATGTACAAACTGCTATGTAATGTGAAGATGTAAGTGTCAAGCTTGTTGATTTGAAGACACGTTTGGATTGTTCCTACAGCACATTGAAAATTTTCAAATCCATTAGAAGAGCTTTTTGCTTACTGTATTTCTAACAATGAAACTAATATTTTTCCCTCTGTATTTCTGACTTGGACATTTCAGGCAGGCAGTTTTAAATCTCCAAGAAAAAAATATTATGAAGAAAAAATTTGTATTATTTCATTTATGTGTTTTATAATTTACACAGATCTTGAAAGGGACAAACTAATGCTGTTGTATAGAGCATGAGTCTATCAATCTGTTTTGCCAACTGTTATAATCTAATATAGATCCTAATTAAAAGATGTTCTAACAACCCTTTAGAAATATTTTTACAAGCAGAAGATACTGAAAAGGAGAAAAAAGGGGAGAAGAGGAGAGGAAAGCAGAGCAGAGCAGAGCAGAGCAGAGGAATGATGAATGCACTTAAAAAAATGAAATTTTACTGTGAGATGACAACTTCAATTTGGTACACATAATCATTTGTCAGCCTGATTCTGTACACACTGAAATCAAATGGAAGTCTTACTGAAGGTGTTGGATCAGATTCACAGAGAGGAAGAAAGAAAACACACCACAGATTTTTCTTTCAGGAGATCTAATTTCTATTTCTTGATCAGCTGAATGTCTATTCTGTGGCAATTATTTAGGTTTATGTGCTTTTTTTTTTCTTCATTGGTAAAACAACAGCATCGATAATAACAGAGATAATATTGCTCTGGTGATGTAAAAGCAGGTTATTTCAAAAGCACTTTTCAGATTCTTCCTTTCCTAAGTAATTGGGAACTGACGTTTCATATTTCAGATCAGTTCTCTCATGGGAGATTAAAATGGATAAAATCAGCATAATTCTTGCGGTTTCTTCAGTGCTGTGCGGATGAGGTCTAGTGTCTGAGAGTTGGTCAATTTTTACTTCATAACAGAGCATCAGCCGTACCCCTGCTTGTCACTAAGAACAAAATTCAGCCTCACGGAGCTAGGCATAGCTGCATCAAAACTGAGTGTCTTGTCTGGCCTCAAAAGTGTGTTCTCACTTAAGTTCTTACAGTAATAGTTTTACTGTTTTTTGACATTCATCCTATCTGAGAGGTGTTTGTTTCCCTAGGTTCTCCCCGGGGATATCATGAAGATGGTGCAGCTGTCAGCCACCTTGACACTCGTTGGAAGGAAAGGCTGACCTTGGGCTGCTGAGCAGGGGGTTTTACCTCAGCTGTGTTCTTCATGTGAATGATGCCTGTGTGACCTCAACAGGTTCTATGTGGGACATAAGTGGGCATTCCTGGGTGGCCAGAGGTTCTCAGTGTTTGGCAACCAATTTCATTTCATTTCACTTGAACTTGCCCTGATCTCAGCCTGCCAACAAAAGTCCCACCTAGCCCTGAGTCACAGGGTGTTAGAGCCATCCTAGGAAGACCCTGTTCCATCCTGTCTTCTCCACATTGATCAAGTTGCCACCATGTGGCAGCCAGCATGGATGGAGACTTCTTACTCAAATGAAGAATATTGAATATATTCTTCACATTGAATCTCCATATATTGAATGTAGATTTAGTGGACCAAAGTCCATGTGGTACACTGTGCTCTGAGTGTACCAGCTGGATTGGCTGAAGACTGTGAGAAAAATCTCAAATAATTTTCTTCAGACAGGATCTTCTGTGAAGCTGTTATGACAGCTGTGTGCCATAAGCATTTTTGCATTTTAAATAGCAACATTGATTTAAATGTATTATTTATCTCATAAGGAATTCTTTTTACTCTAAAACAAACAGTATGCCAAAGTCACTTCTAGTGAACTGTCACCCAGAACTATCTTTACAATTCCATTATAAAAAGAAAGAAAGAGTCATCAAGGCTTAGAGCATATTCACTTCAAGTTTCCATGGGGGTAAAGAGTTCTGCAGTTTCCACTTAGATGACAACCTGTAAAGATCCAAAATGTATTTACTTGCAAGTAAAGCTGAAAATAGAAAAAGCATGGCCAAGATTTCTGTTGCCGTGATTAAAATGACCATTTCTTTCAGCAGTAAAAATTATTATGGAATGGAATTAAGATACACAGCTGAAAAAATTCTTAATTTTATTTATTTATTTCTAACTTAAGTTCTTTCAGATGAATTCAGGAAGTTATTATCCCTCAGCCAGGACATAATTTGATCTTAATCAAGTGTGTGTATGCATGCATGTGTGTGCCCATGCACACATAGACTCATATACCTTTACACAGCCAAAGATGTTCTGATTCTCACTTAGCTTTTCTTCAAGGCCCTGGAGCATGGTGGATGCATTTTGTGTCAGGTCTATTATTAAAGTTTTTTTTGCTGTTTGACTTTGACTGATAGAGTTAATTTTCTTTAATACAGATCTATTCTCTGATGGCCTGAATTAACGATCTCCTTAGATTTGTTTCCAGCTGATAAACAGCAGTAAGCTGGCATGTAATAAGCTGTTTTGTTATTTTTATCGTTGTGATAGGTATCTTCACTGGGCATTGCAGAGAGTCCTATTTTGATATTTGCAATTTTGTTTTTTGCTTAAAATACACATTATGCCTTGAACAGGATAATTGCAGCTGAAAAGCCTCCTATGTTCAAACATTGTGTCTTTCCTGCTTAAAATTCCCACTTTCTTTCTGTGAGATGCTCTGATGTGTTATGAGGCTTCTGGCTTTCCTCATTCTCTGGGAAAGTTTAAATTCATGTACGTGTACATATGCACACACACATTGAAAAATTAAAAAAAATGTTTTATAAACTTATCAGCTTGTGGGGGAAAATGTGGAAAAACTATTTGGAGACAATTTTATCGATGCTGCTTCTGTCTTATAGATTTATTTTTTTATTCTCCTTACTATATTAATACATGAAAGTAGGTTACTGTAGAAGTTCATAAGCTACTGCTCTTCCTTCTCCATAAAATTAATTGGTGTCCCAGTTTGTTCTCTTGGGGCAATTAAGAAGTCATCCATAACAGTCATTTCATTATGTCTCTCTTTTTTTTTGGCTTAATATTACATCTGAATGACTCTGCTAACTATGATCACAAGGCTGTTTAGCCCAGTCCTTTGCCCTCTGGCAGCATCCTGCAGCAGGCTCTTGTGCTTCTTCCCGAGGAGATGGGCAGCATATGGTCATACTTGCCCACGGGCTGTCTTCCTGTTTCTGGTATGTAGCAAAGGTCTTGTGAACTGGAGATATTTTCTGAATCTTTGTTTTCTGTCAGCCTTGCTGGACTCTTTTCCATAACCTTGGAACTGGTTTAAACTCTGGCTTTCCACATCAGTAAATTTGTTGGATTAATTATGGACAGAACATATTTGTCTCCTTTCAACCTTTTTGACTGTAGATGTTTTTAACGGATATTCTTGTTTGATTCCCCGTATTTCTTGCATTACAACAGACAGTGATTAATCTGCTCTTTAGTATGTTATCTCAGAGAAGCAGTAACTTTGGACTCCTTATAGTCGCCACAAATGTTTGTGCTGAATATTTTAAATGTACAATTCGAAATTCTATTGGTTATGTGGTCAGCTGAATTGTAAGAGTCATCTGCTCTTTTTCTCTGGTGTATTAGCACTAGTAAGCAAGATTTTGAAAGACATACAAGTTCAGCAGGTCTAACATCTTCACTGCTTTCATGTTACGTTCTTGGATCTGCATAGACTCATTGTCTCTAACAAAGATGCAGAAGTGCAGCTGCAAAAGTGCAGCTGCCTGATACTGTGGTATCTGGTCTTGGCCAACAATGTGCAACATGGGACAGAATCTCCCTGCTGCAGTGATCGTCATTCTGCAGTACTTAAAAGCCAAGAAAAGTAGTAAAAAAAAAACAAATATAATATTTTCCAGGAGACATCAGTGGTTCTTATAGGAAAAACACTTTGAATACATCAAAGCTTCATAAACTCTCATGGGTTTGCTACAGGCAGCTGAAAGAACAGTTCTCCAGATACCCTGTAAAATATTGCTTGTGCTGACACACTTCTAACACAATAATTGTGGTTTCTTAATACAGATGTGTCTTGTTATTATTCAAAGTGAAGTATGTTTATTTATCCGTTTTAACCACACAACGTCAAATTTTGCCAACCCGTGCTTTGCCGTTTTGCCAACCCTTTACTTTTGCTAGAAGTATCCAGCTGGACGTAGTGTTGTCACGGATGACCACATGTCCTCACAGACGGCATTGGTGAGGTTATGGGGTGATTTTGGTCACCATCCCCTGTCAGGGGAGCTCCTTTCAGGAGCCCGAATCTGTCCTGTTCCCAGCAGGCATATGGTAGAAAGACCCTTTTCTCCTTTGTCTCCAGGCTATTGGATGTGGATTCCCCTAGCTTTTCTCTTTAATAGCCAGACACTGAGGATGAAGGTGAGAAGGAAGGAGAGATGGAGCAGCACGAAAAGCCCCGCAGCTGTGAGCAGCTGTATGTCCCTCCAGATTGCCACTACGTCCTCATGGGATAGAGAGGAAGGGGCACAGGTCTGGAGAGCAGCAGAGAGCTGTCCCCAGGCAGACCGCACGTGTCAATGAAAAGGCTCATCCACCCTGAGTCATGCTGCAGCTGGCCAAATTAGAAGAGAGAAGTCATCAAATGGACATCTCAGATGTGGAGCTCTATTTTCCTGCCAGATATCTAGCAAAAGTAGACTATTTGCTCTACTGGACATTCAAGCCGTGTTGAGCCTAGATATCACAGCCTCTCTTTTTGAGGTCTATCTGCAGCCCACAATAGGGATGCAATTGTCCAACAGTTGCAGAGGATGAGTCTGTTGGTAAGTCACAGGGTGTATGGCATAGCCCTCAGCCCCCACACACTGGCTCTGCCCTCTTGTTTGTGGACCTTTAAAGACTGATCCTCTCTTCTAGACCATGGAAATACAGATTCTGTGCAGGTGGTACCACTTGTGCAGAAGTAATCACAGCCAAGGCAACCTCCTCTCTAGAGACCCTTGCCTGCAGAGAGTGGGCAACAATGACTCACAGTGTATTAGAAAAAGTAGTGGTTTTGGAAAAAAAAATCCTTTAAGTGAAGAGATTTTGGAGTTTCATCTGCAAGAGAAATGGAGGTAGCCAGAGGTTGATACCAGTTACCATAAACGTACCATAAAATCTCTGCATAAAGGCAACCAAAATTGTTTGAAGTGCATCTGTTCCCTTCTGCTCATTGTTTCGCCCATGCTGCAGCCTATCTGTATAAGATAAAGCAGCTACAGACATCAGGAGGTTTTCAAGCTCATGGTCTTCCCTCATTCTTCTGATTTACTTTCACCGCAGGCAAAAACTTATAGACCTTTGACTCTCGTTTATAAATAGACAGCCTGGATAACATTAGCAAACATAAACAGTACTCTCCCTGAAAATCCTATTTTAAACACAGATTTGTAAAGACCAGTTTTATCTTTCCCATCTGTAACTAGTTAAAATTCCAATTGTTTTTCTTAAGAAGAATTTTAACAGTGGGTAGTAAGAATGAGGTGGAGTAAAAGCAATTTAAATTGTAAGGTTTTTTTATTAAGGGTTTAGAAAAATCTATTAGAGACCTGGGTTATCTGCAGCTTCCAAATGGTGCTGAAAAAATGATGGTGCTCTCAGTTGTCATAGATGACTTTTTTTCATTTAATCTGTATGATATGTTTTTCTAACATTTATGCACAAACTTGCACTGGTTTATCTTCAAATAACGTAGTCAAATAAATGCCAGATCCTCAGTGGATGCTTTAATTGATCTAGAATCAACCAATTTATTTTTATTTGGCGCAAGCTGGAATAAAGAGCTATAAAATTAAAGATATAGCCAGGCACTTGCAGAAATGCATGTACCCATTTAAAAGGTAACTATTTCTCTGCAGTCTGTTACTGCTGCTCCTTTGGGCTCCCTTTCTTGGTGGACCAGCCTCTTCCACAGGCTCTTTAGTCCATCTGGCTCTGCATTCAGTCAGACAGGGAGCATCTGCATGCTCTGTGGTTCCATGCTGTCTGGTAGGGGAACACGAGAGCCAGCTGGGTGAGAGAGGGAAGATTCCCCACATGGTAAATGGCTGACCAGGGCATAATGCAGTACAAGCCATTCTTATGCTCACTGTGCCCTCTGAAATCAGCTGTTTCAACTACAACACGGGGCTTTGCATTGCCACAGACACATGGTCCTTCCACTGTGCTTGTGGCCACCTTGACCAGGAGACCTCAGTGGGTGGCAGCTTCTTAAAGCACCTCATCAGGATTCACCAGACTTATCTGTCACAAGTTAGCAATGCTTGAGTAGCTGATACGTCCTCATTTCCTTCTGGCCACTTTGCAACATGGGCAGGTGATGACAATTTTCAGCCACTGCTGTTGTTTGCTAGGTGAATGGGAGCCAAAGCACTAAAAGTGTCCAGATGGGTGCTTGCACTGGTCTAATTAAATCAGTTTTGAAACATATCTTTAGGCTGTGGACAGATGTTCATTTTGTAGAAAGCCATGCCAGATGAAGATTACAAGCCAAGCCACTGGAGGTTATTGCCCTCACAAGTCTGCTGGCAGAGCCACCCCAGATCCTCCTGAGCTTCAGCAAGGTGCAGACGTGATCTCTCACCGCTCAGGTGGTGACAGCTGGGGGGTCACCGCCTCCTGCCTGCACCTGCCTTCTTGGCACAGCACCAGGCCTGCTGGGCACTCCAACGTCTTTCTCCCAGCCTGTTCCAGTCAAAAGTAACCAGTAGGCACTGGGAACAACAGATCTTCCATTTGCTCGGGTTTGTTGTGTCTGAAAAGGAGTGGGGAGCCCTGTCTGGCTGAGGAACGGGGATAGCACAGGGGGTGAATTTGGGTTGGCACAGCTGGATCCAGAGGAAGCCGTCCATCCAAGGCCCTCCTGCGCTGGGGTGGGAGCAGAAACCTGTCCTGCTGCCAAAGCCGTGAGGGGCCGTCTGTGGGCCAGGAGCTCTGGAGAGTGGCAGGGGATGGTGCTGCCTGTGGTGCTTCAGCTGGACCTCTCTGAGGACATCTCCTCGCAGCTCTACCCGTGGAAAACACGTGCCCAACACATGGAACTGCTCTGGGCTGCTCACCCACCAAGGTATTGGCATGGGCTTGAGCTGGGGCTGCAGGGTTTGAAGAAGGAGTGGAAAAGGCTGTCCAACCCAAACAATGAAGCTTTTCTCTTGCCGAAGATGTTAAATCTTTACCAAATGTGTTAATGTGTGTACAGACAAAGCATGACACAATGTTGACTGAGTCTGGTGAGCTGCTGGCTGCAGTTGGCTGATACTATCTTAGCAGGCAGTATTGAACTTTTAATGTAACAGCAGGGTCAACTGTGAAAAATTACCATGCTTTTCATGTCTTAAGCCCTATCTGCATTAGAAACTATCATATCTTTTCTCATGACAATTCTCAGGTAAAATATATCCGCTTAAAGACAACTTAACTGTTTTGCACATGCAGCTATGGGGCCATGACACAGCTGCTGAGCTGGTGCATTTCCAGCCACTCTAAATTTATAGCTTCTTCCCATTGTTCAACAGTTTGGATTATCATTAAGGAAGGCAGGTAATGATGCTTTCACTGAAAAGAAGGAAAAATATCACTACAGCTGATGGTGCTGTCTGTTTTTCTTTCGTTTTCCAAGCTAGTTTCTAATTAAATCTATGTATTGCAGTCCTACCGTACTTCCTTTGTTAGGGTGGTATTTCTTCTAATTGCACTTTTTGAGAACATGTTTATGCACAGCTATTGGTCTCTCCCTGTGTTTTTCCAGAAGGGAATCAAAAAAAAGGTTCACCCATTCCCTGAGGCCCTACCTTCATGTTGCTTGTGCTCACAGCCTGGCAGAGCAGCTGGTGCATAACGGAGCAGAACCTGCCACGGCCCTGAAAGGCTTTAAGGTACAGCTGGAGGAAATCATTAATTTGTGGGCCTGTCTGCAGAAAGCAAAGGTTTCTGTGTCTGTTCATTTCTCATGATGGTAAGAAGGCGATCTGAGTCACCTTGGTCATCTCCATTACCCAGGACACCCAGCCACGTCAATCGTCTCAGGAAATAAATGACTAATCTGCTGTGTATTAATGTGCTTTTATTTATTGGTCGTTTCACCAGTCCCCACAGTTTCCTTCATGCTCTCCAGGCAGTGAAGAAAACATGTTCCCTGTTCCACGGAAACACAGCATTTATGTAAGTTGAGAACGCTCCTGAGAATATCCATCTACTTAAGCCTGTTTGCAGGTCACTTCTTACTGAAGCTTTCCAAAGTTTCAGCAGCCCTGCTTACAGCCATCCAAGTGAAAGACCAGCAACAGGAGCAGCAGAAGAAAGGGAAGTGTAAACAGCTTGGATGGGGACAGGGATCATCAGAGCAGAAACTAAATTGGCTGCAGTGCCTTTGCTGGGTCATACACTTGTTTTGAGCTTGGCATTTGATAGTCTCTGACCACCAGATGGCATAGAGAATGCTGTTACAGGCAGCAGCTTGCTGCTGAAGCATTACGAAGTGTCGAGTTCACACTAGTTAAAGTGGATTCTTACATTGCTTTTATGCAGAGGTATATTTTATTGTTTCTCTTAGATGTAAAAATGTAACAGTAGGACTCATCCTATTGAAGGGAAATCAATTTTCACAGCAAAATTCAGTTTCAAATAGCAGGCGCTGCTTAAAGAAACGCCTTTCTCAGGTGCAGAGAAAATATAGCCGAAGATGAGGGGAAGAGAGGTTGCGTTGCTAATTGGATTACAGGACCAGGCACTAAAATAAATCATCAGTTCTCATCTTGGTTCTGATAATGATTCTCCTTGTAGCTTTGGGCAAATCACATAATCCGCTTCATTTCTCTATTTCCGTATGAAGGGCAATGATTTCCTGCCTTGCAGTGGTGCCAGAGGAGTTAATACTCATAAAGCACAAATGGAGAGAAGAAAAATACTAATGACACCTGAAAGCTACTTGCAAGAAAGAGCTCTCCTGGTTTGTCTGTTCTGCACCACCCAGCTGTTGCTGTGCCAATGTGATAGCTATAACGAGACTATAGAGTATGGAGAAATGTAAAGCATACTGAAAGAAATATTACTGAGTGCTACTCAAAAGAAGAGATGCTACTGACAGCACTGGATTAACATTTTTTTGTTGTTGTTGTGTTTTCAGTGTAATATGTTACGGAAATCTCATGGTGAGTGGAAACAGCCTGCCTGCTGTTCTCCCAAACCCTTCCGAGATGAAGAAACAGCCTGATGCCTGGCGGCTTGCACTGCTCTCTGATTTACACCCGTGCTCCAGCTTCCCTGCCTCTGGTTGAATTGAACATTCAAGTTCAAACCCCAAACTTCGGTGCAGTCCCTGGTTCAGTTGCTTATTCATGATTAAAACTGTGAGTTATTCAGAGAACTTCGCAGCTGCTGTGGAAGGTAATGTTGCTTGTACATCCTCAGGAATCAAGCTTGATGATTTTACCGCTGAAATATGTGATCTGATTATAGCGGCTTGTGATATTGCCAGATCATAAACCAGTGCACTTCTGAATGGCCTTAGGAGATAAATTAAAAAGGTAGGGAACCCACTCTAAATTACCAGTGACTAGGAAAATCTCACAACAGCAGTTTGTATTACTGCTGTGGTCATGAGATGACGTATTTCTTTTTTATTCTTATCTTTATTGAGTGTAGCGGATGCGAATACCCTAAGAAGAGCCAAAGGGTTTTACAGGTATATCTGGAAATTTTCATCATTTGGAAAGAAAGGATTTACAGGTTCAGATAAGGACAGTACTGAAAAAAGAGAATTTGGCATGATGTCCCTGTGAAAAAAATACTGCAACAATGAACAATGATATTCAAGCATGCTTTATATGCTGATCTCACTGCCAATGAAAAGAGACTGACTGTATGTCTTCCCATAATCACTGAGGGTATTTATGGCATAAATGTAATTTCTGGTTTATCTGAAACTGAGTTTTATCAGCTGTCCTTTAGCAAACTGAAGAATCAGACTGTGAATGAGAGAGACATGAAAACTGTCAGACCAAAACTTACCCAGCGAAACAAATGGTTACTGATTGACCTTGAAGAAAACTGAGAAAAACAATTTTAATAACAAAAATAAGATACTGAAGTGCCATAACTGCAGTGCCAAAATGATTTCCAACTACTCACAAGAATATCAGCTTTGTTTTTCCAGCGATAAATTTAGTTTTTCCGCTTGTCCCCATTGCACATTTTAGCAATGATGTTGGAAATCTTTCAATTTCCATTTAAGATTTTTAAAAGCAAATAAAGTTATCTTGGCAGCCTCGGGGAGAGCTAATGCAGCAGATAGAAGATGTGCAGAAAATAGTTTATACAAAGGTTGAGTTCAGGCTCAACCCAGAGCCCACGCCACTCTCGCTGAAGCCACAGCACAGCCAAACGGCAAGAAGCACTGCGCAGCCTCAGGAGCATCCAGAGGTCCTTCACATGGACCAGAAATGCAATGAAATATGGCTTGTTTCCTTCTTCTACAACAGCTGTGGTATGCTCAGTCTCATGGGCTGTGTTGCACTACCCTGCATCGAGGAGAGACCACATGGCAAAGCCCATCCCCTGTAGGGATGTGCCTGCTGTGTGCGTGCTGGACGAGCAGACCCAGTGCATGCTGCAAACCTGGCACACCCAAGCAACATGATCCCTGCTTTACTCATACACTGGGAGATTTCTAGGAGGGCTGGAGAAGGCCCTTTGGTCTTCAGCATGGGTGTGACAGGATAGAGAAGATGGAGCATGAAGAAGGGGCCAAGCAAGAAGGAGCACACGTGATCCCTCCAGCAGCTGGCCATGAGCCAGCCTAATTCATGTGTGCTGCTGTTGAGTTATCCCTAGTGCTGAATAAGCTGCGATGGAAAAATCTCTCTTAGATTCTTGTTTTGGATGCTAGCATCATGATCCTTTGGGACCCATGACAAGTCCTTCCCTCATAGCCAACACTTGCACAAGTTCACGAAGTGGGTGCAGCACTCTCCTCCTGCCGAGAGAGGCAGTTACCTATAATGGCGACCTGCAGAAAGTGCTCTGTGATCCTAAAAAGAATACCTTTCATATGTGAAATACAATAGCGTGCAGAGCAGTGGTACTAACTTTAAACCTTTAGCATCATTTTGTTCTAAATAATTAGTCTTCTGATGCTGTTTTTTCTAGATACTGGAATCTTGATATGTTGTTACGCCTCTGAATGGATCAACATGGACCTCATTAAGGCTATAATAAAGCAATAGCAAATTAGAGAAGATTTTATTATAAAAAAAAAAATCAATGAGACTGAAAGTTGGAGAATTAAATGAAAAGGAAGAAAAACACCGTAAAGAAGTACAAGCATTTGAAAAACATCTAATAGACTCAAGAGATTCCTTTATTGTTTCTACTCGGAGAATGTATTTATTTTCCCCATGTAGAACATGCACAATACCTTATTTAGTAATATTTCAAGAAGCTTTTTTAGCATCTGGCGTTGGACATAATTTTTGCAATGCTCTGGCAACATATGAACACTGTAAAGCTAACACATTAGTTTGCCACTGTGATGGAAATAAATGGAGAAGGCTGAAGAAATTTTCAGTGCAGGGGGCAGCTCCTGTTACCTCCAGCTCCAGAGATGGTTCCTGCTCTGGACTCATTCTCCTGCTTTCTGCTCCTCTGGCTGAAACTATGGGCTTTTGGACCTCCTCATTTTTATTTTTATTTTATTTTATTTTATTTTATTTTTTATTTTTGGTCAAAGCATTGCCAAATTCAAGTATTCACTTGAATTTATAATATCCAGTAATGTGCTGCAACACATCAATATGTGAATAGTGATGTGAATTGAGTCAGGTATGTGTGCTCTGTTTTTACACCAGGTATAAGCAGAGGAGCTGACCTCGATCAGGCATACAGTATTTTCTGAAGCATGTTTAATGGCACAAGTAGAACTGGGGACAGCCTAATATCAGACCTAGAACATTTTTCAATTTGAGTTTGCTACAAAGGCTGTTATGCAACTGATCTTTAAGTAACACTGTTTTCATTATCAGTTGTTAAATACCACACTGAATGGCACTGGCAAGTTCAATGTAGAGGGCAAATAATTATTACCGTCATTTCTTATAACAGGCTAGAATTTTGTGGACACCCTTTTTGTTAAGGAGATAAAATAATTTTTGTTTCGTGATATCATTCCTGGATATTATAAATGCTTTTTATTTCACAATCTAAGTGAAGATCTACTACATTTCGAAATGTAGTGCATTATGGAGGTAAAAAGACAAGACAAAGAAACATAAGCTGACAACCTCTTACTGTAACCAGTATATTGAGAAGTGCCAAATACTTCCCCAAGTTCCCTGAAGACTTTGCAATTGCTGTTTGGTTTTATGGCCAAGGTGCTCAGAGACTATGGCGATAATAGTATAAGATAAAAGAGGGAGGATGGAAGTCATGAAGGAAGGAAATGCATTTTAGATAATCCTCAGAAAATTACATTATTATTATTGGACTCTTAATAAGCATTCAGATAAGTTTTAACATGCTGCATGTGCTGCCTATGTCCGCAGGGATGTAGAGTAAAATTAGTGGGCTAAATTATGTTCTCATTGGCACTGGTGTAAATCCAGAGTAAGCCATCTGACTACATTGGTTAATTCCAGTTTTCCAGTGAGTAACCAAACAGAAATTAGTCTGATGTTCCTGGATGCTCTCTTCCACTCTCATATACAGAAACTACTAATAAATAAATCAATGAGAACATTCTGCTGATTGTGTGCTCTCCACTTGTCAACAGCATGAAAAATAGCAGTGCCATGATTTTTTCCATCTGCCTTCTTGGTAGACCATCTCTCAGTATGGGAATACAGGAATTACTAAGTACAACCAACCTCAAGTAGCTCGTATGCTAAGAAAAATCAAACACAAAGGCAGTACTGAAGATTGAGAGGGAATCCCAGGTGTGATAGCAGAGAGAGGAAGGAGTGAGGGAGAACAGAGAGGAGCCAGGAAGAGTAGGTGAAAAAAGCCAAGAGTAAGGGAAAACATTTTGACAGTTTGAGTATCTGATTATCTGACCATAGTCAGCTGGAAAATGAGGAGGGTGATACAGAGTGATGTGAAATGAGCTGGTTTTGACATGAAAAGCTGGACAGGGCCATCTGATAGCACATGCTCCCAACCCCAGCAGGGGCAGGGGTCTCTACCCCATCCACTCTCCCTCTCTGCTGCCTGGCTGGTGTCACCCGTCTCGGCTGGAGCTCTGCAAGGCAGGGGCAGGGGCTGAGCCTGCCCAGTTGCTGTCGTTGTGTGACCGCCGTGGCCAGCTCAAGCTGTGATTGCAGACTCCGTGTATAAATCTTTTAAACAAAACTCCGACCAGAGGCCTCCGAGCGCTGGGAACTGGGGTAAACAAAGGTTTCCATGCCAGAAGCAGGAACTATTATTATTACTGTTCAAAAATGCAAAGGCCAAGTCCTCTCCTGGCCAATAGGGGAAAAAAAAAAAAAAAACCAACACAAAAAAACAAACACAACAGAGCTGCTGTCTGCCTGGGGAGGGCTCTTGTCCAGCTCGCACCTTGCTGCGCTTTAGTCTGACACTGCATGTCGAGTGAACTGGCTGGAAATAACTAAACCGTCCTACCCAGCAAACTAAACACCCATTTGATGTACAGGCTGTTCTTTCATCTTATTTCCCAGCACTTGGTCTCTGTGGGACTGTTTCACTACAGCCCTGCCGTGTAAGTGGACGTTCAGAGGTTCCTGGGACCATGGTGAGTAGGACACACAGGAGGGAAAGCATTTTGCCCTCAATCTTTAAAAATGGATGCTATAGCACTGGCCAGAGATGAATCAAGGCCTCTGGAAATAGTGTGGCCAAGTGGCTTGCAGGGAGATGTGGACCTTTGTAACTTCCTTACCACAGACCTGTTCCACCTTTGGCAGCAATCCAGCAAAGGAAAGGTGCTCTTAGAGCCCAGCCCCGGTAGAAGGGCTTTGCATTCCTAAAGGACTGAATCCAAAAGCAGAGCATAAACCCCATAGGCAACACGCCTTGTGAGAGGTTTATTTTTACTGTGTGAATTCGAGTGCTGGAATGTCCTGTACTTATTCCAGGAGGGTTAACGCTTTCGTGCCTCACAGCCTGCCCAGGAGGGACACTCAAAGCCCTGGGCATGGGCTGTTAACCTCATTTTCCTTATACCTCAATGACCAAAACAGCCGTGCTCTCCCTGACTTTCTCAGATCATTGTTCTGGGGTCTTCTTGAATTATTGCACATTTTATTTCTCCTCTCCCCTTCCTTGTCTGCTTGTGTTCCAGGAAACATTCGCAAATGCCAGCCAACGGAGCGGTTTAATCTTTTCTCTCTAGTGGCAGTTTGTCTGGCATATGTCTGAAAGGGACATGTAAGGGATGCACAGTGAAATTACTATTATATGGCATAGTTGCTAATCTAAGATGTGCCATCTTCGTGAACCCAGCTCCCAGGTTTAAAAGCAATGCCAGGCTGAAGGCGTTACTTCAGCAAGTGAAGATCCTTCACTGCTCGTTCCAGGATGCAGCTGGAAACAATGCATAAAGGAAGATGTTCTGTCATTTTGTAAGGGAAAATCCTCTCCCAGCTGGTGGCACAGGCAAGGGTGGGTTATGAGAGCAGCCAGGCTGGCAGAGGTCTGGGATCCACCACGGCAGAGACCCACTGCCACCCAGCTAATGGGACCAACTGAGCTCCCTGGCCTGTTGCTGATAGGCATGTGTGAGCCTATTGTGTTCACAGGGTTTTTGTTGCTGTCTATTATTTTGTTGTTATTTTTACTTGAGGACACATTGCCTTGTGAGGCCTTAACAGCACAGACACCTTTTTAAAGCTTTTAAAAGATGGTAGGATATATGCTTTGGATCATGTTTTGTTTCATCCTGGGATTTCTTATGTTCCTTTCTGATGGAAAAACTACACAGGCCACTACTGGAAAGCTCCTTAAGTGATATGACTTTTCCAAGGTCTGCTGTCACATCATTTAGTTGGCTTTCTGTTTTCTCCAGTCAACGTCACTTTGGCAAATGAGCAGACTTAGAGAGCCCCGGTGCCATGTAGATTTCCACAATGTGTTTCCATCCCATAAGGAATTCTCTTCTCCAAAATGTTCCAGTTCTTTTTTTGTAATGATTTTTGCATCTCCAGGCTAGGCAGGTACTTAGCACGACTTCTATTTGAAGAGACAAGACAGGTAAAAGGCAGAAGAGAAGAAGCATTTGTTCAGAAAGTGAGGCACAGTCCAAAACAGCTTGCTCCGGGGCTCAGAGGAGCTTTCCAGCAGATGAGAGGCTTGAACCCAGGTACCTGCCCTGCAGCTTTACTGTAAAACACCTCCCTCATCCAAAGAAGCAATAAAGCGCTACAACTATGAACTCATCATAACCTCATTTTAATGTCTGAAAAGATGACTTCTAAAGGAAAAAAGAAAAAAAAAAGCATAAATGTCTTCTTCAACCACTCATTACCCATGGACTCTGTTCCCTTCTCATATGTTAGTGAGAATTAATTTCTGCAGTTCTAATGAGAGCCCATTACTTGATGGCATAACCCCATCTCAGACACCACCACTGATCTACACCAAGTGCAGAAAATTTATTCATTAGATTTATCCCATGTTTATTAACAGCTCAGCTCGGAAAAAGAGTCAGTGACAAAAACCATCTGGAATAAACATAATGGAATACAAACAATGTAATATATTCCATCGCTCCAGCCTAATTACACTGTTTGGTGCAAATACTATCAATCCAAGTGACAATTTACAAGCCGAACACTTATTAAAGGGAAAAATGAACTGTGCTGGGAAGCACAAATCAAAGTAACTAATCAACACAGACAACACATTCGTGGGATTTAAGAGGCAAGGTATGGTAGTCTTTTATTCCTCCTTGTTTTCAATTTGGGAGACCTGCTGTGATGTTGCAGTACATTATGCATTATGTCTACTTATGCAACACTGGAGACAAGCATGTGTCTGGCTGTTGTCTTATTTTTCAATGGCTATGGCCTTCAACTTTTAAGTTGAAACACTTTCCTTGCCCTATCATGTAAGCTAGGAACAAGGTACACTGTCCTGTTGCACAGGTTTTCTTTTACAGTGCCTTCATCATTTAGGATAGAGCAAAAGGCTGGAATTCAGGAAAAAATTAGAAAAGGTTGGAATTAGCTACAAGTGATGCCAATTTGATCTAAAACATGTTCTTATTGAGTGAATTGGTTCAATAAGGGAAAAAGGAAAAAGATCTCTCCCTCCCATGCAAGCATCTGAACAACACATGGCTGCTGTCCATGATCTGTTTCAGCTTGGAAGCTGGAACTGGAATCATTAGATGCATCTGGTGTCCCCAGGGAAGCCAGAGAAAACACTGGCAGCAGTGAAGAAAAGATGGTAGAAGCCATGTGAAGCAGAAATTAGACAACCAGCCTGTCTGCATTAGAGTGTGAACTTTAAGAGCTGCTTTAGGCACCTGCATGAAAGCTGAGCCCTCAAAGACAGTGAAGTGACACAAAGCTACAACATATAACACCCTGTCAGTTTAGGGAAAATATATCCACAGTCCGGAGAATACCACCTAAGCTAACATTACAGTGAAATCAATACGAACAAATACGCACACAGCCCTGACCACATAAATGTAGTCATAACTTCCATAATTGTTAGCAAAATACTACTTACATAAACCTACACTGAAAAAATCCCTGTTAGCGCTTAGGTACTAGAGGAGTGTTTTTTTTTTTTTTTTAACTCATTCTATGGGGAAAACAGTGAGAAAATGTTACGCTGAGTGGGCCACAGATGTCAAAATACCCTGCTTCATCTGCAACTGGGAGAGCACCAGTCACCACCACCCCATGCGCAGAAGTGTCTCTCCAGACCTTCACCTTCCTTCCCTGCCCACGAGACAAAATGGAGCCAGGGTTCCTTCGCATTTTGCAAAGGGCCATTTAGCTCAAAAACATTCTGTCATGGGATTGTCCTGAAAACAATGCTCATCTCGTGAAAACAAAAGCATTTTATATTTCCCCTTCAATTGATTTATTCTGGGACAGGATCTCCTGCTCTGTATCAGGGTCTGGTACTGTTGAACATAGGTCTATGCTCAACCAGCAGTCTGATAATAAGCCAGCTTTTGTCACATCTCATGTACACGAAAAATGTCCAAAGCTGTTTCTCCACCTGCTGTTTTCAGAGAAAAATAATGTGTGACATCCATTTCTCCTTGAAGAGTTGACATCATAGATGCGGCCACAATGGGATAGTTCTTCATTTAAGAGGCAAGGTGCAATGTTAGATAAATACACTCCTGAGAATTTTTGAAATTTCAGTGATTCATAAAAGCCAAAGATTTTATTGCCAGCTAACTGTGGATCCGTCTCTCCAGAGCCTTCCTGCACCATCTGTATTAGCATGCAAATCGAGGTGACATAGCTGTTGCTAACTAATTTCAAGTGTGACATTCACAGCGTAGATAGACTATTGGGATGGTCTTTGGCAACACCTTCATCCAGCCACCTCTGCACGCTCTCTGACTGATGCCATCATTCCCTTCCACAGGGAAGACGAACATGAAGACTTTTTCTCACATGCTGACTCCAGATCTATGCTTAAAGAAAAAAAAACAGTATATTCGAGTCACCTATCAACCCCACAGGCACTGTGTTCATTTATGTTCCTGTCCTTGGCCTTAACTACTTTGCTTCAAGCAGAACCTTCCAAAACTCTCTCTCTCTCTCTTTTTTTTTTTTTTTTTTTGTGTGTGTGTGTGTGTGTTTTCTTTCTTTTTTTTTTCTTCTCCTCCCTCCCACCCCCTTTTATTTCCCCGATTCCCACCTGGGCTATGATATTTTCAGTAATGTTCAAAAGCATATATAAATAAAAGAAGAATATTCCCCATTTGCAAATTACAGAAATACAGTAGTATGCTGTCAATAATTATAATGATAAAATACCTTAATTTTCAGTTCATATGGATTTTTACCCTCTTGTTCTGCAACCTTTGGTGCTCACTTTTACTAGGGAATCTGAACAGTTTCCTTTCTAAACAAGGAATGGCCACAGAAACAGAGGATTTTCTTTAAGGAGCAGAACATAGCAGACATGATATGGTCAACACAATATGCTTGCTTAATGTCTAAATCTTTAGTCTTGTAACTGGGAATTATTCTACCCTTTGGGGATGCTCAGACACTTGTGTTTTGGCTCTCTTGAATCTTGAAAGTTTTATGTAAACCTCCAGGATTCCCTAGTCTTGATTTTTTCCTCCGAGAAAGGAGACTCAGGGGACATGCTAATGCTGCTTTGCAGGTAGGTGGGCACTGAGGTAGAATAGAATAATTAAGGTTGGAAAAGACCTCCAAGATCATCTGATCCAACCATCCCCCTACCACCAATGTCACCCACTGAACCATGTTCATAAGCACCATGTGCAACCCGTAGTGATCAGGGTGTGCTGGCAGAGTCCTTGGTGTTGTAATAACGTGATGCTGAACCTGGTTCCCCGTTGTCACAAAAAATCCAAGCCAGTCGCAACCCTTTCTTGTGACTCTCTGTACTGTCATCTTTTCCCAAACATCAACCAATTGCCTTCTGTGCCGCCACAACTCTGAACTAATGATAACTGTCAAAGTCAATCTGTGGTGAATACTGATTCTTTTTCTATCAAGGGCCTTGGAGGGACAAGTTAGCTGAGGGAGTAAGCTATCTTAGGGAACTATCTATCAACAGCCCATCAAGGCAGAAACTACTTGCTGCAGCATCAGCTGATAAGCCAAAAGGGAGATGAAGTTCACAGAAAGAATTATTTTAATTACTGTGTAGTCTGCTTCACTGATATTTTAGAAAAAGCTGGAGGCAGATGTTACATGAATGTAATTGGAGATTTCAGGAAACATCCTAAAAGCCACAGAGGAAATGTTAAAAATATAACGGAAGTAATTCCCTCTGGAATATAAGCCCAGGCAATTTCCCCCCCCCCCCCCCCCCATAACTACATTTAAGATATCAAGATATCTTAAGATATTTCAGATATGTTGCTAAGTTGACTGAGCTTCAGAAATGGGCAGTCACTCAAAGACAGGCTGCGTTAGCTATCAGTCGTTTTGATAACCTAGGGATGACAGTACCTATTCCAGCAGGCTGATTTTCCTACAGGCACAAAGGCCATGAAGCCACTGCAACCCTCTGTTGCTGTGGCTTGCTTTGAGCAGCCTCCAGACCAGCCTTCCATCTGCAAACTGTGATGCCCCAGCTGCCAAGAGCTTCTTGTAGAACAACAGTACTGGTAACTCTGGGCTCTCCATCTGGATGTTTTGCTCCTTTTGGTGTCTGCTTTCATGACTGTCTTGTTTGGCATTTAGGTTGGGAGCTTTCTGGCTGTCTTGGAGGACTTGTTTCTGTTTCTGACCCTATGGAAAGACTATAGGCACACAGCAGCAAGGCAAGGCAACAAAAGTTGTTCTCATTACCTCTTCACAGAGAATCTATTTATTTGTGGGTGACCATGAATGGATGCATATTTCCATAATTCAGGGAAAGTACCTTATATTTTCTGCATCTTCACAGACTTCCGGGATGATCTCAGTTTAACAGTCATTGAATCTTGCCTCAGTACTAATGTCTGTAAACCCAAAAGGTGGCATTCAGACAAATACATGTGTACTAAGGTGCTGTACCAGACTCAGACAGTGAGAGAGAGATCCCGAGAGAGATACAAGAGAAGTCTGGTACACATCAAAATGCAGTATCTTCATATCATTAATTTAGGAGAGCCTCCCTCTGAGCTATATTGCTGTAAGGTAGCAGAGCACTGTCTGGCATTTTCAAGATATTTGAGTGTTTGCAGCCTATAAACAATTAGAATTGTTAAAAAGAAAGCCCATCAATCAGCAGTTTTCACAACTCCTCATTTGTATGTAGATTTCTAACCTCATATCATCAAGTAATAGTTATCAAGGCTATGGAATAGAACTCTTCATTGTTTTCCCTATTTTATTTTTATTTTTTAAGCCCGCAGTAATGGATACTGAAGAGATCTTAACAGTTTCAAATTGGAGTGAAGGTAACTGCTGTCTTTGATTAAACTGTTGGTTCTGTTAGTCCAGTGTTGTCTTGGGTAATGACCAGTGCCACCAACTTAGCAGACAACATCTGGATGAGGCAACCAGCAAGAAAAGCACAGCTAGTCAAGGCAGTAATGAAAATAGCTGTTAGCCTTGAGCAACAAACTGCAGGGGTTAGCAACCTGCACCTGTTGCTTACAGGTGGGCATACTTTGCTTATACATGTAAATGCATAGATGCTGCTCGAGTCCAAACCCTGGAGAGTTGGGACCACGAACTATGCTAGGGCATGGCGTCCCCACCAGGCCCTTTCTCCATCCCAAGACCTTTTTTCTCCAGTAAGGCTGAACTCCAGCCTCAGTACTGTAGAGCAATGAGGATGACCCGAGGTGTGTAAAGGGAAAAAATGTGTATTCTGGGACAGCCTGTCACTAGGGGTTTTACTACATGCTGGAGAAGTGAAAAAGAAGGTTCCCAGAGGGAGTGGAGAGACAGAGCATATCCTGCATCAACACGGAGCCCTTCTAGCACCCCTCCAGTACCATGAACCATCCAACAGCCCTGTTCTTTCTCAAATATGGAAGTAAAAACTCCAAAGATTGCTTGAAATGAGGCATTTCTCTTCTTTCAGGTCAGGCTGGTGCCTTCTGTACACACTAACTTGATGAAATAACATATCTTGTGCCATTATAATTAATAAAGCCTTTGATAAACTATGCAATAATCCATCCTTAAGATCAACTAATTCAAATTTAAACAGTGTTCTCACATGTCACAGGCTGCCTTAAGAGATTTCTTTGGAAAACAAACTGTTCAAATCTGAAAGTTAGGTGGAGAGGGAAAAAAGAACCATATATTTTTAGAGACATAAATGAATATCCAATAGCAAAATATTTGGATTAAATCAGTTTATCTGTCTTCTTTTTCTTGAAAGAAAATGAAAGTTATGTTCTTATTTAAGATTAATTCTTTCCATTTGTGTTACCAAATTTATTCCTGGTCTAAGATCTTATGCTCTTAGACTCCCCACACATCAAATTTCATACCTCTTAAAAAATGAAGTTTTAGTATAAGAAAGATTAAAAGATTTCTTCTCCGTTATTTTCATAGGCACTGCATTATTTCCTCTGGGAAATTTCACAAGAGGAAGATTTCAGCCTGCTCACAGTATACATTAAAGCAAGAATGCAATTCACAACCAGGGCAGCTCCTTCAACTCTTCTTGTTGCTCGTTTACTTTGACTGAGCTCACATCAGACTGGTGTATTTCACAGTTGGTTTGTAACTTGAAAACACGAGCTGAGTAATAGGGTGAGAATATCTCCCAACAAAAAATTCTGAAGAACATGTGGTTTATTGGTTTGCAAGCGAGGAAGTGACATCAAGCATCCAGACATGGATACTTTTCATTTAATGCATCAGTTCTGCATAGTTAGGGAGAGTACATTCCTCCCCATAAAACATACACAACAAAGTACTTAAAGATGTTCAAATTCAAAGCCATAACCATCTGCTTATCGCAGACATCTGTTGCTTCAAAGCAAAGGACTATATGAAAGGTTCAGAAAGCTTTAGAGCTAAAAAGATGCGTTTGCCAAGAGACTAATGGAACACATGAATATACATAAATTCCAAAAATATAACAAACTGCTATTTTCTCCCTGGAGTGCGGTTACACCAGCTAGTTATGTGAGAGTTGAGTTGCAAAGAAAATGAAAGAGTTGCCTCAGATCTCAATTACATTTTTTGTCACTCTCCAAACACTCTTGAAAAGCAACATCTCCCTCCTCCATCAGCAGAGGTGTCTGGCTTTCACACTGAACCCCGCGTCTTTGAGGAACTCCTGCCAGTGCACCTTCCAAACATGACTGTTTCCAGCCTGCAGCCTTCTCTCTGCGGAGCCTTTCCCCGTTTGCACTCAGGGAGGTGGCAGCCCTATTTCTCTGGGAGCAGCTCCACAGCGCTGCGTGTGTATTAATTTCCTCGCTATTTCAGCATCCAGGTCTGACTGCCTGGCTGAAGTCCAGGGGAGTCTTCCCTTTGCATCTCCCTTGATGCTGAGTGCCACTTTCCCCATGTGGCCCTTCCATTTCTGTGAAAACTAAGGTCAGCTGGAGGGCTGGGAGCAGCAGCAAGCTCTTTGGGACAGCGACTGTGCTCCTCTGAGCACCTGGGGTGATTATGGTGGCATATCTGCAATAAATAAAGTTGATATTGCCCTGTGGGTTTGTGCCTTCTGTGAGGGTTTGTGTGCAGAGTTGTGTGGGTCTGGAGGGAATTACCTGCTACAAGCTACTGGGAGCTAGGAAAAAGTATGAACCAAATAGCAGATGCAATGTCAGAGGGCTAAGGTACTTTTGGAAGGGCCACAAGGAATGTGAGGGGCTAGGACCTCTCTGAGCAGAAGGATAGTGGGAGCCCTGAGTACATGCAGGTGGACCCATTACATTTCTCACTCAGGATAATACCAGCTGTACCCTGGCCAGTGGAGCTAATCAATCTTTCTTGGCACAAAATCCAGTTTTCTTTCACTTAACACACCACCAGCAAGTGGGCAGCCATCAAAGGGGCAGGGACTAAAAGCCACAGACTACAAGAGAAATCTGGGATTTCATTACCTGTCTCTTCTGATGCCAATGCATACATGAACTGAATAGAGAACAAGGAAATACTTCATGATCTTAAATCACACAGTGAAGATCAGGGAAAGTTGATCCATCCCCTGCAGTAAAATCCAAACAATCATACATAAAATGATTCACTTAAATATCAGCAATTTTTATAATTTTTATAAATTTTTATAAATGCATTTTTATAAAACAATTAAAATATTTCTAGTATCAGTTAATGTTCCCACTAACCATCACATAATCTGTGACCTCTTAAGCCTCACAGGAGAGGATATAAAGTCCCACAAGACCACAAGCTTGCCATGGGGGTTACACACCACGTTTGGGTTTACTGACGCTGCTTCATAAACTAGCATTGTGCTCATTGATTTCCTTTGCACAGGTTTTGCGTTTTGCTGCCAGCTTCCCATTGTTCTTGAAATAACTGTGATAAGAACTGTAAAAAAACAGACTGTTTTCCATGCTGATCATAAACGGAGAACAGCAATTGTCAGTGATCATAAAAGCAAGCACAGCCTGCCCGAGCCACATACAGATCCTGCTTCTCACTCTACTCAGAGCAAAACATTTCTAGAAAGATAAGTTAGTAATTTATTGTGCCTGCATGCATGCATTATTCAGAAGAACACGGCAAGATAAAACAACACTACTAGTATAAGGAAACTCAGCTGAAGTTCAGATCGTCTAAGAGTTTTTATGAGGCAAGAGACTACATAAAGTTTGCTTCTGCAAAGTAAAGCCCTTTACTTACATGACTTGCAAGAGCTTCCAGCAGCTGGAGTCTGAATTACAGTGCATGCAGATATTGTGCTCTGCAGAAAGCCCCCTAACTTCGACACTGGACACAACACTGGTGCTTCTTATTGATAAATAGTTTCCTGATTTTTCCTTTAAAAATATTCTCCAATACTTTTGTATCAGTGGTGCACACTGACAGTAGACTGCAAAGCAGAAAGCCTTTCTGTTGTTACTGAGGAAAGAGTTCCCTCTCTGCTGAATCCAAAGGGGAAAAAAAAAAAGGAGTCCTTGACCTCGACAACTAGAATAAATCTACTATATCTGTTGGCTCTTTTCTGAATGCATACTTGAGCAGTAACATAAGAGCGAACAATCTGAGTGCAGAACTGTGGCATGTCATGTTATATACCGGTAGGGTGTGTGAACAACGCGTCTAGCAGAGGCACAGCAAAATGAAAACACAACGCATGTTTTCAGCTTTTATTTTGCTCACATCTTTTAAAAATAAAAGAAGGATGACAGGCTTTTCTACTTCTTTTCACAACTCCCAAGTGGCAGCACTTTCAGTTCTGTCCCTTCCACTTAGGTTCATTGCATTCCAAATTAGGTTATTGCTGACTTTCTATTTCAAACCTTGATTTTCTGAGAATCTCTGTATCTCAGCCAGAAAATATAACCCAAAATAAAGTTTATAATTTACGACATCATACATGCACTGAATTGTTTGAAAGAAAAATGAGCTTTTTTTTTTTTTTCAGATTTTTTTCTCCTTTGAAAGATCTGTTTACTTCATTTTTTTTCTCCCTTTCGTTCATTCGACTTAAAATGATTGAACTTCATAAAGTAACAAGCATAACTTTTTGAACAAGTTCTCAGTAAAACAAATAGATGAATAAGAAAAGATAATGATGTAGCTTAAAAGAGGCAAATGCAAGGCTTCAGCTAAAAAGTGTCACCCTGTTCCATAGTAAAATTATATTTACAAAAATAAAGGCATTATTTTAAACATAGTCATTCAATTCCCAGACAATGAGGACAGACGTTCTATGGAGAGGATGAAAAAAACAGTGTTTTAGGCATAATAAAAGGAGTTGCAAAAAGATAAGAAGGGAAGAAAATCTATGTCCTCATCTATTCTGTTGTATTCTGTTGCAAATGAGGGAAAAAAAGAAACAAACTTGTAGTCTAAAATAAAACTTCAAGATATTGTAAATGCCAAATTCCTGTTTTTATGAAATGTAAGGATAATAAATGATCTCAAAACTTTTAATTTGCATTTCTTGCTTAAGACAAAGATTTTGAATGAAAAATGACTTTTTTTTTTTTTTTTTTTTTTTTCTAGTGTGTCATGCTTTTTATATGTCCGTGGACTAGAGGAACCCCCTACACATCTTAAATTAGTGTTATAAAGGTTTTTCTTGAACCTCAGATGTGGGTTGGACTTTTGTTGGTGGTGGTGATTTATTTTTTTCAACTTTATTAAGACACCAAAACACATGTACAACTTTACAGTTGTTTATTGGTAAATAAAATCTCTCACAGCTGTAGCTGACTAGTAGCAGAGATATATTGTGTCGATTGAAACATCAGTTTTAGTTTAGTTTCCATTTATATCCACTTCCTTTGTCAAATACTGATACCTTAAATATACAATACATTAATTTCAACTCTTATTTTGAACTTCTGCCTTTTCACCCTTTCCCTTCTCCACTTATGTTCTCAAAATATAAGGTATTATCAAACAATATATGTATTGTTTGTATATCTCAGCTTGGTCATGGTATGCTACCAAGGATCTGCAATATCTGGGTTGGAGCTAGAAGAGTATTCACTCATTTCATTATTTGTCATGTGCTCGTGAACCCATGTCTCTACAGGACATTGTCAACTACCATGATAAACCTCTTTTGTCTCTGCTAAGCTGTCAGCAAGCACTTATTTTCTCCCCTTTTCCCAGCAAAACTTGTCTATTTTTAGAAAATAGCTGGGATTTCTATTTTTTTTTTTTTTTTTTTAACATGGTTTTATGATGCAGAGGTCTCATGACCTGGTTTGTAGGAACAATGCTTTGCACACAGGACTGCTCACACATACCCAGGTTGCAGAAGGCAGCCCCATGAGTGAAGCATGTTGGGACCCCATCCAGCTTTCTGCCTGTAATTACAAGAGGCTAAACTTCAAAACCTGCTTGCGAGCTATTTGTGAAGTCTTTTGAGATAAGCAGAATATACACCTAACTTTTCAGAACCAAAGCTTGTGTTCATAATGATGTTTTCAGTTCACACCGCAAATTTGACTGTAAGCTAATTATCCTCAGGCATGTTTCTGCTTCTGACCCTTGTATTGGGTTTACATGGTAAGGTTTTGGTAGCGGGGGACTACAGGGGTGGCCTCTGTGAGAAAAGTCTAGGAGCTGCCTCATGTTAGATAAGGGCCAGTTTTAGCCAGCTCCAAAGGGACCTGCTGCTGGCCAGAGACAAGCCAATAAGCAATGTTGTTTGTGCCTCTGTATTTAAGCAAAGGGAAAAAGGCTGCTATGACACAGCAGCTGGGAGAGTGAGGAGTGCGAACCAACCCTGCAGCCCCCAAGGTCAGCACAGTAGGATGGCAGGAGGTGCTCCAGGCAGGCAGCAGCAGTTTCCCTGTGGCTTGTGGAGAGGCCCCTGGTGGAGCAGGCTGTCCCCATGCAGCCCATGGGTCCCACATGGAGCAGATCTCCACATTGCAGCCCGTGGAGCAGCCCCTGGTGGAGCAGGTGGATGTGGCCTGGAGGAGGCTGCGGCCCATGGAGAGCCCCCACAGGAGCAGGCCCTGGGCCGGAGCTGCAGCCCGTGGAGAGGAGCCCATGCAGGAGCAGGGTGTCTGGGGGGAGCTGCCGCCCGTGGGGGACCCGTGCTGGAGCAGCTTGTTCCATGGGATGGACCCCATTGTACAGACCCATGGAGCAGTTCTTGAGGTAGCCTGTGGGAAGCCCCCACAGGCTCAGTTTGGGAAGGACGGCATCCCATGGGAGGAACCCCTTGTGGAGCAGGGGCAGAGAGTGACTGTGAAGGAGCGGTGGAGACGAGGCATCATTGACTGACCACAGTCCACATTTCCTGTTCCCCTGTGCCGCTCAGGGGGAGGAGGTGGAAGAGGGTGGATTTGGGGACAGTGCTTTTAGTTTGCTTTTAGTTTGTCACTTTCTCTAGCTTGTTAGCAATAGGTAATAAATTACATTAATCTCCCTATGCTGAGTCTCTTTTGCCTGTGACAATAATTATCGAGTGATCTCCCTGTCCTTATCTCACCCCTTGAGCCCTTTATATCGTATTTTCTCCCCCTTTCCCTTTGAGGAGGGGGAGTGACAGAATGGTTGTGGTGGAGCTCAGCTGCCCAGCTGAGTAAAACCACCACAGCCCTGTGACCTGGCATTGCCCAGAGGACACGGCAAGCCATCAGGCAGTGCACTTGCAGCAATACATGCAGAGGCTGTAGCATTTCTCCAAGGCCACCAGCCCATTCCAGCCATAACACAACCGTGTAAGCTGAGGGAGTGTCAGGGCATCATGTTTTACTGCAGCCACGTGCAATTGTGTCTCACAGCTGGAGAGAGCAGCAGCCTCCGTGTGCTGTTCCCTCAGTGAAAATGTCATCTGTTTTACAGCATATTGTATATGCATTCACAGACATGGATTTGTATAGGAGTTAGGAAAACAGTTTACAAACTAAGGGCCACAGTTATAATCGCAGTTGTAATATGAAATGTGAAACTGGAAGCTTGGCCAAGATCTCAGAAGTATTTGGTAATGAGTACAGAAATGTCTGAGACTTGTCAGGTGAAAGCTATGTCATGATGCCCCACATCAAACAGTTAAGAAATCACTTTTTTTTTTTTTTTTTTTTTTTTTTTTTTTTCCTGGTGTAGCTGTAAAACCTTATATGTAAATTGAAGACCTATGTTGCCCATTCATTTTTTGAACACTCCTCAGAAGACTGAGTGGGCTGGTCAGCCTGCAGGCTCGGAGAGCTGCTCTGCTTTTGAGGAAAGGGCAAGAGAGGTGGGACTGCTCACCTGTAGAAGAGAAAGCTCAGTGGGGATCTCATCAATGTCTATAAAGGAGGAGGATGCAAAGATGTTGGAGCCAGGCTCTTTTCAGTGGTGCCCAGTGACAGGACCAGAGACAATGGGCACAAACATGAACACAGAAGGTTCCTCCTGAACATCAAGAAGCACTTCTCTACTGTGCTGGTGAGTCAGCACTGACACCGGTTGCCCCTAGAGGCTGTGGAATCTCCATCATTGGAGATATTCAAAAACCAGCTGGATGTGGCTTGGGCAACCTGCTTCAGGCCCCACAGTGGCTCTGCTTCAGCAGTGGAGATGGCCCAGATGACCACCAGAGGTTCCTTCCAACCTCAGCCATTCTGTGATTATGTCCAATGTCACTTCATGACATTTTGAAGAAGTCCACATCTGGCTACTTAGTGAGAGATGCAATGTGTGCAATCTATGGGAACCACTAGGCTCGGTTGCACTACTGCATGTAGTAGTTGCACTACTACATGCATGCACTACTACATGTTGAAATGCTGCGCTGATTCATGTAAGACAACATGGAAGGTAAATATGAACTAAAGAACTTATTTCCCAATGCAGTAAACTTTCATTACCTGTAGATGTTCATCTGGAGATGTACTGTGCCATTGATTCAGAGTTGCATCGGCTCCTTGGAGGTATAGTGCTACCTAAAGGTGTTTACATGTTTTTTAGGATCAGTCTGGGGCCACGTGTACTTTTTGTGGAAACACTGAGCTGCACTGCATCAGTTCAGTCCATCATGACTTGGTTGGTCTGTCTCTGATGGAGATAGGCTCTCTCCTGCAAGGCTACCTTAAGGGTGCACACTGTGGTCTCCAGTGCTTCAAGAGGATATATTTGCTAAGGTACAGCACTAGTACAGAATCAGACAAGTAGTTTTGGTTGGAAGAGACCTTTGTAGTTCACCTAATTCAATGTCTGCTCAAACCAGGTTTAATCAAATCAGGTTGCTCAAAGCCACCTCCAGAGATGGAGAATCCACACTCCCTATGGGCAACTAGTTCCAATATTTGGTCACCTTCATGGTAAAAACAAACAAACAAAAACAACAAAATCCCACCTGCTTAGAACTATTGAGAATTTCCTTTGTTTCAGTTTGTGCCTGCATGCTAAGACACACAGCTGGTGGTGAGTCTGCAATACCCGCCTCAGGTCCAACAGATTTGCCTCTGGTCCAGAGCTATAAAGCTCAAACAGCCCTTCACTGACTTCAGCTGGCAAATGTCTTTGCAGTATGTGCGCCATACCTCTGTTATTCAGGGTTTTCAGTTCCGTGCAGCACACCTGACCCACATTACCCCTGAGATCAAGGAGCTGGCTCAATGATTATGATTCAGGGGATTTTGCTCACCTTATTACAGGTAATCACAAACTCTAGTTCTGATCACAAAATCATTTGATTATACCTATCTGCCATGGAAGACAAAAAATAATACCTTATTTTACAGATGTGGACAGGGGCGCAAAGGCAACATTATTTGCCAGAGATCACACAGTCAGTGCAGAGCAAGAAAGAGTAAAAGTATTCATCTCTCCAGACTTGCATCCTACCTGCTGGACTCTCCTCTCTGTTCATGTCTTAAATTTAGAAGCTAGAGGAAGGCTGTAAGCCAGCCTGCTATTATGGAGCATTTTCTGAGGGAAGGGTCAAAGAAACACAGCACTTGTAAGATGCCAGCTATGTAATGGGTTCCAGTGCTGAAGCTGAAAGTGGGGGAAAATTAAAAAGTGCTAATGCTGCTGCTGTACATGTGGTGGGCAGCTGCACTACACATCATCAAATGAGTGATTCTCCTTAAAACACAGCCCTTCTGACAATCTGGAATGGAATCCAAATTAATAAAAGCTGGTTTTGAAAACCATGATGTCTACTGCTGTCAGTGAGAATTCATATTATAATGATCAAAAACTATATGAAGGTGAGTATTGCTGTAACTTGTTTAAATTGCAAGCCTGGAAAAATATACTGAAGACATCTGGAATCGATTTCTGTTTTGAAATTCAGTTCATACATAAGGAGGGCTTCTGAAGAACTGAAAGACAAGGTAGTCTTGTCTTGAAAGACATGAACTAAAATAAAAGCATTTAAATAAGTGCTTTATATGCATGTTCCTCTCACTTCAATCTCACATCTTGCTTTTGGCAAATAACACTGTCTACGGATGGTTCCCTCTAATACATAAATAAATGAAATGCAGATAGGCAACAATATATTACTTCTGGGGGAAATATATATGTATTTATATAGTGGGGGGTTCTGATCTATGCTAGACATGTTCTGCTTCCTGCAGCTATCCAGTTAAGCTTCTTTGCAACCCATATGTGGAAGTCCCATACTACCACCCCCTGTCTTCAGAACTGTGCTGCATGCATGCTCAGAGTTGCCAAGCCAGCAAAATCAGGACTGCAGCTATTTCTCAGTTAAGGTGAGATGCTAATGCCACTCATTCACTTGGTCTCAGCTAGTATATGAACTAGTGAATAATGGGCAAGAACTCAGGAACTGCAAGTTCCTGTTGAGGCTTCAAATTACACATTGAAAAGGAAGAATTTTGGCATCTACTTTTTAAAACCTCTAGTGTACACTATCTTGTGCATACAGCTTCTCAGTCTGGAAACCTGAATGCTCAGATCTTGAGCTGACATATATTGGTACAGCTGCATAGATTGCAAAGGCAGCATAATTAATTTATACCAGCTGAAGTTCTGGCTCAAAAATATGTAGAAGCATATATATAGTCCCTTCCTGGTCATGTGGGTGCCACACAAGGAAGATTCAGAACCTGACAGCTACCATGGCTTTATTGCCACAACAAAGCTCATCCTCAGGGCTTTTACCAGACCCCGTGGGGGCTGAACATTCGTTTTTGGATGCTTTGCTGAGTATATAGTCTTGGAACATAAACAACATATGCCATTAAAACCTATCAGAAGCAAATCTTGAGCATGTACAAATGCCCTGAACTTGCATGTCAGGAACTGTGTGATCTTCCATCCAGTGGTCTGAAAGGATTCTGCAATGAATTGCCTTGCCTTTTAGAGGTCTGAAAACATGGATGAAGACTGTGGATGCTTGAAGGCAAAGAGAGTCTCACTCTTTCATTGTGGTGTATCTTCACCCAAAAGCAAAATTCATTTTAAATACTGCTACTTCATCAGAGGCTATTTTAGACCAAATGGTTAGACAAATCTAAGAGAAATGTTCCTTTATTGCTATGAGCTGAAACCAGTCTCCTTTCTATAAGCATGAGACATTCTTACACAAAGGTATTCCTGGCCATCCCCTCATAAGTACAGCATGAAGAAAGGCATCTCTTTAGCTATGTAGGGAAGAAGACACTTAGAGTGTATAGCAGCATTTGACATGCAGCCCAGTTTGCAGGAAATAAAGGACTACATTGCTAGTACAAACTAATGTAATGACATATGGCTTCTCCATTTGGGAAAATGCTGCAAAACTGAAAAGCAGATTGCAGCTTTTCAGAATAAACTGGTGCTGGAGCTCTCATTAATGTAACTTTAAACTACTTGAGCAGCACAGACTTGTCTGGATTGAGTTAATTTTTTTTTTTTTTACTTGCTTAGTCCAAAAATAGAATTGCTTCAGCTCCATGCAAGCTCAATGTTGCTACAATTGTCTTCAGTAATCCTCTCAAACCCACTGTTTTCCCAGATCACTTTATGGATATTGTCTATGGGAGGGAAGGGAGTGTAGTAGCTGGAGCAGAGTGCTGAGGGATCTGATTCCTATTCTTAGCTCCACAGTTGGCTCTGTTTTCCTTCTGTTATTCTTATAGTCTCCTTCACTCTTCTGTTTAACCCAACTGAGATTCAGGCTTGATGAGAAGTACTTTGCAATTTTGGCACATTGTCTAATTCTACCATTTAATAGAATTAATGGAGGAGAAGGGTTTCCCAACTGTTCCAGCCGTGGGAGATGCGACTCACAGCAGAAGAGATTGTTGAGAAGAGCACTGATCATCGCAACATCATCTCACAGCTTTACCACCATTCCAGTGTAAGGTTTAATTCCCTGTGCTCCCAGGAAAAGCTAAATAGCATTTGCTTTCAACTCACTCTCCTACTGATTATTAAACCTGCAAAACAAAACATCTAAAAACAGAGTGCTGTGCCCTGACTGCAGAAAATGCACCCCCATGCATGGGACTGTAGGGGCTTACTCTGATATGCAAGAGTGCCAGAAGGGACAGCCTGTGTGACATTGCGTCCTTTGCTGCAGCACAGGCACTGGCATAACAGAAATGGGGATCACTGCAGCATCTACTGGGAAAAGGCGCTTAATTGAACAGTGTTCCTATGTTTTTAGAGGTGTTTGAGGTTGAAGAAATCAGTACAGTCATCCATTTCTAACATAAATGAGTTTCATTGAACACAGCAATTTTTGCAGACCTAAGGCACAGAGGCTTCTGGTAGCAACCCCCTAATAAAGAATTTCTGCAAAATTGGGCTGGTGCTGCTGTCGAGTCTCCAGGAACTTTTAAGGTCTTTTTAAGGCCACTGCATTGCTGCTACTTCAGTGCTGCCTGTGAATGATAGACATGCTATGGCTAGGTGCCAAGCTGCTTGAAAAAGAGCCCTTTAAAATGAATAATAACACAACCTTTAAGCATTAGGAACTGATGGTGTGAAGTAGGTGTCAGGTAAATATATAGTTTGTTCAGTATAACTGCACATGCTCAGGCACTCTGAGGTTAGCCGCAGCCTCCAACACCAATACAGTATTATAGAATCATAGAATGGTTTGGGTTGGAAACAGCCTTTAGAGATCCCCTAGACCAAACCCCTTGCCATGGGCAGGGACACTTTCTGTTAGATCAGGCTGTGCAAAGCCCCGTCCAGCCTGGCCTTGCACACTTCCAGGGATGGGGCATTCACAGTTTCTGTGGGCAACCTGTTCCAGTGCCTCACCACCCTCATAGTAAAGAATTTCTTCCTAATATCTAATCTAAACCTACCCTCTTTTAGTTTAAAACCACTACCCCTTGTCCTATCACTACAGGCCCTATGAAAATGTCTCTCTCCATCTTTATTATGAGCCTCCTTTAAGTATTGAAGACTGACGTAAGGTCTCCCTGGAACCTTCTCCTCTCCTGGCTGAACAACCCCAACTCTCTCAGCCTTTCTTCACAGGAGAGGTGCTCCAGCCCTCTGATCATCTTTGGGGTCTTCCTCAGGACCTACTCCAACAGGTCCATGTCCTTCTTGTGCTGTGGGCCCCAGAGGTGAATGCAGTGCTCCAGGTGGGGTCTCATGAGGGCAGAGCAAAGCGGAGAATCACCTCCTTGACCTGTTGGCCATGCTTTTTACAGGCAATACCAATAAATTTATGGGTCTCACCTGGGCACCATGCTCAGCTCTCAGACACTAGAGATGAAATAACACCTTCAGGAGCAGGAAGGGTGCGTGCTGGAGCTGCAGTGGGGCCTGTCTTTAGCACTCACTTGACAGAGGGCTGCAGTGTCTGTTATACACAAATAAAGCTCCAAAGGCCTAAATAGATAAATATTAGAGTCGCTGATTAAAGGAAGCAATGCCAGCCACTTTTGGCCAGCATAACAGGAAAGCATTTCATTACCTCAGGTTTAAAAAACCTTGGACATTTAGCAATTCCAACGACTTGCAAAAATTACAAGGAGGAAGCACCGGTAACGATATCAGACACACATTCACTTCATTCATGGCAAAATTAACCCTAATTATCCAATTTATAAATCAGCTTTAAGTGGAAGGCTCCCTCCAGTCCCCCTGCTGCCGCATATTTTTGGGATTAAGTTGTTTGTTTTTAGTGATAAATTAGAAACATCTGCTTCCGCTGACACACTGGGAAGGAGGCACATGCAGCAAACTTGCCCGGCGAGCTGCTGGGATGCTGGAGGGGATTTGGTGCCAGGGCCTGGGCATGGTGCTGCTGATTTCTGACCATGAGGACCCAAAGGATCTGTCCTCTCCCCACTGTGTGGGGCAGAGGAGGACCATGGCTGCTGCAGGGCCGGGCCAGGCTGGTTTCTGAGGCGGGCTGGAGCAGCGGTGAAGGCTTCCAGCAGCGTGAGCTAGGCAGATCCTGCCTTTTAAGGGTATCTTGGCAGCTCTTCCATGCGAGTGAAGCTGTTTCTGCTATGGGATCATCTAGTCCTAATCGCAAGGAATCCAGACCGTGTTCCAGAAGAACCACAGAGGTCGTACAAGCATGAGCCATGATGGCAGTGAGCGCATGCAGAACGCGGGCCCACCATCTCTCCTGATGAAGGAAAGGGTGCTGGTTTAGGGGACTGAAATTTTTATAACCTGTCTGTATCTCTGGAGAAGTGATACAACTTCTTGACCACTGAGACAGGTTGAAAATGGCCAGGAGGTGCACCACATGAAAGCATCTGCATGGACATTTACCTTATGAGGGAGGTACAAAAACAACCTTCCTTGGTGTGAGCCACTCCTCACTGAAGTGCAAAGCTCAGGCTAAATCCTGCCAGATGTAGCAATCCAAAAAATATAACCTGGGTGTCCGTGGAGCTGCACCCATGATGAACCTGCTCCTTGCACCCCTGTACGGGACCCCTTCGAAGAGGCCTGAGTCTCACCGCAGAGGTTAACCAGGACTGTAGAACCAGACTTTTTGCACACACTGGCTGGGTTTTTGTTCCAGTTTTTGACAATCAAAACTCTCAAACTGCAGCCTCAGGCTGCGAGGACAGAACATGCCTGTAGAAAGGGAGAAAATGAGATGCCAGGTTTCTGACGGGTAACTTCTGCTCACAAGATAGCCAGGCAGAAAAAGAGGAAAACTTCTCCAGATAAGTTTGAGGATTATGTGCATTTATCCAGGGTTTTCAAATAATCCATTATCTCTTTCAGAGCAAGATAATTTCTCTGTCAGTGCAGGAAACACCCAGCAGAGTCACTGCATGTTGGCAGTACAGTAGGGGTATGATGATCTGGACAATTGCTGGAGGCGTGGGAGGCATCACTGTGGTGTGATGCAATGTAAATATATTTCTGTCTGAGAAATGCCAGGCACTGAAACTTTCAATCGCAGTTCTGCCTAAAGAAGGCTACAAAGCCATGGCTGAGCTGCATGGAGGGAGCTGTCCTATTCAGTCCTGCACAGGAAACTCTCCGTTCTCCTTGGATCACTGAAGGCCACTTGTAGTCCTTTTCCTCCAAAAATGCAGCCTCCAAACCTCCACCGTGATGTAAAGCAGTACAAACCAGCTCTACAGCTTAAAATATGGTGAAATGCAGCTGATACACCCTCTTCCAGAGAAACCAAACCTCTCTGCTGGTGCAGTGCCCTCTCACAGTGCTGAAGGCATTGCTTACCCACCCGAGCCCCACGGGGTGACCTGGGGACCTGGGGATGCAGGAGGGACAGAGCGCAAAGGCAGGTATGATGGCATGTTTCACAGCTAGCCAGAACCATCGGCCCTGCTTGTTCTGCCTAAGCTGTTTTCCTCTATCTGACCTCTGATGCTGCTCTTTTAAATGCTGTAATATGCTCAGGGGAACATGATCTTTGCATTCTTATTAGGGCCATTCAGATGAATAGTGAAAAGAATATTCAAAAGAATATTATTTTCAAAGAATAGTGAAATGGAGTTGACTTGGATACTATTTTTACATGTATTTGTTTTCTTTTCCTTTTACCCATGCTGGGGACAGAAGCGAACATTTCCTTCCTCCAGGAGAGGAGTGGGAGCTACAACCTGTACTTTATGCCTTTAAGGGAATTGCTTTTCCTGAGCGAAAACCATCCTGTTCCCACTCAAAAATCACCACCTCTCTCTGGAATGACATCTCCCTGCCCCACCTCAAAGCTGGTGCTCAAGAGGTCATCTGCTGACATGTGTGACCCCTTTCTAGCAGGAACGCTTGCACTGAATAATAGGAACTGTAACTCAGAGAGGCCGTAGTAGTTTGGGTCTTTCTCCCAGTCATCGTGAAGTCAGCCATCTGGAAGATTTAGAGCAACACTGCAGAGCAACACTGCAGCCCCACATTATTTAAGCAGGGGTTACAGGATGGCCCAGTGACAACCATGGCTTCAGGGAGGAGTGGATGTTAGCAGGGTCCCCCCAAAGCCTCTTCAAGGAAGTGGTAAAGGGGGATCCCCTGGGTAAGCATGCAGATGCACCAGGAAAATGGGAGGACTACAGAAAGGAGAATACCAGATAGGTAATTTACAGGAGGAAAGGGGTAGAGGAACTGAAGAGACATTGAAAACAAATGAAAACATTTGGGACTGGGACAGTTTCTAAAGCTGAGCTGTGATCAAAGGCTGTTGTCGGGGTTTAGGGCCAAAAAAGGCCAGGCTCTGGCAGATAACCTGCAGAGCATATCTGTGCAGAGCTGGACCTCATAATGTCTCAAAGGAGCCAACTGCTCTATAACAAAACACTGACATGGTGTCTGCAGTGAGCAATGGATGCAAAAAGTAACCTAGGTGTTTCTCTGATACATCGCCAAGGAGCCATTTCTGCTGCTAGTGACAGTGAAAAGAAATTCTACGAGAGAAAGGACATGAAACATAGCCTGGGATGTGTCAGGGGGGTGGGATCAGTCCCCAGGTGCTTTAAGGCACAGCAGACCAGAGCTGTGCAGGCACATCAGTGCAGGGCTAGCAAGACTGGCGTAACATCAAGTTTTTATGGACTGCTGAAAAGGGAAAAGACTTTTGGTCCTCAGTCCTAGCAGCTAGCGAGAACAGAAGACACGTGTTCCAGCAGGAGGGAGCTTCTCCCTCCAAGAAAAGGGAGAGTTTTCCTGGACCAATACAGAAAAAGTGAAGACTTTTCCCTCTTTCTCCCTCTCTCTCTCTCTCTCTCTTTTTTTTTTTTTTTCCTGAAGGGTAAGGAAATGGGAGGTCCGTCTCCCAGCAGCTCCCAGACCAGGTCCCCTGTGCTGGCCTGGAGCCAGTGATGAGGCCCACTGGACAAAAGGAAAGAGGTGGGGAGAGCAGGCTGGACGCACACCTCTTTAGCCCTGCCCTTTGAGCCCTTCTTGTTTTCATTGCAGTGTCACTCCCTGTTTTGCTGCACATTTTTTAAACTACATTTCAGGTCCTGTTTCCTTATTAATATCCTCTCCATTCTCTCTCTCTCTCTCTTTTTATTTTTATTTTTTTCCCCGAAAGAAAAATGTATTTATTAAAAGAATGTAGCAAACACTGAGAGAAATAAAGCAGAGTGCATGAATTACATTACATCCTAAAAAGCATCCCATAACGGAACAGTTTTCTTCCTTCCCCCTGCTTTAACCTCTGGCTTTTTCCAGATGTTCCTGTTTATAGCAGGGTGTCTGATTTTGGGTTTGGGGTCTCTCCAAAGGAGGAGGGGAGAGTGTAAGCTGAAAATAGGATGGGTGGCCTGCTGGTGTCCAAGCACAGCCAACTATCTCAATTAAATCTTGTTCGAGATTTGGCCTCCACTTCTGTAGGCTGCAACACGCTTGGGGCTCAGAGACACAATACAGATGAGGAAGACAAATCCAGTAGATAGACTGAACGCAAGCCAATAAATTTAAGCCAGAACAACATATGGACTCTCACATCTCTCAGCCTAGGAAAGATTGCTCCCCACAGATTTCTTCGAGGTTTGCCCAGACGAAGTGCAACATCCCAGCCAGTGAGACTTTTCCCCCCTTTCCCTCAGATTGTTTTATAACCACATCTCTCTCCCTGCCAGGATTATTTTCTCATTGTGCACAGCCTAGTCTTTCCCCTTAAAACTGATCCCATTATTATTTGTGATAAAATCTGCTTTCATACGAAACAGTTCTGCCCTTCCCAGTGCTTACACCTGACAGACATGTGTAGACTGTTTTCTCATATGATCCTATCCCCTCTTGCTCAACATTTAGTGAAACTGTAAAACATCTCTGAAGGCTTGAGTCAGGTCCTTTGCAGTGGTGCCTTCATCACTTCGAGCTTTCCAATCCAGGATCAAGTGAGGTATGGGGCTGGACATCCTAAAGCAGATCCACACTGCTTGTCCAAAATAAAAAATAAAGCCTAATATATGGAGAACCTGAACAAGTTACTTCAGTGCTGTGAACTCGGACTAATTTGGATTTTTTCTTCCACCCAACAGAAACTACACTACTGAGCTGCACCTCTTAATTTAGAGAGACTGTGAGCAGAAATGAAAACCTTTTGCTGACAGTTGCAGCCCGATGCATACCACTAAAATGTAAAGCTGCCCAGTAATTATCTCACTTGCAGCCTTTATTTTCCCTGTTTGATCACCAAGATGAACCTGCCAAGCCTCTAGAGTTTTCTGCCAAGTCAATCACATAACTGCTTTGCTGTCCTTTTGACTTACAAAAAATCCACACCAGCAGATAAAATGGAGTTTGACCTGTCTTGTATCTGTGACAAGCAGCCTCTAGGAATCAGAAACACTTTTTTCTTTTTTAAAATGCCTCTTAATTGAATAAAAGGTTGCAGCCTTCAGATTCTCACTCCTCTCAGAGGTCAAGTTTTTCTGGCCTCCTTAATCCACATTTTATCACCTGCAATGTGTGTCTTCAGGAATGTGGATGTTACTTGGCCATACAATGACAGCATGCGTAATGTTGCTGCAGCGTTGGTTTAAGGACCCTGACATTAGGCTTTGCAGCATAAGGGGCAGGCCCACGAGCAGACACCTCACAGAGAATTAAGGATAAAAGTGAGCTCCAGAACAGTGAATGGGACAGAGGATCCTGCCCTGCAAGGATTCAGTCCAGCCCTCGGGATTTCCACCCCCCGTCTTGCCTTGCAACCGTTACCTGGGCCGGGCTGTACGGGAGTTCAGCAGGACAGCCCTGCATTTCCACCTGCTCTGAAAGGGAAAATCCACTCCAGCAGCACAGCTGAAGCTGTCCCAAGGCTGGGAAAACAAGGAGCAAGGGACTTCAGGAAGAAAGGAGTTTCACCATGGGTCGTGGGATTTCTGAAGCTGGTTGCTGTTTCTCCAGCAACGAGTAGAGCTGGTAATAGCAAATTTCCACAGCTTGCACAGCTCCAAGGGCTGTGGGTAATGCTGTGCTCACACCCATATTTTCCTAAAGCTTCAGCTGAAAACCTTCATCATTTCCTTGAAAGTGAGTGGGTTAGAGGAATTAGGCACCGCTGTGAGTATCATGTTTTGGGCAGCTGGCATGCAAGCCAGCGCTGCCTCCGCCCCATCTGCACAACCCGGAGACCCAGGGGAAACAAGAGAGCAAGAAAGTGCTTATCCACTTACACCCTCACCTACCTACACCATGGCTGTGTTCAATCACTTGCACTCTATTCAACAACACCCACTCCCTCCCGTGTGTCTGCAGCACACAGCCACAAAGCATACTGCCAGTAGCAGTGGAAGCATGGAAAGCTAAATGACCTTGGGAAAGAAAACCCCCGCAGAATAAATGCCCCAACAAAATAACAAACGGGTATTTTTTGTTTGGTGAGAGTTTAATACGTAAAATTCAGGAGATTAATTTTGCGAGAACACAACCCTGAAGCAAAATGATTTATTTGGTATTTACCGATTTTATTTTATTTTATTTTATTTTTTGCAAAACAAGTTTCTATGAAACCATAGCAACAAAGGTTAAAGTGAATACTTGGAATGATTTTGGAATCATGCACAAGGGAAAAAAACCTATAATCTATTTTGGGTTGATGGAATGTAAGATTACAGCTAAATAAAAGAAATATTTCTAAATATTGTAAGCAATTAAATCACCCTAAAACTCGTGAAAGGTAGACATTTAAAATTATTTTTTTTACCATCAAATTGTGTCTTTGATTTAAAAAAAATGTCTGGTAACTTTCTGATAGGAAAGTTATATGCATACATGTCAAAATTTATTACTCTTTCTTACAAGATACATAAACAGATTTCACAGAAGTCCTACTACAGCGAATTTCTAATGGAATCATGTGTATCCCAGCAAAAATCTGATTTTTTTAAATTATTATTATTTTTTTTTTCTTTCTGAAAAGTCTCTGTATTGTGTTCCCTTCTTTAAAAGCATTTCAGTGAAGCCAGAATAGGAAAGTAGAATCAGTTACAACTTACCTTAACGTTTGAGTAGATAACACCAATTTTTTTTCGGGAAAAGCAACACGTTTCTTTTGGGTCGTGCTGTAGGAGCTGTAAATTCAAGCCACCAGGTAAATGGTGATCCAAGATCTGTTAAACCCACTTCGAGTGCCTCGATGACAAATAATAAACTTCACGAAAACTTGTTTGAAGCTTGATGCTCGTGCATTGAGTTTTGTAACTGTCTGTCTCAGCTAAATAAGCTCCCACTCCTTTCCTCGGACAGTTGCCAGCTTTTCTAATTTAAAGCAACTGTCAGCGTGCTATAAAACTCCTGCTGGAAGGAGCTCAATGTATACCATGGAGCAACGAGCAAGCGCGTGCTCCGGACTGAAGCGGTATGACAGCGTCCTAACGGGACGCGGGGCACAGCCTCCCCGAGGTAACGTTATATCATCTCTGGAAAGCATCATCGGCTAAGTTGTCTCCTGCTCGGTATAGACACAGAGACGAGGAAAAAATCATGCTCTTTCTGGCATGCCGTCCCCTCGGCGTGGGATTTGGGAGGAGCAGCATCTGCCTCAAAGTGAGGGAAGAGGCAACAGCCTCAAAGGCACAGAGTGCTGGGAGCTGCCAAAGGAGCCTGCTCCCCAAATCAGCCAGAGGATTCCCTGTATTTTTAGAGGTGCAACTCCTCAGTCTGAGGCTTCGCGGACAGGTCCAGGGGCTTTCTCCTGGGCTTCCTCCACTGCAGGGTTCTCCTCTCACAGCGGGGTGGGAGACCCAAGCTGAGGTTTGTGGCTAAGAACATCCCCAGACTTGTCCTTCATGGGGTTTTGGAGAGTTTCAAAAGAGATTCATGACAGGGATCCTGTCCTCTGAGACACTGTCAAGTTTTAAATAACACGGGCATGATCTGCAAAGACATCTACTTGCTGTGGATGGCTCTGTTCTGGTTTGCTCAATTTAAGATAGCAGAGCACACGAAATGCTGTTGCTGCAGGAGAGCTACAGGTGTTCCTGTGGAAGGAACATTATTCCTCCTCCTTGCAAGGAATGTATTTCAACCAGCCATGGCCGACCCACATGGTGTGAGTTAATGATTTGAGAAAGTTCCCATTTCGCAAATATGAGTTCTCTCCGCAGAATAGCTAAAAGCAAACAAACAAAAAGGCTTTGATGCTTAGGTCTAAATTATAAAACATTGTGATTTTTGAAATTTTAGTCTCTGAGCACCCAACTTCCACTTTTTCAGTACCAGAACAAACTTCCACGGATGCATATGATGAGTACCATCTGGAAAAGAGGATCTGGAAAAGCCCATCTCAGACTGTGCCCCACATCACTGAGCACTTTTGGAAATGCAGCCAATAGGCCAGCTGATGCTAACATGACAGACAATTTATTCTTGCTGCTTTTAGGTGACTTTAGCTTTGTCAGCCATATTTTCTATCAAAATTAACATAAGCTAAGATGGAATCATTAGACGAAATTATACCGAAATTTTCAAAAGTGTTTGATGCACCTGAAAGAGGACATCAATTGTCTATGACAAAACCAGCCAAAGTGAAAATGCCCCCTGTTAAGTGGTTATTATAGAACATCTTGTTCGTTTGAATGTTCTAATGACATTACATGACATTGAAATATTAAGTATTTCATATTTTTAATTGAGAATTAAAAACCGGGATCCTGTGCATTCAATCAATGCAGATAAAACACTACTGCCGGTGATGAGAGAAAGTCAATATTTTTTTTCGATGGAGTTTCATTTCAGTACTAAATGATCTGCTGGTGAACTTGGTTGCAGATGAAAGTATATTGAAAGCACAAATACCATCCTATCACGTCACTTTAATGTACTGTAGAAACTCAATGATGTCTGTATCTTAATTTTCACTTTGTAAGCAGGCATTAGGCATATCCTTTAAAGTACAGGGAACACTGGAAACTTGTATTTGTGTGTTTATGTTACCTTGAATTTTTAAAGATCATCCATTCTCTCAGTCTGCCTCTTTCTGCTCCTGTTTAGGAAAATGTGAGCTGCTGCATCCTATTTCTGTTCCTTTGTCAGGGAAACAGAGGATGCTGTTCCTGTCACATTAAAAAAGCAAACGAACAAACAAAACAAAACAAAAAAAAAACAACAAAACAACCAATGTTTTCTAATGATCTGTGGAGAAGACTGTCAGGAGTTACAAACCTGGGCTCTGCCACTGATTTCTGCCTTGCTCTGGACTGGTTTTATAAAGCGTCTTTCTCACTTCCATTCACCTACGTGCCTCACAGCAATGTGATTAAGGACTAACTAGCTATTTTGTATTTTGTAATTTTGTAGCATCAATAATACAAAGCAAGCATTTCTTCTGCTCTCTTAAACCATTATGCCATCTGAGACTACCTGGATAGTTTTCTGTGGTCCACAACACGAAGTTAAAGCATCAGCCAGCAGTTTGGCTCTATTGTTATTGAGAAGGTGGCTGAAGGAGGAAGATGCACTTAAAGCTTTGTCGGAGAGAAAGGAAGTGAGGACCAACAGAGCAAGACTTAAAAATAAGGAGATGAACTCAGTTCTTTCACCTACTAGGCTTTACAGGTTGGAGGTGAGAGGCAAAAGGGGAGGAGAAACTGCACAAGGTTCTGCAAGCCTTGAAGCTTTAAGTGTTCAGCAGAAAATAATGGTTCATTTTTTTTTGGAAAGTGGTATTTTCATAGGGTTGCTCACTGGTGCCTGTGATAGGCTTATTTCTAATCTCTCTGAAGTTACAGTTCTAGGCAACTGTTCCACATTTTGGCATTTCAGCAGCACGCTGATTTTCTTGCTTTTGGCTTTGTATGGGCACAGCTGTGGGAGGATCAAGCTGCTAGCCACAGGAGCTGGAATGGTGACAGGTATTTGGCATTCACGTCCACACAGGTACAGCACACCAGCTCAAAGGGCTTAGGAAACATGGAGCAGTTCATCTCTGAGAAATTTCAAAGGGAAAGAAAATGGACTTATCTTCTTGCCTTGCTACTGGGTGCAAGTCTTCATATGGCCATGTACGTGTGGACATTTGTTGTGTAACAGACTGTTGCATTGTGAATACAAAACCCAGAAATCCATGTAATAGATGCAAGAGAGTAATGTGCTCTAAAGAACACAGTCATCACACCCCTGATGGATTGTCATCTTTAATCCTCTCATGTGGTAAGCAGCTGGGATGTTTTCCCGATGACGTACTTAAGTCCCTTCTCTGCCTAAAGTGTTTTAAGATTCAGCAGGTTCTAATAAGTATTAAGGAAGTTTCCAATACAAGTATCTAAACCAGGAATCAAGCAACATCTTTCATTTGCAGTGAACCACTAAGCAGTTGATTTGCTGGAAGGAACATGACTTTGTAGCATTAAAAAGTGAAGTATTCTTTGATGCTGGGATTTGAGATTTTCCTCTGTTATGGATGAATGCACTTACATCCAGATAATGCTCAACTCAATTGTCAAGACGCTAATGTAAGTCCTCAGGACTCATCTTGCTTCAGTACTGAGAGAATGAGGAGGTCTATAGGGCACAGTGCACTCTAGGAAGTCACAAAGCTGCTACAGGAGGCCTAATTATCTCCTCATGTGGAGCAATGGGGATGAAGATCAGCTTCATCCAGGTAAACAGAAATGTGTCAGTGTCCAATGGCCCTGAAGGAGAGAAGAAAATGATTGTAATGAGAAAATATGATGCCAAGACACACAAAAATTTTGCTCCATTTTTAAAGGACGTTTCTTTCATGCCTTGCACCCATGTGGAGATGCCCAGCAAGTGAATGGCTGCAGGATGGGGTACATCCATGAGGAACAGCACACGTCATCCACGTCTGGGTGACTGAGCAACTGCGGGGCTGCACACTTCAGGGGTACCTAGGTACCAATGGGTTAACTCCATGTGTATTTTTGCATTTATATGGGATGCAAAACGCAGCTCCAACAGGGCCTGTGATTTTTCAAACGAGAATAATTTATTCTCAGCCCAAATTTGCCAGAAAACACAGTCCAAAGTTCATTTGCGCAATGAGATTACCTAACTAAAGTCACTTCTGCTCTGCACCTCCATTCAATCATCAGTCACCAACGTAAAACCAACAAGCAGGATTTAAATTTTATCTGCTTGGAGCAGCTTGGAAAAGCTCTGCTATATGTACTGCTCTGAAATGGAGTGCTGTTTGTTGCAAGCAGCACGGCACATTACATTTCTCCCCCTCCAGTGAATCAGATCACCTCAGAGTTAGGGCTTGGAGTCTTAATGGGGCAGAGCATTGTAGCTCCATTGCCTCCACTATATATCAGCAATTAAAATTTTAGTCGGAGTTTCACTTCACCTACCTATTCCTCCATGTGATGAGGGGGGCTTTTCTCCTGCAATTTTTTTTTCTCTCCCTTTTCCTTCAATGCCACACTTTTCCAACAACATTTTTTGAGACCAGAGACCAGATTTGCAAAGATGTCTTAATGCCTCAAGCCATCGCTGGGAACTTTGTGAGACTTACAGATGGATTTACAAATAAGAAAGGGCTCCTGAAATGAGTGAGGTCTGCTGTAAACTAACATCAGCAAAAAGCAATGCTTTATCTAAATTATCTATCTCATTTTCTCTCCAGTAGTCTGTTTTCGCACAGCACAGTAAAGGGCCATTGTTCAATGCAGAACTAAACAACAGAAACAACACTTTTGCCCTGCTTTCAGTTTATAAAACTCTCTGCTTTGTGCTGATTCTTTTTCTTTTATTTATCTTAACGCATTCCAAGATGAGCCCTGTGTATGCTGTCATGCTGCGGACCAATGTGTCTGTTTTCCAAACTCTGGGCATTTGTGTTACTCTGAAAATGCCATGTTCATATCATTGGGTACTTTGGAGCTAACAAAGCAAGGCCTACCTCCACATTACCTTGACTGCGAGCTACGAACCCATTTCTTTACAAGGGTTTCAGCAATCTCTGCAAGCATGTGTCTGTGTTGCATCAATCTGGCTCTGCTCTGGCAGAAGGGCAGGGAAGGGCTGGTTTTCTTTGTCCCTTCCCGTGTCATTCTTTGCATTTGGGGAAAGGCAAAACTGTCCCAGCAAGAGGATGAGCATGAGTGCATTGTGCAATCTACCCATTTGCACACGGTCTGAGGTGAAGCCCCTTCACTGGATATAGACATGTTTCACTAAATACCCAGTTTTCATTTCTTCCAAAACCGCACAAGTCCAATAAAGTGGAAATAAAATCCACATCTGTCAATTCACATCCCTTTCAGAGCAAGATTATTGCCTCTGCTTTAGAGCTGGCTATACAGATGTACCCTCCAGAGGCACCACAGCTTCCTCTCTGTGAGGTCTCAGCTTATCGCCACGAGGTTTCAGCTTATCACTCTCCTTTAATTTGAAAGAGAAAGAGGAAATAGGCCACCAGTTTATCTACTCATATTAGCTAGATGGAATGAAAACATACTTGGTATTCAAGTCAGTGTAATAAGAATAGCTTATATTTATTTTTCTTCTGCCAAGTGCAAGCCAAGCAGCAACTAAAGATAAGCCTGAAAGTAATGGAGATCCATTTAAAATTAGCTCACACACTGGTTTGGGAGTACTGGGAAACCAAACAGTTCCTCTGTGCATCATTAACAGCCTTCCACCCCTGGGCACGTGGAGTTTGTGCCCTTGGGAAAGCCAGCCCTGTTGTCCCCATGGTGCCCGCGTTTTGGCACCTCTGCCATCACTCCCCACCACGCACCGTGCCATGGTCAGTGCCCGTGGACTTGGCACCCTTAAGCTTTTCTATTTTGATTGCCCAGGATTAAAGAACACATTAGAGAGGTTATGCTTCTACAAGCCCCTCATTCAACCCCCTTATGAAGAAGAATGCTACAGACCTACACAAAGGTCTACAACATTTCACTGCTTGCCCACACCGATTTTAATTTATATGACACAAACCTATTCTGCCTCACATATGCAAACTACTTATTTTTGCTCATTTTTTCAAATAGATAGGGTAGGAAAGGACTTTTATGCTGTTCCACACTCCACAGGGCTATTCATGTAGCACTTCAAGTCATAAAGAAAACATCAGCTTGAACTACTTTCAAACTTCCTTATTTTGTTTGTTCAAACAGAAAGTTATCCAATTTATTATGCTTCATTTATCTGGAAGCAGCCTGCAACGTGCTAGCTGAGTGCTTTGACCTTTTGCATATTCTGAAGTTGATTGGTTTGGCCATCCATCTTCTCCACTTGTTGAAACCCTCGCTTAGCAGAGAAAGGCCAACAGCCAAGCCTGTGTGAAAAATGTGATGCAAAAGGAATCAATTAACTACAGGGTATATTTCATTGCATTTCCCATAGTATATTAGACATTGAAAATTATGCAGAATCTGAAAAATTGCCTAAGGTGCCTGGACATCATGGCTGCTGACAAATTGTGACTATATTAGAGTTTTTGATAAATCTTTTTGGGAAAAAAAAGAGTCTTATGTGAATCTTATGTGCTCTCATCACTTTGGTAGAAAGCAGTTAATATTCCTATTTCTCACAGTGTTCTAAGCTCTACTGGTTAATGGAGTTTCTTTCTGGATATCTTGGCAACTTCTCTTATGTAACACAGCTAAAACCAAACTCTGTATTTTCCTTCTTGAGCCACCTCTAATTCCCTGTAACCTGTTACTTCTGATAATCCCATCCTTGTTTTTGACCAGGAATGTGAAGAGGGGAAAAAATGTCCTTCAGTGTATTGTGCCTACGCATGTGTTCATATCCTGCTAATTAGACAAGCAACCAGCCTTGGCCATCTCTCTGCCTGCCTCTTGTGAATGGTTCATCCCTTCAAAAGTCAAAGAGAATTGGATAAGAAAAAGCTGTATACCTCAAGTAAGGATAGGAGTCATTCTGAATTCATGTATTGTATAAACAGGAAGACAAAACCACAAAAAATGTGTTTGTTTTACCCATGAGAGTGCTTTCTGTGAATGGAGTAGCTGAAAAAGTGCCCTTTCCTGAACACGGGCAGTCTTCCTCCACAATTCAGAATGTGTCCCATCTTCCAACCTACCCAGTGTGGTCCTTGACCAGTGCCTTCCCTGGGCAGAAGGGGCAGCTGCTGAGTGTAGCTCTGTGTTCATGCAACAAGACAGCCAGACAGCCTTCAGAGCTATCTTCCCAACCCAGTAGGATCAGCCTCGCACATAGAGCACCACGTGGCTCTCCCTGGCTGCACACACAGACAGCGTTATCTGACAACCTCCCGCAAATGATGCAAGGGTTGCTCCAAGATTAAATGGCAATTGCTCAGGGAAAGCAGGCAATATGAATGAACATACACACGTATATTAATTTCTGCTCTTCCTTCTCTGTCTGTCTGATAGGCTGACTTGCCAGCTGCTAAACTGCTATCAGAGGGTGGCAGTTCTTCTTTTAAATGGTCTTTAATTTAATGGGAAGAGGATTCTTTTAATAGCTAATTGGTACCCCCTCCTCAAGCCGAGGCAAATAAATGCAGGATGGCTGAGGTGCCATTGATCACACACGGCGCCGTTACCCAGCAGTGGAGCAGGAGGCAGGGTGCATTAGCAGCAAAACGCCAAACTTCAAGGACTCAGCAGCAAAAACAATTTCAGTTCAGTCTCTCTGGAAAGTCTGGAAAGATCCATGCCTTTAAATTTCTGTTCATAAAACTTTATTGTCTATGGGTGCTTTTCCAAGTGAGTAGGCTGTTGGCTATACACATTTCCTGACCTATACAAGTTCTCTGACACTAATGGTAACAAAATATAGCTGGTAACTTTCTGAAATGAAATGTCTGATTCAGAACAAACAAATCACTGCTGTCACAATTAGCTTGACTACTTAAAACTACCGAGGTAGCATAACAGCACTGACCAGCATGAGCAATTTGTCTTAAAAAGCTGGAACATTTATTTTCGTTAGCAGAAAAGCCTTTTTTTTCAGTTGTTCAGTTGTTCAGTTTGTTGACGAACAAAAAGGCCAGAACTTGAAATTAGGGACATAAAGCAGCATGTGCATAGAAGAGAGATCAAATGCATGCGCTCAGTGCTGTCATAGCATGGCACAGGAGTGGCACAGACACCCCAGCTCATGGTACTTCTAGTGAGCAGGCACAGCTGGTGGTTTTAGCACTCATCCTAGATCTCCAAGCTGGACTGCCTCAGTGGAGACCTACTGTTGTCTTTGAGCAACTGAACACTGCTACTAACAGAAGCTCACCCAGCAAAGAATTGCATCTTTCTTCTGCCAGAGTAATAAGCTGGAAGAGCCCACAGGAGGTGGTGCATCAAAGGTGGTGCAGAGGAACACAGCTGGGAGGAGGGATGGAGAGGTTCCCTGCAGAAGGAAGGACCTGGCACGTGTGGGGCTGTGGCCAGCAGCCCAGAGGCTTTTAAGAAGATGGCTGGAGGGAGTGATGTTGCAGTTGTTTGCTAAGAGGGAACACATCAGCTCACCTGGATAGTGGGATTTGATCTAATTTTCTGTAAGAAAGCTTGGAGCACACCTGCATCCCTGCGAATGTGGATGGCCCAGGTGGGATTAGGGACATGAGGGGCACTGAGCAGCCCAGGCTGCTGTAATGAACTCCAAGGACTCAATAAAGTTTGCTGGCAAAACCCAGTGCATATACAGCTTTCCCTAGGCTTCAGGGGCTCAACCAGCAGTTTTGTCAATCTGAGGACTTCTGTGACTCCGGGCAAGCCTCACTCCCTGAGGCTTTGGTGCCAGGATGGGGATGAGAGAGCTGCGCAGGCTGCCCTGTGAGAGCTTCCCCCTCCATCCCCACCCATCATCCTGCTCAGCTTCCACTGCTTGGAAACAGAGGTACAAATATAACAGGAAGAGCAGCAAGGAATCTGGAAAATCAGAAAGCAGGATTTGGAGCTGTAACAAACCCTGGAAAGCTGCAAAGACGATCACTGCTGTGATGCCGGCCAGCGAGGGCCTGCTGAAGTCGCTCACCACAGCAGGGAGGGGAACACACAGTCTTAGATGAAACGACATGCGTGTGTGTGTGCAGAGGGCCAAAAGGGAAAATACAGCCTTATATATCCTTATTTTTTACCCTGTGTTTTGTTCTGTGTGTTTCCTAACTGATTTCTAATTCACTCCATCTCCGGTGAATAAACAGGCCGGCACTCTGGAAGCTGTTTTTAATTACAGTGTTGTTTCTTTTTAATGATGAAAAATGAGGATATCCTTTTTCTGTCCCATGTGACCTGCTTTCTATAGGATTTCTGTTAAAAAAAAAATAAAAAATCCAAATATCTTTCTCTTCTGGTTCCAGAATTTCCCTGTTCTCCACCCCTTATATTTCCTGGACAGCACAACTCCACAGTAACTAACTGCACTGTGAATATTTATCCTCGCACACACCAGAGAGACCTCTAATTTCTGTAGGGCTGTTTTTCAAAGTTTCTTGAAGCTTCCCAAGTGGCTGCAGCCAAACAACCCAGGAGTAATAGCGCTGCAAGTCAGAAGAGTTACATCATTAGGAATTGCTAAGAAATAAAGGATTCAGTCTCTTTTATTGCACTAATGCCTCTTTGTGCCCCTTTGCAGCATTTAAGAGGGCTCTTTAAGTATTCCTCTGCCGGAGCAGAAGTGCCTGAGTGGGCTCACATGTATGAGGCTCACCTTGGAGAGACAAAAGTACCTTGGTTCCCAAATGGCCCTAGCTTGTAGAGAGCATGGCCGTGGTGTGACTTGTCATTCCTTAGGTACCTCTCTCCATCTAAAAGGCTGTGCTCAGAGTGAGGATGGAGCACCTGGGAAATGGGCCCATTTGTATTGTTTTGTTTTGCTATTTCTAAGCGGATATTTCACTGTGAGTACAACCATCTAAGGACACGGTGCCACAAAACTCAGAGAAAGCCAGCTGAAGCAGACACTGCCACAGAGCATAGGATGTGGTGCTGCTGTGTCACACATGTCTGGAGCCAGCTGGACACGGTGCCAGTCCCCATATCTAGACACCCTCGCCTCGAGGGAGAGGTGTCCCCTCCTGATGTTGGTGCTGAGTGCAAGGAGAAATGGCATTTCTTAGAGGAGATGAGGTATCAAAGGCACTTGGACATCTCCTAAGATTATTTTTTTTTCTTATAATTTCTTGGTTAAATTAATGTTTTTCCCTCCAGCATGACAAAGGGCTGTGATTACAACTCAATGCACAGAGGAACTCTTCACATTTTGCTAGTCACACTAAGAAAGAGATCATGCATAGGCCATTATCCTTGCATTTAGGAGCTAACTCTCTATGCGAACACTTCTCTGTGTCTCCCACATGAGCTGAATTACTCTATGTTGGATTTGTGTGTGTACATGTGTGTGAATGAAGTTGCTACACAAACAAGGGATTTGCTATTTGACACCTTTCATTAGGTTATTAGGTTAAAGAGTCTAGATAATGGTTTTGCAGTTCATGGTTGGTTTGTTTGTTTATATATATATATATATATATATAAATATTTTATATATATATATATTTATTTTGTTTTTGATTTGACTGCCAATCTAAATAATTAGGCTAGACAACTTTAAAGTACTTAATTTTAGTTTTCTCTCTCTTTTTACTCCTTTCCTTCCTTCCAGGAGAATTTCCTGATGTCCAGCCTCATCAATATTCTTGGGTGACTCCTCTGTGGCTTTCTGACACAAATTACAGCTTTACTCAAGCTGGGTAAATGCTTCCTGCACTGATGATTGTATTAGCATTGAGAGGGTAAGGGCACTCCCCTGTGGTGGGGGAGGCTCTAGGTCCTAAGCCACTCATGATTCAAAAGCAAATTCTTAGCATGACTTCACGAATTCTTATGTTTCAAAAAAGTTTTATTTCAAGAATAAGAAATGTGTTCCCTAGTCCCCTCCCCAAATACAAGGAGAAGCAAACAGAATACTATCCGTTGCTGTATTCCAGATAATCTGTTAGTTTAGTGACTAATTTTAATCCTTTGGAAAGAAAAAACAAATACAGAAAAGATGACATAAGAGCAACACGTGCTATTATTACAGTTGAATTCCATGGGCAGAAATGATTGAATGAGTCCTCTTGAGTCACTCATTGAGGGGAGGGTCTGCTGCTGAGCCGGGAGGGAGACGTCCCTGCATGGGCAGATGTGCTGTGTTGGAGAGGGATGCTCCAGGGTCCTGTGCTCAGGGCAGAGGGGCTGTGGGGATGCAGAGATGTGGGGATATTCTGAGCTGGTGATGTGGGGATGCAGGGATGAGGAGAGGCTGGGACGTGGGGATGTAGTGAGGTGAGAGCCACAGACACATCTGCACTCTGAGAATAAGTAATCTACTTCCCTCTGCAGTATCAGTCCCCACTGTAGACATGAAGCCAACACCAACAGAAACAGGTTGTGCTTGTGGCAGCCAGTTTGCTGCTGCAGATAAGGGTGCAGGACCCTTTCTGGACTCCGTCCCTGAAGGCGCCTGCAGGGTCCCCATGGCGGTGGGCCTGCAGCCCCGCTGCCAGGCTCGGCCTCGGGGCTGAGAGTGTTCGGGGTGCCCGGGGGCACAGCACGCTCCCTGTGCTGCCTGCATCCAAGAGCAACATTATAAAGGCTCGACACGTGAAGTCCTCTCGCGCTCCTTTACAGGCTGAGCAAGGGGACTGAGGTGGGAAAAGTTTCCCAGTCTGAAGCCAGAAGCCCTGCCACCAGCTGGAGGTGAGAGGCAGCAGCTCCCGGCCCCTGACGGCCGGGGTTAGCTCGTTGTCTGCCTCGCATTGCCCTCTGCTGGCACTTCTTAAAACACCGTCATCGCTTCAGTTGATGACGGACCTCTAGTCCCCCATTACTTTTATCCTTTATAGTATATATTTTTTTTTGTTTTTGTTTTCCAGTGTCTCTGCGTAGCGCATCCCAGGAGACAGGCCTGAGTGTCCCCCTCACCCTGTGTACAAGCTGAGAGCATTTGTGGGTTTCTACTCAAAGACAAGGTTTTGTCCAAGAAAGGTCTTTTCTGAAGTCACGATAATGATGAACTGTTTGCTTCGTATGTCAGTGAATGTGGATGGCATTTATCTGCCCTACAACAAGCAGAGCATCACATTTTCTTGGCATTACTTCTGTGCATTGGAGAGGACCGAAAGTAGGAGCCAGCTCCACCATTTGCTGCAGGGAAAGAGCTGGGCATCTGTCTCTAGGTGTGTTGGCTAAAGTTTAGAAATCTTTCAAATAAACGAATGAACCCTCCTCATCCACCTTTTCATCTGAATTTGGAAAACAGTCACATTTTTTGTCAACTTGACTAAACTTGGGAAATATTCCCCCAAAGACTGGGCTGCCCATGGCTTTTGTTTGTGCGAGGGTCTGCTGTAGGAAAGTTGTTTTCTGTGTGCTATGTGGGACATGTGCTGCTTGGGTATGGAATGGGGTGACAGCTACAGCATCTTGGTCCCACTGCCCACCCTGATGGTGCGTGGAGTGGGAGCACCTTTGCCTCCCGTTAAGACAGGTCTCTTGGCTCTCTAATCACCTCATCTTCTCTCCTGCTAGGCAGTGGCTTGGCCAGCCAAAATGTGAGGCTGGTGTTGCTTTTGCTCCTTCTGCACTCAGCTTTTGTCCTGCTGGAGGGGGGTGCAAAGCCTCCAGCAGGTTGTTGTGGGGAGACCTTGTCTTTGCAGCACAGGAAACCTTAGTGCTAGCTGCATGTAGCAGTAAGCTGAGTGAAAGGGCTGGCCTGGGTTTCTCTGCTCCTACAACCGGACAGCAGCCAAGCCACCCTGATATCCTGTCCCTTGCTTTTGGGGCTGCACAGCATGTCTGCTCTGTCCATTAGACGAGATGCAAGAGCATGAAAGGAAGGTTTGTGTCTGGAGTTCAGACTGAACCTTTTAACTGAGCTATTCCCAAACTCTGTTTACCTCTTTCATAAAAGTATAAAAATAATAAAAATAATCATTGTTTTCTTTTCATGATGGCTGAGGACCTAATAACAAAATAAATCCAACCCCCTCCCCCCCCCCCAACAAAAAAAAAAAAAAAAAGGAAAGAAAAAAGAAAAAAAGAAACACAGAAAGAAAAGAAGATGAAGAATAAAAAAAAAAGAGCAGAGCTTAGATCTGAGCCCTGCTTTCTGCCAGCCCAGAGGGAAGAGGGAAAGCCAAAGCAGAGCCAGCCAGGCATTTCTAAGCCTGCTGTTCCTGGAGATGTCTTCTCAGCTTCCAGGCCTCTGGGGCTGCCTCAGGTCAGAGTGAGAAAAGCACATTATTGTACTTTTCTGGTGGGAGCCTTCAAGCAAAAGAGCTGAAGGAAATGTGCTGCTCGGGGGCCTTTCTCCCTGGTCCCCCAAGTCAGGAGGAGAGCAGCAGGTCTGTGTGGATGTAGGGCATCCAGCCTGCGGGAGATGTGCAGAGGATAGGGAAAGGCCTGGGGAGCTCAAAAATCCCTGCAAGGATCAGGAGGCATCTGCTGGGCTGGAGAAGAAAACCAGGCAAAGCTGCAGAGGAAAGGAAAGAGAGTTCTTAAAGGGGATTTAACGTGCATGCAAAGCCGCAGATCCCAACTCGGGCTTTGAATCCTCTTCTGCCAGGAGAGAGCAGAAAATACCCCCATCCATATTCCCAAAGGTTGCAAGCTAGCCTAGGAAATTAATTGCTCATTACAGAGATGAATGTGCCAACAGCATGAGCTTTTCAACTCACAGGGATAAATGGCAGGGTTGGGTTCAAAGTTTGGAACCAGGAAACTCTACAGCTTTGTCTTCCAAAACAGGGGAGGAAGAAAGCCAGGATCCTCAGCCTGCTTTCAAAGCCCTGGTGCTCAAAGGAGCACATTCTTCTCGAATCTTGTTAACGTCTCCAATTTAACATTTGGAGAGCTGAGGTTTTAATCCCCCCTGGTATTTTCAGTAGCAGCAATGTGGCACATCTCTCTCCTGCTGATGAAGGTTAAGATGTAATTTGGCTTGTCATTTCACTCTAAGAATGGTCTTAGTGTATCACAGAGCTTTCTCTTCATTTTTGGATATTCAGTTATGTGAATTCAGTCGCTGTTCAAGGACCCTGCCAGCACCTGGAAGTCTCCTGAGTAGGATCAAATGCACATTTTACTTCAGTAATATCAAGCTCCCAGTGCTCTGTTGCAGTTTCTTCTTACAAAAATTTAAATTAGTAACATAATACAGAAAATTCAATAATAAACTTATTTGTGGAAGTAGAATTTCAGGTTGCTATTATAGTTAACTGGTGAAAAAAAAACAACAACAAAAAAAAACACATCAATTTGACCTCAAGACACGTAATTTGAAAAAAAAAAAAAAACACACACAACTCTCCAAATGCAGAATAACAATGTTATCTGCTTTGGGGGATGAAAGGAGTAAGATGGAAGAAGCAGTTGGGGTATCAGTTTACTGCCCATTTGCAGTAACCAAAAAATAAAAAAAACAACCACCAAACATTTTTAAGCTTCAAAATGCTGCCACTGTGAAGCTGAGTAGGACTTTGCTTTCACTACAAATAAGGTGAATTAGGGAAGCTGAGGTCAGGGTAAGACAGAGAGCACAGCATGGAGACTCGCCTTTGCCTGTGTGCCTCACTAAAGAAGCCATGTGCAGGCTGAGGAATAACAGCTTAGGTGCTGCAGGTCTTTAATCCATCTTTCCCCAGGACATTTCCTGTGCTTTTATCCTCAATTTATAAAAGCATCGGAGGCAAGAGATTTCACTGGTGTGGTCCAGCTTGTCCCCACATGGCCCTTGTAGTGCAGGTCTGATGGGTGATGGGCTGTCCTACCCAAAAGGCACCCAGTATAACTCAGAGAAGTCCCCAGGGCTCCAGGAGGGCTGAGCACGCAACCTGGCCTCCCACCTGCCCAGATCTGGGGATTTAGTAGAATTGCAGTTCTTATGTATTGAGACAACCTAAGCTGCTGAGAGACATCTAGGACAACCCAGAGGTATGAGCAATGTGAAGCTCACAACAGTTTGAATTGTGCTTACGCTCAGATTTTCTCCCTCTCTTCACTGTGGCCTGGCAGTGGGGCTGTCAGAAGCACTCTTTGCTGGCCAAATATCCCCAATTAATTGAGTCTCAGTGATGGCTCATCACTTCTAAGCGAGCTGCTGAGCTGGAGATCCCAAGTTCTGGAGGATACATTGGAGCTGATAGTTTTCAGGCTGGATTTGGCACGTTCCTGCCAGCACCAGAGGTAGAAAATGCAATCGGCGTAGAACTACTCTATGTTCTTTATTTGAAACAGCAGTGAAAAGTGTAGATTTTGTTAGAATACAGCTGTTTTAACATTTAGCATAAAAAAAAAGCAATAGAATTAATTATTAATACATATAAGATTCATTCAGTTAGAAGGCATGAAAGATATATCCCAGGCACATCCTACATGACATCCCTGAAGGACTTTTTAATTACAGCAAAAGCAGAGTTCAAATACCTTTAATTTCTGCAGCTGACAGGTTATTTTATCTCCAAAATAAGTAAACCAAAGCTAGACCAGCACTGCGCACAGGAGAGAGCTCAGATTTTACAGCAGCAGCCTGAGCTGGCTGGTGTGCATGCAGGCACGTGGCATCTGCAGAGCTAAATGCAGCTCGGAGCCTCAGAAAATGTAAAGATGTTGTTTTTATCGTGTATCACTTTTTGTTTTAGCCTTTGAAGCACAACAAAAAGACAGACCTTTGTCAAAAAGCACGTTTATTTTTTTGCATTGGATGTGCAGAGCTGTACTGTGTGTTTCGGCTTTGCATCCAGGGTTTATTGTAACTGCTTTGGTCGTACATGTCTGGAATATATGATCAAACTGTTTGCAGCCCCAACTGAAATTTATTTTGCGTCATTCTTCTCTCTCTGTCTCTCTGTCTTACTCATCTGGTCATTTGGAAAGCTCTCATTTGCACATTTAAAAGAAATTTCTTTTTTTTTTTTTCCTTGTCTACGAATTCCAGAAAACAGATCTGATTATTGCTACTTGCATTTGATTTAGTCTGTGATTATAACTACAGCACTTCCAAACATTCAAAATTCATGAATTCAGCTATTCCCAACCCTAAATGGTAAAATGTTAAATACAATAAATGTGGGAGTCTTCATTTTCCTTCTGCCTTTTGAATCTTTCAAATCATTTCAAATCAAATATTTTCAAGCTTTTCTTTATGGCCATGAAAGTTACAGTCTTTCTATCCCCCAGCCCAATTTGGTATCCAATTTTCAAACACAAATATGTGTGGTAAAGAATAGGCATAGAAAAAGTTGCTGAGAATCCTTGTGAGCTGTCTGCAATCTCCAAGTAGTATAGGCAAATAACCCTGTTATAATAACTGCTGCTAAATAACAGCAGATTAGAAGCTGTATAAAAATATTCACATCCCAAAGCCAAACACGCTAAACTCACTGTTTGGGCAGAGAAATTTTTGGCATCCTTACTGAAAAGCAGCTTTACTACACCAAAAAAAAAAAAAAAAGGGGAAAAAAAAAAGGAAAAAGAAAAAAGGAAACTCATTTCCCTACTGGATTCTCTCCTGCTTGTTGGAAAATTACACGAGGTTGTGCCTTGCAGGTGTTACAGCTAAAGCTTCAGTAAATTAAACAAACTATCTGGTTAAAGCAAATTCATTCGACAAAAACAGGAACTGCAGTGGATTGTGTTTCCATCTCTGAAACCCAAAATGGAAGGATAAAAAAATATTGTCTCGGAAACCCAAAATGGGATCACAAAATAAGCTCGCATGAAAGCCTGGAAATGCTGCATCCCACGGAAAGATGTGAGCATCATGTGGGCTGGAGGAAGGAACAGGACAGGGGGAGGGATGAAATCTCCCAATTTATTCTTCTTGCTCCAAGCTGGCTTTTAATGTGAACATAATTTACAGGGACTGAGTATGAGTTTTGAAACAGACAGGCTGTTGAATCCTGAGACATTTCCACCCACTCTGTTTTCACTGCATAAATCGAAGCTTGCCTTTGCTCGGCAGCAGTATTGTAGCAACATCTAGGAGTTCAGGTCAGTGATTGAATTGTCTTTGAGCTGGCTGCCCAGCAAAAAACAAATCCTCCAGAGTGGAAAGTTGCTGTGCTGTGTACCTGGCCCAACAGGAATCATCCAAAGGTGCAGGCATGGCTGGAGGTGCCGTTCTGCCAGCCCAAAATATCACTGAGTACCAAGACTGCCGAGCTTCTCAGCTGAGCACATCCATCCTGTTAGCAAATAGGCAAGCAAAACTTGTCTCTCTGTATGCAACAAATTCAGCCCACTCTGAAATAGCTGATGTTGGCTCCTGGAGCACCTCACCTGCTGCTCGTGGACACAAGGTGCCCCAGCGCTGCACCAGCGTGATGCCTGCAGGTTCTGACCTGGCCTTCAGAGAGAAACTTTGCTGACAAATCCATATTTCTTCAAACAGATTAATTGCTCTGGCATAATTGTAACTTAGCCCAGAGACATCTTTCTCTGAATATTTTACAAGATGTACATCTGTGAACCCAGTATTAAAGCCTTCTGTACAAGAGGAGGAGTAACAAAATACATCAGAGCCAGCAGAAATGAGCTTAGACCTCTGAAATGTTTATGAATAGCTAAACAAATGAGGGCAAGAAAGTATTTTGTTTGCAAGGTCAAATAACCCAGGAACTGTAAAATGGATTACATGATGAACTAAGACAGCTGATATATTTGTAGTATTCATACTTGTGCTGTAACTGCATTAATTAGGGTAACTGCGTGATATGAGGGGGGTTTCAGGATTTAACATAATAATTGAGACGTGACCTCTCTCTGTAATGCTCAGAAATTAGCAATGCATCATTTGTGCTTTTAAGACCTGCAGTGTCTTCAGCTCTGCCCAGTGTTTACGAAAGCAATTGCAACTGTGCAAAATAAGCCAAAAGGACGGAAAGTGCTGATCGGATCAGAACTGCAGTGGCGTCACTTGGCTCTAAAGCTGCAGGCAGAAACTTTGGTGTAGCTGCAGAGGAGGGGAACTTTTCTTTTCTTTTATCTTTCTTAAAACCTGTCAGCTTCTCAGACCTGCTGGCACAACTGCATACGTTCACCAGCTCTCCAAACAACATTCATGGGAAAAGCTCCAGTGCCACCAGTCACCTCCCCAGACCGCTTTGCTGGGAGTGGATGGGTGTGCGGGGAGAGGAGAGGAGGAGCAGCCTCCTCGTGGCAAGCCTCAGCCGTGGCCTGGCCTCCGTGGTGCCTCCTCTGCTGCTCTGCAGGGCATGGGGACGGGCACATTGGGGCAGGCCCGTGCCTCCCCAGCAGTGGATGGGCCTCATGTGGCACCTGGGAGGTGTCAAATGGGGAAGGGATCCACAGGTAGTGGTGCTAGGCTGGAAGTGCTCCACCGCTGGGGCTGGACAGGGCCTCCTGCTGCAAAAGGCAGAGGCTGACATGCTGGGGTTCCCGAAGGACGACACTGTCCCCTGGGAGTGTGGGGATGTGGCCCAACCTGCCACAGCAGGCCGAAGGGAACTTGATTTTCCCCATGTGGGAGTTTTCCTGAGATGGAGATCTCAGTTCGGTTTTATAACCAGGCAGATATCAATAACCTACATCTCACTACAAGAAAGGATTTTTCTTCTCGTTTAGAAGGCTCTCTATATTTTTATCCAAAGGCTAAAGTAGACAGGAGGGAAACACTGGAAGAGAGAGAGAAGGCAATTCTGGAAAAATGCTTTCAGAGATTTCCCCAAGCACAAATCCACTTTTCTTCTGCCCTTCTGCTTTCACACCTGGTCACCTGACTCCGTCTCTCTTTGCTGTATTTCACCAGAAATAAAAGCTGTCACAATATTTCCCCTCCAAGTGCCACTGGTTACGAGGTCTCAGATCTCGGCAGGTGGATGAAATGCCGGCTCTGTTAGAGGCACACGAAAACCGAAGGTGTAAAATGGCTCAGCATCATGCCGACACTGGAGCAGTGTCCTTCCAAAAGGTCACTTCCAGAAGGAGCGAGCGATCCCGGTACTGACGTGTTTAAAACTGCAGGGTGATCAGTTTTGGGGAGCCAGCAAAAGCTGCCTACGAGCTGCCTCCATAGGAAAGAGGATGGGGAAAAAGCTCCTGCTTCAAAAACTGTGTCAGATCAGCTTGGCTGAACTGCGTTTGCAAGTGCTGATATCCTTTACTCTAATCCCTGTCTTGGGGGCAAAGTCAAATCTTTCCTCCCTGTCTTTGATCTCAGCTCCTCTCACTGCATTTCCAGAGCTGGGAAATGGGAGCAAAGGTAGGGAGGGATGCTGACTCGGGGAGCCAGGGTAATGTCTGCTTTCTTCTAGGTTTGTGCCCTGCAGTGCCGCACCGCTTTCCTGCTTGCATTGGTTTCTGCATCAATTAAATGTTTTTATGCAAGAAACGTAATGGGGAAAATAGTGATTTATTTCGATCAGTATGAAGACGCAGAACCTTTGTTTTGCTGGAAATGGTGACAATCTACCAGTAACACAATGCAATTTACCCAGCTTGGCTCATTTCATTTTGTCTTTTAGAATTTCCTCAGGCTCTGATTTCACTTGAGGATTTTTCTAAACAACAAATCATATATAAAGGCTAAAAACTTGACAGTAAAAGATGAAATGCTAACTGGCAGGTCTGTAGTTCTGGCCAAAACATCACTGCAGCCGCAGAAGTCACAGAAGGAGTGGTGGACAAGGTGCCATAAACCTGTATGGCCAACACTGGTATTGACCCTGCTCCCACTGGAGTCCAGGGGAATTTTGCCCTTTGTTTCAACAAAGGATCCTGGGCGGCCCCAATCTCTTCTGCTTTTTGCATGCGATGCATTTCTGAAATATGAACAGTGCCCTTTCCTAACCACAGCATTTGAATCTGTGGTTCCACAGTTACTGAACAAATGAAAAATGATCTATGGGCAGCTGGCGGGGCAGGGAGGAACAGGGCTGTTTCTCTGGCCACCAGGAGATGGCAGTGAGTATGCTGCTTTTTTTTCTCCTTTATTTCACTTGTACATAGTCCCTGAAAAATAACGGGTCCTTTGAGGACAACTGAGCTATAATGCTTTCATTTCTGTTTAATTTTCCTTTTCCATCACTCATATTTATATCCTCCCCGCAACTCCTTCTTCTGCATAATGCCTCCTTCACACAACAGCTACCATTTACCTTCTCGATGCGCTTGGCTAACCCCTATAGATCGGCATAAAACAGCATCACAGAAGCTGAACAGTAACATTTGGGGAAGGGAAAGCAGTGCATGTGACTCGGGGGAAGCTGGCAGCCGCTGGTGCAGGCTGCTGCGTGGGGAGCAGGACACAGGCTCGAGCCGAGTGATTTTTTGCCTGTTCCTTCTTCAAAGAGAAATATGCCCTAGTTGCAAAATCGAGCTGACATTTAGTGTCTAGATTTCATCCTTGACGTTCTCTGCTGACCAGAAGACGTCAGGAGACACATTTCCTTGTCTGTATGAACCTCATGTGCCTTTGGGCCATATTAACTCATCGTGCTGCAAAGCTCCTCCGAAGGACTCTGACATTTTCTGCCGTAATGCCTTCCATCAGTGGGCTTCCCAAAAGGGTACATTAACATATGAAGCCCCATAGATTTTGGGAGGACAGAGGAAGACAATTGCTCAGAAAGGGACAGTTTACTAGGCTCTGATTGCTGGCTGTGAAGTCTGCTAGCAGCATTCATGGAGCAAAGTCCTTATTTCTCCCTTCCCTCACCATTTTGCAGTGGACCCTGAGGAGTGTGGTGCCTTTGGCACTTGGAAGTGACAGGTGCAGATGGGGCTGTTCCTTGAATTGCAAATATCCAGAGGTTCAAATGCCACAGCTGAAAAGGTTTGCTTTTTTTTTTTTTTTTTGGTACTGCCATAAATAAAGTGTCTTTATGTCCCCATTTCACATCGTGCACTGAGAACTTTCTCAGGGACACCTGAAATGCCCCAGTTTTTCATTGCTTCTATCAAAACATTTTTCTAAATAATTACAGAGTGTTAAAAATGGATTGCTGTACCCAGGGGAATTTGCTCTTTGTTTGCCAGGAACAAATAGGCCAAGAGAATGAGTGTTCAGCATCACGAGTGGTGTTTGAAGGAAAGAGCAAAGTCAAAAGCATGTCGGCACCACCAGAGATGCTCTGTTTTCAAAGTGAATTTTTATTACACATTGTCAAGGTTGCATGAGAAATTCCCACATGTAATGCTCCTTGGCTAGGAGCAAGGGGTAATCTCCTCCTCTGGGAGTGATGCACGTGATGTTGTTGACCCAGAGGAATTTTTATGTATATATATATATATTTATTTTTTTTGAAGTGACCTCTTCAAAACTATTTCTTTGCTTCTTAAGATGTTGCTTCCAAACTGGCACTGGGTTTTGATTACAGCTGTCACCCTCATAGTGGTTTGCACTTCATTAGCATTACCATGTCTCCTCTGGAGAATCCCCAGGCCCTGAGCAAACACAAACCTAGAAATGCTAAAAGCATCCTGCTGCCATCAGTACCTCTGCAAATTGCTTTTCACTTTTAGAGCATCCTTTCTGAGTTATGTGTACCTGAAAAATCTATTACTGTAGCAGCGATGCTGGGTGGCAATAAGAGAGGAAGTAGGCTCAGCACGTCTGGTTTTCCTTAGAAGTTGTCCTAAAATCACTTGCCCACCCCCCCCCCACTATCCTCCTTTCACCCCCAGGAGAGGTCCAGGATGCGCTGATACCCTGCATGGCTGGCGGACCAGTGCACATCCCACTGGGGATGCCGTCCTGCAGCCCTCCACCCATACTTGTATTTCTTTTATTAATTCCTTCTGGGTGCCTGATATTCATGTTAAGGGGCTTCTGACACCTCCTTGCACACATTAATCAATAGGCAGCATGTATGTGTACACATACCAGGGCTCTAGGGACAAGTCCTTTTTACTGTTTCCACCCCTCTCTCCCTGTTAATCTCTCTGGTTGTTTGTTCCTTCCACTTGCTGTGTCTTGCCTTAAATTAAACCATAAGCCCTTCATCACAGGAGATGCCTTTTATTGTGGGTTGTTGGGAGGGGTTTTGCAGAGAATCCAGAGCGTCAGGCAGGGCTCTCCAGGCACCACTGAAATAATAATGAAGTAGTTTCACCAAGGTGGGACCAGAGAGGACTGTCGGCTAGGTTGGAATTCTTCTTGTCCCTGAAAATTGCCTAGGTAATAAGATAGCTGCTTTAAAATTGCTTGGGGTATCCCACAGGATTCTGTTTTGACTCCAATTTCCATTTCCAGCACATGTTCTGCCATTTGGCCAGCACGATCCACCCGTGCGAGCTAATTTAAGGTTGCTAAACAGATGACACAGAACATACATCTTTTATATTTGATCTCTGCACTGGTAAGTTCTCTGACTGATGGTTAATCTTAACTTATAATAGGATTTGCCCACACTCTTCCAAGAGCGGGATATTGGTCTGCAACGAAACGGCAGCCTTGGGTGGAAGCGCACCAGGGGAAATGCAGCACGGTTAATTCATGTGCTTTGGTTTCTTGTCCTTTGGAATGATACTGGGCTTTCTAGTTAACGTGGGTTTAACGTTGGTGTTAATTGCATATTTTGGAAGGTTTGACCAAGTTTGTAATAGTGCAATACCATGCTAGTGTGAATTTGAGCACCATTGCTATTTTCTTCTGCAGGTCAGCAAGTAACTTCTGGTTTGTTAGACATGAGTCTGACAGTAGCAGCAGGACAGTGAGGGCTGCATCCCTTCCCACCTCTCCTCCCTATCTGAAATCCTCCCTATTTTGGTCAAAGGGTAGGGTGCCAGGGGTGGTCAGGTTTAGGTACTAACTTGTTGTCGTGGCAGTTCTCTGGGGTTGAACACCTGTTGTACATTAACTAACCTGTACTGGGGAAGAAAGGTCACATATGCAGCTGTTAAAAAAACACAATCCACACACACAAAAACACCAAGTCATCTGGGCTATGTGTTTGAGACCTGGGCTGACCCACTTTTCTATTGAACTGTATTTCTGTACCAGACAGGGTTGCCCGACAGGGGCAAAATGTTGGTAAAAATGGCCATAGAATCAGAATATCCTGAGTTGGAGGGCACCCACAGAGATCATCAAATACAACTCCTGGCTCCGCACAGGACCACCCCAAAATCAGACCATGTGTCTGAGAGCATTGTCCAAGTGCTTCTTGAGCTCCAGCAGGCTCTGTGCCATGAACACTGCCCTGGGAGCTTGTCCCAGTGCCTGACCACCTCTGGGTGCAGAATCTTTCCCTAACCCCCAGCCTGACCCTCCCCTGTCCCAGCTCCATGCCATTCCCTCGGGTCCTGGTGCTGTCCCCAGAGAGCAGAGCTCAGCGCCTGCCCCTCCGCTCCCCTCGTGAGGGAGGTACAGGCCGCCATGAGGCCTCCCCTCAGCCTGCTCTGCTCTGGGCTGAGCAAACCAAGGGACCTCAGCCACTCCTCATACGTCTTCCCCTCCAGACTCTTCACCATCTTTGTAGTCCTCCTTTGGACACTCTCTAATAGTTTTATGTCCTTCTTATGCTGTGGTGCCCAAAACTGCACACAGTAAAGATGTCATTGTAGCCCATACGGGATATTTATTAGCAAGAACCACATCACAGGGCCTGGATCCCACTGTCATCCAATCCTTTGTGAATATACTGTCAAGGCAGTTAATCGGAGGTTTAGTGTTGTGCCTTTTTTGTTTGGTTTGGTTTAGTGTGACATTCAGGATTCCTTTGCAGGCAACTGTGCAGAGCAGGGAAATCTATGTGAAATGCTTCCTACTGGAGTCACCATCTGGCCAATATTCATCTTGTTTAGTGAAATACCAAGATATCCATAGAACGCAGGTGTTAATGCAGATCATAAGGCACAAGTGACCGCAGTAATAAACCAACATGCAATGAAATGTAATTAACGCACCTGGTGCTTGGGTTTGAAAAGAATTTCAGTGCCTTTTTATTTTCCCTGCACACTGATGTGCATTTTAATAGTTGGAACTTCAATCACCACTTCCAACCAAGCCTTTAATCATATTAATTCCCTTAAAAAGTGAACTATAATGTTTGCTAGTAAATAGTATTTCATAATTTAAGCAGGAGAGGGAAAAAAGTGGAAGCACACATGAAACTGTATGCTGCTTAGTTGCATTTTTGTGGCATGAAAAAGACTATTGTCCCGTTTCTGCTGATCTGGTTCTACCACTGGCAAAGGTTTGTTTTCAGTCATGTAATCCTTGCTGGTAGGATTCAAGCGCTTTCAAACCAGCTGGAACAAGTGAAAAGATGAGAGGCAAAAAATAAATGATTAAGCTTTCTATCACTGGATTTCACAGTGTGTTTTTCATCTCACCTCTGACCTGCACAAGTCAGGAACGCATATTTGTAAGGTTAAAACCCCCAGGACAACATTAGTTCCAAGCAGACCCCAAAGAAACCCAAATGGAAACATACTGGTAGATTCTTTGTGTGTGTTTACGGGTTCCAGAGAATCACATTTTCTTTTCAGATGTCCATTAACAGCGAGATCTCACCCGATCTCGTTAGTCAGCTGACAAATCACAAGCAGACAGGGCATGTGTTGAGGAAAGGGAGAGGTCACCAAGTCAAAGCCAAGGGTCACGGGTAATTTTTATGTTTGGATGGGTATTTCTCCAGGGTGGTCTTAAGGGTATGAGGACCATAAATCTACACGGGCATACTTGCAGGGACAGTCCCGTCAAGTGACTCCCAGCCATGTGCTAACTATTTAATAGGGATTCAGAGTGGTTAGCTCCCTGGAGAGGTGTCTGCTATTGACACTGCTATTGCTCAATCCCTTTCCCCCACCTTGATACAGGTTCAGATTATAGTGTGCTCTGCCCCTAGCAGTCAGTGCTAAGCCACTGTAAATGAGCTGCTGACAAACCAGAGCCATGGGCAGTGGCCTCTTGGTGGCACCAGGGGAGGGCCAGCCACTGTTGGCCAGGCATGGAGGGTCTACTTGACCACCGGAGCACCTTTGTGGATGTTGACTATGTTTTCCACCTTCAACAGGTGAGCATCCCTGTAAAGCTGACTTTGCCTCCCTATCATCACGGACTGGATGCTGAGGGTCACTGCTGAGTGACAAAATGCACCAAAGGCCTGAGGCTGCGTCAAGGACCTCTGCAGTGTCCCTGTCTTCTGCCAGACAAAGGAAACCAGGAGAAAGGTGGTCCTTAATGGTGCAGGCTACTGCATTTTATTCTGTTCAGACACAAAGAAATTAAGAAATGCTTGCTGACCCAGCTTCTCTTTTGCAGTGTTGCTGTCTTGGCAAGCCCTGGGAGGAGAAAAGCCAAGATGGGCTGGGCCGAGCTGTGTTGTTCTTGATGGGCAGCCTCTGCAATCTCCTATCCCCAGTGTCTGACTGGTGATACATTGCCAATGCTTCTGCAGAGGGTGGAGGTGGTACACCAGCAGCACCATGCGTGCACTTAACGTGTGCACATGGGTGTGGGTGAGCAGTGGGGTGGGACTATGAGGAGTGACAATGAATGAGACCTTCCATCAGGCTGATGGGGACTGCAAAAAGGCTGTCTGGAACATCCTCTCCTGTCTTCATCTCTTCATCTGCCCCATTATCTGTGCAATTCCTTCAATGACCTATCTTTTTTTTTTTTTTTTTTTTTTTTTTTTTGGCAAAAAATCCTTCAATCCTTCAGGGTGCCATATCCAGTGTTCACATAGGGCCACCCTTGATGTTCCTTAGATAACTGACTTTGTTCTTACACGAGTAACCTCACAGTAAGGTATCAGCAGCAAAGATGCTTACGACCCTCAAAACAAACCGTCACCTGAGAGCACTGAGAGCTGTGAGCAGTACCAGCAGGTTACCAAGTGGGCTTCATGTTAATGGCTGTGGGCTTTCTTTGAGCTTCTTTGCACTGAGGACTTCACATGGTCAGCTGTGTCCTTAAATGACGATGATGAAATTTCCGCTTCTTGACCGAAGCCAGCTCTTGAACCCAGGTCCACAGAGGTGAAAGGCTAATGTATTAAGCTGTCTGCTTCAATTAATCTCTAAACCCTGGGCAGATTTACAAACTATTGGAAGAATTTAGATCGTATCTGATTTACGAGACACCCTTTTTTAGTTCAGATCGCCTTTGCAGATGGCCACCATACAGAGCAATAAGGATAATTACAACACAGATTTATTGTCAGGGTGGAAATTTTCATTTCCAAAATAATGCACAGCTGTCTATCCCAAACTGGCTACAACATGCAAATGCGGTAGTTAACCTGTCCCAGAGAAAATATTACATCTCAGGATAAGGAAGGCCTAAATATCAGGAGCTGGGTTATGGCATCAGTTCCATCAAAATCACCTGTCAGACTTAATTTTTCTGCACTTAATGTCTGCCCCCAGAGCTGTAGTGCTGGCTCACAGATGCCACGGGGGCAAGGATCCATTTTCAGCCATGGTCAGGGAGAGCATTGCATTTGAGATGCTAAACCATGAGATCACTTTATTTCTTACATGCTTCAGAGAAGAAATTATGTTTCTTGAGGGCAGGATTGACAAATGGAGGCAAAGAAATCCTTTGACCAATGCAGCAGTGCAAACAATTTATTGAAAACAGTACAGAAATGCAGAAGTGTATTTATGACCTACAGTAGAAACAGCATGTCCATGCCCTGGGCACAATTTCCATTCTTCTGAAGACTTTTGCAGTGAATTCTTGGGGAGGAGGTCATGAGGATGCATGGAGGATGCATTGTCATTAGCTATGGGAATAGGCAGTCCAATATATTCAGAAGGGGACTTTCTGTGTTAATTTGAAAGGAAAGCTGGCACTTCGGGTACACTGAGATTTTTGTATTTATCTCTTAGTGCCTTAAAGAGTCTTCTGGTGTCTTAAGAAGCCCCTGGATCCCCACTTCTGCCAGTCAGGGGATGGGAGGAGGCAAAGTGTAAAGACCAGTCTGGCCTGATAGTCCATGAAAAGTCACAGTAGTATGGCCACAGACACTGAGGACAAGACCAGGGGAACTTTTCTTTCTAGTATAAGTAGTCAATCCACTCAGCTAAGAGGAAGAGCTGGGTTGTAGGATGACTCTCCCATTCCTTTTTATTTTTTATTTTTCTCAGCAGACACAGACCCTTACACAGAAATATTGCATTGTAGGTATTTAGGGGGTTGGAGGAGGGAGGGTGAGGAGCGGGAAGGAGAAATTACCAGTATCCCGGCATCATCAATTGATGTCAGCTCTGCTCTGGGAATAGCGTGTATCTGTTAATTGCTGCTGCAGCTCCAGCAGATGGTGCGTAAGACATTGTATTTAATGGAGCCCCTCAAAAAGAGTGGCATCTGTTTGTTTAATTTCTTGGCAAGAGAACGGCAGATTTAAAAAACAAACAAACCAAATTGGACATTTAGATATGGACGTCTCCCCAACAGATTATAAATGTTTTAAGATAAATAGGTCAAATGAAGGAAAATATTAATTGACACATTTGAAAATTAAGCCAAACTTCTAGATATCAGCTTTTTTTAAAGATTAGATTTTCAACATAAGGCAACGAAACTCCTTAAAGAGGCTTTTAGATAAAATGTTGACACTATCCTTTTGACTATGAATTTGTCTAAGTGTTTGTGGGGCTGTTACAAACGCTAATTCAGAAACTGATTCAGAAACTAATTCATTCTGCCTGTCTCTCTCACACACCCTGAGGTTAAAATATGATCTCTGCGTACTAGGCACTTTATTTTAATCATGTGCATCTCCTACATTTAAAATCAGCTGCAGAAAACAAGGCAGAAAACATCCTCAGCCCCTCCGTTTAACAGCTGGGACAAGCAACTCAGCGGATCCTGCCGTGGCTCCAACGTTAACACAACTCCCTGTATTCCTGGAAATTCATTGCAGCAGAAATTAAAGCAGGAGAGTACACCACGGATCCATCCGTAGCAGTGTATGATATTGCCTCGAACAATGGCCAAGCCTGCTCGCTTTGCACAAGAAGGTGAATGACCTCCTGATCTGCCCTGTGTTTGCAATGCTGTGCTAGCAGGAACCCTTCCTCACCCCCCCTGGTGAGCACACAGCCACGAGGCTGGACAACCCTACAAATACCTCCTCCTTATGTACATTTTGGAAAATATTCTGCCTCATTTGCCAGGCTTTCGGCATGCTTTGTGTTTTCCCTGTATCAAAGCAGCATTAACATAGGGCGCTCAAGCTGAGATACAGAGCACGTGGCCTCTCTACTTCCAGCTCCTCATCCAAAAAAGCGCCGCTTCTCGCTGTTTCCAACAAACTAACTCCCGTGTCCATTGCCGCAGGCGAGGCAGAGCCTGTCCACCCATGCCAGGAAGTTTTTCCCTTGGACTTTTTGTGGATTGCAGCTGCAGCAGTGCCGCGTGTGCTGGGCCGGCGCGCTGGCAGGAGGCACCGGGAGCTGCGGGCAGCGGCCCAGGGCCCACAGCTGCCGACGTGGCTGCGCTGCTCAAGTGTGTCCACGCTGGTGGTTTTTGCTGATGGTTGTATGTTGGCTGATGCTGTGATTTTTCCTGTTTGTTTGTTTTTCAGGGGCTGATTTTATTGCAGGCGATGGTGGTACACATGTTGTCGACCCAGCATCAGGTGTACGCAGATCTGTGTAGCACACACACCTTGCTCAGGTAGATGGAGACAAGAAGGAGAACGTCTTTTCCCCTTTCTTTTCATGGAGGAATAGGGAAAATAGTTTGCTACAGCTCTTTCAGAGTGCAGCTTTGTCTTTCTCCTTGCCAAGCCAGCTTCACAACATGTCCACAGAGGTGGGTCTTGGGCACATAGCCCTCGTGACGCCCACAGGGCCAGGTTGTAGGGAAAAATTACCTACTTTTGTTGATCAGATGGTCTGGTCTGACCTAAAACACCCTGTGTTTTATGAGCCTTCAGTCCTGCAAGTGCCTGTTGGCTTCCACTGGAAGTCATCCAGGTGAAAGAGCCCCGTGAAAAGGATTCGGTGTCACCACACAGCCCTGTAGGGCCAACATGGGCAGGAGGAGGAAGGAGTGCTCTCGCCCAGGGATTCCTTGAGCAGAAGGAGTGCGGCACAATGTGGGCACTGTGTCACCCTGAGCCCGTGTGCTGTCACCTACCCTGCACAACGTCCCTGCCCTGTGTGTCCCTGCGAGCCCCGGTGCGTGTTTGCCCTGTGTGGCATGCACAGGAACGAGGAAGTAAAAGGGAAATAGTAGCACCATAAACCAACTGTTAGTGCTCCAGCCTGGTGATTGCGCTATCCAGGGAGTCGTATATCTAAATATAGTCATAGGCTGTGTTCTAGCCAACATCTTTATGGCTCTTTATTGAGGATGTCCCAGATATATCTCACTTTTTTATTTTTTTATTTTTATTTTTTTTATTTTTATTTTTATTTTTACCATTTGAGGCATAGCTTTGCTGAAATTACAGCTGTTAAAAAAGGGTTGAGCTGCTGACCTAGTGATACGCCTTTGTAACATTCACTCAGTTATGATGGTGCATATCTTTTGCCTGTTTCCCTACCTGTGAATAGAGAATAGTAACAGGCAGATAACAGCAACATACATTTTTTTTTCACACACCCAGAGCCAAAAACAAGAGCTACCCACTCTTACTGTTACTGTTCTAGCACCTTTTATTCTCATATTGATAGAAGCCCAAGACTGTTAAAAATACATGATAGTGTTCTTATTTCAGAAGAGTTTTTTTTTTCCTGATTAGGATTTTAATTGGGTAACAGAAGATTTAATGTCTATGTAATAGGAAATCGTGTAATGTCTTTTTTTGCTTGCTTACATTGAATAGAACCTGTATAAAGTTTTTTGTTGTTGTTGTTGTTTTGTTTTTTTTTAAAAAAAAAAAAAAAAAAGGTTTTGGGTTGGATGCTTCTCTAGGCAGACTCTTCCTCGCACACTGAGTCAATACTTGGTTTCACAAAGGAGGTCAGGAGCATCTTGATCAAACTGAGCCACTCCTTGGACAAGAAAAGCACCCTGTAGTGAATCAGGACATATGGAACAGGCCCAATTCCACTGAAACTAAAATAAGAATAAAAAGGGCTCAGAAGAGATAATTTGAATGCCTCTCATGGCTCTCCCTGCATACCGCATGACTGGCTTATAAGAGGCTAGACTGGAAAAATCTACCACTCTGTGCACCTTGCAAAATGAAAAAAAAAAACAACACACAACACAAACCACCTCTATAACGTTCTTAATTAAAAGATAAGGAAACATTCCTTCTAAACACTCCCACCTTTCATTTATTTATGACTTTTATGCCAAGGAGCTGAAGGAAGCTGATGCAGACTGCTGTTGTCTTTGCTCGTCCAGCGAGGCTTTGCCAGGGCAAGGAAGGGAACCCAGGTCTCTGCTGAAAGCTTCACCCATGCAGTGGGACAGGCTGCACACATGCTCCTACAGCAGCTTGCCTGCTGCCCATGAGTGCCATCCTCACCACTGGTTATTTCCATGATTGCAAGGAAATGTTAAATCCTGAATATTCTCTCATTACCCTTTATTTTTCATAGTTCTGAATGGAGAATACAGCCAGTGGGAAATGTGGATTTCAAAACTGTAAGGTTACCAGATAGTATGGAAGCAAACAGGCTGGGATAGAAAATGATACATGAAAAAGCCCCCAAAAGTGAGGAAGGCATCTGTGGTGGCATCAGCACCAGCTTCAGCTCCCTGCAGCTAAACCTGGAGACAGTGGAGGGACTGAAATGCGCCCACATGCAGCTTTAGGGACATAAAAAGGAAGGCTGCCAAGTCTACACGAAGGCATCTTTCTGCAGCCCTCCCTCCTCCTCCAAATTATCTTTTATAAACTAGGTTAGCTTAGAAAATATCAACAGTGCATATTTAAAGAGAGACTGTCAGTCACTTTGTCTCCTTTCTGCAGCGCTTCTTTCCAGCATGACTGATTAATCGTGCAATTTAAGCACAGGTTCTCACAGACAAATACTTAGCGGAGTGCAAATGACAAAATTTCAAGTACCAAATATAACCTGTGCATCACCACGGAGATGTGAACATACAGGCAATTTCGCCTGACAAACTGTCTAAGAGCTGCATTTTCCCATTTGGGCTTCCTTCCATCTTCCTTCAGTAGGGCCCCATCCCTCTTTTAGGGGATGTTCCTCTTCCAGTGGTTTCAGTGAGGCTTGTGCTCTCACTGGTATGATGCACCATCAATCATTTTCTCCTCTTTATTATTATTATTATTATTATTATTATTATTATTATTATTATTTATTTATTTATTTATTTATTTATTTATTTTACCTATCCTTCATTGTTTCATTTAAAAGGAAAACCAAAATCCCCCAAACCTTCCAATGTTTCTGATGACATGTTTAATATGTCAATGTCACTTCTCAGGGGTTTCTTTCTTTTTATACACTAGGTATTTTTAATATTACATTTTTTTTTTTCTTAAGGGAAAAGGATCATACAAATAATATTACTGTAGTTTATATATGTATATATATTTTTTCTTATTTAAACTGTTGATTTTCTGCAAACCGACTTGATGTTTTTTCCATTGTAGGTTGAGATTAATAGTGGCAATAGTTTCTTTTTGTTTCCCCCACAGATTATTTTCTCCCCTGCCTCCTCACTTACTTTTTGGAGAGCTCCACACAGAAGAACCACAACACGGTGAGTGGCAGCACAGCAGCAAAGCACAGCATCACGTTTTTCCCAGTGGAGTGACAGGCTGAGCCCCAACGGAGCAAGCTGCTGGGCATGGGGACTGTCAGCTTGCATCTTGGAGCAGCATCACCTGGGATTTCTTCAAAGGAAAGCAATCTGCCTCCTAACACATTCAACTACATCTACACCTCAGCCACTGTAACTTTGGGATCTGTGGCTGCAGCGTGGGGACTGTAGCAAAGAAATTGCAGGCACAGGAAAGTCTCCGAGTGTCTGACATGATCACTGGCCCATGGCACCTGCAACAGCAGAGAAAAATTGTTGAAATGTCATTTAGTCCCCGACACCAAAGTGTGTCTGTGCCCTGGGGAATGCCAATAGGAATTTAGAGAGGGGATCGAAGTGGGTGTTTGGCCAGAGGCATGAAAGGAGAGCTGTGTAAATAATAATAATAAATTCCACGGGGGTTCGTGATCCTGCCCACCCAGCTCTCAAACTCACTGAAATCAGAACTTTTAAAGCTCTTTGTCACTTCTGGAGTCCAACTCTTTGAGCTGCTCTGACCCATTTTGTCACACAGCAAAAAGCCCCAACCCACCAAAAAAACCACCAAGCCCACTGTTTTGAGTAGTTTATTAGCACTTTGTATAAGCATTGCTGATAAGAGGTTCAGCAGTTGCTAGCTTCTCAATCCTTTTATGAAATATGTTTTTATTGCACTTGAAATAAAGAGGAGTTGGTATACAAAAATCAAAGTACTGCACGCCTCAAAAGATAACAGAAGTTTATTACACTATAAAGGCTTTCAGCATATGTGAATGCTTATTTTATCTGAAGACATTAGCATAGTTATTAGTCATTCTAAATGATTAAATTTCCCTCTCATCCACCTAATCTGCATTATAAATGAATATACCAAAGAGCAATGCACTTTGTTGATAAAGCACTGGCTTGGCAGACAAGAGACAAGGATTTTTTCTAGTGCTGATTTTGACATCTCAAGTTCACCCAGGCTGGTTGCTTTGCCATCAAGTGCCTCAGCATCTCAGACTAACCAATAATGTTGACTTGTCTTACCAAATACATCTATGTCCAATCAATATCCAATCAATATCCAATCAATATCAATATGCGATGAATATTCATCAATACCTTATCAATATTTTTATCTATTTTATAGTCTTGCAGTAGCATCTTCCAAGTTTTAAAGGATATTCAGAGGAAACCCTACTAAAAATGTTTCAAGAAGGGGATATTCTCAAGCTGTGGATATCGATGTGCTTTGGTATCCATGGAGTAACAGTGATTTGTAGCAGCTTAAAAGCTGCCACTCTCAAACTTGTGGTATTAGCACGCCTTTTTAATGTTTAATTAATGAAGTGATTAATTATTTTTCTGAGTGAAGTTGGGTGGAGACCCCATTTGCAGCAGTGGGAGTTCCTGTGACTTAGGATGCTGTCTCCTCCCCCTGGCTGTCTGTCCATCTGTTTCTTCTTCAGTCGTAATGGCTAGGAAGGAAACAACTCACAGTATGTTTGAAAAGAAACACAATAAAATTTAATTTTGTACTGGTCAAAGTCTGTTAGGTTACGGTCTTGAACAAAGATCATGTTGTCTTCATCAATCCTCTCCTTCCTGTCTTGTAAGCACTGTGCCATGCTGCTGTGGTGTCCTGTGAGAGCCTGGAGGGGAGCCTGTCTGCAGAAAGGTAATGTGACTGGCCTTTTTTCATTGGAGTCTGGTGGTCTCCAGATCTTCCTCTGCTCCTCAAGAAGTCCATAAGCCTTTGTCACAAACCAGCCATGAAAGACAAGGTGTAGTCCAGTGCCCCCATGGCTCCTTGAGCAGAAGGCTGGGAGCTCCACATGAGTAGAACTACTCATCAACCAACTTTCCCTACTGGGTTAAGCCTTATTTTTATTTTATTTTTTTATTGAGCTTCATAAATTTGAGTCTTGATTTCTTTTGCATGTTACCTGCTGCTTAGTACTGTACATATGATTCATTTTTGATGAAGACAAACCTAAACTGGGTCCCTACGTACAGGAGCAACTGAAGATCTTGTCATTAATAGACCTTGATGTGAGGATTAAAAAAGGACTACAGCAGCTTGCTCAAATAGGGTGGGGTTGATAGCAACAAATAGTTGAATTTGCCTGGGGGTCAGTGGCATAGAAAATGAAAAACAAAAAATTTTGTCAGGGCGATTGTGTAAGAATCACCTCTGATTTAGTCATATTTACATGAAGCTTGGATCCAGTGAAGTAATGCTCCAGGACTTCTTTAGGCGTTGAACAGAGATTTGTGTTTTACTGAGATAAAGCAGGATGTCATCTGTGAAAAGAGCAATTTATGTCCTTTGTCATGGATTGTGATGCCTTGAATCTCTGGAGACTTTCTGATAGCTATTGCTAGTGGTTCAGTGGACAGAGCAATCAGAGGAGGTGACAAAGGACACACTTGCCTTCTGCCTCTCTGAGGAAAAAGTCATTCAAATAAAGGAGTCTCGGAGAGTCATTCAAATAAATGAATGCACACCCTCTAGCTTTCTGCGGGCTTAATGAACCTTATTCACCAGCAGCAGAGCCTTGTTGTCAAGCCTCTGTCTTCGAAGGGAGAAGGAGAATGCCGAAAGAGGTTGGTCCATCAGATTTGTATTCTCTGAAGGAGCTGAAAGGCAATTTTCTGCCCTTCCCTTGGATGCGGGAAGCCGAAGGCTCCTGTGGGTGCAGCGACCTACTTGCTCTGCTGGCTCAGGCTTCTCTTTTCTTCCCCCGATTCTGTTCTGATTTCAAACAAACATTTGCTTCTCTGCTGGCAAATGAATTTCACACAGTCCTGAGGCAATAATGATTTTATGAGAACCTCTTGGCTTCTTCTAAGCATTTGTACCCTGTATTTTATACAAGGACAGCAATTCTGTAACACGAAATCGTTACAAGAGCTGGTGAGGTCCAAAAGCATCTAAATCATGATGTGCATATGAAGCCATATCACACGTTTGTGGTTTCTTTATTTCTTCTTCATTTTATTTTATTTTTTAAAGTGTGCATTCCTCCCTGTGGGGTAACAGACAGTGAAAGCAAACCAGCTATTCAGTCAGGCACCCACAGCACCTTTAATGTATAGCCTCTGGCCAGCACATGTGGTCATGTGCTCACGTAATTCTCCCTAACTGTGTGAAATGAAAAGGGAAATGTTAAATTTGATAATATTTATCACAATCATTTCTCAAGAGCAAGAGAGAAACCACTGGTCTGTTGAGAAATGTGGTCTTTTAATAGTCAACTAGGATTACCCATTTGTGTGAATAATAAAAATCTACACAGATAGAGAAAGTAGGGTAAAACTTTATAATGGTGTATTTATTCCCCAGCAGAGAGGCCTTGAAGTTCTGAAAAAATGCCAATTCATCAGTTTGCTTTTCTTTCTTTTTTTTTTTTTTTTTTTTAGCTCTCTGTTTTGGGGATTTCATGGAAATAATTGAGTTTCCTACTCATGGACCAAGAGTCTTATATATGCATGACTTAAAAGAAAGAGATTATTAAATATCTCACCATTTAATATCTAGATAATTTTGTCCTATAAAATCCTGTGCAGCAAGTAATTTAAATTGGTACCCTATTTACGGCAGACAAAACTGCTCACTACCATCTGCTTCGCAGTTTTAATAGATGGAGTGTTAACTGCGTGTTGCATGAAATTCATTGCGACTAGGTTAATTAAATGGCTGTGCTTCACTTCCTGCACTCTGGTAATAAGATGACAACCTCATCTGAATTTATTAACCCTTGCCACTTTCAGTACTGTTATCGCCCATTCAACCACCTTTGGTCAACAAAAATGAAATAAATCACAATAACAGGGGACATAACCATATTGGCTAACAAAATAGATATTGATTAGCATCTTCTAAAACAAATATGTCAATCTAGGCTGATTTTATTTTCACAAAGGTCATTGAAATCTGTTGGAGTATTAGTAATGGAAGTAAATTATGATGTAGTAGGTTATTGGAGGAAACCCCAGATCTAATCTTCACCACTAAACCACCCAAATGAAGGCTTCACCATGGAAAGCTGGAGAGGCCTTTGAGGTCTTCAGATTTCTAGTCTAGAAAGCAGCCATTAAATGCCACTCTGCAGGGAAGGGCCCTACGGAGACCCTAAAGCCAAACCTCTGAGGGGCTGTGAAGTCAGAGGCATCTCTGTCCTCTCCAAAGAGGGATAAATTACTCTGTCCATGGGGTAAATTACTCCATTTGTGCCCTTGCCCCTGGACAACCTCAGCATTGCCTCAAGCCATAGATGCCAGCACAACTTGGAGCTACTGGGGCTGGCGATGCAAAGTGCTCACATGTGACCAGGCTGTGTGTGGCGAGGGAAGTCCTGACAGGAACCAGCCCATTCTCCATCACTTACACCCTTCAGATACTAAGGGAAGTTGATTTTAGGCATTTACACACAAAGCACTCTTGTTGGCTCTACTGACATTTGCTGGGAGGGATCGAGGCTGTGTATCAAAGCCGTGTTCATTCATCTCCCTCTCACCCATCAGATAAGGGCTTTGACGACTTTCCAGACACCAGCACTACAGATCTTTCAAACTTCCCCACCCTCCTGTCGTCCCCACCGACCCCGTCATTGCACCACAGCTTTAGGTTTCCTTCTCTGCCTTGTCACCCAGCTGCTGCTCCCGGACACAGCTCCTCTGTCCTGTTCAGCCCCCCAGGCCAAAGCAGTCTCCAGATGCTGACTTTAAGGGCATTTTTATGTGGTTTGGTGGAGAAAGTCATGCGGCTGCATCCTTCCTTGCTTCAAAGCGGTGGGACGCGATCCAGCTCTGGTTCAGAAGTTCAGCCGTGCTGAACTGGTTCAACCCGTCTGCGTGTTATCCCGCTGGCACTGGGCTTTGCCTTCCAGGGAGGTGGGTACAACTTCTTTCTTAACACATCAGGAAAGCTTTCATTTGTGCTGAGGGCTGTAGTGAGAAATAATTTAATGAAATCACAATTTATAACCGTACATACAAGAAAAGTGTCTTTGTCCCAGCAGTCAATAGGTGGCTGAACTGCTTCCCTTCTGACCCCTGCATCCCAAACCCAAACCCTGTCCCTCCCCCAGCCACTAAGCAAAACAACAGGCACAAAGCAACCTGCCCTGTGGCATCCCACCCTTACTGGGGAGCAGGAAGACAGGGGGTTGACCAATTCATGCCCAAATGATGTAAATCTGAGCCCAATGCCAACAGGCGGTGCCCCCAGATTCACCAAAAAGGGATGTTTGGCCCCTGCCCAGGATGGATGCATTCAGCTCCTGCCCTTTCCAAAGCAGAATAGGGTTGGATGGTGTACCTGGAATTTAATGAAGCTCTTACAGCAGAGGTGATTTACCCATGACTGGGAATGGAGCTTGCACTGCTAGCCTCTAAACACTGAATTTTCAGACTGCCAAGCAGTCATTTTGCATGTCTGATCTTATCAGGGACTTTTAAATTATTTGAAAGTAATGAATGACAGAATCTTTATCAATCTTCGCCTTTCGCTATTCAGCCTCCAATAGTAACAGATGTCTTTATAGACATAAAGTTGCTTGAAATTATTGATGCAGTGTTTGATTTTGAATTCTGCTTAAAGGAACTCTTATCTCTTATAAGGAAGTAACATTTCAGGCAAATACTCTTTACCTGCTCTAATGAGCATGGTATACGATGGCCATGGTTCTCAGAACCACTCTTTTCTCCTGGCTCTGCCCATGCAGTCATGTTACACAGTGCTCAAAACGTTGGCAAACACGCGGCGTGTTCTCGTGTGAAATGGGCAAGGTACACAGATGGTGTCATGCTCGCCCAGATTTAACCTTAAAGGATGAAATTCAATTCTCGGCCCACACGCTGTTCTGGATCTGATGTAAACCCTATTTTGAGAGCGTGTGTAGGAAACAAACCAAGTGGGGTCTGTGTGGCTCTGCTGCATGAGAGAGGCGCTGTATGTGCGGGGATCTTTTTCTCATGTCACTGTGAAGCACAGACTAAATGTCACATTTGACTCATCTACGGGTGCATTTCGTTGATTACGGCAGATAATGCACATCGTCTCCAGTGAAATGTTAACATCCCCGCGCGTTTTCAAAGCAAAGTACTGAAATATTTTCCATCCCAGGGACAGCCAGTCACTGTGCTGGGGCACAGCAACACATCCTCACCTGCGTGTGGGCGGGGGCCTTCTTCTGACAGTTTGTCACCCTGCTCTTACTAAAATATTCCCACCACAACAGTTAATTTGCAATACCTCTTTTATTTATTTATTTATTTTCCTTCTCAAATCAGACACAACATTCTCGGGCATCTGTGTTTTGCCTCTCCCAGCTTTGCTGACATGTTCAATACAGCAGGATGGAAGTTTTTATTGGAAAGAAAGTAGAAAATGAGATACTTGATCTGGTATCAGCAGCTAGACCCTAAGGGTTCTTGTCCTAGAAGTGGCATGAAATTGTAGACATGGGATGTGAACTGACCCAGGAGCACACGCAGGCTCTGTGTGTACCCCAGTGATGTTCTGAACCTACAGCTTCATGTCCATGGAATGTCCTTGGCATTCACCAAAGTCTCCACTCTGTGGCTTCATATCCAAAGGAGGACACCCAGGGCAGGGAGCTGAGATGTTGACCAGGCTTGGGTTGGGTGAACAGAGGGCAGGCCCCCCACTGCTGTGCTGCAAACTTGCCGTAAGGATAACAGAGTGAGTGACCCAAGCAGTCTTTGATTCAGGTAGGAAAAGAAGACAAGAATAACCAAGAACTTGCTATCTTTGAGCAGCAAACGGAGGGTGATTAGTGCATTCATCAAAGCTTCAGCAGATTGTGGGTCAAGTCCCTTGTCTGAAACAGGCTAGCAGAAAATAAACTTTGATAAAATTCCTATTAGCTCTTTATCTGTCCGCAAGTTCTGGGTAAATTACATCACCAGGATATCATGAACCTGAAACTGAAGCGGGAGAAAGATGGATGAAACTCAGACACCTCAGAGACCTTCCATCCAGCCCTGCTTCTTCCCTGCTTTACCCACCTGCCCCCCCCTCAACGCCTGGCTTCTCCCATTTCTCCAGCAACGCTCAATGCACAAAACCTTTTGGGCACCGAGGGCAGACCTTCAGGCAAGCGATGTACCAGCCCTCAGCAGCATGATGGGACGGGTGGTTCGGCAGCTGAGGATCCATGCCAGCAATGAAATGCTGATGAAAGTGGCGGCGTATTAAAAAAAAAACAACACTGCAAGCAACAAGGATAAAACAAGCGAGAGCAATTACTGTCACTGGTGTTTGTTTTAGTCTGTTCTTCTTGTGCAAAATAAATCTTTTGTTCTTCTGACACCGCCAGAAATAGACGTGGAGATAATTGCTGCTCGTTCCTACCATGTAAAGTATTGTTCTCCCTTTTCTTTTACAGCTAAGATGCTGTGATGGATTTAGAGCTGTCCCATGATAATTTAGGAGTGCTGCACAGAAGCATGGTTAATATGATGTGTAATGTATCAATACATTGGATTTAATACAAGATTTTCTGGATGAAAAAGCAATAAACGAAAGGTATGGAGTGGCATCTTGGGAGACGAGGCAGAAAACAGGCTGAGTGCCATGGTCCCTGGACAGGGCATGTGGCTGGATGGAGGAACGAGGTCGTAGGGCCAGGGAGACACAGGGTTACTGCAGGTACCACCTCAGACCTGCCGTCATGCAAGTCCCCCTGCCTTGGCACAGCAGGGCATCAGGCTGTTTGTGCTCAAATAATGGCTACGCGTGTGACTGAGGGTCAATATATGGGATACCCACGGATGTAGGGCTGCGCTCACTGTCATGCTCAAGCTCCCTTTCTTTCAAGGAGGCCTCTGAATGCAGACAGCATTCAAAAACATCTGGGTATGAGGGGATGTTTGTCCCAAGCTTGAAATACCACATGGGCTTAACCCATACCACCTTAGTCATTTCCAAGCAAGGATGAGAAATGAAAGATGCAGACTAGAGACATGGAGAGCTGAGCTCATGAAGCAGAGAAAACATGGGAAACGGGATTTCTCTTGGAAAAGATGGAAAATGTAAAGTTGAGAGAATCTACTTCTGCTTTCATGAAGACCAAACCCTGCCAAAGATGGGCAAGGTGCATTGCTGCTACAGCAGCTATTTACCTGTGCGTGCCAGGAGAGGGGGGATTGAAAAGCAGAGATGAAAACATCTGATTAAAAAACAGGATTCTGCAAAAGCCTTTCTGCAGCCTTCTGTGCATACCCAGGCATTGCGGACAACCAGACCAATACAAAGCTCCTCTGATGTTGCCATAACAAGATCTTTTCTTTATCCTGACATTTTTTTTTTTTTTTTTAAAGTGTGATGCTGGAGGAGCATCAAAATCTGCAGAAATAAAATCCTCACTAAGCTCAGTGGCTGCAGTGGACACCCTGCTTTGATGGAAGGAGCACCAAAACATTTGTCTGGTTACATCTTACTGTTCCTCAAGTGTTCAGTCCATCTAAGGCAAAGTTACAAAATAAGCCTGTTTTTTGGTCTCAAAACCATAGGCGATCCATGCAAATGAGTAAAATTTCTAACATAAAATCACAGAGTAGTTGAAGCTGGAAGGAACCTCTTCAGGCCATCTGTTCCAACACCTTGCTCCAGCAGGGCCACCCAGGGCAGGCAGCCCAGGACCATGTCCAGGTGGCTCTTCTCTAAGGAGAAGACCCCACAGCCTCTCTGGGTAACCTGTGCCAGGGCTCTGTCACCTGCACAGCACAGGAGTGCTGCCTGGTCTTCAGAAGAA